>NC_089505.1:127750498-128410141 GCF_036850995.1 Saccopteryx leptura | reverse complement strand
CCTATCTCCCCCACTCCTCACAATCACCATACTGTTGTCAGTATTCATGAGTTTTTTCTTTTTTTTCTTTTTTTGGGCAATGCCTACACCCACCTCACCCAGCACACCCCTACAGTTGTCGGCCTGCTATCTGTCTAAGAATCTGTTTCTATTGTCTTGTTAGTTCATTTTGTTCATTAGAGTCTGCATATGAGTGATAGCATATGGTACTTGTGTTTCTCTGACTGGTTTATTCACTTAACATAATGTTCTCCAGGTCCATCCATGCTGTCGCAAAAGGTAAAAAAATTTCCTTCCTTTTCATGGCCACATAGTACTCCACTGGGTAAATGTGCCACAGCTTCTTTACCCACTTATCTACTGATGGGCACTTAGACTGTTTCCAAATATTGGCTATTGTAAATAATGCTGCAATAAAAATAAGGGTTCATCTATTCTTTTGAATTAGTGTTTTGGGTTTCTTTGAACAAATTGCCAGAAGTGGATTCTCTGGGTGATAGGGCAGTTTCATTTTTAATTTTTTGAGGTAACTCCATACTGCTTTTGTCAGTGGCTATGCCAATGTGCATTCCCACCAACAGTGTACAAAGGTTCCATTTTCTCCGCATCTGGGCTAACTCTTGTTGTTTGTTGATTTATTGATGATAGCCATTCTGATAGGTGTAAGGTGATATATCATTGTGGTTTTAATTTGCATTTCTCAGATTCGTGACATTGAGCATTTTTTCATATGTCTGTTTGTCATCTGTATGCTCTTTGCCTTTTTTTTAATTTTTTTATTTTTCCAAAGTGAGAAGCAGGGAGGGGCAGCAGAAAGACAGACTCCTGCATGCACCCAACCGGGATCCACCCGGCATGCCCACGAGGGGGCAATGCTCGGCCCATCTGGGGCATTGCTCGCTGCAACCAGAGCCATTCTAGTGCCTGAGGCGGAGGCCATGGAGCCATCCTCAGTGCCCAGGCCAACTTTGGCTGCAGGAGGGGAAGAGAGAGATAGAGAGAAAGGAGAGGGGGAAGGGTGGAGAAGCAGATAAGCACTTCTCCTGTGTGCCCTGACCGGGAATCGAACCCAGGACTTCCACATGCCGGGCCAATGTTCTACTGCTGAGCCAACCAGCCAGAGACCCATTTTTTTTTTTTTTTTTGTATTTTTCTGAAGTTGGAAACGGGGAGGCAATCAGACAGACTCCTGCATGCGCCCGACCGGATCCACCTGGCATGCCCACCAGGGGGCGATGCTCTGCCCATCTGGGGCATTGCTCTGTTGCAACCAGAGCCACTCTAGTGCCTGAGGCAGAGGCCACAGAGACATCCTCAGCACCCGGCCCAACTTTGCTCCAATGGAGCCTCGGCTGCAGGAGGGGAAGAGAGAGACAGAGAGGAAGGAGAGGGGGAGGAGTGGAGAAGCGATGGGCGCTTCTCCTGTGTGCACTGACCGGGAATCGAACCCTGGACTCCTGCACGCCAGGCCGATGCTCTACCACTGAGCCAACTGGCCAGGGCCCAGGGCCCCATTTTTAAATTGGATTATTTGTGTTTTATTTTTATTATTATTATTATTATCATCTATTCAGTGAGAGGAGAAGGGGCAGAGAGACAGAGTCCCCACATGTGCCCCTACCAGGATCCACCTGGCAAGCCCACTAGGGAGCAATGCTCTGCCCATCGGGGACCATGCTTGCAACCGAGTTCCTCTTAGTTGCTGAGGCAGAGGCCATGGAGCAATCCTCAGCCCCTGGGGCCAACTTGCTCCAATGGAGCCATGGCTGCAGGAGGAGAAGACAGAGAGAGAAAGAGAGAGAAAGAGAGAGAGAGAGAGAGAGAGAGAGAGAGAGAAAAGCTAGATGGGGAGGGGTGGAGAAGCAGATAAGCACTTCTCTTATGTGCCCTGACTGGGAAACGAAACTGGGACATCAACATGCCCAGATGACATTCTACCACTGAGCCAACCAGCCAGGGCTGCTTTTTTTTTTTTTTTTTTAAGTTTTCCTGCCTGGACTATAGTAGTACAGGGGATAAAGCACCGACCTGGAACACTGAAGTCACAGGTTGGTAACACTGGGCTTGTCTAGTCAAGGAACATATGACAAGCACCAATGAACAGCTAGAGTGAAGTAACTACTTCTTGTCTCCCCTCAAAATAAATAAATCAAAAATGTTTTCCCCATTGATATGCGAGAGAGAGAGAAGAAGAGAGGTGGAGAAAGGAGAGAGAGAGAGAAGCACCGACTCGCTGTTCCGCTTAGTTGTTCCACTCAGTTGTGCACTCACTGGTTGCTTCTTATATCCCTACAACCTCAGTGTGCTAGGATGACATTCCTTCCACTGAGCCACTAAGCCAGGGCCTTGGTAATGTTTATAAGTTCTTTATAAATTTTAATGTGTTTTTTTAAAATTGAGGTTTAGCTTACTAACAGTAGACTGTCCAAATCTTAAGTGAATCTTTTTATGAATTATAACCACCACTCAGATCAAGAGTCAGAAGGCTTTTTCATGTGTCCTCCTGGCCATACCATCTACAGAGTAACCACTATTTTGATCTCTATCACTATACATGTGTTTTGTCTGTTTTTGAACTCCATATAAATAGCATCATATAGTATGTACTTGTTTGTGCTTTGTTTCTTTTGCCCATCATTATGTCCAAGAGATTCATTTGTGTTGCCTCATGTAGCAGCTGTTTGTTTCTGCTACTGGCTTTATAATATTACACTGCATACATATGTACTATATTTTATTTATCCACCCTACTATTAATAAACATTTTTTTCCAATTTTTTTTTTTTTTTAATTTTTAATTTTTTTTTTTTAATTTTTTTTTATTTTTCTGCAGCTAGAAACGGGGAGAGACAGTCAGACAGACTCCCGCATGCGCCCGAACCGGGATCCACCCGGAATGCCCACCAGGGGCGAAGCTCTGCCCACCAGGGGGCGATGCTCTGCCCCTCCAGGGCGTCGCTCTGCCGCGACCAGAGCCACTTTAGCGCCTGGGGCAGAGGCCAACGAGCCATCCCCAGCGCCTGGGCCATCTTTGCTCCAATGGAGCCTTGGCTGCGGGAGGGGAAGAGAGAGACAGAGAGGAAGGAGGGGGGGTAGAGAAGCAAATGGGCGCTTCTCCTATGTGCCCTGGCCGGGAATCGAACCCGGGACTTCTGCATGCCAGGCCGACGCTCTACCGCTGAGCCAACCGGCCAGGGCCTTTTTCCAATTTTTGACTACTATAAATAATGCTGTTATGAACATTCTTGTACATTTCTTCTGGTGAACATATGCACACTCATTTTTGTTGGGTGGAATTCCTGAGACATAGACTATATTTATGTGTTTTGCTTTGGTAAATACTGTCAGTTTTCCAAAGTATTGTGTCAATTTATATTTCTATTAACAATGCATCAGAGTTCCAGTTGTTCCACATCCTTGTAAACACTTGAAAATGTCAGTCCTTTTTATTTTAGCCATTCTGATAGATGTATAGTAGTATCTCATTATGATTTAGATGTTCATTTTATCAGTGACTAATGATGTGGGGCACCTTTTTGTATGCTTATTGGTGATTTGTAAAGTGTCTGTTCAAGTCTCTTGCTTATTTTTTATAAGATAGGTTGTCTGGTTTTGTCTTCTTGATTTATAAGGGTTCTAAGTATGAGTTTTTTGTTGAATATATGTATTGTAAATATCTTTTCTGTTTGTGGCTTATCCTTTCACTCTCTTAGTGATATCTTTTGATGAAACAGAAGTTCTTAATTGTAATGACATTCATTTCCTTTGTCTTTTCAACCTTTTCCTTTATGATTGATTTTTGGTGTGTGTGTGTATGTGTGTGTTTTATGGGTATGTGATATGTTTAAACAATCTTTTTCTACCTCAAGGTCATAAGAAATCCTCTTCTGTTTTCTTTTAGAAACTTTATTGTTTTATCTTTCACACTTAGGACTCTAATCTATGTTAAATTAGCATTAGTGTAACAAACCAAATGAGAACAAAAAAAAAAACTAAACAGCAACAATAACAACAAAAAAGAATTAGTATTAGTGTTTAGTGTTGGATAGGAGTCATGTTCATTCCCCCTACCTTCTCCATTCAAATTTCTAGCATCGGTTTTTTGAAAATATCCTTTTCCTTCCAATGAATTGTAGTGGCCCTTTCCTCATAAATCAAGTGATCATTTATGAACAAGTCTATTTCTGGGTTCTTTGTTCTGTATTATTGATCTACTTGTCTAATCTGTGCCAATACTCTATTGTAGTAATTAGTAAGTTGTTATGAGTTTTTATATATGGTAGTATAAGTTCTCAAGATTTGTTCTTCAACATTCCACTGTCTGTTAAGATTCCTTGCATTTTCATATAAATTTCAGAAACAGTGTGTTAACTATATTTTTTCTTTATTTTTAGCTTTTCTTATTTACTTATTAATTTTAGAGAGAAAGAAAGGGAGAGAGACTGAAACATTGATCTGTGCCTGTGTGCGCTCTTACTGGAGATCAAACTCATAACTTTTATGTAGCATGATGCTGCTCCAACCAACCAAGCTATATCTGGCCAGGGCTTTATTTCTATTTTCTTTTCTTTTTTAAAATTGATTTCAGAGAGAGGGGAAAGAGGAAGACAAAAAGAGAGAAACATCTATTCGTTTCTGTATGTACCCCAACCAAAGATTGAACCAGTAACCTTTACATACTGGCACCACTCTCTAGCTCTAACCTACTGAGCCATCTGGCCAGGGCCAGAGTGTTAACTTTAGAAAAAGCTATTGTGTTAAGTATCTAGGCAGAGGATTTAGCAACACTCAAGCCTCCCAGGGACATTCACACAGTGGTGGGATTCAGCCGGTTCATACTGGTTCGACAGAACCAATACCTAATTTTCTTTCTTTCTTTTTTTTTTTAATAGACAGAGAGAGAGAGAAAGAGAGGGATAGATAGGGACAGACAGGAACAGAGAGAGATGAGAAGCATCAATCATCAGTTTTTCGTTGCGACACCTTAGTTCATTGATTGCTTTCTCATATGTCCCTTGACCGTGGGCCTTCAGCAGACTGAGTGACCCCTTGCTCGAGCCAGCAATCTTGAGTCCAAGCTGGTGAGCTTTGCTCAAGCCAGATGAGCCCGCGCTCAAGCTGGCAACCTCGGGGTCTCGAACCTGGGACCTCTGCATCCCAGTCCGACATTCTATCCACTGCATCACCGCCTGGTCAGGACTAATTTTCTTTTTTTAGTTTAGTGAACTGGTTGTTAAAGTTTCTCTCTATTTTTTTTTAAAGATTTTATTTATTCATTTTAGAAAGGGAAGAGAGGGAGAGAGAAGGGGGGTGGGAACAGGAAGCATCAACTCCCATATATGCCTTAACGAAGCAAGCCCAGGGTTTTGAACTGATCACCTCAGCGTTCCAGGTCTACGCTTTATCCACTGTGCCACCACAGGTCAGGCTGAAGCTGTTGTTACAATGGCACTTGTAATCAGGGTTCTCTCTAAGGTAGGCACCTGGGCAGCCACCTAATATAGAAATCACAAATGTACATTCCTTACTCTTTCTTAATGCCCATCTATACAACAGCATATTCTCTCTCTTTTTTTTTTTTTTTTTTTTGGTGACAGAGACAGAGGGACAGAAAGACAGGAAGGGAGAAAGATGAGAAGCTTCAATTCTTCTCCTTCTAAAACAGGGTGGTTAGCTCTTTCGCAGACAGCACAAAATTTCTAGTGAACTGGTCTGCAGATCAGCACTTGAAACCACTGGGTTAGAGCATCTTCACAATGTACAAAGGCAACGGGTATATTCCCCTGTTAGGGCACATACAGGAACAGTTCAATGTCTCTGTCTCTTTCTCCTTTCCTCTCTCTCTAAAATAAATAAAATTTTTAAAAATCATTTAGGAAAAAGCAACTTAACAAATTGGTGATAGCCAGGGTCACCACAACGAGTCCCTGAGTGCTTGTGGGACAGGGCTGGGCAGAAGACTCACTTTATCCATATGTATACAGTTTTATATTTTTTAAAATTTCTGACCATTAGCATGTATTTTCTGCCTGACCAGGCAGTGGCATAGTGGATAGAGTGTCAGGCTGGGATGCAGATGACACAAGTTTGAAATCCCAACGTTGCTGCCTTGAGTGTGGGCTCATCTGGCTTGAGCGCAGGTTCACCAGCTTGAGCACAGGGTCTCTGGCATGAGCGTGGGATCATAGACATGACCCCATGGTTGCTGGCTTGAGCCAAAGGTCGCTGGCTTGAGCCCAAGGTTGCTGGCTTGAGCAAGAGATCACTGGCTCAGTTTGAGCCCCCTATCCCACCCCAACCCCATCAAGGCATGTAGGAGAAAGCAATCAATGAACAACTAAAGTGATACAATTGTAAGTTGATGCTTCTCATTCCTCTCCCTTCTTGTTTCTCTGTCTGTGTCTCTTTCTCACAAAAAGAAATCAAACAAACCAAAAAACTTTAAATTTCCATATGACAAAAACACTGTAAACAAAGTAAAAAAATAATTGATATATAAAAGATATACATACAGTAAGCCCTCACTTAACATTGTCAATAGGTTCCGAAAAACTGTGCCTTTAAGCAAAATGACATATAAGGAAACCAGTTAAGTTCCTAGGGCATATTTCTGGTCACAAAAACATCACTAAACATCTAAATAAATACCCATAACATTTCTAGTATTAAACCTTGAAATAAATGTGAGCCAGACAAACTAAGAAAGATGAATAAAAACAAGATGATTTTCCAACTAGCTTACCCTCGTTCAGGCCCCCGGTGGCCATGCCTGCCGGGGCAGTTCAGGGCAAAAGGCAGGAGCCCTCCCTGGCCAGGACGCCCTTCCTCACTGGGCCACTCACACCCGCCCACACTCACTCAGACAGGGACAACTGAGACACACCAGTGCACTCAACATGCACGTCTTTAGCATGTGGGGAAACTGGAGTACCCAGAGAAAACCCATGTGCATGTGGGGAGACCCTGTGAACTCCACACAGACAGTGGCCTGACTGAGAATTTAATTTTTTTAAATCCATGTTTTAATGAAATGAGAGTAAAACAATGTTATTTGAGGACCAGCTGTATATACACATACACATATATACTATTATAATTTATATAGTATACATAATTTATGGACTATATATGGTATATATTATTATAATTTACTGTACAAACCAGTCTAATTTTATTAAAATATAAATAATTTTTAAAAAATTTCCCATTGATTTGAGAGAGAGAGAAAGAGAGGAACGGCGAGAGAGAAGCATCAGCTGTTGTTCCACTTAGTTGTTCCACTTAGTTCCTCAATGACTGCTTCCAGTATGGGTTCTGATCAGGGATTGAACTCACGACCTCGGCGCACCAGGCTGATGCTATGTTCACTGAGCTACATGGCCAAAGCCTAAACAATTTTTACAAAAACTTTTTAATGTTTATTTTATTAATTTTAGAGAGAAGAAGGGAGAGAGAGAGAGAGAGAGAGAGAGAGAGAGAGAGAGAGACAGGAACATTGATCTGTTCCTGTACATGCCCTGATCAGGAATTGAATTGGCAACCTCTGCACTTTGGGACGATGTTCTAACCAACTGAGCTATGTGGATTGGGCTAATTTTTATAAATTAATAAGACTAACACACATGAAGGTAGATAAAGGATATGAACAAGCTGTTTGCATAAAAACAAATACAAATGGTCAATAAGCACAGTAAAAAGATAAGCAACCTCACTTATAATTAAACTCATTAATGCAAATTAAAACAATGAAATTCCTGATTGTCAAGATTGTCAGTGAGATATATTAAGATTAAAAAGATTGCTAGAAGGTTGACAAGGAGGAAAGCTAACTGGTTGACGAGGAGAAAAGCTAACTGGAACATTTATACACGCATAGTGACTGCATAAATGGGCATCATAATTTTAGAAGGTAATTTATTCACCTATGCTCTATAATATTATGAAGCTGTAAAAGGAATGAGATGTACCTCTGTGTAATATGAAAGATGTCTAGAATACATTGTTAAGAGAAAAAAACGTGAGCGCCAGGATAGTATATATAACATGAATTTATTTGTTAAAAATAAAAAGGATGTATAAATAAATGTGTTTAGAGGTATGTAGAAAATATTTGGAGGGACACACGCGACACTGCTACCTCTAAACTGGTAAAGTTACCTGAGGGGGTTTAGGTGCGAGGAAGGGACAACAGGGGCTATTACTTTTCACTTTTTCTGTACTATTTTAAACTTTGAAAAAAAAATGACACTTTTCATTAAAAAATATATAAAACATGCATACATGAATGTTTTTTCTCAAATGAAAATCCTTTTCCTGTAGGATCAAGTACAAACTCTCTAGCTACGTCCCATCATTGCTTTTCACTGTGTCGCCTAATGCACCACGTTGCTTCATTCCTCTGTGATTCAACTATGCTGATTCCTTCTTTCCTACCTTCCTTCCTTCCTTCCTTCCTTCCTGTTTCTTGTTCTCTATTTCCCCATCATCTTCCTGGAAACTCCTCCTGGTCCTTCAAGACCCACCAGAGCACTTCCACCTCTGGGCAGGCAGTCTTAACGGAGTTCCTATGATAAGATAGTCACTCCTTTGTGATACATTGCATATCCCTCTATCTTAGCTCTTATAAATTTCTATTAAACTTTACATTTGTATCTCTCTGCCAAATTTATTGGTATTGGAGGGCACAGGTGCGCAATATTTAAGCTTAGTTAGTGCTGATACGATGAAAAAAGGCACACCACTTGGTGTGTCTTTTCACCAGTTTATCTTTACTTGCCATTCTCTCTCTGCATTTTCTTCATGGTTCCCCTAAAAGTGATCCTTGGTCAGTGACTATCAGTATTATCTCTATTGAGGAAAGCTGGCCAAACAGGCATGTAAGCATTCATGTGTCCATGCATGCACTCCTCACCCCCCCCCCCCCACACACACACATTCATATGTTTCATTTATACTGTGATTCTATCCTGTGCCCTTAAACTCATGAAGCCCCCTACCTGGGGTCAAGACCTTGGTCTAAGCAAGTGATTTTTTTTGTTTGTTTGTTTGTTTTGTTTTTTTTGTTTTTAATTTCTGAAGCTGGAAACGGGGAGAGACAGACAGACTCCCGCATGCGCCCGACCGGGATCCACCCGGCACGCCCACCAGAGGCGACGCTCTGCCCACCAGGGGGCGATGCTCTGCCCCTCCAGGGCGTCGCTCTGCCGCGACCAGAGCCACTCTAGCACCTGGGGCAGAGGCCAAGGAGCCATCCCCAGCGCCCGGGCCATCTTTGCTCCAATGGAGCCTTGGCTGCGGGAGGGGAAGAGAGAGACAGAGAGGAAGGAGGGGGGGGTGGAGAAGCAAATGGGCGCTTCTCCTATGTGCCCTGGCTGGGAATCGAACCCAGGTCCCCTGCGCGCCAGGCCGACGCTCTACCGCTGAGCCAACCGGCCAGGGCCTAAGCAAGTGATTTTTAACTTTTTTCATCTCATGGCACAGATGACCTAATTACTAAAATTCTGTGGCATACCAAAAAAGGTATTTTTGCACATCTGACAAAAAAAAATAGGTATAATTAAAAAAAGAGAGAGACAAGGACAGACAGACAGGAAGGGAGAAAGATGAGAAGCATAAACTTATAGTAATGGCACTTTAGTTGTTCATTGATCACTTTCTCATATGTGTCTTGACTGGGGGGTTCTAGCCGAGCTAGTGACCTTTTGCTCAAGCCTGTGACCTTGAGCTTCAAGTCAGTGATCTTTGGGCTCAAGCCAATGACAATGGGGTCATGTCTATGATCCTATGCTCAAGCCAGCAACCCCACACTCAAGCTGTTGAGTCTGTGCTAAAACCGGTGACCTCAGGGTTTTGAACCTGTGTCCTCAGCATCCCAGGCTAATGCTCTATCCATTTCACCTCCTGGTCGGGCAAATAGGTATTATTTTGATTCATTCACACCGGACAGCTATTATTGTGTTGTCTATTGTCTTTTTTATTTTTATTTTTTAAAGAAAGAGCAGAAGGGAGAGAGGGACATCAATTTGTTGTTCCTCTTATTTAGGCATTCATTGGTTGATTCTTGTTTGTACCCTGACTGGGGATTGAACCCACAACCTTGGCATATGGAACAGTGCTCTAATCAACTTAGACAACTGGTCAGGGCTTTTTTTTTTAATTTTTATTTATTTATTTATTTATTTTATTCATTTTAGAGAGGAGAGGGAGATACAGAGAGAGAGAGAGAGAGACAGAGAGAGAGAAGGGGGGGAGGAGCTGGAAGCATCAACTTCCATATGTGCTTTGACCAGGCAAGCCCAGGGTTTTGAACCGGCGACCTCAGCATTTCCAGGTCGACGCTTTATCCACTGTGCCACCACAGGTCAGGCCAGGGCTTCATTTTTTTACTTGACAGTCTAAAGGAAGAGAGGTCAGTGCCCTGACTAAATAGTCAGGTACTGCATGTTTTAAAAATTCTTGTGGCTCACTGGTTGAAAATTGCTGGTCTAAGCTGATCCACCCTTAGATGCTGTACCTTGACGACCTTCTTTTAGTTCAGGAGCACAACCATCCAGGGATGTTGGTCTTGGTCAGGAGCAAGGGTCATAACATAGGTAGACACTCTCCCCTTAAGTATCCAACTGTTTTCTCAGATTCAATGAGGACAATGTGTAGGGAGGCCACACCCTCAGAAGACACGCCTCAGCCATCCATTTTTACCAAAGGACCTATCAAGAAATACCAAAGAAAAATGTCTTATTTGCTCCACACAGTTTTTCAGTTGGCACTCTAGGATGTCATGTGCTGCATCCATTAGCATTTTTTTGATCTTACGCAACAGAAACAGACTATGGCTACTGTGAGCCGACTGGCTTGCAGAACTGAAGGAAAAGCTGGACCACGAGACCCTGGAGAGGATACTGTGGGAATAGTTTTGCAGATCCAGGCGGCAGGAGCCAGCAGCAGACAGGAGCCAGATGCAGACAGCCTTTCGAGGCCCGGATCACACGTCTCTTGCATCTTGCCTTGCATACCCTCAGCCTCCCCTCTTCTGCCACTGCTGTCTTTTCTGCACAGGTTTTGACCCAATTTACACTGACACTGCTTCATCTCAAAAAAAGATGTGCTGCAGCCTCTCACTTGCTGCCCAAGCTTCCCTGATGCTGCCACCTGGGTTGCCTATGGGAGTCTGCTAGGCACACATGCACGAGTAACCCAGGAATGCATAGGTGAACATCCTTGCCCAGTGGGGTCAGGAGCCAGGGGACACAGGCCTCTCCCTTCAGCCTTATTGCAGACTGTTCTGAGACTCATAGTCTACTCCTCAGAAGGTCCCAGTGGGCTGGAGTACTTAATGTGATTACCTTTAGGTGAGATTTCTCTTCCCTCTCTCTTGCTCCCTGGAATCACTTCCCAAATACACTTCCTGCACACAAGCCCTCCCTCAGGCTCTAAGTTCAGGGAAACTAAGACAAAACCTCATTTTGGGGATGATTGAATACTTTGTTTGAGATGGATCAAGGTTCAGATTCCAAGAAAAGCATTTAATCATCCAGGTTTGGATCACGGTCCATCCTTTGATCAGACTGGTGGGTGGCAGGTCCCCCAAAACTCTGTCCAGTGGTGGAGAAAGAGCTCCCCAAAGCTAATCAAGACGGTTAGCAGTAAAAAAGCGATCGATGCCCTCCAGTAGGTTTTCCTCCACTCATAGTATCTTGGGGCACCATGTATATACCATGTCTAGACCAAGCTCTTTGTTTTGCACACAAACCTGTTTTCTGGCATTGCCTTTCTCAAGACTCAGCTTGACCATCCTCCCAGATGCCCACGTCTGACTCCTGGGAGGCAGCCCCCTCCCCCTCCCTTCTCTTCTCCACCACAACCAGCTGAACACCCAGCCTGGAAACTCTGCCTCCTTAATACATCTTGACTCTCTCTTGTTCTCCTACCATTGCCTAATCATCTGCCCCTTAGGTATCCATCTTCCAACTGATCTCCCTAAGTGCTCCCCCCACAACACACACATATATTGTTTTTAGCTTACAAATCACTTTGCTGCTTAAAAACTCTTGAGTAACTCCCCACTGCCCTTAGGATGAAGTCATGAAAGCTTTGATGACATAATCTTGTCATGACCTGGTCCCACTCGGGTGTCCATTGTCAGCCTGTGGCACCCCCCCCCCCCAACTTCCCCAGCAGCCAGGCTGAACTGCAGCCCATTCTCTCTCACCTGGTTTTGGTGCCTGGAATGCTCTTCTGCAATAGTTAGCATGCTTTCAGCTGCAAGTAACAGAACACTCAGATTCAAACCTGCTTGAAAGATCAGGAAATACATGATCTCACTTGATGTAGAGGCAAGATGGACCCCAGCCACTATAAGCAATGCTCAGAAATGTTGAGGAACCAGCTTTTTCTCTCTTTTCTCTGCCACCTTTGGGATCAGGTTCACTGTAAAGTTGAATCCTCTTCAGGTTGGAAGATGATGGCAGTAGATTCAAGCTTCACTCCTAGACATGAAAACATCCACAGGAATAAAAAGAGGGCATGTCTAGTGTCCTTATTAGGCACTCAAAAACTTCACAGAAGCCCTGTCCAGACTTCCCCACACTTTACATTGGACAGAACTGGCCACATGCCCATTCCTGAACTGGTCACCAGCAACCCTGCTGATGGGGGCGGTGGTCAATCTCTATGACTACAACACCTGCCCTCTTCATTTTCTGGCTAATTCAATTCAAAACAACTCAAGTGTTATTTTCTCTGGAAAGTTACCAAAGAGAAACATCCCTCTTGTTATGTGTCTGCTACCCCTGCCCCTGGAATGTAAGTTCTTTTACATCAAGAAGCTGGTTCTTAGTTACTCTGTAACCCCAGTGCCTTCCTCCCAGCTGGCACGGAGAAACTCAATTAGCCTGTTGAACATTTTTGTAATTAAAAAAAAAATTATATTCTTTAAATTACAATGTATCTTACCATATAATCCATTGGCAACCAACTTTTTCCTTTTAACAATATATTATAAAAAATCTTTCCATCACATAATATCATCTTTTAAAACAGCTACAGAGTATTTCATATATTGACACACCATACCACAAAGTATGTAATTAATCCCTAGGGCCGTGATGGCGAACCTTTTTATAAAAACCGCCCACTTTTGCAGTGCTGGTCAACCTGGTCCCTCCCGCCCACTAGTGGGGTTCCAGCTTTCTTGGTGGGCCATTCACGCGTCCTTTGTTTCCTTTGTTTGCTCTGCTATCGCCCACCATGAAAGCTGGAACCCCACTAGTGGGCGGGAGGGACCAGGTTGACCAGCACTGCAAAAGTGGGCGGTTTTTATAAAAAGGTTCGCCATCACGGCCCTAGGGACTGCTGGTCACTTACATGGTTTCCAGTTTTTCAGCATTATAAAGAATGTTGAGAGATAAACTTCCTTTTGCATAGATCTTAGACATTTGTATGTATTAGTTCCCTATGATAAATCCCTACAAGTGATGGTGTGGTTTAAAAAAAACAAATGAGTTCTGGCTGGGTGACTCAGTAGATAAAGTATTGACCTGGTGCACCAGAGGTTGTGGGTTTGACCCCTGGTCAGAGCACATAGGAGAAGCAATCAATGAGCACACAACTATATAGTTGTAGCAACTAAGTGAAACAAGTTGATTCTTCTCTCTCTTCCTTCTCCCCCCCCCCCCTCTTCTTCTCTATCTCTCTCTCAAATCAATGGAAAAATTTAAAGAGTTATGCAGCTTCCACCTTGGATTTTTGGAATGCTTCCTCTCGGGACTCTCCCTTTGGAAACTCAGGCAACATGCACGGAAATGTTCAAGTCATAAGGAGAGGCCATAATAATCCTAGCTGAACCCAACCAACTCTTCATTACCTTAGCCTAGGTACCAGAGTTGTAAGAAAAGATGCCTCTAGATTCTAGAGTCTAGAAGATTCCAGCTCCCCATTGTTGAAGTCTTGCTAGCTGAGTCCCCAAACACCATGGAGCACAGGGTAGCCATCCCCGCTGAGCCCTGTCCAAGGTCCATTTAAATCCCCCAGCAAGACACAACAGCTATTCACATGGATAAGTTGGGGATAGTTGGTTACATAACAACAGTATCTCAAAAACTTTATAAAAAATATACATATTTTAAACCTTTTGATTCTCTGTTAAATACTTAATTAAAATTTTATAACTCAATGCAAGAACATTGTCTTCGTGGCAGGTGTATACCTGGGCTGTTATCTTAAGCAAGTTTATCAAAATGTCTGCTTAGGTGGAGTTCTCTGGAAACCAACCCCGACTGGGAATTTTGGCCTAAGATTTACTGGTAAGTGCTCTTGGCAGATGTGCCTGTAAGAAATGTAGGAAAGCAAGATTGGTCAGAGGTAGAAGCTGACCTATAATATGGTTGTGATAGAGGCCTCAGCTGATCCCACTGTGAGCCCTTGAGCTGGCATGGCCTTCAGAAGTGTCTCAAGTTGAAGCAGGTGGAAGGGCCTGCAGCTCCACATTAGCTACTCCTGAGGGAGTGTATAATATTGGATGAAGACCCCCATAGCAATATTCTAAACAGCCCAGGATGGGTCTGGTCTGTCAGCCTTAAAGAGAAGAGCTAGGTGGAGGACCAGAGTGTCCACTACTGTCTACCCCTTGCACTGTCCTTTCTAATCCATTTGCTTCTGTGAAGTTTGACCCATTTGGGAATCACATTCTGGTTGGTTGATCCCTGGGAAACCTAAAGAGGTTAGTAAGGTGAACTACAGCATCAGCTGTGGAAGTCGGTCTCAAGGTCATACCTGACACTGGAGATCACCCTTCTACCACTTGATCTAGATTCCCTTCACCTCTGCTCACATCTCTTCTGGTCTAGGCTGCTTTCCTGGTGGACTCGCAACCACGGAGGGTGTGAGCCTGGGTTGCCATGCTCTGCTTGACTTGTCCATGGACCATTAAAGCTAGACATGGAGCACAAAGGATGCCCTGGTGGATCATGTGAGCATGACATGTGTCCCCTCTGCTCCTGTTCCTTAGCCACAGTCATGCCTTCTCCTGACGACCAGCGTCAATGCCAGTATGGAGATTCCTCCCCTTGCTGATGGTCTAAATGCTAAAGGAGTTCAAAATAATTAAGCTGCAGCCATAGTTTAAAGTTCATTGGGACTCCTTAATTTTTTTATTATTTAGAAATTTAATTTAATGGTGTGACATTGGTCAATAAGAATACATAGGTTGCAGGTAAACATGTCTATAGCATTTGAACTGTTGATTGCATTGTGTGCCCATCACCCAAAGTCAAATCATTCTCTGTCACTGTATATTTGTCCCTCTTTACTCTCCCCTCCCCCCTCCCTTTGGTAACCATTTCATTTTTATCTATATCCATGAGTCTCATTTTTATATCCCACTTATGTGATAAACTTCATTGGAACCCTTACTGTGTCCCCTGATGTAAACATTACCCCTTTGGGACCTCTAGACCTTCAGCACAGGACTAGGAAGCCCCCTCGAAGGGGATGGAATTCTGGGTGAGGCAGTTCCCTGCAGCCAAAGGCAATTCCTGGGAGGAATGCTGCTGGGAGCTGTCAGCAGCCCAAATTCCTAGAAGCTGAGGAATCCATGTATCGGTCCTTGGGAGGGGAGGGCATCTCTGTGAAGTGCCACCACAGTATCCGTTGCCACATCTGAGATTTACTTTCCTTCCTAGAAAATGAAACTAACAATGGCTTATTAGCATGGGTATTGGGAAGGCAATGAGATCATAAATGTTAAAAATCGCAGATTGTACTAAAAAAGTGTTTCTCTCCCCTTTCTGTCCAGAGCTCTGTAAGTGGTCAGGTTTCCCTTTTTGCCTTGGCCAGTAAGGAGCTTATAGCTTTGTCCGGTGTTCAGTCACAGCAGATGTATTGCTTATTTTCATTGTCTTCTTATTTCCTTGGTCTTGAGTGTGTGTCTATATGTGGTGTCCCCCCCCCTCCCTTAACTAACTTTGAACTCAATCTCTTTGTTGCAAGCTCTTTGAACTGGAATTAAGTTTGCAAAGTGGCAGAGGATAAATAAATGCCTAGGAGAGAACTTTCTGCTCTGAAGATGGTTCATTTTCCAAGAAGGGACAGTGCCTCACCTACAGTACTGCCCCAGGACCTTACTCAAACTCAAACCTAGCCGAGCAGTTCGCTACTGGGTTGTTGATTTGTTTTGGCACCTGCCAGCCAACCAGCACCTAAGCATGGAATCCTTTCACTTAGAGGGTGACTCAAAGCTCTGACCAGTTAGAAAAATACAAAAATGGGGGAATTAGTGCTATCAGGCACTCCCATCAGCCTAAGACACCGCTGGTATTCTTCATTCCCACCCTCTCTTCAGAAGGGCCCCTCCACTAACCCTCAGATGGCTCAGTTAGTAGTCCCATCCTGCTATTGCAATTGAGCCATTTAGGGGGCAGAATGTGGCATGTGTGGCCCAGATGTTGTGACTGAGCTGGGTCCTCCCACTCCAGGCTACACATCAGGTTTGCATCCAACCTCAAGGCATTTGGGGGACTCACTCATGAAGTGAGCAGCCTCTAGGTGTGCCCCACTGGGTTTTCTGCCTTGAGATTCCTTTACCGTTTCCAGGATAATTCTTGTGAGCAAACGCCTCCTTTTTCCTACCTCCATAGAAGACCTCTGGGTGTCAGTGAGGCATCACACCTACTATTCTTGTTTCTGCATCAGTATATAAGATGAACCACTCATGAATAACACTTCCCCAGGACTCATGTCAGCACTTTTCCTGGAGGACTTCACAGGTCCCATTGTTCATGGCTCATGGATCCCCTGAGCCCTGATCCCACCATTTGTAGTTCCACCTGAAGTTCAAGAGTCTGGGGGATCCTGGGTAAGCCTGGGTATTTAACCTCCCAGGGCAGGTGTCTTGCTCCCCCAACTTGCTTCTTCTTGCAATCACATCATTGCCAAGCAAGAGTGGGAAGAGTGGGCACATGAGAGTACTTCGGGAAGATGTGTGGGCTAGGGTTCAGCTTCCAGGTTTGGGGGACTCTGGGAGGGAGAGAGAAGGCTGAAATTGTGATGATGCTGAGAAAGAGGCTGGAGTCAGGAAGCCCAGATTCCAGTTCTCGTCTTGCCACCTGCGAACTAGTCCCCTCCTCTGCAAGTCTCACCTTCCACCACTGGAAAATGGATAAATGACATCTATTTTAGAATCATGTGACAGTCATAGTGAATATTTAGAAAACTAGTACCATCTAATATTTCCTGATCACCGAGCCAGGCACTTGGCCAAGCACTATAAGCCATTTCCTCACTTAATCCTCTGTGGTATAATGACTCCCATTTTACAGATGAGGAAACTGAAGCTTATAGAAGGTCAAAGGCAGTGGCAGAACCAGGCCTCAGAATTAGAACTTAAAAAAACTTTTTTATTGATTTAAGAGAGAGAAGAAGGGAGGGAGAGAGTGAGAGAGAGAGGAACATTGATCTGTTCCTATATTTGCCTTGACCAGGGATCGAACTGGCAACCTCTGTACTTTGGGACAATGCTCTAACCAACCAAGCTATCAGGCTAGAACAACATAAGAACCCTTGACCACCACACAAGACCAGCCCTCCGTCCCAGCACAGAAGCTGGCTCAGTACAAACATTTAATACACATTTACTGCGTGTTTTCCTTAGCAGTCCTATGCACTGAGAGAAATCAAAGTTACTGTTTACTGAGCATAGTCCTGTGTGTAAAGTGCTTCCTACACCTAGCTCTCAATCTCACCCCAAAAGGATGGCATCATGATGCCCATTTTCCAAATGAGGAAATAGGTTCAGAGAGGTCAAATAGCTTGCCTTAGGCCACATAGCAAATAAGGGGTAGAGCAGAGGTTGAACTAGGTCCATGTCCATGTTCCCACCACGATATCACACGGTCTCTCGATTAGGGGGTTGTCTATAAGGTTGGTATATGGGGCTATACAACCTCTTTCTCTGAACCCCCCTTACATACTGCCCCTCATGCCTGTAGGGAACTAAAACTCCCCTTCTGAGGCTAAACCTTCATCTTCCCCCAGCACCCCAGAGAAGAAACTTTGGGACAGAGCCCTGAGGAAGTCTGACGGTGACTGGGGTCACACCAGGGCAGTGAGTGGTTGGTCTCAGGACCTCTCCCTAGAACAGAGCATTGGAAAAAGCATTCTTTTGGCCCTGGGGGTCCTGCCATTCTGGAAAGGCACTAGGCAGAGAAAAACAGTGACTTGGGAGCCAGCTGAAGGCATTAGCAACAAATTGCTGACTTCCCAGTTTTGCTGTGGGCTGCCCAGTGCCTGGCCGGCCCTGTTTATAATGATAATTTGGGAGAGGAGGGAATGTGTGTAGGCGGCTCACTGAGGGTTGGAGCTGAAGGCTTGAAGTTAGGTTTCCTAAACCCACATCAACCTAGGAAACAGTTACAGGAAAGCACGCCACAGATAGCTTTCTGCGTGTGTGAGTGTGCATGTAAGAGCGAGGACGGCAGCAACAGAGAGGCAGAACAGCGAGAGGGCCTGAGAGAGACAAAGAAAAGAGGAGAAAGAAGCAGAAGTCAAAAGATACACAACAGCAGATGTGGCAAAGAGAGGAAGAGAAAGGAGACCGAGATATGCAGGAGGGGAGAAAGAGAACGAGAGGGACACAGAGAGCTGTATAAAAAGATAATTCATTAAACCAATGCTTGTTGAGCACCTACTATGTGCCAGATGCTGTCTTAAGCATCGGGCATATGACAGTGAACAAGACAAAATTGGCCTTGGCCGGTTGGCTCAGCGGTAGAGCATCGGCCTGGTGTGCAGGAGTCCCGGGTTCGATTCCCGGCCAGGGCACACAGGAGAAGTGCCCATCTGCTTCTCCATCCCTCCCCCTCTCCTTCCTCTCTGTCTCTCTCTTCCTCTCCTGCAGCCGAGGCTCCATTGGAGCAAAGATGGCCCGGGCGCTGGGAATGGCTCTGTGGCCTCTGCCTCAGGCACTAGAATGGCTCTGGTTGCAACAGAGCGACACCCCAGAGGGGCAGAACATCGCCCCCTGGTGAGCATGCCAGGTGGATCCTGGGCGGGCACATGCGGGAGTCTGTCTGACTGCCTCCCCGTTTCCAGCTTCGGAAAAATGAAAAAAAAAAAATTAAAAAAAAAAAAAAACAGACAAAATCTTTGTCCTTATAGGTCTCTCTAGTGGGAGACTCGAGAAACTCAGAGAGACAGGTAAAAATCCAGAGATGCCCAAAGAAAGAAAGATGAAGAGGGAGCTATATGAAGAGACTGAGATGGGTCCAGACATGGAGAAAGAGGAGGCAGAGACCTATAGGGATGCAGAGATAAAGAGAGCAATGGACCGCAAGTCAGAGATAGAGCAGAGTGACAAGAAGGTGGAGATCTGAGCACAAGCAGACAAACAGCATTCCAGAAGTGGAGAGAGGCAGAGCCAGCAGACCCTGCATAAAGAAGCCCCTTTCCTGTGAGCTTGCCGGGTGCCCTCCCATTCACTCCCTCCAGTGTCCTCTGAGGCAGAGCTCCTGCCCTCAGTGGCCAGGGATCAGGTCTTGGGTTCCAGTGCCAGCAGCCTTGGAGACTGTGGGCTGTGCTGGGGTCAGCTCCCAGACCCACCACCCTTGTGCCCACTGCTCTGAGCTCCCCTGCACGGAGTAGGCAAAATCTGAGACACTAACAAGCACATGTTGACTTCAGGTACTTTTTCCTCGTTATATGGATGGATGGGCAAGCAAGGCCCAGGCTAATGGGCAGGATGGCTGCTGGGCCCCCTGGGTTGGGGAGAGCATGAAATGAACACTAAACTGGGAGCCAAGATGACAGGATCTAGCCTCAGCTCCCCTCCTCACAGCTGGTTGGAGGGTGGGACACACTCTAAGGCTCCTGCAGCCTCACAATTGTGGGGTCTATGAATTGTGTAACAGCAAGTTTTGGAGGAGACCTATGTTTGAAAGCTGGGACTTTGACGGTTGCCGGGCGTCTGTTTCCATGGAAACGGGGCTCAGGATCTGAGGCTGAGACTGTGAGCTCTGCTCTGGGTGTCCCAGATAGCTCAGGGAGATGGCTACACTGCACCTTCTTCACTGTGGGTTCCTGGAGTCCTATCAGCCTCACCATGGGCTGATCCCTGGGGGACAGGTGGCTAGCTAGGAGGTTGTGAACTCAGGGCTCCCAGGAACATAACTCACATTTACTGTGTGCTCACTGGGTGCCCCACCTAGTACAGTGTCTAGCACACAGAAGTAAAAGAATGAATGATTCAGATGAAGAAACCTTGTGCTCCCCATGACATTCATCCTCAGGATAGACTTATTCCATCCCAACATGGCCTCTTCTTTCACTCAACACATATGTAAACTCCAGAGATAAACAGTGGTTGGTTTCCCTCATGATCCACAAGTGCCCATGCTGGGCCTGAGTGCACAGGGGTTCATGAAGTCAGTGTAAAAAGGTCTGAAAAGCCCCCTGTTCCTCCTCACCTTTCACCACACCCCTGTGGTGTCCCAAGTGCCACCCCCTGAACCAACCATGGTGCTCTAACATCTTGGTTGTCCCATGCCCCATGCTGCATGCTTGCTTGGGACCCCTTGACCACTGCTGGTGTGCCCACAAACTCCTGCTCAACCTTCAAAGCCCAGCTCTAAGCCTACCTCTTCTGCAAATCCCCCTCTCCTACATGACGAGTGCGTCCAGGGTACAGGCTGAGTCTCCTCATCTCTGCGTTTCCAGAATGAGGTAAAGGCACCTATCTCTCCATCGGTGCTGAGTCCCTTCCCTTCCCACCTTCTCAAGGACTTTGCTCTAACTAGCTAGGTGTTGGTGTGGTGTACAGAGATGGAGTGAACAGGAATTAGATGGGGAGACATAATGAGTTCAGTTCTGGACATGTGGACTTTGAGAAACCTGAAGGACATCCAGGTGGGTACGCCTTGTAATTAAACAGAGGGGTGACTGGTGCTGAGAAAAGATCTGAGCCAGTGAGATGAATTCAGAAGTATTCCTGGAAATTCAGGTATGGTCAATATCATGTGCATAGTTGAACTTGCCCAAAAAGAAAGAGAAGGTCAACGACAGAGCTCAGACGAAGCCCATTTGTGGTAGAGCGTATTACTGTTCAACAAATATTCACCCTCTTTCTGTGGGAGGTGCATACATCCCTGCCTCACTGATGTTGGGGCTGCTCATGTGACTTGGGAGTAGATATGACACTTGCATGGACTGGCTTGGCCTCTGGTGCTCCTCTTAACCGGTATGAAGAGAACACGTCAGGCAGCCCCTGCCCTTCCTGGACCCTTGCAAGGGAGACCCACAGAGCTGACAGAGCAGTTCCCTGAAGCAGAGCCACCCAGTTGAATACAAACCTGCAAGCGAGAAATAAATGACTTTTATTATAAGCTACTGAGATTTAGGGGCTGTTTGTTATGTAACTTGCTATCAGCAATAGCTAGAGAAAAAATAATCCTTTAAAGGATGACAGGAAGAATAGTCAGAAGGGCAGGAAGGACTGCAGGAGACACAGAGCCCCTGAGTGGGTGGAGGAGAGGGTTTTAGGAGCATCCTGACCTCTACACTGCCCCTAAGTGTCTTCTTTCTCACAGAAAGTGCTGGGGTCAGCTTACTGACTAGGGCTTGAATCTAAATTCTAGATGCTGATGGCCCCTAGGCTATACCTTCAGGCCAGACTTCTTTCCTGAGCTGCAGACTCATCACCTACCTGTCTCTTGGATGTCTCTACCTGGACATGGAACCGGCTTTTCAAACTCAACACGTCCAAGACTGACCCATCATACTCCCTGTCAACATACTTGCCTCTTTTCCTGGGCTCCCTGACTGGCAGCCCCATCAACCGTGCCAGAAGCCTGGGAGTTATCATCATCTACACTCTCACATCCCATCAGCTACCAAGCCCAGGAAACTCACCCATCCCCTTCTCTCCATCTGGCCCTCCCCAGCGCCTCTCACCAATCCTGCTGCTAGGCTCCCTCACTGCCCTCCAGGCTTGCTTCTTCCACACAGCGAGCACTCTTTCTGTAGCACAAAGAATTTGTCCCCTGGTTAAAGCCCCTGCCTGCAGGACAAAGACCAGACTTCTTAGCATGACCCTTAAGGCCCTGAATAGTCCAGTCTCAGTTGAATAAATTAATTAATGCAGTCCCTTCTGTCTGAAACGTATTCCACACCTAACCCTCTCTCCACTGGCTCCCACTCAAGCCTCAGTTTAGATTTGGCCAGACAGCTTTCCCTGTCCACCTCCCATTTCATCCCGCTCCCCTCACTGGCCTAGTAGCGTGGATGTCTCCCTCTTTTTTATTTTATTTTTTAAATTTTATTTATTTATTTATTTTTTACAGAGACAAGAGAGTGAGTCAGAGAGAGGGATAGACAGGGACAGACAGACAGGGATTGCTTTCTCACGTGTGCCTTGACCGCGGGCCTTCAGCAGACTGAGTAACCCCTTGCTGGAGCCAGCGACCTTGGGTCCAAGCTGGTGAGCTTTTGCTCAAACCAGATGAACCCGAGCTCAAGCTGGCGACCTCGGGGTCTCGAATCTGGGTCCTTCCGCATCCCAGTCCGATGCTCTATCCACTGCGCCACCACCTGTTCAGGCGATGACTTCCTCTTTTTATTTTTATTTTTTTAATATTTTTTATTTATTGATTTTTTAGAGAGAGAGGAGTGAGAGAGAGAGACAGAGAGAGAGAGAAGGGAGAGGAGCAGGAAGCATCAACTCCCATATGTGCCTTGACCAGGCAAGCCCAAGGTTTCGAACGGGCGACCTCAGTGTTCCAGGTCGACGCTTTATCCCACTGCCCCACCACAGGTCAGGCGACTTCCTCTTTTTAGGCATCCCTTTTCGAAGCCCTATTACATCCTGGATTGGACCACTTTTGTGCCTTGCCTCATACTTCTCAGCCCAGTATTTTTTTCTTGCTTTATTTTTTATTGTGGTAAAATATACATAACATAAATTTCACTATTTTAACCATTTTAAGTGTACAGTTTAGTGGCATTAAATACATTCACATTATTGTACAACCATCATCATCATCCAACTCCAGAACTTTTTCATCTCCCCAAAGTGAAACTTTGTACCTATTAAACAAAAACTCCCCACTCTCCCCGGCCTTAGCCCAAGGCAACCACCTTTGTAGTTTCTCTCTTTATAATTTGATTACTTTAGATGCCTCATATGAGTGGACTCATACAATATTTGTACATGTTTGTCTTCTTATTTCACTCAGCATAATATCTTCAGGGTTTACCCATGTTGTAGCATGCCTCAGAGCTGCACACCTTTGACAAGGCCAAATAATATTCCATTGTATGGATATACTGCATTTTATTTTTCCATTTATCTGTCAATGAACATCTGGATTGTTTCCATCATTTGGATATTGTGAATAATGCTGCTATAATTGTTGGTGTACAAATATCTGTTTGAGTGCCTGCTTCCAATTATTTTGTGTATATATTCCATCTAGCGGTGGAACTGGTAAATCATATAGTAATTCTATGTTTAATTTTTTGAGATATCGCCATACTGTTTTCCATAGTGACAGCCCATTTTACATTCTCACCAAGACTGCACAAGAGTTCCAGTTTCTCCACATGCTTGTCAACACTTTTCTCTCTCTCTCTCTCTCTCTCTCTTTTGCTCTCACTCTCCCACAACAAATTCTCTCTTTTCTCTAAAAGCCATAGTAATGGGTGTGAAAGCGGTCAGCCCATTCTGACTCCAGAAATTGCTACAGTAATCCAATTCCCCCAGTGTTGCCCAATGGCACCTGCACTCAGCTCTGCCAAGGAGCTCTTCTTGTCTTCTGCTATGGGGTTTCTCTGATACCATGGCAAGGGGCAAGGGACACCTGCAGAAACACTGGGCATTCTGCTCCTGACACTAGGACTTCCTATCAATAACTCCAGTTGGCAGGGCTCCTCCCTGCTTGCAGACACTGCCTTTCGCTATCTGGGACATTCTCCCTTTGCATGGTTAACTCTCTCACACCCTTCAGAACTTAAATGTCACCTCCACAGAGAAGCCCTCCCTGTCCCCCCCACCCCCCCAGGATCAGACTCACTGTTACTTGCTCTTACAGCATCCTCTACTTGGCAGTTAGTAATGACATATTCATCTGTGTGCCTATTTGAAGTGACCCTTGTCTTTCTCACTGGGCGTAAGCTCCATGTGGAAGGAGCCTGTGACCACCTCGTTCATCCTTGCATTCTCAGCACCTACCACAATGCCCAGGCCATCCCAGAAAGCCTTTGTTAAATGAATTCTTTATTCAACATTGAACACATTTTTATTGAAATACCTGTTCTAAAAGTGGGTATAAAACTCCCACAGTGCTTAAATTTTAATGAGGGAAATAGGTAAGAAAAAAATAAGCAAACATAATATGTCAGGTGGTGATTGTTGCTATGGAGAAAAATAGAATAGGATAAGGGGGGCAGATGCCATTCCGCAGAGGTTCATTAGGGGAGGGGCTCTGGTGATGCCTGATCAGGGACCTGGAGAGTGGAGCTGGGAGAAGGTGTTTCCAGCAGAGAGAAGAGCATGAGCAAATGTGTAGTAGGTTAATGAAAACAGAAACATACTGGTCCAGGGCTGGGTAGAGGATGCAAGGGGGAACTGGACTCCTGCTTGGAGGCCAGGATGGGAGTGGACTCAAGGCCAGTGTGTTCTGGAGAGGAGGTGGGGGAGGTGCAGCAGGAACCTGGGAAGGAGCACAGCATCAGCTTCCTCTCTCCAGCCATCCCTGGCAGGACCTCGCCTTGTATTTTCTTGTCCTTTCAGCATCCCTGGCTCAGGGCTTGGCACTCAATAGGTGTTTTCCAGATAGAACTACATCCATTCCAGAAAGAGCATAAAACCATTTTGCCATGACAAGTTGGCTCAGGAAAGGTACGTGTCCATCAGAAGACATTTCAAAACACATTTGATTTGAAACTTAAATCCACTTCCTTCTCTTCCTTAGCACCTCTTTGTTTGCTGGCTCGGCTATGCTAATAATATCAGGAGTTAACAATTTTTTTAAATTTACAAAATGTTTCCCCAATTACTATCTCCGCTAAACCTCTGAACAGCCTTGAAAGCTGCGATGCCCCATTGTACAGAGGCGTTCAGAACCTGGGCTGGGCCGGCACTAACCGACAGCCCAACAGGGAGTTCCCTATCAGTGCCCACACTTCATCTTCCCATCTGCCTGACATAGGTGTTAATATCTTTCACAGACAGGATCAGAGAGGGGACATTACTTGCCCAAAGTCCACTTTGGAGCCCGTAGGCCAGGTTGAAGCTAGGTCTCTGGATGCTGGATTTTGCATTTTCCCCAAAAGAGGCCCCGTTCCTTTTTTTTTTTGCTAAAACCAGTGCTGACCAGGCTGGGCTCAGGACTCCCTTGACAGAGCAGCCCAAGGTTCTCACCAGAGTTGCCTCCATGCAATTCCAGGACCCAGTGTGCTATGAGCAGGAAGGGGATGGGCTACATGCTCAATGCCCATTCAAACAGTGCCCCAGGTGAGATGCCACCCTCCTGGCAGCTGTGAGGAATACTGGATACAGCTGGACCCAGGGAGGAAACCAGACCCTCTAGTACCCTTAGCGGGGGCATCACCTCCTGGGTTGAATTTATGGGCTTGAAGTCCTTTTCCATCAACTGCTACCTTCTGGAGGCCTAGCCCGCACCAACCTGATCTCAAAAATCTGGATTTCTGCCCCCCCCCCCCCATTTGGCAGCTGAGAGAGGGCATGGCCATTCTACCCTAAGCTTGGATTTACCTCTTGCATTTCTCTCTCACCTCATCTGCCTGTCTCTTCACATTCTGGTCACTGTTATTCATTTCTTCTGTTCCTCTCTTCACAGTTGCTGGTCACCAGAGGCCCACAGGTGAATGGCCACCATTCCCTGGCCAGGAGGAGCTCATGTTCCAGGAAATGCACATACGACCACACCCATGCAGCGTTGCCAACAGCAATCAGCTGTGGTCAGGGGAAGGCACAGGGGCCATCATGGGATACCTGGCCCAGACTGGGAGCTCACAGAGGGCTTCCTGGGAAGGCTTTCTGGAAAAGGTGCTACCTGTCCAGGTTGGATTTTAGAAGAATCAGTATGAATCTATCACAGGAAGAGGCTTTTGGGCAGAGGATTTCACCACAGTGTAAGCTCCACAGGGTAAGATGTTTTGTTTGTTTTATTACCAAGTGCCTATAACAGTATTTGGTACATAGTAGATGCTCAATAAACATAGCTTAAAAGAAAAAAAGAAAAAAGAAAGGGAAGGAAGGAGAGAAGGAGGACGGGAGGGAGTCAGGGGGGAGAGAGAGAGAGAGAGAGAGAGAGAGAGAGAGAGAGAGAGAGAAAGGTCTTAAGAAAGAATGAATGAGGCTAGGGTGGATGTGTGAAAACTCTTGGTGTTTTGATGCATTCTGGGAAGGGAAAGTACAGTTGTTCCAGGGGGCCAGTAGCTTAAGTGGGTGGAGCTGAGGGGAGTGGCCTTATCTTACCCTATTGTTGGTGGTGTCCATTTCTTATCTTCCCTCTGGGCTCAGAGCTACTGCCGAGTTTGGACCATTTTTCCTCTGTGGTCCCTATAGCCACTGCTATTAAACCTGTACTGGGTGCTGGAGACACACAGATGACTCAGACATAGTTCCTGCCCTCCTCCCTTCCAGTCTGGCTAGGGAGACAGACAGTAAACAACTGGCTACAACAATAGGCAGAATGAATGGGGAGCTACTCTGTAGCTTCAAACAAAATGAGTCCAAGCAGAGGGATGAAGGAATGGGTTTTGCTCCAGAGTGAAAAGCAGGAGTTGGGTGGGGGGTGAGGGGTGGAGTAGATAGCTTTGGAGGAAATGCCAGCCTTAAGGAATGGAATTGTCAAAGAAAGGGGTTGAGGTGGGAAGTACTCCAAGGAGAGAAACCAGGCCCAAAGATGTGGTCCAGGAAAGGTGGGGACTGGGGGATAGAATGGGGAAAAATAGGTTGGGGTTTTAAATGCTGTTCCTGTTTGGACTTGCTTCTTATGTGACTGCATTTTGGATCCTAGTGCCAGTGGCTGTACACTTAGTTGGGCTGCTGAGTGGTCCTGTTTCCCCAGAACCTATCAGCTCCCTTCTTTCCAGCAGGCTTGGGGCTCCCTGCCTGGGCCCTCCCACTGTCTCTTTTAGCTGCACCAGGGCCTCATTTTGTGTCAAGCCCCAGCAAAGGGACAAAGGGCTTGGCACAGATTCCCCAAAAGCCACCCCTCTCTTTTTGCCACACAGACTCTGGAAGGAGGTGGTAGTCCTTTCCTTGGGGTGGGGCGTGGGGGGATAGGGAAAGAAAATTAGAGAGGGGAAGTCAGCATCATACAACATTAGACTCTAAAGAGATAGTAAAGCGCTCTGAACTCCTCTTTTCTATTTGATAGATGAGGAAAATGATGCACAAACAAATACGCCTATGCTGTAGCCCTGATGCTGGTAGGGCATGGCCAGGTTGGTAGTGTCCACGATTAGAGAGGCCAGAGAAGGGCAGTGTTTTCCCTCAGCCAGGACCTCACTAGTACTCATAATATGTGGGCCTTACAGACCTAAGATGAGTCAGGCTTCTTGTGAGTCAGTCTGTTGACAAGCCATCCCTGACCATTCTAGCCCATCAAAAATAGAAGTCCATGGGAAGGGTATGAGCAGGCCAATTTAATTAGTGTGGGCTCTAAGGTACCTTAAGTTAGTCGTATTAAATTAAATCGCCTAGGGGAAAAAATAACTGTAATTATTTCATTCTCTCCCCTATCATTGTATTTCAACTCCTTCCCAACCTCCATGCCTCTCATTCACCAAACAATCTTTAAACTAGGGGCTAAGCACACAGTCAACCATAGACTAGGGTTCAGTGTTTCCCTTCTTCTTAGAGCTCCAGGTCCTGGCAGAGAACAGAGTGCGTCCAGAGGCGTCCCTAGGGCCTGGCTGTATTCTAATTTAGGGAGGCTGTTACATTGAGTAGAACATTATTCCAAAAATGCACCCAGCGTCTCCTTCCTGAACCAATGCAGATCTGTTTGCTGCGGGGCATTTCTTTTAAAAGCTCCTTTTTTCTCTTCTACAGATCAAAATAAGCAAACTTTAATGGTAGGGAATTATTCTTTATTTTGTTGAAATACAGTTCTGAGTTTGCCTACTCGAAACGTGTTTTCCCCAGGACACTGACCTATCCTTTAATTGTTTGGAGCTAGGCATGTTAGGGGGAGGGGCGTTACTTGTTTATTGGAACAGCGCAGTTAAAAAAAAAAAAAATCAACCTAGGCTAACAGTTTCAAGGCTCCCCTAAAGATGTATCCAAACAGGCAGCCAATCAGCGCTTACACAGCTTTTTCTGCTTGACTCTTTTAAAGAGACAGTGCCCACAGTGTTTTATCGCATTTAAAGAGAACTGCGCTCTAAAAACATTATGAAAATGGGGGAGTCCTCCCTATTTCGCTGGTTTCTGGTTCAAAAGCGTCTCTAATGAGGGACTCACAGTCTGTCCTCGGGGTCCTCGGCATGGGCAGAAAGTAGTCAGCAGCAAATAGCTGGGTCACTCTGCCAGCCTCCCCTCAATTTCCCATTGTACACCTGGGTCACTGACAATGGAAGCTTCCCCTCCCCCCACGCCTGATTCTCGTCACCCACTCCCCAATTTAGCTCCATTTAGTTGAAGTTTACTGATTTCTGTGGCGCGCATTCCACGTCGCGGGGCGCCCAGGTGACGCCCCTCTACCCCGGAATGGCACTGTGTCCCCAAGCTAAGGGGCTAATTTGCCAGTGCCGGACGATCTAAGGAAATTAGGGGGCAATCACTCTCCCTTATCTTAGCCCAAGTCCCCCCACCCTTCCCCCAGGTTCCCCAAAGCAAGCCAAGGGCCATTTTCGCGCGGCTCCACTTTGGGGCTTTCCAAAGTATTTTAATGATCTAGTAAAGCAGCAGCAGCGCGCCTCGGCACCGGCTCGAGCCGCCTAGCTCGCAGCGTGGAGCCCGGGGTCCGGCGCTCGAAAATCAGACTGGGCAGGAGAGGACTGGGGGCGGGGCCCGTGGGGGGGGGGAGGCGGGTTGTAGTCTGAGGAGGTGGTCAGGGTCGGAGCTTAAGGGGAGGGCAGGCGAAAGGGAGGGGGAGATAAGGGTTGGGCCGCCGCAGGCCGCGGCTGGGGGAGGTGTGGGGCAGATAACAGAGGGACGCGGCGGGCGGGAGCCCGCGGTACCGGGCTTAGGGGTCCGCGCCCCCTCCTCTCCGACTCTGCCGCAGCGCTCCCCCACTGACCACCCCAATGGTCCACGCCGCGGACAGCGACGGCCAAATCCCTTCCTCGCTGGAGCCCAGAGACCAAGCTCCCCATCCTGACTCGTGTTCCCTCCCTACATCTACAGTAAAGAGAGTCTCGCGCCCCCGATCCGCCCGCAGGAGCAGAAGCAGCGGCTCCTTGGAGGTGGCTGCAGCGGCGACTGCCGCGGCTGGGCGCTGACAGGGCGTACCTCCCGGGCCGCCCCGGGCCCGCCTCCACGTGCCTATTGGTCAGAGCGGCTATCAATCTCGGGACGTTGACGCCCGCCTCGCTCCCTCGCTCGGGTAGCCACGTTCGGTTGAGCTCCAAGTAGTCCAGCGGCAGCGGCGGCGGCAGCGGTGCCGGAGGCGCAGAGGGAGGCGCAGGCGGAGCCGGGCGGGCGGGCGCGAGAGCGAGCCAGCGGGCAGCCGGGCCGCCGGGCGTGCGGCGGCGGCGGCACCGGCACCCCAGGCCGAGCCGGCGCGGGAGGAGTTCCAGGGCGATGGGGCCGCGGCCGGGGCTGACGCTTTGACAGCTGGAAAGAGCGCGGAGCCAGCGCCTGGGGGGGTGGGAGGGGAGCGCGGCTAGGAGAGCGCGAGCGAGCGAGCGAGCGGGCGAGCGCCGGGGAGGGGGCCGGGAGCGAGGGGCAGCTCGGGAGCAGCCGGAGCGGTAGCGGCGGAGGCGGCGTTGAGGCTCGGCGCCCTCTTCTCCGCAAACCATGTTTGCCAAAGGCAAAGGCTCGGCGGTGCCCTCGGACGGGCAGGCTCGGGAAAAGTAAGCCCTATTTTCCAAGTGGCCGCCGGGCTGCGGGCGGGCGGCGGGAGGCAGGTGGTCGGGTGGGGGCTCCTGCACCCTGGGCCCCGGCGCTGCTTGCCTGGCCCCGTCCCCGAGGCCGTGGAGGGCGGCGTGGGAGAGCCCATTGTTGGGAGCCGGCGGAGGCTGGGGTATCGCAGAAGGGGCGGCGAGAGGCGCCGCCAGGGGAGGGGGCACTTGGTGGCCTCGGGGCGTGGGGGCCCAGTGAGGGGTGGGCGAGGTCCCGCGAGCGAGCCGGGGCGGCCGCCCCACTCGGGGCGCTCGCCGCGGTGGCCGCACTTTGCCCACCGGGCGCGGGCAGGGGGCGCGTGGCTTCTGCAGCCCCGAAGGCTCCTTTTGTCCGCCCGCGGCGTGAGGAGTGCGTGCCGGGGGCTTTGTTCGGCCAGGAGCGCTCTCCCCTCCCTGACTTCGGCCTCGCCGCCAGCCCCGTGCCCTCCGGGGCTCCGGGCTGGGCAGCGACGGCAGCGTCGGCTTGGCCCTAGGCTTGGGGGACAGTTGTTTGGGGGTGGTGGTGAGGGTGGCACTTTGCTGCCCTCTCCAGAGCTCGCCATGCACCCCGGAGCCCAGGACTGAATGTCCTCGGACCCTCAAAGCTGGGGAGAAGGTGGCAAGCAGTGAGTCGGGAAAAGGAGAGAGGCTGTGGAATCGGGTGGCTTTGGAGTTTGAGAGACTTAGGTGGGTTTGGCCCCGACGCCACTTGGAAGTTCAAGTTTGGGGGCTGCTCTCCAGGCACCCACGGCTTGAAGTACGCGTCCCCTGGTCCCCAGCCCCTAACTGCTTCCACCCGCGAATCTAGACAGGGCCGATTTGATTGCTCACCTCTGGCCGGGGCCACAATGGGACAGCGCAGACAGTGTTGGAAGCCGGATGGCAAGGTCCAAGAGCGATTGCCCCGTGTGATCTGACACCTTCCCTCTATCTTCTACCCCCTGCCTACTTTCCAGGTTAGCTTTATACGTCTACGAATATTTACTGCACGTAGGAGCACAGAAATCTGCACAGACCTTCTTGTCAGAGGTGAGTGAAACTCCCCCCATCATCCAATTTCTTGACACCCCCCTCCTCCCCACTATTCTTAGAGCCTTTGTTTTCAGGAGCAGCCACTGTGGCCACCATTTTGAATTTTTATCACCTTTTGGCATTTATTGTTAGTTGGTTTTCACAGCCTTTTGGTTCCAGGAAGCCCCCAGCCCACCCTTTCTTTCTGCCTCTCTAAGCTATCTCTGTTCTCTCCTTTCTAGATTCGATGGGAAAAAAACATCACATTGGGTGAACCGCCTGGGTTTTTGCACTCGTGGTGGTGGTAAGTTTGTGTGATAGTTTTGTATGTGTTTGTCTGAGTCCTGGGTCCAAGTGAACAAAGACGGGAGACCTGGAGCAGACCCCTGCCCCCACCCCCATGCCTTACCTCCTGCCTTGGGCAGAGCAGGGCACCTCTGGGCACGCACACTAGGACCAGTGAAGGAGGAAAAGGGCAGAAGAGGCTGATGCCTAAAGTTTTTGCTTCCTCTTTTCCCTCCTATGGAGATCCTACTAAATCATGCTTAGTGTTTGGAAAGAAACTCCTTACTTTTCCATCTCACCCTAGGCCCCTAGGCAGGCTTGAAAAAACCTTGAAGGATTTTTGTCAATTTTGCATGCTGCTTTAATTAGGGGGAGTGGGGGTGGGGCAGGGTGGAGGGGATACCAGGTCTGTTTTACAACTGGCCTATCCTTTCTTTTTCTTTCTTTTCTTTTTCTTTTTTTTTCACCATGAGCTCAAAACCTTGTACGTGAGAGAGAGAATCTACAGGGCCTTTTCCAGGCACCCTGAGAAAAAGCAAGAAGGGGATGCCACTTCCTTTAAAGATACTGATTCAGACTGACTGGACCTTTCTCTCTGCTGTGGGCTCTGCCCCCACCCCCAACCCCAACATCCCCAAAACCACGAAGTTTCATTTTACTGAGAACCTTAACTTGTCACTGTTGACCTCAAAGAGTGCCTGTAGTTGGTAGGCACTTATTTGTGACCCTTTTCTGGGCCCCTGGGCCCTGCTGGTATGGGACCACCTCAGTCTGGTCTTGATTTTTCTGAAGGCAGGTGGGAGGCTTAAAGGTCAGTGGAAGCCAGTTGCTGCGTGAGGAAGAACTGGGTGATTTGTGCAACTGATCGGCTGACTGGTGGAGTCTTTGGCATCCTTTTGAAAAGGAAAGGAAAGCAGAGGGGCTTTTGATATTTTGATGGAGTTCAGGATAATGGAGTGCCATGTCTTAGGATCTTAGTGTGCAAGTTTACCTGACTACCAGCTCAGGTTACTGTTTCAGGCCTCTTTGAAATGTAGGGGGATGAGTGTCCGTCTATCCTGTGCAGGGAAAATGAGTTTTTAATTACTTCAGCCAACCTCTGAAGTGGCACGGCCTAAGTGCCACTGCCAGTGTTAGAGGTGTTTGGTGTGGCGTCAGGATTCTACCTGTCAGAGTGGGTTATAGGTTTTCTGGTTGTTTTTGGAGAGGGATGTGGATGGGGTTGGCGGGTCTGACTCTCATGGGTTTTGTAGAAACGTGGGCTTATTGAGTAGAAATTACTTAGAAGGGGAATTTGTAGTTAGAAATCTTTAGTGTGTGGAGGAGGTAATCAAATATGTGCAGCTTCAGAGGACAGAAAGGAATGTTCTTGAGCCCCCCTCTGCAGCTAGTAGAAGTCTCTGATTTTCTTGTTGTGTCCATAATCTCCCTGAAACTTCTCAAGCCTTGTCTGTGGTTCTGGGCTCAGGCAGCGGTGGCTCTGGCTGTGGTCTTGTTAGTTAGAAAGCGTCTCATGATTTGACACCGAGCAAATGACCACGGCTTTGGGGTGGGAGGAAGCGGTGGAGCTGATCCAGAGAGAACTACCAGGCTGTGTTATTCATACACCTTGAGTGAGATGCTTGTCTGATGACTGGCAGAGCTGGCAGTTTTTTCTGTGCTGGCTGTTCGTGACAGGGACGGGAGCGCTGGACCAGGATTCAGACTTCCACTCTGATGCCCTTTTTACCCTTCAGTCAGTTCCCGTCCCTGGGCCTTGGGCTCCTCACCTGGAGAGTGGAGAGGGTTTCTAAGGCCTCTTGTTAATACAATGACTACTCCATGTTTGCATAGGGTTTTACTGGTTGACAAAGGACTTGTATGTCTGTTCCTGTGTAATACCAAGTGTTGGAGCGACCATACATACAAAATCATGGAGGAAGATGAGGAAGGGATATCTCCCCCACACACACACCAAGTACCCCCTTTGCTGGAAAGGTGGACAGGTGCCTCTCTGAGGAGGGCTTTTTATTTTAATATGAAAGGACAAGATACTTGGTTGACCTTTGGCTAATTGATACTTGTTCTGTGGTGGGATGGGGTGGAGTGGTTCTTGAGTAAGAATGCCTTGGGGGAGGGCCTGGCTGGGAGTGGGAGTGAGGTGGGAGGGGTGGGGGCATGGGTTCCTGGATTAAGAACCTGTAGGTTTCCTTTATTGGCAGAGTCACCCAGTTTGCCATGCATATGAATCATAGTCCTGAGTTTGATAATTTGACCTTTTAATTAAATGCAGCCATTTTGGGTTGGGGGGAGTGGTGAAAGCACAGAAGAGATGCATGGATTCTCATCCAGATTCCTACCTGTCCTATCTTGGCATCCATGGGGGCGGGGGTTGTACTAACCTGTCTGAGCTTCAGTGCCCCTCTATAAAATGGGGATTGATCTTCTGATGTAAGTACTGCGATAGTCAAAGCAGAATCATAGGTGCAGGGTGTTTAGCACATAGTAGGTGCCTGATAGATGAGAACTGTTACTCTTAGGAATATCAGGCTTGCCAGAAGAGGTTAGGTCCATTTTGTTTTCTAGGCTAAGTTTGTCCAATGAAGATTTGAAAGGAGGGGTTGAACCTTTGGGGGACATGGTGCTGTTAGCACCAGGCATTGTGCACTTGCCGTTGTGTACACAAGTCATATAATTAGTAACCTGATCTTATTTTATTTTTCAACTTGCAGCGTATTTTGGGACCTTTACTGTGCAGCTCCTGAAAGGCGAGACACTTGTGAACATTCAAGTGAAGCAAAAGCCTTTCATGATTACGTGAGTAACAAAATTTTAATCCTGGCAATAATTACAGGGTTGGAGAGCTCTAACTTCTTTAGGACCAAAAGCAAATACACAGCCAATTGGCAGTGGGTTCTGTTTTCTCCGTGCCTTTCTTCTCTGCCCACCTCCCTGCAGCCCTCGCCCTGCACCTTCCTTCAGCACCGTTCTAACTTGGTGAGCGGTATTTCATAATGTTGTAATTATGCAAAAGAGTGTGTAGATACCTATCTGGAGAATTAAATGGTGTTGAGCAGGGTTCAACCATGTGAGGTTTATGTTCAGAGTGGACAGTTAACTGGGAGGGAACTGAGCCTCTTCAGTGTTGATATAAGAAAACATGGATCACAACCAAAAGGAAAAAAATAAGCAATTACGAAACTTGTGTTTTGGAGTAGGGGTGTTGAGTGAGAATTTGGTGAAGTGGACTCTTGCATTATTTTCCAGGTACTGATCTTTCCAATTATGTGGTGTTTGTGTTTGGTAGGGGGCTCATGTTGTGTTCATAGAGACGACGTATATATACTTTGAGTTCCTTGGCTGGTCCATAATCCTGTATTCAAAATAGTTTTGTGAGCATAGTTAATGGCATCACATTGTAATGCTTTCTATTCTGTCATTCACTCTCTGCCTGGATGAATTTCTTAAAATTTATGAAATGCTTATGAGGGAGTTGCCTGCCCTGTGTCCATCTTACACGGTAGTTCCCCTCAAAAAAAAAAATTGACTCTAAACCTGGGCCGGTGTCAAACTCGATGATCAGATGAAACAGGTTAGGCTCTTCTGGGCGAGTGGAAGGGGCGGTGTCTGAAGGTCTTCCCAGCCTCCTTCCAGTCTGCTTCTCCTTGGCCTTGTGGAAGGTTGTGTGTGTGTGTCTGTCTGTGTGGACACACATGCATATAAGAGGTGATGTGTTTTGTCTTACACTTCTGCATGAAGTGGAAAGAAACAGTCCCCAAGCTCTGGGGCATGGAAGTTGATTTTTTGAATGTCATCAGGGCCCACCCACTTGGCTAGGCCACATGCGTCCCCTGCATGCAGAGTTTGAAACTGGCCTGGGAGACCAGACCCGCCTGGTTGAGTTTCACAAGTGGTCAAATCCCATTACCATGAAGATCTCTGTGGTGGAAGTTTTCTCCTATAATAGGAGGAGTTAGAGACTCAGCTGGAGGCTGCTGGTTTTGAGAATATTCAGTGTGATGAAATTCTGCCGTGATTGAAAAGTTAATGCCCTTGGAGTGAAATGCTGAGGAAATTGACCAGCCTCATGCCCTCTCCAGGGCTGAAAATGAGAAGCTGGTGAATGGTACTTAGGGCCTGGTAAACTTTTAGTAGTGAAAGGTGAGGAGACTCTTTCACTTGTATTGTGGTTCTTCTGGGAAAATCCATGGTGTTGACCATAGAGTTTTCTGAGCTGCAGGCAGGGGAGGAGGCTAAGAAGTACATTAGCTATAGAAAACCAATTGGTGAATTTAACCTTTTTTAACCTAGTAAAAATTCCTGTGCTTTTTTTTTTAAACTGATGAACAGTCAGTTCTGGTGTGGCCAGTCTTCGACTGCTGTGCAAATGGTTTTAGTTTTATTTGTTATTTAGAGTGGGAGGATGGGAAGGTGTGCCTATATCAAGTCAATCTCTTGATACAGGTGTCTGCTATCTTAACTAAGGTTAGTGCTCTAGTAAATAATGTGAGACTCTTTGGCAATTTGTGGTTTGGTTTGCCACCTTGAAGTAACATGGTGGCTGTGATAGCTTGTGTGGGTTTGCTTTCAGTAATTTGTTACAGAATGGCAGCAGAATTGTGTCGAGTTCTGAGGTTGGAATCCACTTGCTGTTATGTGGCCTGAGAGTCAGGTCATGTGGGAGGAGGGATGGAGTGATGAATGGGGACAGGAAAGGAACGTTTCTCTCGTGAAGGAGTTAAGAGGTGACAGTGAGTTGCAGGGAAGACAGAGAAGCAACTGGAAAATTAAGAATTGTTTAAGAAAATTGAGAAAAGGAATTCTCTTTTGCCTTTGTCCTTCTCAAATCCTCATGTGTTCTCTCTATTCCCATGTTCCTTCCTTTTTTTTTTTTTTTTTTTTAAATTTTTCTCTAGGCATACTCTTAGGTAAGAGGTGCTTTTTTTAAAATTTTATTTTTATTCATTTTAGAGAGGAGAGGGAGAGACAGAAAGAGAGAGAGAGGAGAGACAGAGAGAGAAGTGCGGGAGGAGCTGGAAGCATCAACTCCCATATGTGCCTTGACCAGGCAAGCCCAGGGTTTCGAACCGGCGACCTCAGCATTTCCAGGTTGACACTTTATCCACTGTGCCACCACAGATCAGGCTTCCCATGTTCCTTCTTGCTAGAATTATTGCGCTAGCCTCTTCCTGGACTTGTGTCTGGAATGCATGCCTCCCTTACCCACTCACATCCTATCTATTAAGTTCTCTGTCGTGGAGGGCTTTTAGGATAGTTTTCTGCACACTGATTGCTCCTTAATTTCATTGTCTATAAAACCAACCTATACAAAGCCCTTGTTGGTGGCTTTCCAAGTACTGGCCCTGTGCTGAGTACTCTGGGTTCAGTGACCCTTGTGAGAGAAGGCATGCTGTTAACTCCATTTTGCAGATGGAGAAACTGAGGCACAGAGAGGTTAGTTCACAGTCAGTAGGTGGTAGAATTAGTGTCTAAACACAGGTTATAAATGACTCCAGAATCAGTTCTCTTAACTGTGCCAAGGTTTGGCCTCACAGGTCCGTGGCATCATTTGCCTGCGCCTCTAATTTTTCATTCAGGTTTGTATTTCCAACCACAGCATGTTACTTTTTTCCATGCTAGAGACCATTCATCCACAGAACTATTCATCTCTGTAGCTCCTACAATACCTTGCACATAGTAGGTACACATGCTAGTTGAACATAGTTCCTTATGTTCAAGGAACTATGTGGGTAAGAAAAAATAGGTAATTTGGGGTGAGGAAGTAACCTGGTCTGGGACGGCCTGTGGAATTCTGGGAGATGTTCTTTTGGTGACTACACTTTTGCTGGGTGACCTTGAGCCAGGTGATTTAACGTGGGTTAACGAGTAACCTTAAATCCTTTTTAGAAGATAAAATGGGGTAGACAAGTGTGCAGTAACTTGCCTTCTTTTTGCAGTCAAGGGATTCAGAGATTCTCATGGTTTGTGGGGGAGTCTGTGTAGCCCAGATACCTGGTTTGGGCCCTGGTGGGTCGTAAGTAGTGAGTGTTTGGCTGGGCAGAGATGAGGAGGGAGGGCCTGAGTCACGTGGGGTGGAAGCGTCCTCTGTCGGTGGGGAAGACCCCAGTCTGGTGCTCAGGGAAGTGATTTTGTGTCCTGGTGTGTTCTGATGGATCAGAGAGTTCTGAGAGGCTCTTCTCCAGTCAAGGCCAGGCTATAGGTCCTGGAATGAGCCTGATGACTCAGCAGGGAAGGGGTTTAAATTTTCTTTGAATTGGTGAGTTTTTATTTGAGTCATAGTCTCTTTTCCCCCACACATCTGGCAACTTCAGGTTTCTTGGCTCATTGTTCATAAGCCCAAGTGCCCTGATGGTGGCCACACATAATGGGGAGGGTTGGGGGACTTGGTGCCCAGAGTGGACTTTTCTGAGAAATTGGTTTGTCTTAAGTCAGAAGAACCCTGAGGCCATGGGAAGAGGCTCACAGGGACGGACCCTGCCTGTGTTCTCCTTGCTGTTCCCCTCCGACCAGAGTGGTGGTTCTCAGTGTTGATGAAAGCCCCGGCGTCCCATTGGGTATTCTTAGACTCTGTTGTCTGGGTTCCGGCCTTTTGTGGAGCAGATACCCCCAACTGCCAACTGTGCCTCTCACTGCAGCCCACGGCTGTCTGGGCGACCGTCTTCACTTTGACTGATTCCAGTGTCTGTGGGGTTGGTAGATGTATCTCTGGTGCCTTCTCACCCACCAGCAGTTCTTTCCCTCCTTGTGGTAGTTAAGTTTGTGTTTTCCTTTTGGTGGCAAGAAATGAGCCGAGCAGATAGGCGCTGAGGAGGCATCTGAGTGGAAGGGGCTGGAGAGCACTGAGGGCTTCACGCACCGCTCGGGCTGCTGCACTTTCCGTAACTAACGCTTTCTCAGTATGTGGTTGTGGTTTGGCCTCACCGTTGCTTCGTTGGGCAAGTTTTAGTAAGTCTCACCCCCATTTTACAGATGAGGAAACTGAGGCTTGGGGCTTAGATGCTTTGTCCAAGAGAGTGCAACCAGGGAGTGGAGGGAAGGTGATTGCTTTTAACCCAAAGTGTGCCCATATAGGTTCACTGAAGCAATGAATTTAGCAGAGAATAAAACTGAGGTTCCTGAGAGGTGCACTGCAGTCACTGGCAGAGGTGGGACCTGAGCTCTGGGATTTGTTATGGTGCACTGGCTCTTTTGGCAGGGAAATGTGATAAAAGCTGTGGCCTTTCCTTCCAGAAAATACATGTGTCCCCACAAAGGAGACTTTGTCCATAATTGCAGGAGGTTCATGGACTACTGCCCCGAATTCCAAACCCCCTTTGTGATTCCCAGTGAAGAACTTGGGTGTGTAATGGACGTGGAGTCCCATGACCTTGGTGAGTTTTGAGCCTCAGTTTCTGTACTCAGAAGACCTCGGCCATTGGAAGCCCCTGAGTCAGCCTCTCTCAGTGGGGCTGGCTCCCTTACTCCCGTGTTGCCGCCCAGCAGGACTCTGCTGACCCCCTCCACCCCCTGCTGTGAGCCTGAGTCTGCAGGCCCGTTGCTTAAGAGTCCTGGGCATGCTTGGGAGTGGAGGTATTTGTGGCTCAGTGGCAGGGGTCCAGCGTCCTTGGTGGGTTTGAAATAGCAAAGTGATATTTGAGAGGGCTCTCCTTGGATATGCTGAGCTGAGTTCCTGCCAGGCAGGGAGTGTCCACGGCTGCCAGAGCCTCTGGGAGCAGGAGCGTGAGAGGGTGGCAGTGCGGGCAGGAGTGGGAGAAGGCACAGCTGGGCTCTCCCCCGCCATAAGCCAGCGTAGCTATCTGCCCAGAGGTCCTGACAAGTTCACAGCGTTGCCTTTGGCTCTGACCCTTGGCACCTTGTGTGGCAGATAATGAAAACAAAACATACACAGTTGTTTCTTTCCCCACTCCCCTTGGAGCTTAGACTTGATGTTGTGTCCTTTTCGGGCTCCCCCCCCCCCCATTTGCTGCAATTCTTCTTAACCCCCAGAGGCTGCCAGACTCCTCCATCGGTAGCTAATTAAACACTAAGTGAGTAACTGGAATTGCATTTTGCCAGAACCTGGGCAGTACAGCCACTTTAATGGGTTTCAAGTGGCAGCAAGACCCCAAATTGTAAATCCTTGCCCTTTATTTCAAGGCGGGAGGTGGGGTGGGGGGAGTGGTGGGGACCCAAACAAAGTTCTTGGCAGTGGTCACTTCATTTGAACTCCAAGACCAGCCGTGCGCACCAGTCTTTGCATAATGCCATCTTTGTTAGCTAAGCATTTGCAAGTTTGGACCGAGAGCTAGCTGTGTGCCAGCCACTGCTCTGAGGGAGCCTTCTCCCTGCAGCGTTTTTCAAGGGAAGCAGGTTTTCTCGTGGGGACCTCAGGCCGGGGCTACTTTGCCCCTTCCCCTCGACCTTCCCACCTCTTGTGTGAGTGTGTGTGTGTGTGTGCTTAAGTCTGAAGAGGGAGAAGTGGAAGGGAGGTGTGTGCTTGAGGGCCTGTCAGCCAAAATAACGGAAGTGTTACACTAGCTGTAGCCTTTATTGTAGTGTCTAGGGTTTAGAGTATTTAGAAAAATTAATCTTTTTTAGCTTGGTAATAATTCTGACCACGGCACAAGTGCATTAGACGATTCACATAAACTTCTTTAATACATGTGGCTGGAAGCTTACAGCAAACAGACAGTAATGACTTTGTTTTTGATTTGCCAGGGTAATGGGGTTTTCTGTAGCCTTGGTTGGGATGAGTTTTAGGAATGTTTCTCTCTGTTACGCATTTATTTTCCCGGGTCTTGAATCCTCTGGATTTTGAAGGGTTTGGGCTCTGACTGGTGGCTGGGATGCATACCTGAGTTCCATTACTTACTCTGTTGTTTCCTGTCAGGGCAGACTTTCAGATACTCAGTTTTCCCACCTGTAGAATGGGGAAATTGTGATTCCTTTGCATGGTTGTCAGGAGGGCTAAGTAGTAATATGCATATAAAATGGTTGTCTTTCTGTGGCTAGTGCTTGGTGAGTTGTTGTTTTTTTCCTTTATAGCCTCAAAGTTTTCCCCAGTCCTGGCTTGGTAGCTCAGTTGGTTAAGAGTGTCATCCTGACATGCTGAGGTTGAGGGTTCAATTCTTGGTGAGGGCACATATAAAAATCAACCAATGACGGCATGAATAGGTGGAACAATGAGTCGATGTTTTTCTCCCCCCCCCAAAAAAAAGTCAGTAAATAAAAAAATTTTTTTAAGTGTCCCCCTAAAACAACATGGAGAAAATAGCATATTTTTCTGGGAGAGCAAGTTGACCCTAGGTAACTGACACTTAAACTTCCAAGTGATACCCTTTGGGGCTATGCTTCCTAGACGTGTTGCGAAGTCCTCCCGCCATCCCAGCTGTCTTGTCTCACCTCCACACCCCTGCACGGGGCAGAGCAGGCGTCCTGCCACAGGCTGGCACTGATAAATGCTCCTCTGAGGGGTCTGTGCACCTTATCTGTGTTGGACAGAGTGGTCCTGTCCCATTCTCACATGTGGCTGCCACATAGCTAAATGGTGAGACCCAGAGGGCTGACGACTTGGCATCAGCAGAAATCTGACATCAGCAGAAATCTGAACTTAAATTTCAGTTTCACACTCTTTGTTAGCTGGTGGTGGTGGGGCACTTCTTGAGGTCTGCTCGCTCTTACTGGGAAACAGGTACAAAGGGCTATCGTTGCTCAGCCCGGCGTGGGAGTGGCTAGGAGAAAGGCATGGAAAGCTGTTGGGCTACGAGGTGGTGTGTAAATGTTTATAGGGGTAAACAGGATTGAAAGGCTGCATGTGTGAACCCCGGTCACTTGAATGTGCTTAACGAAGGTAGATCGAAACCCAGGGACCCAGAGAGATAATCAACATGTGAGCAAGCCCCCTGAGTTGGGGTCTTGTCATTGTCCTCTTTGCCTGGAGGACCTTGGGGCCTCTCCTGACTGTTTGATTGAGTGAGGAAGTTCCAGAGAGGGGCCTGGAGGAGAAAGTGGGCTTGGGTAAGGCCCATTGGTAACTGGTTCTGGGTGCATCGGCTGCTTTCTCTCGATTTCTAGAATGAGTCTTAGGCCTTGGTCAGCTGGCCCCCAGACCAAGAGCAGAGACATTGCTGAGTTTCAAGGTGTGGATTCAGTTCGATCACTGAATGCCTCCTTTGCTTACTGTCTAGTTGAAGAGACAGATGCAACTCAGGATGTGATAAGTGCCTAAAAACACTTGTGCAGAATGACCTTGTTCCTTGGAGAGATGGATGCAGAGAGTTGGTACAGGTTATGGGAGTAGGTAAACAGTCCCACCGCCGGTGGTGGCCAGGAAATATATTTAATGCAGGGTTGCAGGTAATGGAACTGGAAGGAGGTGACCAGTCATCTTACAAGTGGGTAAGCTGAGGCCCGTAGAGGAAAGATGCCCCGCCTGGGGGCACCAGAACTTAAACCTGCAAACCCAATCAAGACTCTTTTGTCCTATGCTGCTGTGTTGCATTTATAAGCTGTGCAAACTTGGGTACCTTAATTAACCTTTCTGTGCCTCAGTTTTCTAAGGTCAAAATGGGGTTAATAAAGTATACCTGCCCCATAAGGTTGTCACGAGGATTAAATGAGTTTATGCATGTATACGCGCGCGCACACACACACACACACACACACAATACACGTAGTACCTGGCACAGTGTAAGTGCTATGTAAACATATGCCATTGTTTCTGTTATCTCACCTTGCCTGGTATGAATCCTGGCTCTTTGATGATGGCCAAAAAGGGGGATAGCAGCAGGGGTTTTGGGGTGAGGAGTGTGAAACATTAACCATCATTGGCTTGCTCACATGTTGATTATCTCTCTGGGTCCCTGGGTTTCAATCTACCTTCTTCAACCACATTTAAGTGACTGGGGTTCACACATGCAGCCTCCAGACCAGCCCCCGTGCTTGTGAGGGTGAAATGAGATGACGTGCAGATGCTCCTGGCCAGCACCTGGCTTGTGTTACTCAGCCAGTGTCCCTTTTCTCCTCTTCCAGCCACCTCTTGCTCTAGGAGTCTGGAACTTTTCCCAGGCTCCCGTGGACCCTTCCCTCTGGTCCCTATTTGGTACTGCACCACCTGAGATGGGTTTTTTTGCTTCCTTGCCAACCAGCCCTTCTATAAAGCAGATGCCAGCCTGGAATGTGACTGCCCCTGCCAGGACCACCCTCATGGGAACACCCCCTTCTCCTTTTTTCCCCAAGAACTTTGGTTTTTCTCATTCACTTGCTACTTGCTGACTGGAAGGAGAGTGATTTGGGTCAAGTTTGTATCTCTTCCCTTACTCTTACTATATAGATTGGAAGCACCCAGGGTAGGAGCCCTTATCCTTCATCCCTTCCTGCCTCCCCTACTCCTGGGCCTGTTACAGAGGCTTAAACTCTGAGGTTAGTGAGCTACACTGTGGGCCTTGAGAAGTGAGAAGGGTTTGATCCCTCCCATGGATCAAAAAACACATTTTAATAGAGGTGGAGGGGCTCATGGTAACCCATTGTTTTGCAAACTCAGTTGTAACCAGTTAGTGCCTGGTGACATCAATTTAGTGGGTCAGATTGGCAATTATAGAAAATGAAACAGTTGTATCACAGAAAGTAAACAGAAGTGTTAATTTGGGAAACTTAGTTTCAGTGATCTATGTGTGCCTATAAAATGAACGTGTGTCCTGGGTTGTGATGTGAAATTTGCCTTATTGTGGGTCTCAGTTTAAACTTCCAAAGTCATGAGCCTGAGAGGCTGAGATTAAATCTTGGGACCTAGGAGTTGGGTGACTGAGGCAAAGTGATAAGCGAGTGCTGACCTCAGGTCCCTGATCTGTAATAAGGAGGGAATCATTCCCACCTCCTAGGGGTTCTTGAGAGAGTTGCCTCCCTGTCTTGCTTCCTGAGTGGTGCCTAGGGGGTGCTCAGCACCTCTGCCTTTGGTGTTTGCTGCCATATTGCTAGGGCACTGAGCACACGTGGAAGGTGCTCAGCAGATGCTTGCTGAATGCTGAATAAGCACTTGAAGCCAGCAACTTGTCTCTGCTGGCTGGCCATGGGCAGCTACTTCTGCCTGTCTGCAGTTGACTGGGGGGGGGGGGGGGGGTTCCTGGCCCCCTGTGGAGGGTGTTGTCTGAACATCTGCAGGGCTTAGTCTCTGGCCACAGCAAGGAATCTTGAGAATAGATCTCAGGGCATTCTGTCTGACCCAGGTTGGCCCAGCCTCCCAAATTCCCTTTCCCCTCCGGATGACAGCTGTTTGCATAGCTCCCAGGCAGGCTTTGTGTCTCCTGCTCTTTGTGTGTTTGGGTGAAGCGCCTGACATTTCACTTCTGTTTCACAGTCCTCTGACCTTAAGAAGCAAGCCTGCTCCCTGCGGCCTCTGTCTGAGGTTTTCTTCTGATCATTCCCTACCGTCACAAAAGGCTGTTTGAGAGAGCAGGCTCTGGGGTGGCAGACCTCCCCCACGCCCGGGATGTTCGCTGCAGCTTTGCCAGCTCTCTGGGGATGGACAGTGTGGCTTTGCAGCCCGGCCCCAAGCAGCAGTTGGTTGTTGGGCTGTGAGTCCTGCGTGCTTGCTCCGTGCCTGGCTCAGTAATGGGGGTCATGTGTGCTGGTGGGTAATGGGGATGAAAGCCATGTCATGGACAGTACACAGAATTTGGACTTGGATGGCCAGGGTTCAAGTTCTGATTCTCTTCAGATGGTCTTAGGTAAGTCTTTTGGTCTTTCTGAGTCTGAGTTTATCTATGATAATGAAATATCTGAAATAAGACCTGGTTTTTTTCTCCCTGAAGCTTTTTATTTTGAAGTTGAGTGAGAGCATTTGAAAATCATTTGTAAATGGTGGTCACCTTTTGAGAAGGCTCTTTGAGATTTGAAGAAATGATCAAATCGTAGAAATGTATGTAAAAAAGGAGCTTTTCTATTTACAGATAGGGAAACTGAGGCCTGGAGTAGGGTGGTGACACAGCACGTCTGTGGGCTCCTGACTCCCTGGGCAGCCACTGACGTTAGCAAACCTTCACTTAGGAGACTGGCGCCTGTGTTTGTGTCTGTGCCATCCATTAGGAATTTTGCAGCTTTCTTTGGGAGATGCTCTGGGCTTACTGTGGCTTTGGCCACCTGGTCTGTGCTGAAGGGACAGACGGCCCAGTGGGCAGGCCTGGTGTCAGGCGTGTGCACGCTGCCCTTCTTTTCTTGCTGTCTTTTAGAAGGCTTCCAGTAGAAAATGTTATCCTCTCTCTGGAGGCCCTTGCTCTTGGCAGCACTGCCCGCCAGATCCCGCTCGGCGGGTGCACTTGTGTTACACGAGGCGGCACTGGTCTGCAGCTGCGGGTCTCCGGGCTGGTGAGCCGCCTCAGAAGGGGATTTTACAGCGTGACAGGGAATTTCAGCCACGGCGTTATCTCCGAATTGGCCAATTGATGGTTTCAGCAGAGCATTTCAGCATCGGGGAAGTCAATACAATTTGAGTTAGTTGTGATGGCTGCCACTTTAAATACCACAGTGAGTTTCTGTCAGCGAGCGATTGCGTGGCATAGGGAATTGCAGGAAACTTGATCACCAAAGTGCTTCAGTCGATTCTGACCCCAAGCTACAGAAAATGAACTTAAATCTGGTTAACTGTCGCCACGTACTTTCTTTGGCATTATTTTGCTAGCAGCACCTTCATCAGAGGCATCTTGAACAGATGACACTAGGTAAAAATGGCAGGGTTTGACTGGCCCCCTGCAATTTTCGGTAGCGATGATTTTCCATGGGACATTGAGCTGTTGGGAGTCGAAGTGGTGGTTTCTTGCTAAGAGGTAAATTACTAAACTACGGTGTTGTGGTTTTTTAATAATAATGAATTCCTTATTAAATGAAGGAAATGAGTGTTTATTGAGCACTTACTATGTGCCAAGATCTTAAAAAGCATTCTTATTCCATTCTTGCCTTATTTGGGCAGGGTAGGGGCACCTACACTGGACAGGATTTTTCCCCCCCATTTCATGGAGGAAGAACTGATAACAACAGCAAGCAGCTATTGAGCGCTAGCTGTATGCCAGGCACTGTTCTAAGTGCTTTTGGTTTTATATCATGTCATACTCATAAGTGCCCTATGGGTTAAGTCCCATTTTTTTATTTTGTTGTTAAGGAAACTGAGGCACTAGAGGGATTCTGCAATATTGAAGGCGGACTTTAACTAAAGTACTCTTCCCTACCCTATCACGCTCCCTCCCTAAGAGCTTATACCAGATTTGACTGACATCTTTGCTGCCTAATGAACTGATGACCCACTGCCCAGCCCAGGGTAGTTTGATGCAGGGGCTGGCAGGACTAGGGGTGGGAAGTGGGTTCTGAGCAGGATGGGCAAGCTCAAGCCCTGCTGGGGGTTTGTGGGATTCCTACCGAAACTGTTTCTCCATGAGCAGAAGGACTGGGCTGGTTTTCTAAGACCTCACCCAGGAAGAAGACATCCTGCTTTGGGCCTGTACACCTTAAAGAAGAGTTTCCCTACCTCTTCACTTGCAAGTCCTCCTTTAATTAATCCCCTTCCACCCACTATGGGCTCCACACTTAAAATATATATTTTTTAATAATACTTCTTTATTTATTTATTCATTTTAGAGAGGAGAGGGAGAGACAGAGAGAGAGAGAGAGAGAGAGGAGAGACAGAGAGAGAGAAGGGGGGAGGAGCTGGAAGCATCAACTCCCATATGTGCCTTGACCAGGCAAGCCCAGGGTTTCGAACCGGCGACCTCAGCACTTCCAGGTCGACGCTTTATCCCACTGCGCCACCACAGGTCAGGCCCTTAAAATATTTTATTTAAAAATAAATTGCATGCATTGAGGTACCATTCATTCTGTTGAAGAAATAAGAATAAGAACCCTGTAGTTGCTGATGATCAGAGCTTCTTATTAGCTCAGGGGAACTGATGTGAGCATACCAGTTTGGTGGAATTCTAGTCAACAGAAAACGTTGGGAATTTGGATCCCAGTTCAGTAGAGACAAACCTGATTCTTGTTGAGCTTAAAAACTACCTGCAATTCTTCAGCGTCCCTAAAATTTTCAGGAGACCTGAGTACTCAGTCTAGGAACTTCTGGCTTAACATCTGCTTTTCATACCCATCTAGCAATGTGTAGGGGATTCCTTCTTGCTGTTCTGCGATGGCCGGGGTTGGGCTCTGTGGAGGGAAGTCATTCACGTTTCCCTGTGGGAGTCAGGATGGTCGGAGGGTCAGAGGGCAGAGTTCATTAGAGGTCATCCACTACAGAGCAAGCAGTGCAGGCAAGGCTTCCCTTCTAGAAAAAATGCAGCTTGGAGGAAGGGCGGCCCAGGGCTGTGAGACCCTGAGCAGAAAGCTCTCACCTCCAGTAGATGCTTCAGAGTCCCCATCCCTACACACTGGCAAGGTCACAAGTACAGGGTTTCCTCTGGTCTGAGCTGGCCTCCAGCAGAGGAGATAGATCACTTGACAACGGGTCCAGAAATCTTCATTCTCAGCCAGATTTCCCTGCTTGCTGGCCATGTGACTTTTCAGCTGGCCACTGTCTTCCTTCTGGGCCTCAGTTTCCTATTTTGTCACATGGGGTCCATGAGGGATACAGATGAGATTTCTGGAGCTGCAATGACTAGCATTTATTGCACATTTGTCCTGGAGCAGGCACTGTGCATGTGTGCGACATTTAATCCCCCAAACTCGACCAGGCAGAGACTGGTTCTGTCCTCTTCCTCGGATAAAGAAACTGGGGCTCAGAGTCAGCTCATGGTCAAGAAGTCACTAAATAATGGAATCAGGACTTGAACCCAGGGTGCCATTCCTGGCCTTTGAGTCACACTGTTATTTATATTAAGAAGCTTTTGGATGACTTTGGGAGACCAAGGACCTTGCAGGGAAAATGCACTTTGAAAGAATTGGATTATTTCAGTAGAAACCTATAAATGTGTGTCTTAAAAAAAAAAAAGATGTCAGTGACAGTTTGCCTCCCAGTGAGATGAATGTAGATAAACCTATTTTGACTGTTAACTTATTTTGTTGCTTAAAAGCCAGTGGCATGTAGCATTGAATTTATTTTTCTTCACAACATTTAAGTGTTTGCCACTTCTTGAGTGACGTGTGTGAATTTGGGAATTGCCTGTACTTTGGAAATGGAGGCTGCTGCATGTACTTAAGGATTTTGCCTTAAGAGGGACCTGGAGGAAGGTCTGTGTGGGGCAGGCTGTAGCTGAGAAGTAGCTGGAGAGCCAGATGTAGACTTGTGTCTGAGGATGTCGACGGAGCCAGAGTTGCTCTGAAGTTGGGGTCACAGTGGAAGAGCTGATCGCAGGAGTCTTTGTGACTGGAAGCCTAAATATTTATTCTGTTCTGTCCCTAATGAAAACAAATTGTCAACAGTTGTTCAGTAACTGACTAAATTAAAATCTGTAATTAGTCAATTAGATTAAAGAGTTGGCACAACCTGATTGTATCATGCTGGTTAGGTTATTAAGAGAAAGGGTGTGATTTTTAATTACTGAATGCTAATTTTGACAGTTTCAAATAGAAACAGACGTGTTTTTCCCCCCTTCCCTAATTCTGAATGGTTTGGAAAGTAAAGACACTCAGTGTGTGTTTTGTTTTTTGTTTTTTTGGAAGGAAAATAATCTGAGAAGGCCTGTGGGTAGAGCAGGGGGATTTTAGTTAAGAGGCCACACTGGATTTCAGTGAAGGGGTTAGTTGGAAAACCTCCCTTTTTCGAAGGAAGGATGGCCTGGCATTTGTCAGCTTTTTTTTGTTTGTTTGTTTTAAAGGAGAAGCTGGATTTCAGTTTCAAGCAGTGATGTGGTTGAATTAGAGTTCTTTTTAGGGTCTCCCCCAGTCTGTCACCTAAGAGGTTTTCCTGACCAATACCCAGTAAGCTCTAGGCAGTAGGAGACAGACCCCAGTGAGGAAACAGACTGCCGTGGACAAGAGGTGTGGTGGGACCTCAGACACTAGGGCCAGTGGGTGACAATATCTGGCACTTTATTTCTCACACTGGGCAGTCCAGTGAGAAGGACAGATACAATGGAAGTTCTTACTACCTCTGCTTTAGGGCTGAGCAAAGTGAAGAGCTGGGGAATGAGCTAGGGAGGTCCTAGTGTGGGGTGTTGGGGGAGGAAGGATGCCGACAGACCAAGAAACAAAAAGAATTTCCACAGGTAGTAGTTGGGGGTGGACGGAGGTCAGAGAGGAGAGGGTGTCTTACTTGCATGGAAGGTGGGATCAAAAAGTAGGCCATTTTTGGGGTACAGAGCAATAGAAAGCCAGCTGGAGAAGGTAGGGTAAATAGTAGGCCGGTTTGAAATGGAGCAGGTGCTTCTTCCGTTGTGTGTTTCCGCGGGATGCCGTGGTGTTGCCTTCCCTGAAGACGTTGGAGTATGGGTTATAAGTAGCCTTGGAGCTGGGGGGTGAGAAATCAGCTGCGTCCAGCCATTGGCCCCAGCACACAGCCTGGGTCCTCTCTTCTGGCAGAAGGGGCCTCCTGTCACCTCGCCTTCCACCCCAGCTCCTGGGAATTCATGGTAGGGGTCAGCTCTAAGCTGAGAGGCACTACATACTGAGTCCTTTTATCTCGACGGCCTTAGGCGAGGTCCAGGGACCAAGTACAGGAGGGCATCCAGCCCTGCTTCTCCTTGCCGGAAGTCTTGTGGGCAGGGAGAGGTTGAGACTCTTAACTCCAGGCCCCTGACTGCTGGGCTGCCTGCTCCTTAACAGCCCATCAGGCAAACCCTGTGCCTTCAGGAGCCACTCCCAACAGCATTGTTGGTGTTAAAGCACAGGCTCTCCATTCTGCTGGTTGTGTTTTCCATGATTTTATTGGGAAGAAGCAGTGAAAATAGTCTTTAGCTTTCAAGATTTACTATTATGGCAGCTAGTGATCCATAAGCTTTCTTCCCTCTTTTTTTTTTTTTTTTTTTTTAAGGAAACAACTTTGCTTTTTGTGTGTCATAGACATAGGATACAAAGAACAAGGTGAAGCAGCCTGGGTTCTAATCGCTCTTAGTGTAACCGTTGGTAGTTGCCTAACTTCTGTGCCTCAGTGTCCTCGTCTGTCAAATGGAGATTGCATTCGCCTGGCCCTACTGTTGTGAGGTAGTGATGCAGAGCACCCTAGAAGATGCCCAGTACATATTTCTGAAATGACTGCATGGGAGGCTGAACGGTAGCCAGTGTTCTTGAGGCAGGAGCTCCACTCAGGGAGCTCTTCTGGGGTGTGATCAGACACGTGCGTCCCTGAGGGGAGCAGAATAAAAAGCAGGAAGTATTTGTAAGCGGTAGGTTGGTGTATGTTCTGAATTTGGAATTCTTTCAGACTCAGGATCCACAGCCAAGGTTAAAGAAACCCATGAGGTGGCGTGTGTGTGTACGCGTGTGCACATGTGTGGTGGCAGCGGCAAATAGAAGAAAGGAAGTGACAGCACTAGGAGAGAGTTTATTTTAAAAGCTTCCCCACTGATAGATTTGTAGTCCTGGGTAAATAGGGAAGCTTGTAAAACTTGATTCATTTTCTTCCTGCAGTCTGTTTTTGGTGGGGAGTTGGGGTGAGGACAGAGCCAGCCAAGGGAACCAAGGGCTTCCAGGTTAGAAGTGTGTGTCCCCCGTGCACAGCACATAGAGGACCAGAATAGTTAATGTTCTTACCCGGCTCCCTGCCCCCAAAGGGTCTTTCCCTACCCCGGACAGAGGAGGGCCTGTTGCTGGGGTATCATTTAGGGAAAAACAAGAAGAACTTCTTGCACTCAGGATAACTTCCTACTTCCTTTCTGGCCTACGCTGCCCAGAGCAGATTGGGTTTGCGCTTGTCTTTTCCTTGGGAAATATGGCCTCCCCCATCCCTGTTCAGGCCTGCTCTGGAAACATGGACAGGCGCTGGGACAACTATTGGCCAGCAAGGAGCTAGGGCGTGTCCTAAACTAGAGACCCATGTGAGCTGTTCAGGAATTAGAAACTGCTGCTGGAAACCATTGCCAAAATGAAAAAGTGGTCAGTAGGGATAGTTGAGAAGACTTGTACATTAGGAAAAAGTATCAGGGAATTTTGGAATGTTTCTGTTTTGAAATAAAAATTATAACTGTATTTTTGTTGTTAGGGTAAAGTGTGAACCCCGAGACTTTGATACCAGCCAATTGCCAGGCTGTAGTTAAGGAAAGGAAGGACCAACTTCCCTACCCCAGGGCCTTTGCACATGCTGTTCTCCTTGCTTGCAGCACTTGCCTCTGTAAAGTTTTGTTTTGTGGACTGAAGGTGTGATCAGGAAGTACAGGAGACTGCCCACCTTGCCAGGACGCCATTTGTACATTTGAACAGCTTCCTGAAGCCTTTATGCCCTCAGAGCAGGGCCAACTTTGGCTGCTTGGTTTGAGCCCTGGCATTGGCATTCACCTTTCTTTTCTGAAATAGGTCTTGTACATATTGATGGAGCTTCAGACGTGAAATGTCCTCAGAGATGTGTGAAAAATTCTTTGTGTTCAGTTAACCCAACCTTTTGCCAACTAATGAGGCCTCTTAGGTTGGAAGCCCCGTGACTTTTCTCTAGCCCAGTTTTTGCCTTCTGTATTAGGGTGTTGAGGAGTAGGTGGGCAGGAATGTGGTCTGGAATCGTGACCACTGTCACCCCACTGGTGTTGTAGTGGAGTGTTAACCTAGGGTTATGGGAAGTAGCCCATTTCTGATTCCTTTAACTCTCCCTCTTATCTGAGAAGGAAAATTTTATGATTTGACCCCTGTAATTCAGGGTTGCTGGCGATATTATCAGGCCACACAAGTCTACAGTTGACCTTTGCATTATCTGAGAAGACTCCTGTTTGCTTAGCTGAGGAGGATAAACAAGATTCCAGGGGGCTGCAGTGGGTATTTGAGCAGGAGGTGGCTTCTCACTGTGAGTTGCTCTTCTTATCCACTCCTCACCTCCTCACGCAGGATCCAGCCACACCCTGGCTAAGGGGCTTCTTTAGTTCTAAGCTGGCCATTCAGGCTTTTCCAAGGGCTTACATAAATATGCTCACTCACTTTAAACCCCCAGTTCCTTTTAGTACCGTCCTAATGGGAGAACCATTTATCCAAAACCCACTGTGGAGTTCAGAGCAGATACTTGTTTTTCTCAGATGTTCATCCTATCACTGATCAAATAGTTGATGCTTCTGAGGTGTGGCTACAAACAGAAGGACACCTGCAAAATCTTTGCCCTTGCAGAGCTCAAAGACTATTCTTCCTCTTTATGTCGGGTTTAGGTTTTTTAAGGTGCTAACTGTGCATTTTTAAACAGAAGATAATACATCCTCCAGGTTCAGATGGGCACGTCCCCCAGGAAAGCACCAGAAGTGAATTCTAGCCTCCATTCCGGTGACTGCTGCTGTGCCTGGAAAACCAGTGAGGTTCCTCAGTCCTTGCTTTGGCCGGCCCTGGCCTCCTGGACACTGCGCTGCTGGCTCAGTGATTTTTGGACTGGTTGCTTGAAGTTAACTGACTTTTCACTTCCTTCCCTATAAAGTGGTGGTCAGGGACACCTCGGCGGTCCCAGAGTTGGTCTGTGGCCATACGGGGCCTCGTGAAGGTATGGTAAAGAGTTTGGAGAAAAAAAGGACTGCACCTTGAAGACAGAAGAGTTGGAACAAAAATGTTCTTGTTCAGCTTATTCTAGTAAAAATTTAAAAGAAATTGATTATTGGGAACATAGATGCACAAGTTCTTAAACTAAAACAGTGAAGGATATACTAGTTTTTTTGTTTGTTTGGCTTTTTTTTGTATTTTTCCGAAGCTGGAAATGGGGAGAGACAGTCAGACAGACTCCCGCATGCGCCCGGCCGGGATCCACCCGGCACGCCCACCAGGGGGCGACGCTCTGCCACCAGGGGGCGATGCTCTGCCCCTCTGGGACGTCGCTCTGCGGCGACCAGAGCCACTCTAGCGCCTGGGGCAGAGGCCAAGGAGCCATCCCCAGCGCCCGGACCATCTTTGCTCCAATGGAGCCTCGGCTGCGGGAGGGGAAGAGAGAGACAGAGAGGAAGGAGAGGGGGAGGGGTGGAGAAGCAGATGGGCACTTCTCCTGTGTGCCCTGGCCGGAAATCGAACCCAGGACCCCTTGCACGCCAGGCTGACGCTCTACCACTGAGCCAACCGGCCAGGGCCAGGATATATTAGTTTTAAGGAAGCTTTCAGGGGTCTATGTTCTGTCAGACCCGAGTTGATTTTTCTAGGCTTTACCAAAAATGCAAATCCTCCTCCTCATGGTGGGGGTTGGGCATTGAGGCCAGGCTCTCCTGGCCACCTCCGAAGTACAGGTGCTTGCCACAGCACCACCCTTTCCGGTGAGTCAACGAGTTCATCCTGGAATATCCCTTCCCCAGTGAGTGCCAGGGCCACTCGGGGCCTCAGCTTCTCAGGAAGCTGATGTCGGCACCATCCAGAACAGACTTGAGATGCAGATGGCTTCATTCCCCCCTCCCTTTTCTCTTTTTGAAAATGTTTTAAGGTTGAATGTATGTCACGCCAGCATTTTCCTCAGGACAGAGGACAGAAGCTGTCACTGCACACAGCAGAGAGACTGGTTCCGATCCAGAAATGACTGTGGCCTGATCCGTAGTCTAGTTATTTGACAGGCCAGTTTCTGGGGCCCTGTCCAGCGTGTAATCTGCATTCAAACCATTGGGCCTGGGGTTAAGGAGGAACCTTGGGGAGGGGCCGCCCTTGTAGGGAAAGGAGGAGAAGAGGGAGAGGAGGTGTGACTTAGCCTGTCCAGGCCACAGAAAGGGTCACTCCCCTCTGGAACAGCAGCTGTTGCTGCTCTGGAGAAGTGTCCACCCATGACCTGATGCAGGGGCCATGGCCAGCAACGGCTTGGCCACCCAGTCCAGACCCCGTAGGAGGGAGGAGCCTGGAGCAATTTTTCAAGCCTCTCTGGTTTGATTGTCCCGGTTCCATTTTTCCTTCTCTGTGTATAGGCTCTTGACCACTCCTCAAGCCCCCGTTGACCTCATTGAGAGAACAGAATGCCCCCCCCCCCCGCCTTAAAAAACTAGGGAGTCCCAGGACCTGGTACACAGCTGGTGCTCAGTAAAAAGCCTTGCATTTTAAAAGCAGTGGATGTGAAAGACTTGATGCAGTAAGAGTGATAGTAAGAGTGATGTTCTTGCGGGAGGTCTGGGGGGGCAGGGACCGTTCTACCCTACACTGCCCCTGGCTCCCTGAAGGGGCTCAGCTATTTGGGTGAATGAAGTGGCGCCCAGAGGACAGGACTGCAGCGTGGGCACGGGTGGCAGCAGGGAGAGAAGGGGCCAGGCTTTCTATGTGTAGGAGGACTGTGGCTCCTGCCTTTCTCCTTCTGTCTCTGTTGGGTGGTGACAGCCAGCCTCGTAGCCTCACCCTTAAACTTCCCCTTTGTTGACTTGGGCCTGGGCATGGATGCCAGATTGGCTTTATTAGTGTAAAATGTGATGGCATCATGTCTCTTCTTTACTAAAATAAAAATAAGACAATTCACAATCTGCCATGAGGACAGCACTGAGGTTTGCCTGACGGTGAGGCAGAGGCCCCAGACTGAGCAAAATGCTCCAGGTCTTTTTAGTCTGACCTCACCCACATTTCAGATTTGGCCATCTTTATTGCAGACTTCATCCTGCTGCTGGACACACTCACCTTCGATGTAGACTAATCATCACAACCAGCTGGTGAGGTAGAGAGTGGGCTTAAGGGGGAAGAAAAAACTCAAAGGGCCGAGCAGGTAGGATTTTAGAGAGCCCAGGGCCCTGTTGTGTGTGCGCTGCTGGGGCCAGCCCCCTCCCCCTCAAAACCTAGCACCTCGCTTCTGTCTCCTTACTGCTTTGTAGAAAGTGTCGTCTATCACTGGCTGACACTTTGAGGGTTTTTCTTCTCTCCCAATAAATAATTCTGTCTTTCTTCAGGGTGGCAGATCGGTTTGGAGAGAGGCAGCCCATCGAACAAGTGGGCTGAGGAGGGGGCCTGGACAGGCCAGAGGGGATAGGAAGAGAACCAGTGTGCTGCTGAGGCAGCAGAGGTGTCGGGGACACCTGAGGCTGCCTCCTAAAATGTGTACTCGTGCACTTCTTGCCCAGGGATGTGAGTGAAATACAAAGCTAAATGGAGAGTTCCTTCCTCAGAGGAGAAAGCGGTTCCCTTTTCCTGTCCCTTTGTCTCTTGTCCCCTTTGTCCCAGCCCTCTAGCTCTGCGGCCTCCCCTCCCCCAGCGGTTCCTTCCTTTGTGCCCCCGCCACTCGCCACTCACCAGCGAAACTTAACTGGAGCCTCCAGCAGTCAGTCCGTGAGGCCCCTGCCTTCTCTGCTCGCTGTGAAACAAAAGTAGCTGGTAGGTCCCCGGCCTGGTTGTCAGCACACGGACTGAAAGGAACCAGACTGGGGCCTCAGCACCCCCAAAGCTGGTGGTTAGTTTTGAAGTTTGGCGTTGGCTGTTGGCAACCCCTTCAGAGGGAGCAGCCATTGTTGGGGGGCCTGGCAAGGGGAGGGCCAGACCCCTTTTCTAGTGAAGTGTCCTGGGGTCTCCAAGCTGCTCTTTCTCTGACTCTGAATCGTTCTGGGTCGTTTCAGTCGCAAGTTCTGTGTGTGACATCTAGAAACAAGGCCGAGCTAAACTATAAAAGAGGTGAACCCACCCTTCTGGTTTACTGAAGCAACCACTTTTGTTATAAGATTTAGTCATCTTTAGGTAAGCGTTAGTCACTTGGGGGTCAAGCAAAAATTGGGGGAGAAAAACAATGTTGGGGAAGAATCTATCCATTAACTTCATTTGCTGCAAGATATGGAAAGGATGGGCTTGATTTAGTTTCTCATGACGAAAATGGGTCCTCCAGTGCCTGGTCTCTAACTTGATGGCCAGAGGTCTGAGGGCGTGTGCTTCCTGGGCTCTAGCGATAGGCACTTCCCATCGGAGCCAAGAGCACCGTGACCAGCCCCGCCGAGGCTCCGTGGAGGCTGGTGCAGAGTTGTTGAGGCAGAGCAGAACTGGGGTTAGTCAGTGTGGCTTCATTGTTGCTGCAGTATCTTTACTTACGTTATTAATTTCATTACACACACTTAGAGTCATCTGTTGTAGAAGATAACGTGCAAATTTAGAAATAGTATATTCTACTCTCAACTTACATAAAAATTTTATTCTAGATCTTCATAAGCATTTTTGGCATCAGTGTCTTAAATGCTGATCCCAAAGCCAGGTTTTGTTTCCTAACCCACCTTTCAGCACATGTCGCCAGCACCTCTACATTGTTTGAGATATACTTTTCAAATTTATGTATGATTCCATATCAAGGATCCATTGTAACATTAAGACTGGATTTGTAAAATTTGTCTCATGGGCTTCTATTGCTGGAACTGCTCCAGCAGATTTGAGACCCTGTTCTGATGTGAGGGTGATGGCACTGCCCTTCTTGAGTGTCCCCGTGTGACCCTGATATTTCTCTGAGCCTTTAGTTTCTTTATCTGAAAAACATAACAGTGCCGAAGGCTCACTTCTTAGGATTAAGTGTGAAGAATGCAGGGCAGCGCCCTGTATACAGTGAGCGCTCAGCAAGTGCACTGTCGGAGGTTGGACTGGTTGGAGCACTCTGGCCCTTTTGGTTTTGCAGAGTGCCTTTACCGGCTTATCAGACAAGGCCTGGAGCAGCTCTCCTGGCGAAGGCTAGGACACCATAGTGGGTTTTGGTTTTGGGTTTTGGTTTTGGAGTGGGGAGCCATTCCAGGGGAAAGGGGCTGTACCTTCAGCTGATGTGAACCCAGTAATGGGGCCTGGATGAGGCCTGTGGCCCTGCGACCATCTATTTATTGATTGTCTTCCTTAAAGTAGTCCCTGTGGCTGGCTCTCTGGCATTCCCAGAGTGATGTATTTTAAATGTCCTTGCTTTGGGGCCTGTGTACCTAGGAGGCAAGTGAAGGCTTTTCCCGTCTGCAGCCGGGACTCATAGAAAACATTTAGGCTTTGTCTTGTAGCAATCTTTAGTTGAGAGCTGGCAAAAGCTCAAATGGAGATTATAAACTAACAGGCGCCAGGTTTTGCGTGTGCCCGCAAATATTTGTCATCATCGTGGTCATTGTTGTCCATCTCTGGGCTTTGGGTGATCCTGACACACCACTGGTCCCTGGTAGGGATGGACACTCCTGGGATGGACAGTAGCCACAGTGTGTGTTGCTGGTGTCCAGGTTTACTGGGCAGATTTGCATCTTCATTTGTGAATAAGGGCTGCTTTGAATATCCACTCCTGATGTGCCTGGGGCGGAGGCCCTGGGGTCCCCAATTTAGATGGCTGACGGTAATTTGAAACTGAAACGATCAGAAGTGTATATCTCATGAGAAAAGAAGAGTGTGTGTGTTTGGGGGGGGAGACAAGACCCCTGCCACCCCTCCACCCCCCTGAAGTTCTTACCAGGCTGAGACTTTCCATGTGGATGGCAGGGGTCTAGACTGACCTCATGTTGAAGGTGCTGCCTCGAAGCTAGTTTTTCCTTCAGATTCTGTTTCACTGAGAGACTTAGCGGAATGAAATGGAAACTGGTAGTATGTTCTGGCACTTTGTGAAGCTTTAAGCCATGCGTCCCTCCTTCCATTGTGAACTCTCTCCCTGGTCTGAAAGTGAGAAAACGTGTAATGGGTCAAGGAGCTGGTATTGGTAAAATTAGGGTAAAACTAATTTCAAAAGACTACAGACTTTGGGGGAGGCGTGGGACACAGGGGCAGGTTTCTTCTGAATGGGCAGAGCCTCAGGCCCACTGGGCCTGTGTGAGTGTGAGGAAGGGTTGGGGTGGGTGTAGGCTTAAAGAGAAAGGAGGGAGACACATGAGGACTGAGACCTGAGACCTAGATACCCAGGGGGAGCGGAGGGGGGCAGGAGTGGTCGACTGCTCAGGCTGGGGGAGGATCACTATTTGCATAACTGATTGCTGTTGCTCCTGGGGATTGTGGTGGGGAGAGGGAGGCCAGCACAAAGGCTCTTTCCTCCCGCCGCCCCTCCCCAGCTCCTTCTTTCCTATTCCCTCTGCCTTCCCTGTTTCTTCCCCTCCCCTCCCCCTACGTCTGTCCAGCCCCTGAGCCTGGTCCGCACCACCTGTGCCCCCTCTGATGGCACAGGCTGGGCCTTGTCCTAGCCCAGTGGACAGGGTTTTACTGCTTGGGTTCCCATTGTGGGCAGGGCCGCTGCAGCTCCTGTCAAGTCAAGATAAAGCCCAAAGGAAGGCCTCTGGCTGTGTGTCTCTCTCTCTTTTTTTTTCTTTTTTTCTTTTTTAATAAATACTGACATTTAGAAGCTTGTGCCAATATTCTTTTTTAAAAATTTTAAAAAAATATTTATTTTTTATTTATTCATTTTAGAGAGGAGAGGGAGAGACAGAGAGAGAGAGAGAGAGAGGAGAGACAGAGAGAGAGAAGGGGAGAAGAGCTGGAAGCATCAACTCCCATATGTGCCTTGACCAGGCAAGCCCAGGGTTTCGAACCGGCAACCTCAGCATTTCCAGGTCGACACTTTATCCACTGCGCCACCACAGGTCAGGCCTGTGTGTCTCTCTTTAAAAGCTGGTGCTTTATAAAAAGCATTTTGTGTGTGTGTTTGTGAACTCTGAAGTGCTTGCCCTACCATCTCTCTGCCTAGAGACTGGAGGCTTCTGGAGGGAGGCTATGGCTGGAATCTCCTCCTAAGGTGGTTTTCTGGGCCTCATGTCCTGTGGCCCACAGCTTGACATTTGGAGATTCATTAGAGTTGAGGGCAGCTCCAGAAATGAAAGGGCTGGCATGCCCCTATAGCAGCATAGCAGCATTGACGAGGTGTCAAAATGGGAGTCCCGTGGAGATGAGGTGGAGATGCCCATGTGGGAGCTCAGTGTTCTTTCCCCACTGCAGACCCAAAACGTAAACTATCTATCTGGTGGGCAGACCAAACATCTCTGCTAAACCACTGGATGGATCCATGCATGCGGTGTGACCCCAGATAGGAGTAAATACTACTTAGTGGTTTGTCATCCACCTGTGTAGGCTTTCCTGTTTAGCATGTCAGTGTCATCGAGCGCCCTTGGGGAGGCTTCTCCCCTGCCTGAGCCTTAGTTTCCCCAGCAGCAAAATGGTGGGGTTCCTTGGTCAGGCTGTTTGTTAGATTCAAGTCAGATGCTCCATAGTGAGTATGGCCGTAATGCTGAGCACATTGAGTCACCCAGGCTCCAACCAGAGCGTTCTGCCTGCCATCTGGGGGATGTGGACAGAAGCAGAACCGGGACTCATCTGCTGACAGTGGAGAATCCCTTGGCTGAAGGCTAGTGGGCAGTACTGGTTGCTGATCGGAGTGGGCCAGGTGCCTCCTCTGTGGCCATCATCCTGTTTGTTCTGCCGCTGGACAAGGTTATCTGTTTTGAGGGAAAAATACGGTTTCTCCCAGGGCATGGGGGGCCATGCTGCCATTTACATCTTCCCAGGGGATAGCCTCCCCCATACCAGAGTTTGATCTTTGTGCTTGGGCTTAAGTCATGGTCTTTTCACAAAATGAGGAGTGAAAACATTTTAAAGCAAGTTGAGGTCCTAGTGGCCATTTAGTTCCCTGGTACCTCCCAAGTTGGATTGCGGGGGGGTCGATATTTTAGATAGATGTCAGGTACAACTTCCTCTTGGTTCCTGGGGGCCAGGGCTGGGTGTTTCTTTTTCCTGGCAGGTTGCTGGGATTGGGGGTAGGGTGGGTGTATGGGTTTGCTTCATACTCCACACTTCTGGGTGCTGGGTGGGGTGGGGGACAGAGGGAGAGGGAGAGGGCATAGATTGTTCCACGTGGTACACGCTTCACTGACTGCTTCGTTTCTCTGAGCCACAACTTCTTCATCCGAGTAATGTGGAAAACGTAAGCATCCATCTTAGAATGGCTGAAAGTGGTTTGTGAGCAGATTTTCATTCTAGAAAATGTTAGATGCTTGGGATTGATAATCCCAGGAAGATTTGGACAGGTCAAGAACTTGCTGGTGGGAGAAGGCAGGCCAGTGGTGCCTGAACGAATTGATGACTCGGCCCTTTCGTGGCTTACTGAGGGGATTATGACTAAGGTCATATCGGGAGATAGCTTTCCCAGGGTTTTTTCTCAGAGGTTCGTCTTCCCAGAACTTGTACCCCTTCAGCTGTAGGAGCAAGGTCTCAGGCCTGCCAGCTCCCAGCTGCTCTCAAGATACCTGGTGAGCTGCCCACCACCTGGTCCCTGCACAAGTCCCTCCACCCCCCACCCCCACCTCCGAGCACCCTTTGTAAGCCCTCACTGCTTCCAGGAAGCTGCTTGGACTGCTTGGCATCCTCAGAGACAGACTTCCATCCCTACTCCCATTGGCTCTTTGAGCCTTCAGTCACTTTGTGAACTTCCTGGTTGCCCGTTCCAAGGGGAAGCATCAGTAGTAGCCATCTTTCCTGTCCGAATGGGCTTTCAGTCTACTAGGGATGATGAGCTGGAAATAATTCATGGTAGCTCTAGCTCCAGTTGTCCCAAATCACACGGCCTCGGACAGGCTCAGCCCAGGGCCATAGCTCAGACACCAATCTGTGCGGCTCCGGGTGTAAGTAGGTGGTGGTGGGGTCTGCTGAGCTAGGGTGCTGAGAGACATCCCTAGCTTTAAAAAAAACACTTGCTGACATCTAGCTCCATCCAGAGAACCCTCTAGAGACCTGTTGGCTGAATTCCCTTAACCCTTCTCAGCTCTGTAACCAGAACCATGGAGGGCAGTGCCCTCTATTTATAGAAGAGGAAACTGAGGCCCAGGCAGGGAAGAAGCCACCTTGATTGACAGGAAAGGGGCCCCAGAGGCTGTTGAAAATTTCCCTCCAGCCCTCACCAGTGGGCTGTTAGGTCTCACCTTGCTCCCAAAGCTGTTGCCATTAGCAACCAACTTCCCCTGTTGGTTCTGGGGGCCCTCGAGGGGAAGAGGGAAGAAGGTAGAAGTCAGGCTGTCAGTCAGTCAAGTGGCATTTCAGCATCTGTGTCGATAGGTTAGTGCTGGTGACACTGGGAGGGTGGCCTGAGCCCTGGGCATGTCAAAACCGTCCAGTGCATAGGCCCATTGGATTGCTAGTAATTGTCCCAGTAATGGAGAGATTATATGCAAGGACATCTAGTTTTGTGCAAAAAGAAGTCTACGCCTTCCCCCCGTATACACAAAAGAAAAGAGAAGTAAGGAAAGCACAGACAAAGTAGACAGTCCCTAAGCAGTAAGGTCTGCTGGCATCAGGTTGGCCTCGCTCTTGATCTGGCTCAGCTGTTCTTCAGCTCTGTGGCCTTTGGTAATGACTTGGTCCCTATGAGCCTCAGTTTACCAATCCATAAAACGGGTCAAGACGCAGGTGTGCATCAGCAGTGCTTATGTACAGTGCTTGGCACCTTGCCTGTCACCCCTGAGTTCTCAGTAAAACATTGCTGGTGTGAGAAAAATTGGAAACCTGTGGATGGGTAAGTTGCCAGTGACTTGGTTGCAATGTATGGAATGTCATCCAGGACCTGCTAGAGGCATGGCGCTGAGGGGATACCAAGCTGCGTGAGGATCAAGTGATTGTCATTCAGGTCAGAAGACCAATCAGCAACTGAGTGGCAGGTCATGGTTCTTGCGGGGAGGAGGACACAGGCAGACTCTTAAGGGGACCCAGAGAGGGGAGTTGCTGGCTCCTTTAGTGGCTAGGAGGGCTTCCTAGAGGGGGTGTTGCTGTTGGACCTCAAAGAAGGCAGAGAAAGAGAAAGTGCAGGGGAAGGCCATTCAAATCTTCAATGATTGTGGACAGTGTAAAATGATAGCAGCTGACATTCCTCAGGCTCTTAGTCCAAGTGGGTGACATATATGAAGTAATTTAATTCCCATAGCCAACCCTGCGAGACACATCCCATTTTGCAGTTGAGAAATGGGGCATGGAGTAATTAAGAAGCTTTTCCAGGCTCACATAGCATGGAGGATCCTGTGTTCAAATCCTGCCAGTCTCCGGAGACCACACATGTGTGTAGCCACTTGACTCTGCCTTGTCCGACAGGACCCAGCTCTCTGGTTTTGGGGAAATATAATTATATATGGATGCTCATTAACTAGTGGTACGACACACTAAGTTGGGTGAGTCAGAGAACCCTCCCACCCCACCCCCACCTTAGTTTCTTTATCTGTAAAGTGATAATAACCCATGTCCACGAGCCAAGATGAGGTTCTTGGAAAGAGTCTGCTCTTGGGGTTTGTTCAGACACTACTTTGTGGGTGGGGCGTTGTCACCCCCAGCAACTTGACCAGGCTGTGGTTACAAGGTACAAGGTATTCAATCTTAAGGCAGTCTTCCCTGCCCCACCCCAACTGTCCTGGTTTGAGAGGCCAGGAGCCTGTGGGACTTAGGCAGGATTAGATAAAACATGGGCAAAGTGCCCAGCGTAGCACTGGCACGCGCATAGCCCCTGTAAACAGTAGTCATTTTCATTATTGTGTCTTATCTCTTGATATTAGTAATTATTATTGATGGTTCTCTCATCAGTCCCTTGGGGTTGTTTTAGTCTCGGTTTATAGGAGAGGAAACACTTGGAGAGTAGAAAATGCCTCCAAAGTCACAATAACTGGCAGACAGACGGAGACACTGAGTTGGCTGTGTCACACTCCTATCCCTGTGCTCTCCTGTGTTACATCACAGGAAGGCTCCAGTGGGCCCTCCCATGTGTCCTAAAGCAAAGCTTTAGTTACCAAGGCTTCCTCAGAGACGACCTTCCAAAGCATGCTCATGGACATGTGTCTACACAGGCTCTCTCTCCCACTTGACCGCTGGAGTTTGTGATGGTGTCTGTGCTCCACTAACGATGCAGTTCGGTGTGCATGCACACCCTACACCTAATCTGGACTCTGAATAACTCAGTCTTATAAGAACATGCAGGTTCTATCCAGAGACTGTAGTGTTTGCCTCCTGGTGACCCAGTGGGTTATAAAAATAATACAATGGAAGAAGCATCCGTAGCCTTGGGGTTGCCTGCAGACCTTTCATGTTGGCCCTTTGGTATCGCCCTCCCCTTGGGTGGTCTTCTGGCAGTGATATCATTGCTCTTTTCCCACCCCACCAACACTAGGAAGAGGTGGTTGGCCCTGTCACTTTGCAAACTGGGCCCTGTGGTTTTGAGCAGTCTGGTCTCTGGGCCTTGTGTGCTCACGGCACTATGCCAAGCAGCATTGGGAGAACCAGCAAAGACACGGGGATCCTCGCACCCCTTTATTCTGTGTGATGGGAACAGAGAACCAGGCCTGAGCTGTTCCCAAATTTAGAATTGAGCCTCGCCTCAGTGCTGCCATTACTTGCCGCCACTATGTTCGTGCTAATTCTTTGTTGATCTAGGAGCCTCTTCAGGATCATGTAGTGCCTCAGGGCCACTCTTGTGGAGAGGAACTGTAATCCCTTAAATATAATAATCCCTGCACTGGACACTTTATAGAACTGCCTTTTGTACATGAGCTCCTTGGCACCCTCTGGCAGTCCCAGAGGAGCAATGGACAAGGCCTGTTACTCTGTTTTTTGTTGTTGTTGTTGTTGTTGATTAAAAGGCAGATGGGTGGCTTTTGTGACTTTCTGAAGTCACATAACCAGTATGTAATGAAGGTAAGATGAAAATCCAGTTTGAAGGCTAGTTGTGGTATACAGGACAGATGGCAGATGCTTGGCACTTGAGCTGGCATCCCTGCCTTGCTCACATCAAACATTGTAAGTTGACCACAGTAACTTTTCTTCTAACCCCAGGTTCAGAATTATTTTCAGTATCATTTTATAATCAGCCATTGTCAGTTGATTAATATCAGCATATAGGATGAATTCCTTGTCATTGGTGTCACAACACCAAGCTGGGAGTTGGCCAGTGGTGATGTGTGGATTTCCTGGTTTGGATTTCTGGATTAGTGAGCAGTGGATACAGACTGCAACTAAATTCCAATAGGAAGCACCATACCTATCTGACAGAGCCAACTACCAGCTTTCAGGAAGGCCCTGCAGAATCTTAGTGAGGTGTATGGCTTTTGACTGAGGAAGGGCTGCTCTAATTGAAATGCCAGATGGTAATCCAGAGGGGCGTGGAAGATGGGACGAGCTAACTGCCAAAAAGTGATCGATTGATCCCTCCTGTTTGGAAGAAGCATAGAAAAGGAAGGACGGATGCCAATTGAGTTCCACTCCAAGTTTTTATTTCCCCTGGGATATCCTCAGGATGACCTCGGACACTACACAGGACTTGGGGGTTCCGAGTGGTGGAGGGGTGTGTGTCCCCAGGATGTTGGAGGTACATCATCTTTGGGAATCCCATCTCAGCCAAAAGGACAGACCGAGTTCTCAGACTGATTGACAAGTTCTGTTCTGGGCATCTTCATACACCAGGGTTGAGCTGGAGGTTGAGTTTGAAGCTCTTGTTGAAGTTGAACCTTGAATTCTGCCTGTGCACTTGTATAGCCAGATGTGAGCACAGGGACTATGTCACTTCTTCACACCAGCCTTTCCTCCACAATGAGCCACAGAAGCCATCTGCCACAGTCACCTACCTAGTGGTTCGCTTGTTTTGATCACATAACTCTTCAAACATCAGCCGCTTTCTTGCTGTCAGCCTCCACATGGATATTCTTGACCTTGGTTTTCAAGATGCCTTTCATCTGTCCGCTTACTTGCACAGTCCCTCTCATCTTCCCCAGCAGTGTTCACCCCCTCTCTCCGCCTTCCTGCCCAGAGCCGGGCTCCCTGGTTCATCCCCAGCCCTAATCCCATGGAGAGCCTCTTTTGGAGTGAGTTCAGCTCAAACTCTTGCCTTTTCCAGGAAGCCTCACTCAGTCCCTTCATTTGAGAAGACTTTTTCAAAACCTCATGAAATAAAGATTTAAAGAAAGTCAATAGTAATGGTTAGAAGAGACCTTACAGGACATAGGCTGTGGTGGTTTCTATAACTTACCCCCCCCCCCCCCTTTTTTAGCAGGAGAGCCTTTTCTTTAAATGAAGTCTTATGCAGAAACCCAAATAATAAAACAGAAGTTGGAGCTGTCTACTAGTTTTAAGGGGAGTGGGATCCTGAGAGTCCTGCTTGCTGAGCTTCCCACCCCCCCCCCCCATGGCCCCTGAGGGTTTCACCTTCTGATTTAGTCCGGTTCCCACATGGAGAGGTTGTGCCCAGAAATAGGAGAGGACTTAGCTGAAGATTTTCCAATATATATGAGGCACAGGGGTCCCCAGGCCTTACAGCCACATCTGGAGTACATTCTAGACTATCAGCATTTCCAGCTCTTCAGTGAGATGTTCAGATGTTTCAGTAAAAGTCTGCAGCTAGATGCTTGTGGGAAATGCAGGTTTAGGCAGTTTCTTTAATGTAGGGCTTCTCAAGAATTTTTAGTGCATTAGGATACATTGCAGATCTCAACTGGGGTGGGATAAGGTATGGGGTGGATAAACACTATAACATAACAGCGATTCTCAAACTTATTTTGACCGCAAGACCTCATCTGGTTAAAGAATCCAAAAGCTGTTTCAGAAACATTACAAACAGGCAAGTGACTGGGTTGTGAGCAGGTGCCTTATCTCTTTCAAGATGTCAACTGTGGACCCAGTTGGCAGTCTTAAGGACAAGTCCCTTTTCCTGGGCGATAGCCTCGCATCTCCATCCTCTAGAGCTGTTTGTCTTTCTTCATTAAGCACCTGCTTTGGTGTTGAGTGATGGGCTCCCATAAACCTATGCCCTCTATGCTGTTAGATTTTTGCCATCTTTTTCAGTGATCAAGTATTCTGCTTCTCAGCTGTGATGTGATTTCCTAGTCCCTCACTATGGAACATTGAGATTGTTTCCAGTTTCTCATGTGGTAAACAACACTCTTGTGAACATCCTGGTGGCTGAATGTTTGTGCACTTAGATGTGATAGTATTCTTACATGTGGAATGGCTGGGTCATATGGTATACATAAGCACACTTTAAAAACAAAAGTCCATCAGAACTGTCAGCACTGGCCTGACCTGTGGTGGCGCAGTGGATAAAGCGTCGACCTGGAAGGCTGAGGTCGCCGGTTCGAAACCCTGGACTTGTCTGGTCAAGGCACATATGGGAGTTGATGCTTCCTGCTCCTCCCACCCACCCACCCCAGTTCTCTCTCTCTCTCTCTCTCTCTCCCCCCCTCCCCTCTCTAAAATTAATAAATAAATAAAATAAAAAACTATCAACACCTTGCTTCATAGACGATCTGAGTTTTGCTTCCTGGTGAAAGTACTGATGATGAGTCTTGTTGGAAGGTTGGAAGGCAGCCTTGGCCTAGGTACCAGTTCCTTTGAAATCAGAGCAGGGTCTCATGACATTGGCCATTGGTGGCTGGGCTGCTTCATCTGGCCCATCGGCACAGGAGGGCTGGGACTCTGTGCCATCTCCCCCGGCCCCCCTTCTGTCTCCTCTCACCCTTCAATGCTTGGTTTGAGTGGTGGGCCCTGTAGGGACTTTGTACATATTAATTGATTTAGATTTAGATGTTTTTCCCTGTGTAAGATCCCGGTAGTGGAGACCCATTTATCTGAATGCCTTTTACGTCCCTGAAACCTTGTGTGAGAGGCACAGATTGGACTACAGAGACAATGGGGCATCAGGGACCTCATTCGCAAGAAGGTTTCTGTCGCCGCTTTTATTGCCTGGATTTTGTCTGACTCCTAAACGGCTGGTGTTTCAGAAGGGGGGAGGGGTGTTTATGGGCTAGAGTGGTTTCTTTACCGCCCCCCCCCCACCTTTATGTTTGCCCAAGGAGATCATTTTGGAGAAGGACTGACTCATGGATATATTGTAGATTAGGATTAACCCTTCAAAACCAGTGGGGAGGCGGCTGTACTCGGGCCTGTGGGCAGAGGCTGTATCAGAATTTTGCATGTGCTTCAAGTCAACCTCCTAAAAACCCAGGAGTAAGTAAATAAGGTCACATTTTCTTCCTGCACAAGGCATTCAAGGCTCTGAGAGGTTGAGTGACTTCAGCTGTGTCACCTGGCTGTAAGGAGAGAGGGGCTGTAAGGTATCGGGATTGGAAGCTTGGTTTGACTCCAGAGCTGGTTCTTACCTTGCTTTTTGTCGAAGAAGATTGAAGATACAGGTTTTTTTTTGGAGTTAATTCTGAATGATTTCAAGGTCTTCTGTAGGAAATGAGTTTAATGCAATTCTTGTTATTTTTAATTACATAAGTAATACCTAAGTATTTTGTGTGTTAAATATTTCTAAAATACGGAGATAAAGTAAAAATGAAAGAGAACACCCCCCCCTTCCTCTGGTAACCAGATTTGACCAGTGGAAGATGTCCTTCTAGACCTTTCTCTGTGCGTTTACACACATTAATATTTGTCTCGATTGCGCCCTGAAAGCTACTGCAGTTCTGACTGGAAGCCCCATCACGTACCCACTCTATTTCTTTAATTTCCGCAAACCTGAATTAAATAGCAGCATACTAACTCACCCTGTGACTTGGGGTAAGTCACTGATCCTAGAGCGATTAAGCATCAGATTCCTCATCTGTCTACTTGGGGTAACGGTCTGAAGTATCATAGGCTTGTTGAGAGGATTATGAGATAACCATGTACTGCCCAGTATATGGTACAAATGAAAGTTATGGAAAGTTACATGAGATTGTACCCCCTATGTTGAAGGATATGGGAATGGATATAATCAGACTCTACCTAACTCTTATCATGTGGGCAAAAATTGTAAATAGTGATTAATATCAAATAAGCTATAAGTAAAACTATAAATGTCTTCAGAGAGGTGTTAGCTACAATAAACCCACAGAGGGAATTAGGAACAGCTTTCTGGAGAAAGTGCCCTCTAAGAAGTGGTGGGGACCTTGGTAAAACTAACTTCAATAGCCCTGACTTTGTGCCAGGCAGTGTTCTAAGTGCTCTGTGTAGACTAACTCATGTAACCCAAACCATTAACTGTGTAAGGTCAGTACTAGTATAATTAGTTTCCTAGATGAAGAAATTGAGGCAGAGAAGAGGTTCAAGTAACCTGCCCAAGGTCACACAGCTTCTAAGTGTTGGAGCCAGGATTTGAGCATTGGCCTTCAGTGCTTTTAGTGGCTGGGTTGCATAGCCCACCGGATTTCAAGGAGAGTCTGGGGGAGGGGGAGTGTAGGAACCAGTGTGAGCAAGGCAGGGTGTGGGTGAGGCAGTTCTGGGAAATCGAGTGTGCAGGCGAGTAGGAGTGGGAAGTTCATGACATGGCAGGATAGGGTGATCGCAAGCAGATAAGGGGGCACCTAATGTCACTCTGGTGGGAGAGCATCTGCCCTCCCTGGCATCCACCACGCGGAGCACCAACTCCCAGCCCGCCTGCCTCCCCATCACAGGCCACTCCATAGTTGATAGGCCAGCTTTGTGCCGTGTAGTTCCTTGAGTATTGTCTTTCATGGTAGGTTCTCAGAGTAGTTATTATCAGTATTTTGATTATTGCTTTTTAGAAATTAATTTAAATCTAACTCCAGACTTGTCTTACCACTAGCATCACACACACAATCACACACACTCATACAAATGTGCATCCCTTCCTTTAGGGGACCATGTTGGTGACATGACAGAGCACGTCCTCACCTCTTATACCTGTGGCCACCAAGGGCCTTTCGACATTGTGTGTGATGCCCTTGCACTGTGATTGCTTCACTGCATGGCACAAAGGAGCCTCTGTCAACATGCCAGCTAATTAATTTTAACTTGGTAATATTGCTTCATCTCCATGCACCGTTCATGTTGTCCGGTGTTTTTCCCAGTGCAGCTTTGAAGAAAGTTCTGGAGATGGAGGATGTGGATTCTGACTTTCCCTCCTATTCCTCCTGTGAAGACCCGGGTCTTTTTCTTCTGCATTTCCCTCTAAGCCTGATTTTCCACAGCTGTTTTGGGGGAAATGCTGGGCATTCCTTTTGAGAGTGATCGTAATTGTTGGACTGTTAAAACTGAGCACAGTTCTGACTAATTTGGTCTCCTTAAGGGCAGAGTTGTGTGAGAACCAGGAAAAGCTGAAATCACAGGCAACTGGTAAAGAAAGGCTTTTTGAGTTCAGCACTGCCAAGTTCACTATCACTGTGGAGAGGAGGAGTGGCCATCTGCCTGGACAGGGAGCAGAGGCAGCATTTGTAATTGGCACATGTGCTTTTGGGTATGTGGAAGGGGTATTCTAAAGGGCTTAAAATAGTTTGCCCTTTTTGGTTACGTTACAAATTTGTTTTTTTCTCCCTATTTTTCACATTTCCGATGTTAAAACTTTTGCCGAGCATTAATATTTGTTTGTAAGATTTAATTTTCTATTATGTTTTTCTCTGCTGCTGGTGTTGTGTTGTGAGCAGCCTCTCCATTTCCCTGTGGTGAACAGAGTGCTGTTGGGACCTTGGTCTTCCTAGTAGTCTGACCCTGGCAGGTTGCTTCCAGGTAGGTTTCAGTTTCTCCATCGATGAAGTGCAGGTGCTGAACTAGCTGTCTTCCTTCTTTATAACCCATCTATTCCTATACCCTTTATAGTGGAATGCATCTGACTCTGAAGTAGTATTCAGCAAACTTTTTCTGTAAAGGGCCAGATAGTAAATGTTTTCTTTAGGCTTTGTGAGTTGTGTGACCTCTGTCAAAACTACTCAGCTCTGCCATTGTAGCACAAAATCAGGCATAGATAGTATAGAAATGAATGGGTGTGGCTGAGTTCCAATAAAACTTTATTTGCAGATACAGGCAGAGAGCTGGATTTGGTTCCTGGACCTTAGCTTACCAATCCTAGTTCTAGAGTGTTCTCTTTGGACGCTATAATGTCCCCTCATGCACCAGCCTAGTCTGCAGGGAAGAAGATCTTCCTGGAAATAGAGACCAACACTTGAGCCCTCCTGAGGCCCCACCTTGCCAGGAACCTGGTCTGTCCCCTGTGTTTCCCCTGTGGTAGCACCTCTAGGGAGTCTCTGGAAAGCAGGTGTGCCTAGCTCTATGCAAATCACTCTATTCCTGAAGAAATGGAAGATTTGGTAAATCCCATGTGAGGTCTGACTAAGGAAACTCCACCACAAATCATGTCTCTTTCCCTGCTTATTTTCCCTGCAATATTCCTTTCTAGTGGGAGGGGAAAAAATCAAATCCTGTTTGCTTTTGTCAGTGTTGGAGTTTTATTTTAATATTTAGAAAGGATTGGTGGTTTACAGGGTAGCTTCAGGGATAACAGTAGTATTGTGCTCCCCCCTCACACATAACTTCTTAGTTTTTCAAGAGGTTGTTATTTTGAAGGTCAGAGAAGATTGTTTAGTGGGGGTAAAGGAGTGTAATACAGGTTACCCCCTACTGTATAACCGTCCAATGTGGCATCAAATGGCTGATTTGGTAGCAGGATTGTCTCTCATTCCTTTGAATTGGGCTCTACCATATTTCCCCATGTATAAGACGCAACCTTTCCCGAAACATTTGGGGTCTAAAAACCGGATGCGTCTTATACAGTGGTTGTAGATGTTTTAACTTGCATTTCCCGCTTTTTTACATGGATGAGGAGTTGTATGAATTTTAGGATGAATAAAACTTGAGTTCAATAACTTGATGCAATACATTTTTTTTCCTCCAAATTTCAGGCCCCCAAATTAAGATGCATCTTATACATGGGAGCGTCTTATACATGGGGAAATACGGTAAATGCTTTTCCTCCAAGTGAAAAAATGCTCATTTTTCACATTTTGCTGAAGGCTGTGCATATCCTCCCCCAGAGCTCCCCCTTTGAGCTGGGGAGAAGGGAACACTTGTCCCCACTTCCCAGATTAGCAGAACAAGGCAGTGTGCAGTTAAGAAGTTTGCAGTTCTGGATTGGAAATCTCATCTGGCTTCAGTAAATAAATTCTTTATTCTTTTCCCTTGGAGAACTGAGATGGGACTTAGCAAACAGTTTCTGGGCATGAAGGAATGCTGTGCTCGGGTGGGCTTCTCTAAGGCCTGTTGCCTCCCTTCCCAGGAATGCCCTGCAGAGAGTGGGGCCCCCGACCCTGGTGGCTGAGAGGATTGTTACGCCCCCACAGTCTAAGACTCTCCATGTAAATATGTAATCTAAATAAAACAACAGTGTGCTTTGTAGACCTCCTTCAAGACAATTTGCTTTATATTGTGCCCCCTGCCGCCCCCAGCCAGTCAGATTCCTACTCCTGCACTGCACACAGGTCTTATAAATGAGAGGCACTGGTGTTATCTGGGAGAGAAAATGAGGGAGAAAAATCCACCACTAAAAGGAGAACTAGCTCCCAGGGCAGCCTAACCTGTGGCAGTGGTGATCTGACAAGTGGTTGGACAGCTTAAGAAGAGAAACTAGAACTTAAATGAATAAAACTAACTACCTGGTCTGAAAAAAGTTAGATTTGGGGTCTCTCAAGGCCAGGAGCTTAAGGGATGGGAAATACACTGTAGAGTGTACCTTCCTGGTGGGATAAGTTCTCCCCTGGATGGCAGGAGCTCGTGCATGTGTAGGGGTCACCTAGAGGAGCTGGGTTGGGGTGGAGGCTTTCATCCATTGGGATCCTCACCAGGTGTTTGTGGCCCTAATGGGAACCCGTGCACAGATGCCCTTTCCCCATTTGTTAGGGGAGTCAGTCTTTTCACAAAGCATCACCTGTTGGTCCTGCTCTTTGCCGGCCTTTTCTGGGCTGTTGGAGAGTCTTCTCTGCAGACTAGAACCACTTGGTGGGCATGAAGAAGTTTTTTTTTTTTTTTTTAAATTTTATTTATTTACTTTTTTTTTTTTTTACAGAGACAGAGAGTGAGTCAGAGAGAGGGATAGACAGGGACAGACAGACAGGAACAGAGAAAGATGAGAAGCATCAATCATTAGTTTTTCATTGGGTGTTGCAACACCTTAGTTGTTCATTGATTGCTTTCTCATATGTGCCTTGACCGCGGGCCTTCAGCAGACTGAGTAACCCCTTGCTGGAGCCAGCGACCTTGGGTTCAAGCTGGTGGGCTTTTGCTCAAACCAGATGAGCCTTCTCTCAAGCTGGTGAGCTCAGGGTCTCGAACCTGGGTCTTCTGCATCCCAGTCCGACGCTCTATCCACTGCGCCACCGCCTGGTCAGGCATGAAGAAGTTCTTAACCGAGCACCTACTTGGTGCCAGGGTCTGTCCAGGATACAGTTCTAGCAGGAACCACCTAGCACACTCTCGGGAGCTCCTGCTTCAGTGAGGGATGGAGTGAGCAGGGAGGGAAGGGAGGGTTTTTTCCTTGCTCAGATACTTGCGTGGATGTGTTTATTTGTGGTCTGCTTGTCCTTACTTTGGAGGCGAAGAGTGAAGAGCTGGATGCAGATAATTAAATAAGATGTCAGATGGGGAATGAGGATATGTAAGTTCTAAATTTTGCCTAAAGCCACCCAGGAAACTTTTATCAGGCCTTGAACCTCTTTTTTTTGTCCTGAACTTTTCTTTCTTTCTTTCTTTTTTTTTTTTTTTTTTGTATTTTTTTTTGTATTTTTCCGAAGCTGGAAACGGGGAGAGACGGTCAGACAGACTCCCGCATGCGCCGGACCCCTGTATGCGCCCGACCGGGATCCATCCGGCACGCCCACCAGGGGCAACGCTCTGCCCACCAGGGGGTGATGCTCTGCCCCTCTGGGGCGTCGCTCTGCCGAGACCAGAGCCACTCTAGTGCCTGGGGCAGAGGCCAAGGAGCCATCCCCAGCGCCCAGGCCATCTTTGCTCCAATGGAGCCTTGGCTGCGGGAGGGGAAGAGAGAGACAGAGAGGAAGGGGGGGGGTGGAGAAGCAAATGGGCGCTTCTCCTATGTGCCCTGGTCGGGTATCGAACCCGGGTCCCCCGCACGCCAGGCCAACGCTCTACCGCTGAGCCAACCGGCCAGGGCCTTGTCCTGAACTTTTATTTAATGCCTTTCCTCTCTCTCTGGGAGACCTTCTGGTTGCGCACCCTATTGTAGTGAGGAAGGGAAAACTGAGTCCATGGGGTTGGAATGGGGAGGGCAACGCCTGCCAGTCAGAGAGTTTAAAATGAGGCCTTTTGCCCTTTTAATGGGCATGCACATTACCCAGCGTTATCCTTTCTTGTGGGGGCCTGAATGCGTCTGGTGTGTCCGGAAAGGTCACTTGTCTTGATGTTGGCTGTTACTTATGCTGCTCATAGATCTACATAGATATATTCGACTGATTATGGCCCTGCTTGTTTTGCAGGCCACGGGCTTGTTTTACAAGCAAGGGAGGGAAGCTTCGGACCTCATCTCTGAGGCCGTGCTCAAGCCCAAAGCTATCCTAGAGGCTCTTCTTAAAAGCAGCCCAGCCTGGGAGGTCCTGTTCAATTGGGGGCAACCTTTCCCTGCTTATCCCACTCCAGTCATCAAGATGGGATTGAATTGAAGCTTTGGAAGGGATTCCTGTTTTCTTTGTAGGGGTGTTCAATTTTCCCAACATTTTCTCTTCTCCACTTTAAACTTCTGGTCAGTCTCCTGAGAAAGGAGCAAAAGCTCTATATGAATGAACCAAGTTACCAATTGTGAATCTTTGTATAATCTGATTTTGTGATCTGGTCTTGATTATCCTTTGTCTCGCCTGTTGACATCCCCCATTGAGGGTAAAAATAATTGTAAGGGTTAGCGCCGGAGGTGACGTGTTGCTCTACAGCTAACCCTAAAATTCCCCGCAGTGTGCTTTTACATATATTATATAATCCAGGCTGCAGCCTGGGGAGTGAGCTAGTAGGCATGGTCCCCCATTTTGCAGATGAGGAAATTAAGGCTCAGCAGTTTCAGTGACATCCTTAAGGTCCTATGTCCTAAACTGAGCTGAGACTTAAACATTTGGGATCTAAAGCTTTTCCTTTTTCTATGGTACCACACTGCCTCCTAGCTTCCTCCCTTGTGGAAACACCTGGGGGGACTCAGGCAGACTTTTTCTGATCAAAGCCATTCCTAGGCCAGCTTACCTGGATCACAGACTTGTAAACACATGAGAACCAGCTGGGGACCCCTGAGTCTCTCTAGTGCTGTCATCTTATAGCTGAGAAAAGATGACCTGGAGAGAGAAGAGACTTGCCATGATCATACAGTGAATGTGTTTGCTGATTCTTTAGATATGTGTTTTGCGTGCATGCCATGTCCCCATATTATACCACATTGTTGGGGATAAAACAGTGAACAAAACATAAAAATTCCTAACCTGTGGAGCTCAGACTGAGGGTTTCATATTCCCATAGCTTTTCTCCCTAAGCTTGTAGACATGACATGGACTCGGGAAATGCAAAATAATTTTAGTGTAATATTTTGAGCTGAATGCAAGGAGATGGGTGAGTCAGCTGAATGCAAGGTGGTGGGTGAGAAGTTATGTAATTGATTCTAAAACTAAGAAAAGATATGGTTTGTGTATTCATTTTAAATACCCATTTTTTCTGCAAGTACTTCTTTTTTTGTTGTTTTTGTTTGTTTGTTTGTTGTTGTTGGGCTTTTTTTTTGTTTTTTTTTCCTGAAGCTGGAAATGGGGAGAGACAGTCAGACAGACTCCCGCATGCGCCCGACCAGATTCCACCCGGCACGCCCACCAGGGGCGACGCTCTGCCCACCAGGGGGCGATGCTCTGCCCCTCGTCGCTCTGTCGCGACCAGAGCCATTCCAGCGCCTGGGGCAGAGGCCAAGGAGCCATCCCCAGCGCCCGGGCCATCCTTGCTCCAATGGAGCCTCGGCTGCGGGAGGGGAAGAGAGAGACAGAGAGGAAGGAGAGGGAAGGGGTGGAGAAGCAAATGGGCGCCTCTCCTGTGTGCCCTGGCCGGGAATCAAACCCGGGACTTCTGCACGCCAGGCCTACGCTCCATCACTGAGCCAACCGGCCAGGGCCAAGTACTTCTTGAGTGTATGTTATGTGCCAGGCACTGTTCTGGATCCTGAGAATTCAGCAAACTCTGAAGTATTTGGCAAGTATAGTACACTTGATTCTTCCTGAAACCCACTAGAGGCAGAAGGTCCTGGTTTGTCTCCGTGGTGATCACTGATTTGTGATCTGAACATTTTTCTGAGATAGGTGGCAAGTGTTCACTGATCACCATGGTCTGCCATCCATCCTCAGCATGCTAGGCTAGGTGACACTAGTGCAAGATGCCAAGAGGGCAGCTTGTCATGCTAAAATAATGAACGCTGACTTGCTCTGTTTCTTATACAATTTCTGCTCCCCGAACTGTTTTCTGGTTCTCTATTCCACGGAAGCACCTTAAATATTTGCATTTTTATATAATGGAACTTTTCTTACTTATTTGACAGCTCAGTCACACCTGCAGCTTTTGCCACAAAAACACAGTAACCTCTGCAGCTTGCAAGAAGGATGGGTGGAGTTTGACCAAGGCTGATGGGAAACCTGTTGATATAAAGCACTCTGCAGGTTAGAGTCAGGCAGAACATTTCTGTGTCCCCTTATGAGTCTGTCTCTCTCTCTAAAAGAAGAGCTGTTTTAAAATATGAAGGGCCTGAATACTCCCCTTTGTATATTTCTCCCCCGTTAGCATTTTATCAGTTGATAATCTCTAAAGTCCCAGATGAATCTCTTGGCCCAAGTTTCCTCTACAGCCTCTACTTTACCTCCAGTGATGGGGAACTCACTACCTGACAGTACAGCACATTTCAGTTTTAGACAGAATGGTTAGAAGTATGTGTTCTTGGTATTACCACCACCAAGTGGAAAGACTTCCTCTTATGACAGCTTTTCTGGGGCTGTTAATTATAGCAACTCATTCATGTTCTCTGTTCTTCCCATAAAACTCCTCCGCCTCCACCAAGGGGTTTCCATTTAAAATAGCTCCTGTTCTGTTTTGGAAGGCATCTTGCCTGGCTTCTGGTTTTGCCAGTGCTCTTCTGAAAATGTGGCTTCCAAAACTGACCTCCAGCCCCCACTCTTTGGCCTGGCACATGGAAGTGACTGGAGTTGGCAAGAGGAAGTGTGGCAGCAGCCGAAGATGCTCTTGAGTCAGGAGCTGGCTGTGATCCGCTTTGCTCTGCGGTAGGTATTAAGTACGTTCCCAGGCCTGTTTCCTGCTCCCAAATGCCAACATCCCCGCCTCTTAAGTAAGGTTTAGCTTAATCCCCAACCTTACCTAAATGTTACTTCTGTTATTATTTAGAGATATGAGAGAGTGTGGGTGGAGACGTAGCAGTGGGTTGCCCACTCTGCCTGGAATCCTTTGTTGCATCCTTTGTTCCGAAGCCCTGTTCAGCTAGGATGGTGCTGCTCTCTTTATGTGGCGTAGTAGGTTGTCTTGAGAAACCAGACGGGACAACTCCCTTAGTATATCATCAGGAGAAACTGAGGCCCAGAGAGAAGTCAACTTGTGTTCATTCTCCTGTCACACAGCAGGTTAAGTTTGTCTTTGTGGCTGGAAGCCAGGCTTCTTATCTCTCTTGTTCTGGTGTTCTCTCTGCTCCTGGAGTAAGGCGCCAGCTGCAGCCCCTGAAATACGGTCTTTAGTAGTTGTGAAATTGCTTATGAAGATTCTGACTGGTTAGCATAGTCAACAGGTACTGGGATTTGCACAGAAGCCCTCAGACTTTGCCCTTGCTTTCCTCTCCACCTGAGCTGGGTGCTCGGGCCAAGCCTTAAGGTCATACCTCCTGAATATCCAAGAGCCCGTGTGTCCATCGAACACTGAGAGCCAGCTTGCACCAGGCAGGGATGGTGCTCTGTCAGAGAGCAGCATTCAGTGGCCGGATGAGAAGTGCTCTTTGGGGGCAGACGGGTGTGTTAGTCGTCGTCTTCTTCTTCTTCTTTTTTGTTAGTCTTCATTTTTGTGTGCACGGTGCTTGGCACATAGTGCCCAATAAGGATTTGTTGCATGAAGATTTGGGATAAATGAGACCAAACAATAGTTGGGCTTGGTGGCAGCCTGCCCATCTGGGGGATTAAATTCCTTTCTATCTTGCAAGTGTTCTTGGAACTCTCTGGACACTGCAGAGGGAGATGAAGTGTGGTCACAGACCTGCCCGCGAGTAGGTTAGGGGAGTAGACCCTAATATAAGGATACCTCCCTGCCTGGATGGTATAGAAGATACTCTGTAGGTGCTGGCTGCACACCCACCTTGGCTATGGAGGGTCCTCTGTTGAGGAGTCCTACCCCAGTCTCCTCCATCAGAGCCCCCACATGCAGTAACAGTGCTCACTGCCCAGATGCTTGTTAGTGTGCAGCTCAGTGATGAAACTCCAGCTGAAGCTGGACCCTCCCTTTCCCCGGGGAAAGAGGCTGTCCTCACCCTGGCTCCCACCCCCCACAGGCCTCTCCTCAGCTCCTTTTTAACCCAACTGAATGCTCTATGTGCAGAGGGGCTGGGTGATGGGTGAACATGCTAATAAAAATCATCACTCCTTGAGCGGGCCTGTTTGTGGTGTGTCTTGTTAATTACTTGGCAAAGAAAACGTTAGGACTTTAATTCACTGGACTGGATTTCGTCCTAGGTGTCCCCCTGTGCAGGTGAGAGGTGGGGATGGCCAGGCTGGCCGGGCAGTGGGAGGATGCAGGGTGGGGGACGTGCAGGTTGGATCTTCTTCCTTTTCTGTACTAACAGGGCCTGTACACTGGCAGGGCACCTCCCCCCCCCAAGCCTCCCGAAGCACTCTCTACCCCCTGTTGCACGTTCTGCTCCCTTCTCCTCCCCCTCCCCCTCCCCCTCCCCAGTGAATCAGGAGCCTTCTGTTCGGAGTGGGGCTGTGATCTGTGTGCATGAGGGCAGCTTTGTTGATCGAATACCCACGGGGGAGGCACTGTGCTAGGCACTCCAGTGGGAGACTTGGGCAGCTCCCCGCCACCGCCTCCCACCGCCAGGCCTTTCATTAGAGTTCAGGGTTGCCCTGCAGCCTTCCTTGCTCCCCCACTGTCTTTTCCCGTACCTCCCCTTCATCCTACCCCCTTCGGCTTTCTCTTTCCTCTTAGTGAGGGCCCAGTTTTTTCTCCTGTCCTCCCTCCTTTCTTTCCCCAACAAGCTTTTCTTGGCCCTCTAGGAAACCACACAGGCCTTCCATCAACTGGTCGGTCAGGAGCCTCTGCTGGCACTGGTGAGCCCCATGCCCTCCCCGCCATGACTGCCCCTCAGAAGCGTGGTGTGAGGTGGGGGACCCCCAGTGGCAGTGGGGGAGCCATGGAGGGCGTTTTTCTGCCTCTGGTTTTATTAAGTCTGTCCTGTCCAATCTGAGAGGCCGAGGAGAGCCGTTTTAAAGATTTATTCTTGAAGGATCCCATGAACTCTGGTCGCTGAGCACAAAGAGGGTTGATTGGTTGGGGGTGGGTGGGGAAGCGTGCTCTGACATGGAGAAAGGGAGTGGCCTGGGTATGCAGAGAGTGGACACCCCTGTGTGCATCTGTCTCCCTGGACCTGCAGATGTGGGGGGAGCACGGGGTGGGGGAAGCTGACTTACTTAGCTGGGCACCAGTATTTGGCATGGCCTTCACTATCCCTTTAGAGCCAGCACCATGGTTTCCAGGAGCTGTGTGGGGTTGGGGGGGGGTACTACAAGGAGGTGGGGGCTTGTTTGGCAGCAGGCGCCCATCAGACAACTGGAAAGTGCCAGTGCTTGCCTGGCCATCTGTCCCCCTCCGCCTGGCTCCCGTCCGCCTTCTGCTTACCACAGAAGGGCCGGCAATATTCCACAGTACGAGGGCACGGAGCCTGGCCGGGAGGGCAGACAGAGCCCCATCTTGCCTTTGTTTATTCCCATCTCATTTTCAGCTCCTGCGCAGTGGATGAGTTGCCAGGTGCATGAAAAGTTTGCCGCACGGCCGCCAAGTACAGTTGTTCTGTGGCGTGGTGGTGGGAAGGGAAGGTGGACGTGTGCACTGTTTCCTTTCTACTGCTTGTCTGTTTGCTTAACTGGGGACCTTTGTGCCCCCCCCCCACTCCCACCCCTCTTCCTGTCAGGCCACTATTTTTCTTTTTTCTTGCTTTAATTTGTAAAAGTACAGCCAGAGCAGGACAACTCTCCAGTAATTTGGGTTCGTTTACACAACACCGTCCTCCAGCTAGTGAAAGGGTTAAAAATTATGGGGAAGTTCAGCCGGCACTTGCAAGATATGGTTGCCGTAGCAACAGGCCTTCTAATCTGGTAGGTGACCTGAGAGACTGGAGAAGATGTAGGGGTTGGTTTGGCATTTCATTATTTCATGAGGCTGCCTCTCCAGCTGGTTTCTCTGCTGAGCTTAAAGCTTGCTGTTCCTGCCACTAGAATTACTGGCACATTCCAAAACAACAGTGTTGATGGCTCGAGCAGTGCGTTAATGGGGCCTGGCCAGGCAGGGTGGGCGCAGGAGAGGGAGCTGGGCTCCAGGAGCCCCAGTGTGGGACTGGGTCCCTCACACAAAGAGGAGGGTGTGGGGAGACGGGTATGCGCCCAGGTTCACTTTCCTGCATACAGTAGCTGCCTTCTTGAAACGCCCATCGTGTAAACTGAACCCTGTTTTTTTAGTGTCTGGAGAGGAGGGACTGCCTTTTTAGGAGATTTCAGACTGGATTTTAGGAGGACCTCTTTAGTTTGCCAAGAATTCTCAAATTTGCAGAGCTTGTTTCAAGTGTGGGGGGGAGACCCCCACCGTGGTATCTCTACTTGGTGCCTTCCTCTTTTATTAGCGTCCAGATAGACGTCGTCCTGAACTTTGGTTCAGTTCGCATTAGCTGTTTGCTTGGCCTCGTGCTTGGGGCAGAGAGGAGCAGGACAGAACACCTACTTCCGCTCATTCTCTCAGCAAATGCGCATTGGAAGCAGCATGTGCCAGGCACTGCAGAGAAGGGGCAGGTTACAGCCCTGTCCTGGCCTGACAGCCTCCCAGGGTGATCAGCCTTCTACCTAATTCTCTTTAGCGGGGCCTTGTATTGAGGGCCGTGAGTGGTCTTTCAGCTTGGGAAGGACAAGACATTCACATTTCTCGCACTACCTCTCTCAGGGATCTGCTTCGTTTCCCCCCTGATTTGGCTACAGTTACTCAGGAAGCCCTGGGCCCCATAAATGGCCTGAGTAGACCACGTGTTCAGAAGTTCATGCCTGCCTCAGCACCATGTCCTAGGCAGAGTTCTATGTTGGACCAGACCCAGGTTCAAAGCGATTTCCAATTGGTTGGCTTCCTACCTACGTTTCTGGCTTTTGAGTTTCTTCCCTGTGAAGTGTTCCTGGGAGGGAATGTTGTATGGTTTACTCCCTGTCCCCATCACAATTAAGAGTTCTCTGAAGAGAGGTCTGTGTGTTAAAGGCCCAGGGAGTAGTGGAGATTCACTGCTCCCATTTCGTGTATGCAGGAGTTGAGGACCAGAGAGGCAAGGGCATGTCCGCTCCTGGGCTGCAGGATCCCAGGCCAGGACTAGCCCCCATCCTTTGGGTCTGCCCCCTTGCTGTGTGTGTGGCAGATGGTGGGAAAGGCTGTGCTGAAATGTTGGTCTTGCTGGGTTGGAGTTGGGGGGGGTGTTGGACAGTAGACCTACACTGCAGAGGGCCAAGAGACATGCACCCCAGTAAGACTAGGAGAGCACATAGTCAGTAGGAAGCTCTGGCGGAGGGCTTCAGCCTTCTGTCGTCAGAGGGTCAGGTTGGCAGCAGTGGAGTGGGAGACTCCCCTTGCTTATTCAGCCTAGTCTAGCATTGGCACGTGGGTGGTCTCGGGGGGGATCACAGAGCCTGCCATCTGCAGCACAGGGTCTGGGTGTATTTTTGCTCAGTTCAGTGCATTTCAATGAGGGTTGTTGAGTGCCCTTCTCTTACCTTTGGACTGTAGCATGGGGGAGACGAGGGTCAGGCCACACCTCAGGGACCTGCCCGCTTTTGTCTGACCTCTGTGGAACCTAGGAAAGGGTGGTCAGAATGGGGTTCTAACTCTGTGTGTGGTTCACTTGGACACTCCAAACTCTAATTTCCCTATAGGAAAATCTTCCTGAAGTGGGGGTGGGGTGAACGAAGTTGGTACCCAGGCTCTTTACAAGTGGAAGCATCTCAGAACAGCTAAAGAGAAAAATCTTTGAGTTGAAGCTGATGACTGGCTGTGTGTGTGTGTGTGTGTGTGTGTGTGTGTGTGTGTGTGGCAGGGGGGGGTTGGTGAGAAGATTTCTGGGACCTCTAGGATATAAAAGTAGAGATGACCTTGGTCTTTCCCACTTTGGCTCAGATTTTGGCCCAGAGTTCTTCCTCTCTCACAATGGGCTTGATTTCTTTGGAAAGAGTGGACCTGCCCTGTCCTTATTAGAGAGCTCAGGCCTCATTACATGCAAAGTCCAAAGTTGGCTGAAACCCTTGGAGAACTGCCTTCCCCATGATGGGTATGTGGGGAACCCTAGCGTTTACCTTACAGATGAGGAAACTTAGGATCACACAGGATGGAATGACATTCCGAGGACACGTTACTGGCAGGGCCAGCACCAAAATCCGGAGCTTGTGAGGGGCAGCTCCTCCTTTTTACCCATTCCCCAAGTTTCTCAGATTTGCCATTTAGAGTCTGCTGAAGGTCCCAGTGTCAGCTTATATGTGTGGGTTTTGTGCTCTATTGTGGGGGATCGTGGATCTTGTTGATGTTTTTCTATCATTGATCATCCTCTGTTACAGAGTAGGTAATAATGACAAAGAATTTACCCCCACTTTGAAATTTCAGAGCCGTGGATTGAGGTGGGGCTTCTGAAATTTTGCATGGCCCATACATCTCTATGAACAGTAATAATAATAGTGAGCACAGTGCTCATCATGGTAGATGCCCAGATTGTTGGGAGGATGAGTGAGACACAGCTGCTTCCTGCTATGGATCCTCGCGAGGTGAGGCTCATACGATGATAGCCACCCAGTGTATGTTTGCCTTGTTGGGTTGGAGTTGCCATAGTAAGACAGGAGGTGGATGGCCTTCTTCCCTGGAGAGTGGAAGGTGAGGGAAAGGGAGGAACAGGTTTGAAGATGAGATAAAGCCTCATGGGAAGTGGGGAGGGAGCAAGAAACCCAGTAGGGACAGTTTTGACAGAGGTTCTTTGGGGATATTTTGTGAGGAAGTTTGACTTCATGGTGTCACTTGAAGAAGCCATCTTACCAACCAGCCAAGAAATTTGGACGTGTTTGACTTTTTTGGAGAATGCCATTTCCTGGGGTAACAAGTGAATTCCTTTCCTGTCCTGTCCTCCCTCCCTCCCATTGATTTTAGAGAGAGGAAAAAGAGAGAGTATGGGGGAGTATCAACTCTTAGTAGTTGCTTCTCATATGTGCCTTGACTGGGCAAGCCCAGGGTTTTGAACCAGCGACCTCAGCATTCCAGGTTGATGGTGTATCCACTGCACTACCACAGGTCAGGCATGAATTCCTTTCTAGGTGAAGTAGGACTTGAATCATTTTCTTTCAAGCTTCTGAGGTGTCTTATGCTAGTTCTGAAATTTGGGCTTTGCTGAGCAAACTAGCGTGTCTAGGCTTTTGGTCCTTTTATGTACCTTGAGGCCAGGGCCATGCAGACAGAGGGTGCTTGACATTTGTCTTTCTTATTAAAGAAGCCTGTTATTTTGCTGAGCGTTCCCACTGCCTTTTGGCTCACGAGGAGTTCCTTATGGAGAATATACTTAGAGGTGTGTGGCTGGCTGGCTGACTGGATGAGCGACTGGATGGATGGGTGGATGGATGGGTGGAGGGAAGTGCTGATCTAGGTTGGGATGGGTTAGGAGTCCTTCCAAAATGCCATGTTACACTTAAGGACTTTTCTACGGCTGAGTGTAGAGGCAGCAAACAGGTCCCGAACCTCACAAAGGCCCAGCAGAGTTTCTGATCATTCCCCTCTTGTGGAGGATCCTTCCTATTGGCTTGGTCCATTGAGGAACCTTGTTCTCAATATGGAATGATGAAGATTGTTTTTAAAGTTTAATTTATATTTCAATGACTGCGACATTACTCTTGAGATCTGTCAGTTTTAGCATTTGTGGCTTTGACAGTTCACAAGTGACAGGAGCAATTTACAGCCTCCTTGAGCATAAGAGTCTTGGTCCAAATGGCCGGTGGGCCCAAGAGTTGCTGAGCCGGCGGGTAAGCCTGGTGCACTGTTCGGAGGCCCCCCCCCCCCGCTCTTGGACTCTGCTTGTTTCATACATGTAAGGTGACCAACTTTTTTAAAATGTAAAGGACAAAAATACATGGAAGAAAACAGTATCATAAATAAAAGAAACATTTTATTTATTGCACCAATTACACACTATAATATGATAAATGCATAATAAAAACATTTGTAATACTTTATATTGTAATTATGCTTACGTGCCTATAATTTTTAATAATAATTGTAAGAAAAAAATACTCATTTAGTAAAACTAAATGTCACACAAAATCACTGAGTGATATTCGGGTGTATTTGTCATTTTCTAATTAAAAAACATCTGTTTTATGCAACTATTTAATAAAAATGGGTTATTAATAGATATGGTTTGAGGTTAGATTTCCACTTTAAAACTCAAATATTGGGAAAATACTTGTAAGTAAAATTATACATATTTGGAAATTATTAAATAGATAATGAATTAATAAAACGTGACTTCTGCTTACCTGTCTATGATTGAATATTCACTGAGAAAGAAATAATCGTGAGTCTACGATGTTGTATGTGCCGTGTCGTGTTTCAGTAAGAAGTACACAAAGCCATTGGCGCTCGGTATATTGCACACTCTCTGGAGGTCTCCCATGCGGAGCGCATGCATCTTATAATCCCATTTCTCCGTACTGTACTAATCCTTGAGGAATCATCATGTCAAATACAAATAAGTCACATCACATGCAATGGATCGACTCTGCATCCATCAAATACAGACATTTACGGATTAGTCTTCCAATATCAAAAAGGAAGACATGTAGTAGGACACTTTTTGAGGGAGGATGGAACTTACAAAAGGACTGTCCTCCCTAAAGGAGGATGGTTGGTTACCTTAATACATAATCTCATTTTATCCTTACAGTAACCCTGGGAATTGGGTATAATTGCTGTGGCTTCTTCACATGTGAGAAAACTGAAGAAATTATGTGTCCTGTATATGCTTGTTTTGAAAAGTACAGGGGAGGAATATTTGCTCATCATTCCACCACCAAAACCAACTTTGTGCTAACTTTTTTGGGGGAGCGTTTCCTTTCAGGCTATTTTTCTCCTTTTTCGTTTAATATTTTTGCATAATTGTGTTCTTGTCAGAAAATGCCTGTCACAAAAAAATAACATTTAAGAAGCTATGTAGGCTCTGATTCTGTTTTTAGACTATTCTTCCTGTGTTGGTCTGGCTTTTTGAAGGACCGTGTAGACTCACTGGGCCCACCCCTGGGCTGTGCTAACCCAGAAGCAGGAGTGGTCCATTCAGCTCAGAGTCCTGGGCTCAGGCATTCAGACCTAAGCAGGGCCCATTGTGTCTAAAGTGCTAGTTGATTGGAGTGCTAATGAATCAATTAGAAAATTACTTGCTGCTGAGATCCTCAGCCAAACGAGGGTTGTGTACAGTCTTAGAAAACCATCCGAAGGCCATACGCGTGTAAATCTCTCTTGGCTGTGGCCCTCGTAAATTGTACCACAGCTTTTCTTGGCCCTGTTAATCACTGGAGAAAAACAGGACTACTACTACTACTTTGCAGGGCTGCTTTGTGCTTGGCATAGTTTGTAACTTGTACTTGGGTCCATTCTTCCACTGGCAAGAAAGAGAAGACTGGAGTACTGAGTAACAGCATTTGTACCTCACTTTAAAAAAGAACCATTTAGGTACCCATCTCCTGTTCTTTCTGCGAGTCCCCTACAGTATCTCAATGGGAGGGATTATTATTATAATGCTCATGTTTATGGACAGAAGTGGGAACTAGGGCTTAGAGAGGTAAGCACCCCGTCCAAGTAAGGCAGTACTTTTGCCTGAAGGTTTTCAAGTCTCCAGATTCACATCTGCTATAATGCCTTCCACATAGATGCCTCCTAATCATATATCTAAATGGTTTTTAATAGGCTTGTGCTGGGCACGGCCCGTGGGACACAGCCGATAGGGATGGAAATGGTAAAGGCATTTCTGGTTAAATACCCAGGGTTAGGGTTTGGTGGTGAGGTTTAATCTGGGGCAGAAGAGTCGGAGTGACAGCTAACAGTGGCTAACAGGACCCTGGGTGGGTGATTTACCTGGGGGCTCCAGACAGCTAGTGAGTGATTTGTGTTACACATTTCAGGACACTAGCCATGTCCTGAAATGTATAACATTTCAGGTTTGAACCTGAAATGGAAATGGATAGAGGAGAGGGAGGTTAAAGATGATGATAAGGCCCTGGCTGGTTGGCTCAGTGGTAGAGCGTTGGCCTGGCCTGTGGAAGTCTGGGTTTGATTCCTGGTCAGGACACACAGGAGAAGCACCCATCTGCTTCTTTACCCTTCCACCTCTTCTTCCTCTCTGTTTCTCTCTTTCCCTCCTGCAGCTAGGGCTCCATTGGAGCAGGGTTGGCCTGGGCACTGAGGACAGCTCCATGGCCTCTGCCTCAGGCGCTAGAATGGCTCCTGCCACAACGAAGCAACGCCCCCTGGTAGGCATGCCTGGTGGATCCTGGTCGGGCGCATGCAGTCGTCTGTCTGACCACCTCCCTGCTTCTAACTTCAGAAAAATACAAAAAAGAAAAAAGATGATAACATTGTAAATCTCAACCAGAGTGGGAGCCGTCTCTTGAAGAAGACATTTGCAAAATAGTTTTGATGTTTTTCTGGCTCTTCCATACCTGTTTCCTCATTGGATACCCATCCTATGTGACCACCCTCCACCCCAGTTCTCATGTTATGAATGCAACTAAGGGGACATTAATCTTTTATCTGTTTTCTCCAAGAGGAGCCATCATACTTTCCAAGTCTGAACCTCTGCTGGTTTTCTGGGTTTTTTTTTTTGTTTGTTTTGTTTTGTTTGTATTTTTTTTGTATTTTTCTGAAGCTGGAAATGGGGAGAGACAGTCAGACAGACTCCCGCATGCGCCCGACCGGGATCCACCGGCACTCCCACCAGGGGGCGACGCTCTGCCCCTCCGGAGCATCGCTCTGTTGCGACCAGAGCCACTCCAGCACCTGAGGCAGAGGCTACAGAGCCATCCCCAGTGCCCGGGCCATCTTTGCTCCAATGGAACCTCTGCTGCGGGAGGGGAAGAGAGAGACAGAGAGGAAGGAGAGGGGGAGGGGTGGAGAAGCAGATGGGCGCTTCTGTGTGCCCTGGCCAGGAATCGAACCCGGGACTTCTGCATGCCAGGCCGACGCTCTACCACTGAACCAACCGGCCAGGGCCTGGTTTTCTGTTTTTAATTAGTATTTTTAAACATTTTATTTGTTGATTTGAGAGAGAAATGGGAGGGAGGAGCGGGGAGCATCAACTCATAGTAGTTGCTTCTTACATGTGCCTTGACTGGGAAAGCCCAGGGTTTTGAACCTACAACTTTAGCATCCCAGGTCAACTGGTACGTCTATTGCTCCATCACAGGCCAGGCTGGTCTTCTGGTTTAATTGGGCTTCATTTGGAGGGAACCAGTAGGTTCCTTGGTGTGCAGGGTAGGTGGGCAGGACTGCTTGTTTATAACCTCAGATTCTGTTTTTCTCCTCCCCAAGATACTCAGTGTATAAATGGTTTTGGTATTTCTGCATCCAACATTGGTACCCTGGCTACCCAGCAGTTTTGTTCCTATAACAGACATTTGAGTGCCTGTCACGTGCTGCACCGTCGTAGGTGCTGGAAGTATAGCAGGAAACAGCACAGATGGTAACCCTGACTTTCTTCGTGGACTGATGTTCTAGTGGATGGTACAGAAATCTGTTGTAGAACTTGAGTTTCAAGCTTTTATATGGAAGATAGCACCATAACAGTTCTAATCTCTCTTTCATGGTGGCTGCCTTTAATGTGCCCACATTGTGCTGGGCATTTTATATTTATCATAATGTTCTGTCTTCAGAAGAGCTTTGTTACGGCAGGTATTGTCACCTCGTTTTTGCAGTTGAGGCTGCTGGGAGCCCATGGTAGGTATTCACTACATTTTTGTTGGCTGGGTGAATGGCATATATCTTACAGGCAGTGGAGCTGGGTATCCAGCCCAGCCTTTCAGTGAGACATCAGGCTTCTTTGATAGTATTATGCGTTTTACTTGGGGCCAGCTTCATTTGTGGACTTGCTTTGAGTGTGGGTGAGTGCCAGACCCTAGGAAGATTGTGGTACAAGGTCCTGGTGTGGTCTGTAACCAACTAGGTCTATATTATCTGGAGGAGTCCTTTGCTTCTGGTTTTGTAGTAGTGGAGATGAGATTTATAGGTCACTCACTTCCCTGGTCCTTTTAGTCTCCTGGTCTCGCTGCTCAAGGCACATTGGGTGCTGCCCTCCGAGTTGTGAGTGTGGTAGAGGAGTGAGACTGGGACATACCTGCCCTGCTTCTCCAGGATCCCAGGTGACAGTGCTCCCTGAGCCGGCACAGGTGAGGTGATGTGTTCAACCCCCGGCCCCATCTATCTGCCTGGCCAGCTCCTTGGCCAGATGATGTTGACTTGGCCTCACCAAGTTCCAGGTATTTAAAATCCAAAACAAATAAAGCACAGCTCCTGGACGGAAGTGGGTTGGCTTTCTCTTTGCCGAAGCTCAAAGTACAACAGCTGTGTGGGTAGACAGCTCTCTGGGTGTTAACCTGCTTGGCAGACTGTTGGAGTAAAGTTCCAGGCAGGTGTCTAGTGGGTGGGGGAGGGAGTGAGAAGCATGTGGCTGGCCATGGGGGACAGAGGAAAGGAGGTCTGCTTTTTTGCCTCTTGTCTGTGCCATTGACCTTCAGACTCTCTCTTTTTCTCCCTCTTTCTGCCACCTCTCTCCTAATTTCCACTCACCTTTTACCCCCTTCTCTGCATCCTCTCTGTATTTCCCAACACCTTGTGCGTTGCCTCAGACTCTCCTTGGCTGTTCTCAGTTGGCAGGCCAAGGGACAAGTCTGCCACCCGGTAAAGATGACCTTGTGTCGCTGTGACTCAGACAGGGATGGGGACTCTGACCTGTCCCAGATAGTGTTGGTGGAAGGTCAAGGGTGGTTGCACGGATGTCAGAGCACAGCTATGCTATTTCAGGTCACATAATCATGAATTGGGAATAGTAGAGAGAATGAAGAAAGGGGTAGGTGGGTGGTGAGTAGGTGAGAGAACATAGTTGGGGGGTTGGAAAGAATGCAGGCTTAGTTTCCTAAGTTGCCATAACAGAGTACCACAAATTGGATTGGCTTTAACCAACAGATTTTTTCTTTCTTAAGTGAGAAGCAGGGAGGTCGAGCAACAGAATACTGCATGCACCCCAATTGGGATCTACCTGGAAAGCCCCATACTGGGCGATGCTCTGCCTATCTGGGGTTGTTACTCTGTTGCTTGGCAACCGAGCTATTTTTAGCACCCGATTCTAGGCCATGGAGCCATCCTCATTGTCTGGGGCCAACTTGCTCCAACCAAGCCATGGCTGCTGGAGGAAAAGAGAGATAGGAGCAAGAGATAGGAAAGGGGGGTGGAGGAGTGGAGAAGCAGATGGTTGCTTCTCCTGTGTGCCTTGACCAGGAATTGAACCTGGAACTTCCACATGCTAGGCCAGTGTTCTACCACTGAGCAAACTGGCCAGGGCTTTAACCAACAGATTTTTTTCTCTTGGAGTTTCTGAAGAACAGAGGTCCAAAACCAAGGTGTGTCAGCAGGGGCCACACTCCCTCTGAGGCTCCTGGAGGAGAATCTGTTCTAGGTCTTTCTCTTTTGGTATTGCTGGCAATTCTTGGCATTCCTTGGTTTATTACATCAGTCCCAGTGTTTGCTTTTCTCATTACATGGTGCCTGTGTGCCCAACTTTCCCTTATTTTATAAGGACACCAGTCATTGGATTAGGGCCCACCCTAATCTAGTATGACCTCATTTTAACTTTATTGCTTCTGCACATGATCTATTTGTAACTAAGGTCATACTCATAGGTGCTGGGAGTTAGGACTTGAACATACTGTTGAAGCGGTCCATAATACAGGGTGACAGTTCCAGGCCCAAACAGAGGCAGCATATTCCAATTCCTGGTTTAAGGGTTCTTACAGGTCCTAATCTACTCTAATTCCAGCCAGTCCAGTAAACTGGGATTAGGAATCTGCTGTGTGTCACGTTCTAGACTCAGCCCTGCACAGAGGTGAGACACTGCCCCGTCTTAATGGAAAGCTACTTCTATGGAAACTAGGGTTTTTAGAAGAAAGTTTAAAGGAAATGTTAGTGCAGGTACAATACAGACAGGCTTTTCCTTCCTGCCCTTTTAATTTTCAGGTTAATTCAGTCAAGCCAGGATTTGCTGTTACTATTCTCAGGGGAAGGTGGCCAGACCCCTGCATCTGGAGGTCCTTTCAGTGCCTCAGTTTCCTCTCTGCAAGTAAAGGGTGGGGCTTAAAGGGTTATTCAAGTGTGCTTCTTGGTGTGTGCTGCTGTTCCAGGCTGCCCTGGTGGCTAGGGCTGTTTTATTGGAAGAGCAAATACTGTGCAGTGTCAATAAGGATGTTTTTTGTAGGGACTCCTGTGTTTTCCCTGCAGATAAACAAGGAGAAGCCAAAGTGCGGGTTAGCGGCTCATGGCTTGGGTCCCCCCTTTTCTTCCCACACAGACGTTTCCTGTCCGAGCAGGAAGAAGTGAGACTGAGTCCTCTTGCCACTGAGGGGAATTCTTCCCATGACTTTCCAGTCTTCCTGCATCTGAGAAGGATTTCCATGCAGATGACAGGAGTGGCGTAGAAAGCATTTGTAGCTGTTGTGTTGGTGAAAACCAATGTAATGTAAATAGGAAGTCTGGATTATATGTGTCCTCAAAACTCTGAGACTGAAAACCACATGCACCAAATGAAATCTGCGGCTGTGCGCGTGTGGGATGCACAGTGCTGACTGCAGGCAGCGAGTGCCTAGGCGGTGGGGAGACCTGTTCTCTTCTCTTGTCCCCTGCCCCCAACCAAAAAATTTAATTAGGCATTTTGTCCAATTCTTTAATCTCTTTACAAGGTCTTCACCACTCTATGGAACATGTTGATCCATCTGAAGCTGACGCCCTTTCTATCCATCATTACAGGGAAGCAGAGCATATATGTATGTCCCTAAAGGATCAGACCACAGAGGATCCAAGGAAGTGTCTTGAACATACTCAATATCCCCCCTCTATCCCCAGAAGGAGATCTTTCCTGGGAGAAGTTCGGATCACCCATTCACAGGCACAGCCTTCAAGAGCCTAGTTTGGGCAGAAGCATAAGTACCTACATTATGCCAAGACTGATCATATGCTCAACATAGGTAGCTTTGTAAATAGATGGTTTCAGTCTTATTTCTAAAGTAGAACGTTGTGAAGGAAATTAGATAATAAATATAAAATTCTGGCATTTCCACTATCCAGCAATTAATAGTGTTAATACTTTGATTTGTATCCTGTGGGTATGACTTATTTTCTAAATATATGCCTGTCCTGAAGAGGTTACGTCCAGTAGGGTAATACCAGTCCCCTTGGTTGTCTGGGCTCAGGCCTCTAAACAGAGGTACCTCTGGGGCATTGTGCCCCTCCACCTGTTTGCTTCCTCGGTTGCCAGGTACCCGGCTCCCTGCCTCCATCTCTCTGCTGCTCCTTCTGGTCTTCTCAGGACCTTTGGAAGTACAGGCCACCTTCCTCTGTTTGCCGAGTTGAATCTTCTTAGATTCTAGAACCTGTGTAACACATGGCTTGCCCACACACTTAACTGCCTATGGCTCTCCCGGCTCCTCCTTTCAGTTGGGAGCTTTTCGTAAATGATGTTGCCAAGAACTGATTTCTTTCCCTTGAGAAGAGAGGAATGGGGTATAACTCTTGCTCCAAATCCTAGAGTCCAGGACTGCTCTGCTAAGGGGACCTCGTGTGTGTCGAGCTGACAGGGTTGCATGGAACTGTGATTTTTAACCTTTATAGCAGTGGTCCCCAACCCCTGGGCTGCGACTGGTACTGGTCCATGTACCATTTGGTACCGGTCCGCAGAGAAACTTACATTATTTCCATTTTATTTATATTTAAGACTGAACAATGTTTTATTTATTTATTTATTTATTTATTTATTTTTATCTGAAGCTGGAAACGGGGAGAGACAGTCAGACAGACTCCCACATGCGCCCGACCAGGCTCCACTCAGCACGCCCACCAGGGGCAACGCTCTGCCCACCAGGGGGTGATGTTCTGCCCCTCCAGGGCGTCGCTCTGTTGCGACCAGAGCCACTCTAGTGCCTGGGGCAGAGGCCAAGGAGCCATCCCCAGCGCCTGGGCCATCTTTGCTCCAGTGGAGCCTCGGCTGCAGGAGGGGAAGAGAGAGACAGAGAGGAAGGAGGGGGGGGAGGGGTGGAGAAGCAGATGGGCGCTTCTCCTGTGTGCCCTGGCCAGGAATTGAACCCGGGACCTCTGCACGCCAGGCCGATGCTCTACCACTGAGCCAACCGGCCAGGGCCACAATGTTTTATTTTTTAAAAATGACCAGATTCCCTCTGTTACATCTGTCTAAGACTCACTCTTGACGCTTGTCTCGTATGTTCGACAATTATATTTAAAAATACCACAGTTTTTATGCTGGTCGCATAATTTTATTTTGTGCATTTATCCGTCCCACCCTAAAGGCCGGTCTGTGAAAATATTTTCTGACATTAAACTGGTCCGTGGCCCAAAAAAGGTTGGGGACCACTGCTTTATAGGACCCTAGATTCCTGTGAGATGGCTACATTCTGGTGTCCTTCTTCCAACACTGCACATTTACATCTATCAGTCACTGTGCATAAGAAGTCCAGGGGGTTGCAGGCCCTCTGAAGCCCATCCTTAAGGCCCTTCAGAGACAGACGTGCCCCTGCCACTGGGGTGCCCTGACAGCTGCCATGGCCTTTTCGTGTCTGTTTTGCCTTCTGTAGGATAGTAACAGTGGTGGTTAGCCAGTGGTTACGCTGTTGTGACAGTGATGGTGATTATAGCAGCTCATGTCAGGTTGTTCAGCTAATCCTCGCCATGACCCCGTGAGGGGAAGGTACTACCGGCCCCATTTCACCAACGAGAAAACTGAAGTTTGGAGAGGTGAAGTAACACACCTGGAAGCATATAATAAGAGTCAGGATTGGAACCCAGGCTGTGTGAACCGAGAGTATGTGCCAAACACCTGATTTGCAACAGGGAACATAGTAGTTCAGTAAATAGTTACAACAGTATTAAAAGCAGCAGAGGGTAAAGGCACAGCCAATCTGTTGTTTGTGCCCCCCCCCCCCGCAGGCCCCCACCTGCCTGAGTATCCTTTTGGTGCAGGATCCCTGCTCTGGCTCCGGAGCGTGCGGGCGGGGGTGAGCCCAGATCCGCCAGTCCTGGGAAACGTGTAAAATCCTGTTCCTGAAAACCGGCCGAGTTCTCATAGTGTCCCGGCTGGCATGTTTTGCTAGTCACGAAACATGATCCATACGCTGTATTTTAGGACTCCCCATCTGTTGGCGTTGGGCACTGGGAAAGGGTTTTCACTTGAGGGAGTTCTGAGCGTGCCAGCTCACTGAGGGGGTGGGCAAGAGGATATGTGACAGCAGGGCGGGCCTGGCCTCCAGGGGGCACGGGGAGGGGCCGTGGAGCCTGGGAGATGGGGGAGGGGCCCTTGAGGTGTGCTGGTCTGCGTGATCCCAGATCCCCTTTCTCATTACCTCACTCAATTTTTAGACAAATCCCCACTTTTTAGTTGAGCAAACTGAGGTACAGGAAGGTTAAGTCTCTTGTGACCAAGATTTCAAAGCTGTGAAGAAGACTGGGCTGATACTTGAACTTCAGTCTTGAGACTATTCAGTGCTCTCCCCCTGACTTGAGTGTGTCCTGTTTCTTGGGCTTCACCTCTGTAGGTGGTGCAGGGCTGGGTGTGGAGGTACTGCCCGGGAGGGAGAGGCAGGGGAGGAGAGGGTGAGCCCTGGGCCCAGGCCTGCTTCTCAGGGAGGGCAGGGTCTGCCCTGGTGCCCTCCTCTGTGGCCTGCTGCTGGTAGAGGGAGAATGCTAAGAGGTCTATTGATCCGCCCGTCTCCTCTGAGGGAGGGCTGTAGCACGTGCAAGCCTTTCTTTTTAAAAATGTATTAACCTGACCGTAAGCAGGCCCAAGCTTAAAAATAAATAAATAAAAATAAGAAGCAAAACCAAGTAAGAGTTGGGGGGGGGGCAGGGATGGAGCAAAATCTTAAAAAAAACCTAAAAGGGTATTTGAGGAGGGTTCTTGACAATGTTTGTGCTGGTTCCAGGTAGATCTGGGCTAGGAGGCCGTGCCTGCATTCTGGAGCCCGGGACTGCCCTGTTTTGCTAGGACCTGGGTCATCATTAACCCCTCCTGTTTAGTCTATGCAGGGAAACTTTACCCAAGTCCAGAGATCTCAGGAAACCCCTCTGGGGTGGGGTGGGGTGGGATGGAGAAGGCTTCACACAGGGTTAAGTGGCAGTCCACATCTGAAAGCTTGCCTAGCACGCCCTGACTTGGGCAGTTTCAGCCTCCTCTTTGCCCTCAAGCTACACTGGCCTTTTCTTGGTTTCTCCAAAGTGTCTGCACATGTTGTTCCCTCTGCCTGGAAGGCGCGTTCCTCCCTTCCCTTTTCTCCTGATCTCTAGGTTAGCACCTGCTCATCCTTCAGATCGGCCTAAAGGGCACTTCCTGACCCTCAGTGGGCCAGGTGTCTTGTACACCCCAAGGCTCCCGGTACTTCTCTTTTGTAGCTCTTAGTACAAGCACAATAAAATAATTAGCTTAACTTTATAACATTTAGCACTTAAGCTGGGAAAGGCAGGGACTGGTCTGTCCTGCTTGCTCAATGGTCCATGGCCTAGCCCAGCACAGTAGAGGGGGTAGCAGATCCTAGTGGAATGAGTGGATGGCCCTTGGATACCTTTTGGGGGAGGGAATAAATATTATATGCTAATTAGAATGTGGGCCCATATTGAAGTCAGGATATGGTTTCAGAGTGGAGCCCCCAGCACTTGAAAGGCGGAGACTTCTGCCAGTAGTCGGTAGGCCACGGAGGGGTATCCCAGAGCAGGCTCCTCTAGAAGATTATATGGCTAGCCAGTTCCCCTTGGGGGTGGAGAAAAGTGTAGGTAGAGCCCAGATGAATAGAAAGGACTTGACCAAGATCACACAGCAGAGTCTTTGAAGACCTTTATTTCAGCTACAGTTCAGTTGCTAAAAGATAGACAAGCGCCAGGTGCCTGCCTTGTGGGCACCATTTCATTTGCTCAGTCTTGGTAGCACCAGTTTGTGGAAGAAGAAATGGAGGCTCAGTGCACTCTGGTCACTTGCTTCAGAACACAGCAGAGGCAACATCAATGGAAACTTGGATCTTTCTGATTCCATAGCCTGCTGCCTCCCAGCAAGGAGTAGGAAGGGGCTTGGGGACCCCTTGCTTCTTGCTCGCCAGTGGAGCTGTAGCCAGGTGGAGGATCCTTGGGTGCTTTGAGCCCTCTGAGTTGGAGGGTACTGGTGGTTCCCTGAGACCACCTTCTCTCCCCCACCTGTCTTCCCTTTCCTCCTTTGAGAGAGCTTGAGAAATTGCTTCTCTCCCCTTATCAATTGCCCTTTCCCTGGGAAGCCACTGGGGATCCTGGAAAGGTACTGAGGGTGATGAAGCAGAATTTGCACCATTCTGGGAGTAACTGTCCATCATGGGAGCTAAAAATAAAGTGTGTACTTGCTCCTTGCTATGTGTAGGGTTTCAGTGGGAGCCATTTACCCAACTTTGTCCCCTCCCTGCTGTTCCTTATCTGATATGGGGACTCCCACAATTTAGACACATGGTTGGGCTTGATGCTGCTCACTCCCCCCAAAACAGGGCCCATAGAGCCCTCCTCTGCGAGGATGCACCTCTGCTTCTCTGCAGCAGCTGCAGCGAACAGCTCTGGAGTTCTGGCAAGCACAGGGATCCCGACTCCCTTTGCAAATATTACTACAGCTGAAAAGAGACAAGCCACCTTTAGAGGACTTTGTGCAGCCTGCTTCTTTTTGATATCTGGAATGCACAGAGGCAACAGAGATAAAATTAATTTGTTCAATTAATTTTGTCAATATTGACTGAGCAGAAGTTTTATGCCAGTCACGTGTTAGGGACCCAAGGGTTACCAAAAAGCAGCATGACACAGCCCCCTGCTCGAAGGTGCTATCCTCTAGGTGGGGAAAAAAGATGTCATTGTTAAGACAGAATTAGAGCTGGGGAGCCATGGGCCCTGATCCCTACACCACCCTTCCTTCCAGAATTCCCCTACAATGTCCGCCTGCTACATGCGGAGCTAAATGCAGGACCATCTTTGCCTTTCTCCTTTCTTAGGCACTTGCTGTTCTCCCACAGTGAATTTTTATTTTTTGAGTGCTTACTGTATACTAGGGCTGGGCACCTTGCAGTGCTTTACTAGTATTTATTTCATTGAGTTCAACCTGACCCAGTGAAGTAATTACCAGCTATCATCCTTGTTTTCCAGTTGATGAAACTACGGTCCAGAAAGGTTAATTAACTTGCCCAGGATCCCACAGCTACAATGTTTTCAGGGCCTGGATTCAGATGTAAGCAGATTAATTCCAGAGCTCATCTCTCCTAACCTGCTGGCTGTAAACACCTGTCCACACTGAGAATGTGTGTCTATTAAGCGCCTACTATCTGCCCAGCATATATTATCTTAAATACAGTGTGTCCGTAAAGTCATGGTGCACTTTTGACCAGTCACAGGAAAGCAACAAAAGACGATAGAAATGTGAAATCTGCACCAAATAAAAGGAAAACCCTCCCAGTTTCCATAGGATGATGTGGCAGCTTGTGCGCATGTGCAGATGATGACGTAACACCGTGTATACAGCGGAGCAGCCCACGGCCATGCCAGTCGAGATGTGGATGGTACAGAGGAAAGTTAAGTGTGGTCTGTGGCTTGCTAAATTTGAATCTGTGACCAAAGTGCAACGTGAATATTGGCACGTTTATAACGAAGCGCCACCACATAGGAATAATATTACTTGGTGGGATAAGCAGTTGAAGGAAACCGGCAGTTTGGTGGAGAAACCCCGTTCTGGTAGGCCATCAGTCAGTGACGAGTCTGTAAAGGCTATACGGGATAGCTACCTAAGTAGCCCTAAAAAATCTGTGCGTAAGCCCACATCGAACTGCACTGAATAGGTATGAAAAGGATTTTCCTTTTATTTGGTGCAGATTTCACATTTCTATTGTCTATTGTTGCTTTCCTGTGACCGGTCAAAAGTGCACCATGACTTTATGGACACACTGTAGGTGCATTCTCTCTAAAAAGTCTTCACTATGCTTTCCACTGGATTTTTTTTTCTTTTTTTTTTCTTTTACAGAGAGAGGGATAGACAGGAACGGAGAGAGATGAGAAGCATCAATCATCAGTTTTTCGTTGTGACATCTAAGTTGTTCATTGATTGCTTTCTCATACGTGCCTTGACTGTGGGTCTACAGCAGACCGAGCAACCCCTTGCTCTAGCCAGAGACCTTGGGTCCAAGCTGGTGAGCTTTTGCTCAAACCAGATGAGCCCGCGCTCAAGCTGGCGCCCTCAGGGTCTCGAACCTGGGTTCTCTGCATCCCAGTCTGACACTCAATCCACTGCGCCACCACCTGGTCAGGCTCCACTGGATCTTTAATATACCTAGTAACCTTGTGGAATAAGAAGTACACCCCTAGCACCCAATTTCCCTTTTTAAATCCCAAGTTCTCTGTAGAGGGCGCTTTACTTCAGAGGCTGGAATGGAACCAGAGCCTATGGGAGAGAGAAGGCCCCTGAAAGCATTCTGCAAACTGTCAAGTGCCCCATGAACTGAAAGGCATAGGGGAAAAGGTATGTGCATAGGAGCCTAGCTTGTAATGTGGACCTCGTGCATCATGCTTGGGGATTTCTCGCCCCATTGTTACGGTCGGGTTTCAGGTACCTGTGAAAAATTATGGTAATTAAAATGTAATTTGGAATCCCCTGTTGGCTCACAGCAGCTGGTCCAGATGTAGGAGGCTGGGGCTGTCTGTACTGGAACAAGCTAAGGCTTGTTAGGGGTGTCACTTTGTTCTGCCCTTTGTGTTGCTGGGAGAAGGGAGGGGGCAAGAGATACAGAAGCTATTTTTACACTGTTCACGTCATGTTCAGCATTACTGGATGTTTGTGGTTGGGTCCCTGTTTAGCCTCAGCCGGGAAGAGGAACTCCCTTTGCTGCCTGGGTCTGTATGGAAATGCAGGCTCATACCTCTTGGTTGTATATATTTATTTCTCTGAGGTGGAGGGCCCTGGCAGTTCGAAGTTGTCTTAAGTTGGGCTTAGATTTTCCCGGGCTTATCCATTCAGTGTCTGTTCTGCAGATAATTTTCCAGTGTGAGCCACTCCTAGATCTACTTCCAGGTACTTGCAAAGTGAAGTGTAATAAAGTATTGCCCCTCAAGGATGTTATAGTCTAATTGGGAAAAAACGGTAAGTAAACATTCGGTTTAGCATATGCAAACGAAGCATTATGTGTTAGTCTCCGTTGGAGGAACCAGGACCCATGGCTGTCATAGTAGGGGCCGGAGGCTGTGGGAACACGGAAGAGGAGTGCCCAGATCACACAGGGTGGCCAAAGGTGGCTTCACGGCTTAGGGAGACAAGAGGTTTCAAGTGTGTACTTGGATTTACTTGCTGTTGAGCTTTATTTGTAGACATATGTGATATTATGGTTGTAGCCATTGTGTCTTTTTTTTTTTTTTTTTTTTAAAGATTTTATTGGTTTTAGAGAGAGGAGAGAGAGAGGGAAGAAAGGGAAAGGAAGGGAATGGAAGGAAAGGAAGAGGAATAGAAGTGGGAAGCATCAACTCCTATGCCTTGAAGGGGGGAAGGAAGGAAGGAAGAAAGGAAGGAAGGAAGGAGGGAGGGAGGGAGAGAGGGAGGGAGGGGAGGAAGGAGGGAGGAAGAGAGGGAAGGAAGGAGGGAGGGAGGGAAGGAAGGAGGGAGGGAGGAAAGGAGGGAAGGAGGGAAGGAGCAGGAAGCATTAGCTCATAGTAGTTGCTTTCAGTGTGTGCCTTGATCAGGCAAGGCCCGGGGTTTTGAACCAGCAACCTCAGCATTCCAGGTCAATGCTTTATCAAACACTGCGCCACCACAGGTCAGGCTACATCTTCTTTCATTAGTCATTTGAGGTCTTGGGATTTTATTTTTATACCCAAAGGGCTCACTGTCTTTGAAAAGTTGAGAAAAAAATGCTTTGTGTCAGCCAAGCCCTTGTTGTTTCAAAGGTCGGAGATTGCAGGTCAGCCTGGGCCGCACAGAGTTCGCCCTTGAAGTCGCTGCCTTCCTTGGCCACCTGGCACTCCTCGCACCACTTCCCCTTAAAAGGGCAGGCCAGGGGGAGTCACTGCACAGCAAGGGGTTAAGGCAGACCCCCACTCCCCAGTCGTGTGGATCCTGCCTGGCCTGGCTTGTGCACTGACTGGGCCCCAGGTGTATGTGACAGGGTGGAACATGCCTTCCTGTCCTGCTGATTGAGGTTGTGTGGCCTGGAGGTAGAGGGGTTGCTGGAGGGTCCCACTGTCATTGTCAGCTGTAGAAAAGTGGAAGATCAAAGAAGCAACGTACTTCACCTGAGGCAGCCCCAAGTGCTGTGGCTGTTTTGGACAGGGGCTTACATCCAGAGTTTGCAGAATGCTGGTTCATTGCGCTTTCCACTTCTACTGTTTGTGTGCAGTCATTCATCCAGAGTATCGTCTGTCCTCTGCCACGTGCTGGGTGGGGTGTTGAGAAATGCAGTGAATTAGATACAGCCCTGCCCTTGGGGTAGCTGGCAGCTCCCTGTGGTCTTCTGGCACAGTGTACCTTCCAGGACCCTCTGCAGGTAACTGGAATGTCCCCACCATCCTTGTGAGCCACATGCTGACTCTGCAGTATGCCAGGCCCTGTCCTTGGTGTGGATTATTTGCAGTTAGTATTCCAAATGTCAAGTTCCCCTTGACTTGAGCTGAGCAGACGAAACAAAATGGCAGACAGATTAGAAGAGGCTTGTGAATCCTTTTAGGATTTGAAAAACTTATGCTGTTGACTTTGAAAAGCTGCTGAATTGGGCCAGTCTGCAGAGCTGGGGGCATCTGCTTGGTGCCCATTGGCTGCCTGGATTTGAGGGGCTTTGGTCAGTGCTGGCTCTTTCCTCCCCCACCCCCCAGGTGCATGGGAGTCAGGGGTGCTCACTGAGCTTGGGCAGGAATTGAATCCAGTCCCTTCTCATTACTGTTGTGAGAGCAGGAAGGAGGAGGGCTGGAGGTGAGAAGGAGGGGCTTCCAAAGGTTTCAGGAGGGATTTGGGTAGATCTACCAAGGTGGGGGGCCATGTCAGTCAGTATCTGTTTAATCTTATGTTTGCCTACTGCAAAGACCTGATAGGTAAACAGAATTCGATGGCCTATTGATTATTGTCCCTCTGAATGGAATGGGGTTTAACAAAGGTGCAGAGAAGTCACTGGCTAGAACCTGGAGTATCATTGCTGCAAAAACCTTAGAGATGGTCCTGTTCAGTGCCTTCTTTCTGTAGATGTCGTAGCTGAAGCTCAGAGAAGTTAAGTCATCTGTGCAAAGCTACACAGGAAGTGATGAAGCTGGAATTTGATCAGTCTCTCTGGCTCCAGTACCCGTATTTGTCCTATGACATCACATTGGCTCCTGCTCTGAGTCCTCCCTTTTTGTGAGACTCATTTCTCCTACCCTTCCCCCAACAGCTTCCTTTTCCTGCCTGGATTCCCCAGGAATCCTTCCGCTGGTGCTGCCTCGTCCAGCCTGGGAAAGTAGTAAGAGCTGAAGGTGTGAGTGAGAACCCAGCCCTCAGCTGCTTTCTCTGCCAGCCTCCAGGGGACAGATGCTTGCTTGCCTTACGGGATCATGCATAACTGTCTCCTGAAGACATACCAAGATGAGTCTCACACCTTATTGGGTTTGGTGAATTGTCTGGGCTTAGGGGAGATAGCTTTTAAACAGCACTGAGCCCTGCAAGTCTGTGGCAGGCCACTGTGCAGCCTGGCCTCACACCCCGACCTCGGTCTGCCTGTGTCTCTGCAGCCACTGCGGGGCAGGGTGCACAAAGGTTCTCCCTGCGGCTCACACGCACTGGCTGTGGAATCGGGAAGGTGATTTTTGCCTTTTCTCTTTTTTTCCTTTGCACACTTATGCACAAGTGCATTTTGTTCCCAGGAAATGCGGCTCTCTCAATCTCTATCCTGAAAATATTGCTGGAATGTAATAAATCTGATTGTGTTTATGTTGAAGAAATGAAACACATTACTGTGTGGGGAGGAATGCAGTAGAGGCCTTGGAAGGGGGCTGTGTTTATGACAACAGTGTGCACATGTGGCTTTATTTTTGAAAGCAGTACTTTCTCTCCTCTTGATAGGATGCTGGTAATAAGAGCTGTCTCTTGTGTCCGGGTGTTGGGCAAACAGAGGGCAGAGCTGGCGGAGGCCCCCACAGTTGCGGCTGTCACCTTCTTAGCTCCGAGAGTCCAGCTTCTGGACCCTGTAATTTCTCGGAGATTGTAGTGTAGCTCTTTGGGGACAGCACCTCTGTGCTGGCTGAGTCAAAGCTGATTAGCGAGTCCTCCTGCTCCTCTTCCAGGTTGAAAACAACAGGATGAAATTTAATAGGCATAAATGTAAAGTCCTGTATATGGGTTCAAAAAAATGAACTTCACAGGCACAGGATGAGGAAGCTTCATTTGAACAACGAGCAAGAAAGTGACCCTCGAATTTCCCTGACTGTCGTTCTGTGCCAGCAGTTGGCCATCACTGGAAGAAAGGAACGCAGGCTTGCTGAACAGGGGCGCGTCTAAAAGGGGCAGGATGATGTTGTTAACTGTTAATAATTCATAGTAATAGTGAGGTGCTTTACATGCATTATCATTCCATCCTTAAAGTCATCTTTTGAGGTAGGTCAGGGGAGACTCCTTTTTTTTTTTTTTGGAGAGGCAGAGAGGGAGGAAAAGAAATGAGAAGCATCAACTTGTAATTGCGGCATTTTAGTTCATTGAATGCTTCTCATATGTGCCTTGACTGGGGTGTTTAAGTCAAGCTAGTGATGCTCAAACCAGCAACCTTAGGCTCAGCCCAATGACCGTGGGTTCGTGTCAGTGAGCCTGCACTCAAGCCAGCGACCTCAGGGTTTCAGAGCTGGGACTGCAGTGTCCCAGGTTGATGTGCTATCCCCGCACCACCACTGGTCAGGCCAAAGGCTCCTCTTTTTCTGGAAAAAGAAACCCAGGCTTGAGAGGTTATGTTACTCGCCCAATGTTACATTGCATGAAAGTGTCAGGACCAGCTGGAAGCTAGAGCCTGTGCTGTCAGCCGAGAACTGAATGCCATAGGTGGTGGAGATTCTGAAAGAAGAGATGCTGAAGGAAATGATGGCATTTAGCTTGAAGGCAGTTTTAATAATGTCTGACTTCGGTATGGTCCTTAGTGTTACCAGGTCCCACTCTAAACAGTTTATATATGTCAACTCCATTGTTACCTGTTTTATAGGTGAGGAAACTGAGGCACAGAGAGGGTAAGTAACTTGCTGAAGATGATAAACACCCAGATAGTGTGGCTTGGAGTTCTTAATTTCTAGGCCGTGCAGTGTTGGAGAGAGTAAGACTGTTTGGGGTGGGGAGAGAGCCTGCTCTGCTTTGTTCTGTGAGGAGCCTGTCTGCAGGAGGGCTGTTGCGTGTGGATCCAGGGCAGAGCCACGGCCTGTGAGTGCGTGCGTAGGTATATAGGAGAGGCTTCTGCTCTCCTAAATCTGGACACCAGGCAGCTAGGGAATAGACCCCTTGAGGGAAGTAATGCGCTCCCTGCTGCTGGGTGCCTGCCCACCTGTTGGGGATGCTGCCAGGCAGGAGGGCGGAGGAGACCACCTGTGTGGGATATGGTAGGCCCCCAGGGCCCATCCGTGTAGCTGGCTGGCTCCCAGTCCTTTGTAAAGGACAAGCCCAGCTTTCCTGGCACATCCCCCATCTCCAGGCAGTGGTATGTCCCCATGGACCACTGGAGGGGAAGTGACGGGTGTCTGCTGGGTCAGCCTGCCCTATTAGGAAGCCCCAACTGTCAAGTCCAGCAGAAGTGCTGACAGAGGCACCGGGAACAATGCTGCGTGGGAGGAGGCGTGTGCATGTGTTTGCTCGCCTCCTGACCTGAGTGCCAGCAGTGACATACTTTATTTGTCCCCTCCAGTCCCCTGTGGGCACTCAGCCTGACTCTCTGATGCGTTTGACTCCCACTCAGGTCCCTTGTTCAGCTGCAACTTTGGCTGCAGGGCATGGGAGCCAGTCAGCTGGCTCTGGTCCCTCCTGATGCCAGGGCAGTTGGGGGCACCCCTGACATTTATGAGGCTTCCTCAGACCTACCAAGGAGCCCTGAGAGCCTATTGCCTCCTTGTCTCAGGTTAGGAAATGGAGGCACAGAGAGGGGAAGTGACTTTTGGAAGCCAGCAAGTATGGCTGAAGCTGTAATCAGGCCCTGGTGACTTGAGATGGGGGCAGCAGGGCTTTCTGGATTATCTTGTCCAGCCCTTTCATTTTAGCAGAGGGGAAAACAAGACCCAGATTTGCAGCTTGACCCGGCCCCCAAGGTATTTCAGGTTGTCAGTGCCAGAGCCAGGATTAGAACCCAGTTCTCCTGGCTGCAGATTCTGTGTACTGCCCGTTCTGCAGCTCCCTCCTCCACTTTTAGTTTCTTGGCATCTCATTTCTGCTGCTGCTTCTCCTGAGAGTGAGGCAGTGATTGTGACTGCCATGCTGTCTTCCTTGGCTACCATCGTCTGATTTTCCCAGTTACTACTTCCTTTGCATCCCAGGACTGGTAGCAGCAGCTGGTTTATAGGACTTAGCTGAATGGAAGGAACACAGGCTTAGCTAGGCAGTTTGGGATCCAGTTGCAGCTCTTCCACTTGTGAGCTGTGTGACCTTGGGCAAGTCACCTAACCTTTCTGAACCCTGTTCCTCGTCTGGGAGATAAGATAATTTGAACTAGATAACATCCAGTGGATGACACAGGATTCTAGCCTTGCAGGTCTGTGAAAGGTGATTTTCATGAAAGGGATGAGACCCACATGGACCTGTGGTTGGAGGCTCTTGGGAAGAGCAGGTGGCCTGGACTAGTGTGAAAAAGCCTATGTTAGGCGGCACAGGGCATGTGTCCATTTAGAGTTTTGGCTTCATTGAGAGACTGTTGCCTTGGGCTTTGGATGCTGGCAGGTGATTGGGGCAAGGGATGCCAACATCCTCAGCCCCTGTCTGCCTCTTCTTTTTCTGCACCCATACTGTGTGCACAAACACTGCTTGCTCATCCTTGGTGGTGACTACTCAGGGTAGAGCGGTTCCTGGTGGAGGGCTGGCCAGCTGATTGGCATGCCTTGTAGGCAGAAATGACAGCCAGACGCAGGTAGCAAATCCTGTGACCTCTTCCCTGGATTAGATGCCACAGTATTTTGTCATGGGAAGAACTCAAGCCATTATTAGGCCTGAAAGACCCCCTACTCCACATTAGATCACAGGTATGTCATATCACATTAGATCACAGGTAGGTCACAGGTGGAAGGAGGGGTGTCTGCAGAAAAACCAGAAGTCTTTGGCCTTTTGTTGCAGTGCTCAGTCTTGCAGTTGCGTTGGCTGTTTACATAGTTTTCATTCTTTGGTTTTCTCCTTGGCTGTGAAGTGGTGCTATTTTCTGAATAATCCTGTTTCATGTAACCTGAACCGAAGTATCTGGACACGAAGGGCAAGCTTTTTTTCTCCTTTTCCTTAACAAAGGCTATCCTGCACTGTAGCATCTGGAAATGATTCGGCGTCTGGTTTGAGTATGTGTGCGTGCATGCACACACTTCTGTAACATAACATGCCCTTAGCCAGATAATACACTTTTGTCTCTCCAACTGGGCATATAGACCTGTGTTTCTTTCTGCACAGATGAGATGACTTTGCACATGGGGTTATTATACTGGGACATAATGCTTACGTGCATATATATACACATGTATTAAATTCTATTTCTACTTGGAATAAGGACAATTTCAAGGGCTTGATGTATAGAAAAGCATTTGCACTGATGGATGTTTCTGTATTTTTCTTTGCCAAGTTTAATAAACCATTTAACAATGCCTTCAGCAACTGTAATTATCTGTTTCCTCATTATTCCCAGGCTCTGCCTTAATAGGCATCCCAGGACCCCTGTCCCCTCCACTAGTGTGATGATTCCCCACCCAGAATTGGTGCTCTGGAGAGGCTGCGTCTTTTGAGCTGGTCTGTGTTGGCCATCTGTTAATAGTGTGTCTTCGTTGCCTGGTGATGGCGTGGGTGGGAGGCTGTCCTGGGAGAGCTCTGGGCTGGTTCTGTCCTTCAGATTTAGGCTCGGGATAGACTCTTTTGACAGCACAGGGGTGGAGCTGTTGGTTGTATTGAGGTTTGAGCTGTGTCAGCAGCTAGAACCTTGGGGGCGACAGTCAGGGAACACTGAGCTCCTCTGTTCAGTCTGGTGGAGAATGGCAAGGGGAGGTGAGGTGACCGATGGCGGCGGAGAGGGACCCTGTGAACAGGGGTTGTTGCCCTTGCTCTCCTCTGCACCTAGGACTTCTGGTTGGCTGATTTATAGTAACATCCTAGAGTCGATACCAGAAAGAACTTGGTAACCACAAGGGTGAATGAAGTGGGACAAACAGGTGGCCTTGGAGGGGGCACATGGAGTCCAGTGAGGCTAGGCTAGATGACGCATCGTCACTCTCTGAACTGCAGGGTGAGGTGGGGCCAGCAACACCTCCCTGTGGTCACCACTGGTTCTTCTTCACCCTGCTCCACCCGGCACCACTGCCCCTTGGGATGGCCCCCCCCCCCCCGGAGGTGGCAGTGAGATTTATTGATTTCTGCGTTATTTCTGTTGACAGTGGAGTTGGGGCCAGGTCTCCCTCGGGCTCAGGTCTGATGGAGAGCCTGGTGATAAGAGCAGCTTCCTGTAGGTTCCAGGCCTTTCCTGTATGCTGTGGGGGCTCCCTGTGGGAGATGGGGGCAGAGCTTTCCTTCTTTGGCCAAGGTTCGGAGAAAGAGACAGGGAGGGAGGGAGGGAATTAGGGACCATATAATATCTGAACCTGATAACTTTATAACCAGGCCACGCTACGCATCAGCTACGCATCAGTGTGCCGGCCCGCAGCGTGGACACAGATTGTTTGGATTGTATACTCCCCGAGGGTCTGTTGAAGGCTCTCCATCCAGCTTATGGAACATTTGGCCAAATCCTCATGAAAAGCCGTTCAGGGTTTCTCTTCCTGCTTGTGCGCCCCAGCCCTAGCAGCCTAACTTGAATTGTGAGGTGAGGAGGACAGCTGCCCAGGGCCACCCCTTCCCCAGTCCCAGGGAGAGCTGCAGCTGGGGCAGCGGTTTGTGGAATATTTGCTGCCATGGCACCTAGATTCCTCAGAAGCTGGGGGTTCTCCTTGGGGGTTGGTGACTTGGAACACTTGATGGGGAGCTGGATGCCTGTGTCCATTTCTGTTGAACCCTTGCAGAGCCTCTCGTCTCCTTAGCGCTTGTTCAGCTCCCCTATAGCACGAGGCCTGGGCTGAGCCTGGGGGCCCCTGGTGGAAGGCACGTCCCTGAGAGGGGGCCGCATGTGGTTGCCAGTCCCAGCCTGGCTCTCCGTCCTGCTGCCTGCAAAACAGAGCTTGCTATTGGTTGTGCAGGAGGCCCAGACTCGGTCACATGCAGTAATCCTTGTTCTACAGTAAGCATGCTTCTTTTTTTTCTTTTTATTAAGTGAGAAGTGGAGAGGCAGAGACAGACTCCCACATGCACCCTGACTGGGATCCACCCAGCAAACCCCCTATGGAGCGATGCTCTGCCCATCTGGGAACATTGCTCGGCAACTGAGCTATTTTAGCACCTGAGGCAAGACCATGATGCCATCCTTAGCACCTGGGGCCAACTTCCTCGAATGAGCCATGGTTGCGGTAGGAGGAGAGAGAGAGAGAGAGAGAGAGAGAGAGAGAGAATTGGGAGAGAAGGAGGAGGGATGGAGAAGCAGATGGTCGCTTCTCCTGTGTGCCCTGACTAGGAGTCAAACCCAGGACTTCCACATGCCAGGCCGACACTCTACCGCTGAGCCAACTGGCCAGGGCCAGCATGCTTCTTGAAGGGAGAAACTGGTTTTGTCTCTGGCATAATATGCTTTTAAAAATGCACCTTGATTTAAGATGCAGCTTTTTGCATCATATTTTAAAATGTCAGAAAGATAAATGTGCAGCCTTCTTAATGTGTCTGCCTTGAACAGTCTTTAAAAAAAAGCCTATCATTCCTCCTCAGGGTCATAGGCGTGTTCACACCCACTCCCACCTTCCTGTCTTGGATGGTGTGTCCATCTCTTCACGAGCAGAGGTTTGGTGGGGACTGGAACCAGACTCAAATTCCCTTTCTTTCATAAGTCCAGGAGATACATCTCTTTCTCCAGTTTTTAGACTGGTAAAGCTGTACAGAGAGTTTCCAAAGTATTTTTGGGAACTTTACTTTGGATCCGCATAACAGGCATTGGCTTCTGGCTGCTTCTGTCAGGGGACCCTTCTCACTTGCGATGAAACCAGTCAGGGGATCAGAGGAGGGAACATGCGCACTGCAGCCCCTGCCCTCTGAGATATGCAAGCCCACTTCCTGTTCAGTACACCATGGGGGTATTGGCCTGGTGTGAGGGGAGCCCCTGTTTTTGTGCGGTGCCTTTGGCCAGCACTTCGTTTCCAAGGTTGGGGGGATGGAGAGGAGGGCAGGTGCCCCTGGAGGGTGAGTCGGCCCATGGGGTCTATATCCTGCTGTCATTGTGTTGTATAGCTTTTATAAAGAGACCTTGGCAACTCCACTTGACTTTTTTTCTCCCAGAAAGAATTGGAAGAACCCCAAGGTTTTTCTTTTTTTTTTTTTAGAGAGAGGAAAGGGAGAGACAGAGAGAGAGAGAGAGAAGGGGGGGAGGAGCTGGAAGCATCAACTCCCATATGTGCCTTGACCAGGCAAGCCCAGGGTTTCGAACCTGCGACCTCAGCATTTCCAGGTCGACGCTTTATCCACTGCGCCACCACAGGTCAGGCAAGGTTTTTCAAGGTATGAGTAAGGATGTCAAGACATTATTACACTGGTTGAGGAACTTAAAAGCCCCAGTGGGCAAAGCAGCCTTCTGCCTAAGGGAGAGCTCTCAGGAGCTTCTGGTGTGATGGTAGTTATGCTAGTCAGGCCTGAAATGAAGTTGGAGAATTCTCTCTCGGCTGGCCTCTGCCATTATATAGATGAGGAAATGGAGGCCCAGAGAGGGGGCAGTGACTTGGCCAAAGTCACACAGCAGTCAGCAGTCGAGCCAGAACCAGAGCCCAGCCAGGCATCCTGACCTCTAATCAGAAACTTTTCTTCACGTCAGTCTTCTGTCTCAGGTAGACCTCGCTGGTGGCTCAGAAGTCCTGATTATAGCACGTGTACAGAGCTCTACCAGACCTGGCTTGTACAGGGCCATCTGCCCTATTCTGTATCTGTGGGTTATGTCTCTGGGGACCATCCCTTAAGTGTTGTGGTCCTTGCCTGTGCTTGTTATTCCCCTGCTGGTGTGTGGCTCACAGAGTGCAGGGAGAGAGGCTGGGCGGTTGGGGGCACCTCCCTGCCTGGGACCTGCCCAGGTGTGAGGTCAAGATGACAGACTCTGGGTGAAAATCCCTAGTCACCCCCCAGTCCCTCTGGTCTCTCTGTCCCCCTAAAAATCATTTTGAGGATCATAACATTTATCATGAGCTTTATTATGGGAGACTCTTCTTCATGTTTAAAAATAAATGCTGGCTTAGGGGACTATATTTGGTATATGGAAGTCATTTACATGTAAATGTGCTTATAGGACAGCTGCTTTATTTAAGATGCAGAGCAAGTTTCTGCTAGAGAGGGGGTGTGGGGGTGGGGGTAGAAGGAACCCCTTGTCTGCCTAGTGGCCTGATCAGGCCACTTGGGTTGTAGTCTTTGGGCCTGTTGAATCTGTCGTCCCTTCCCCAGGAACAATTGAACAACAGGATAACTGGTACTTAAAAATTCATAGAAAATGTTTCTTATCACAACGTCATAATTGTTATGACTCAGAAAAGTAGAATTGCCATTCTGCTCTGCCTGTCTGCCCTCACTCTTGTTGCCTACCGAGTCTGCAGCAGCTGCAGAGTGAGAGGTGGGGGCAGGGAGAGAGAGACACACACACACACGCACACACACCAAGGAGGGTAGGGGATACATACATACATACGTATGTACATAAGTCCAGGGCAATGCTTTATTTATGTTAACGGCTACATTGGACTTGAAAATTCCATCCCCTGAGCCTTGAGGTCTGCACGTTTCAGAGTGATTGATGGCTGTCAGGATTGGGCAGGGTGGCAGATTGCAGAGGGGAAGTGGACAGATGATGCCATGGCTTTCGGGGGACTTAGCAGAGCCCAGACCTTGAAAAGAACACCGTGGAAAACAAAAGCAGATGGAGAACTCCGCTTTGGCCCCTGCCTTTTTCCTTTCTTCTTTCTTTCTTTCCTTTTTTTTTTTTTTTTTTTTTCCTTTTTTTTTTTCTGAAGCTGGAAACAGGGAGAGACAGTCAGACAGACTCCCGCATCCGCCCGACCGGGATCCACCCGGCACGCCCACCAGGGGCGACGCTCTGCCCACCAGGGGGCGATGCTCTGCCCCTCCAGGGTGTCGCCATGTTGCGACCAGAGCCACTCTAGCGCCTGGGGCAGAGGCCAAGGAGCCATCCCCAGCGCCCGGGCCATCTTTGCTCCAATGGAGCCTTGGCTGCGGGAGGGGAAGAGAGAGACAGAGAGGAAAGTGCGGCGGAGGGGTGGAGAAGCAAATGGGCGCTTCTCCTGTGTGCCCTGGCCGGGAATCGAACCCGGGTCCTCCGCACGCTAGGCCGATGCTCTACCGCTGAGCCAACCGGCCAGGGCTCTTTCTTTCCTTTTACCTGCCCTTTCTGTTGAGCATTAGGAAGTGGGGGCACACCCCAGAATGCATCACTTTGGGATGTGATGCTGGGGTAAGATCTTAGACTGGGTCCTCACTCCTGACCATCTGAACTGTGTTTAGAAACCATTAGGCTCTTCCTTGTGTTGTCTTTTGATGAAAGCCCCATACACAACTTGGGCACCCGCTGCCTTCTCAACCCTTTTCCTAGGTCCAAAGATCAAACAGGGAGTATCAACTCTTTGGGCAAATTGGTCCACCTGACGATCAGGCTACTTCAGATTATGTTTCCAGAGGGCTTTCTGGCTAATCCTTGTGTATTTTTGCTGGTGGAAACAAATGCTATTGGACTCACAGGCCTGTTTACACATGGGGAGACATGGGAATGATGGAGGAGCTTTGAATTTTAAACATTAGCTAATGAAATTGCAGACAGGGGCACTGGGTGGAACAGCCTGGGTGTTCCCATGAAACACTTCTCGGTCAGTTGTGAGGGAGAACCAGGCTGGCCTCGCTCACTCGTGTGCTCCACAAACATCTATGGAGCCCTTTCCAAGTATAAAGGGTGAGTTCTGAGTCCTGCCCGGGGGTCTCAGCCTGGTTACAGAGTAAACACCCGAGTAAGAGAGGCGCTGGCATTGCTTCCCAGGGGAGCAGAGGAGCAGCCTGGACACCAGAAACTTTCTGCAGGGGTGGGGGTGGGGGCAGTCAGATACCTCACTGAGAGGCAGGGGAAGGAGACTGACCTCCTGGCTACAAAGGGGAAGGCACTGGGGAGGGCATTCCGGACAGATGCTGGTGGGATGGGCGTGTGGGAGGAGTGGGAGGTGAGGCTGGAGCAGTGTGTCTGTCTCCTGTGTTAGAAATAGAATGTGTGTCCCTAGGCACAGGCAGGATGGCAGGTGGCTAGAATTTGTCATTTCCCCTGCCTCCGCCTCCCCATCATTGCTGCTCCTGTGCAGTTGTGTCAGAGACAGGACTGGCTGTTCATTCATCCGCTAATTGTTTTGATAAGAGACTCTAATTATCCACTACGATCATCAGATTTCCCTGAGCTCCAGGTGGGAGATTTGAGAGTTTGAGCTGCTGCTATAGCCACCAGCAACACCATCTCCTCTGAAAGAGGCCCAGCGTTATCACCTACCCAAGTTTCCTGCTTCCCACTTGTGCCCACTAAGCCTTTGGGGGAAGGTGTCACAGACAGCTGTGGGTGGGACCTGGAAATCCACCTGAAAGCACAACCCTGATGTCAAGCAGGACTTTCCCTTGGGTTGTCTTTGCCACTGTGTTAGGGCCACAGATAAGAGGTTTGGTTTTAGGGATTTCAGAATAAGGTGAGTTGGAGAAAACACAGAGAAGCAGCAGTAATGCCGCTAATGAAGTGGCATCAGCAGTCAAGACATTTGGATGTCTTTTGGACTGTTTAAGTTCTACTTACATAGGATTTTGGTATAAAGAGAACAGTAGGTAAAAAACAACCAGGAAGGGAGATTATAAATTAATCCAATAATTGAATCCTCAGCAAAGGTAATGGGGAATGATGGCATCGTGATTGCTCTGACAACTGACTTCGTTGGTGGGAGCTGCAAAATGAGGGAGCATCTCATGTTGGGAGGGAGTGATCCTGATGTTATGTTGGGTCTCTAAAGCCTTGGCCCACATGTGTGTGACCTGTCCCTGCAGGGCTCGTCCAAGAGGGAGGTTGGGGTTCTACCCTCAGTGCTTCTATCTGCCTTCATTCAGGTAATGTCTGTAAATCCCAAAAGAGCTGGTGAGCCTGGTGATGCTTGAGCTAGAGAACGAGGATTCCATTCTGCCGTTCCCCTGTGAGATCAGAGGTTTTAGAAGAAAGGGCAGGCTTGGGCTGTGGGTCTGGCTGGGTTTTGGAGGGTTAGGCAGGGGTGTGGTTGCCCATGTAAAGTTAGGTTCTGATCTGAGACACTGGGCTAGTGTCTGAGGTTCTGTTTTTCCATTGATAAATTGGAACTGCAGTAGGTGATAATCGAAGTTCTCTTTGGCTCTGCTCTCTTTGGTTCCTTTGTTCTTGAACCCGCTTCTCCCGATGGAGCAGAAAGCCAGAGGACTTAAGCTCAGCGCTCATTGGTTCCCCAGCACCGGCTGCTTCCACTACTTTTGGGGGCTGACTTGCTGCTTCACTCTCTCCCATTGTCTTCACATTTGGGGCTCAGCTGTCTGGGAAGTTTGGCAACATGTCAGGCTGTATATCTTGAAAACCGCCCTCCAGAAACGACCTCGTTGAGCAGATTTACCGATGTAGTGGGCCTGCCTGTACTCAGGGGCTGCCACACTAAATCACGCAGGTCCACTGGACTTGGACGCCTCGACGCAGAACTTTTCAAAAAATTTCAGGCAGGATATATCACTGCCCCATTAACTCCCTGCCATTAATCTACTTCTGAAAACCTGGAGTTTTCCCAAAAGGACTGGAATGTGGTGAAAAATGGACCCATTTGGTAAATTCTGTAAATCAGGCTGGTTTTCTCCTCTCCTTGCTCCCCAGTGGGCCTGCCTTAATTGCCTTGGTGATGAAACACCATGGGTGGTCTGATGGTTAGCGCTGTAGCCTTGCAGGGTTCGCTGGGTCACAGTGATGGACATAGGTCTGGAGGAGTTGCTGTTCTTTATCCTGCCCTCACCTGTGGAATCTCTGAGTGGAAGGTGTTCTCAGGGGTGGGCGTTGGGTTGTCTTTAGGGGGAGCAGTTACAGGAACTGCAGCAGGACCCATAGTACACTGAACCTGAGCTGGGCTCTGGCCCTGGCAAGGGAAGGGGGCCATGCTAAGGACTATCCGGAAGGGGCAGGCTCCTTCCTTGATTCTTTCCTGATTGCCCAAGGGGGATTTTGTTGTAATAGGGCTTTGCACTTACTCCCTGAAGACTGTTGAGAGTCCAGCCACACTCAGGTTTGGAGGACCAAAGGCTTTCTCCTTTAGAAGAAGATGGTACCCATGGTCTACTGTTTTGGAGCCCACAGATCTGCATTTGAATGCCAGCTTTCTTGGTCACTATCTTAGGTATTTAGCGACATTTGAAAAACAAAAGATGTGACTTAAAAGACTGAGGGCCTAAGATGAGCATCAGGAAGAACAAGAAGGAATAGGTCCCATCTTCAAGAAACAAGTGTGCTGTCTCCTTACCTTCCGACTTCTCCATTCCACCTCTCTAAAATGGTACGGCACAGTCAACAAGCATGCTGGAGGGCTAAAATGAGTTAATTCTTGTAAAATGGGTAGGATAACTCCTAGTGCAGTGCTGGCTTTCTATAAATAATACTCAGTGCCTGACCTGTGGTGGCGCCATGGATAAAGTGTCGACCTGGAACACTGAGGTCACTGGTTCGAAACCCTGGGCTTGCCCTGTCAAGGCACATACGAGAAACAACTACTATGAGTTGATGCTCCTTTCTTTCTCTCTTCCCTCTCTAAAATCAGTAAATAAAATCTTTAAATGAATTTTTTTTTTTTTTTTTACAGAGACAGAGAGTCAGAGAGAGGGATAGATAGGGACAGACAGACAGGATGGAGAGAGATGAGAAGCATCAAGCATTAGTTTTTCGTTGCAACACCTTAATTATTCATTGTTTGCTTTCTCATATGTACCTTGACCGTGGGGCTACAGCAGACTGAGTAACCCCCTTGCTCAAGCCAGCAACCTTGGGTCCAAGCTGGTGAGCTTTGCTCAGACCAGATGAGCCTGCGCTCAAGCTGGCGACCTCGGGTTCTCAAACCTGGGTCATCTGTATCCCAGTCCAACGCTCTATCCACTGGGCCACTGCCTGGTCAGGCTAAGTGAATAAATTTAAAATAAATAATACTCAATACTTGTTCGCCCTGCTGAAGTAGCCCTGTGCTAGTCTGAAGGAGAAGATCCTCTGTTTTGCTTATTACACCCCGCCCTCCACCCAGTCTTCGCATCCTCGCTATTTGGGTAGACATAGAGTTGGACCCCGAGTTGGAAAATCTCTAGACATTAGGGCTTTCCTCTGCTGCTTCTTGTGTAAATCCTTTTCACCTCTGGAACTGGTGAGAATTCTGTGGATTCAGTGCATGGCTCTGCTGTCACTGGAATGCAGGCTTCTAGAACCAAGGCTGAGCTTTTCTCTGCCCCACAGCCCCCAGCCTCCGCAGGCCTTCTTCCCACCCTCTGCTTGCCTGGGGCAGGTAGCATGGCAGGTGAGGCCAGGAGCAGTCCTCCCCTGCCTGTTGAGACAGGGCCTGGCAAGCAGGCTGGGACAGGAGGCTGGAGCACCACCTTCTCCAGAGAAGATGGCAGCCTCATTCCAGTAGGACACATTGGTATCCCGCCTTGCTGGAGAAACTGGTTTCAGGAGCCTGACTCCCTGCTCCACCTACTGGAGGGTCCTCGGCAAGGCGCATTGATCTTGTCTGTGTTTCCTGGAGTAGTTTACTTTTTTCTAGGTCTTGGTAAAAGTACCTGTTATCTGTGCATCTTCTAGCCTTTAATGATGTTAATTAAGCCCTAGAGGCAGAGTTTTGGGGCTTAGAGTTTTTCTTTCCCAACTGAAGAGTAGTTTTAGATGCTCCAGGAACTTTAATTGACTTGCTCAAGGGGTGACCATTGATTCCTAGGACTGGGAGGGGAGGGGCAAGGACCCTGGACCTCTCTCCTCTGGACCTTTCTTCTCTGCACCCCCGCCCAAGTCATTATTGGTAGTGTCCCAGAAGGCAGAGATCCTGTTTTTGTTCCCAGTGCCCTGCTAAGTACGGGTGCAGTTTTGGAGGAAACAGCACCAGAGATTATATGGGATGCCTGCCCCTGTGATAGGCATTGTATTAGACTTCCAAAGGCTCCTTGGTCATACCGGTTGACATAACACTGGAAGCATAAGTGGGTTGCTGGTTTTGCCTGAATCTGGCTTAGTTGGTTGGGTGCTGAATTTGGGGGGAGGGGAAGAAGATAGCTGACTTGTTCTTGGAGACCATAGCTGTTCCTTCTTGCTCTTCCTTCTGCCCATCATCCTAGGAGGAAGGGCCTTGTCTTCTGCATCTCTATAGTGCATACCCTGTGATCCTGCTTGACTCGGCCTGGCCATTTTCCTCTGTTATTTGAAAGGTGTTATCTTGAATTTATGTGCCAGGTGCATTATTAGGTGGTGATGATAAAAGCATGGTACATTGTGGATCCTTGAGCAGCTTGCCTTCTGGCCCAGGGGCAGCAGCTTAGTGGTGGGCACTAATCAGAGAAGGCTGGCCATTGTTCACACTGGTGGGTACTGGCCACACCTGCTAATACACAATCACATGCACTCATCGAAGCGTTCTACTTCTCACACCACAAGGCTTCACAGGCAGCGCTGTGGTGGACCTCTTAAGACTTCAAATCCACGTGATTCCTTTTTTTTTTTTTTTTTTTGTATTTTTCTGAAGCTGGAAACGGGGAGAGACAGTCAGACAGACTCCCACATGCGCCCAACCGGGATCCACCTGGCACGCCCACCAGGGGCGATGCTCTGCCCACCAGGGGGTGATGCTCTGCCCCTCCGGGGCATCGCTCTGCCACGACTAGAGCCACTCTAGTGCCTGGGGCAGAGGCCAAGGAGCCATCCCCAGCGCCCGGGCCATCTTTGCTCCAATGGAGCCTTGGCTGCGGGAGGGGAAGAGAGAGACAGAGAGGAAGGGGGGGGGGGGTGGAGAAGCAAATGGGCGCTTGTCCTGTGTGCCCTGGCCGGGAATCGAACCCGGGTCCCCCGCACGCCAGGCCAATGCTTTACCACTGAGCCAACCGGACAGGGCCCCATGTGATTCTTTAATCTTCATCAACACTATCTCCCCTATTTGCCCTTTGTTGCCTGGTTCCCCTGCTCCAGTAGCCAGCTGGGAACAGGGGCGATAGCAGAGACTTGTTATCAGACCAGAACCTTCATGTACAGTGATCTCATAAACTGCGCCTTGAGTAGGATGGAAGGAATAAGGGCTATAGCTGAGCCCACCTCCCCTATCTGACCTTGGATGTCAGGTAGACCTACTTATTTTCTAGTCCTAAAGTTTTGGAAGGGACACAGTAGAACAGTTTGCATTCCGTTTTTCCAGCCTCTTCCCCAACCAGCTTTTTTGTTTATCTCCAAGCACTCAAGCAATGCATAACACATTATGGCTTTCCTCTCTTCCTTCCTTATTCAGCCCCCTCACATGGTAGGCCAAAAGGCTCGGCCACCTGCCTTCCACCATCAGAGGCATTCTGTCCATTTTTATCCTGATGGGCTTTGTTCCCTTTAACTCATCCTGCCCTTGATGATGAGAATAGCACATAGGACAGTCGAGTACGTTTGAGTGAGCGAGTGATACTAACGTACCATCAGCCTGAGGAACTGGTACCTATCTTCACAGTGGCTCTCTGGGTTTAGCATCGATCCCCCATCTTTCACAAGAGGAGGAAGCTGGAGCTCAGGTAGGTTCAGGACTTCCCAGGGCCCTGACTTGAGAGCTGCAGTGCTCGTTTGTGCGGATCCGTCGAGAAGAGCCTCTGCAGCCTTGGTGGGACATTTAGGTAATGCAGTGGCAGCTTCCAGGACTGTAGCAGGGTGTGGTGAAAGGAGCCCTGGACCAAAGCTAGGGATCCATACCATCCAGCCACTCGACCTCAGGCAAGTGATCGCCCTACTTGAGTCTTTGGTTTCCTCATCTGGAAACTTGGGGCATTGGGATGAGTGGCAACTGCTGCCGGAGTTCTCTCTCTGAAATGCCAATCTGGCCATGCTGTGCCAGTGTCTGTCCATCTCGAGGAGTCTCTTCTTCAGGATGAAGCCCAAGCTCCCCAGCGGGGTCTCCAAGGTTCTGCAGGGTCAGTGCCATTGCACATGTTATCCCTTGCCTCTCAGCATGAACAGGGCTCCTTGAAGTTCCCTGGTTATGCCACGTTCTCTCATGCCACTGTGCTTTTGCACATGCAGTCCCCTCTGCACAGGGTGTCTGGTGCTCCTTTTGTTTGCTTGGAGGGCAAGTTTCCTGTTAGGACTAGGCTCCAGGTTTGTTTGTTTTTTTAATTTAATTTAATTTAATTTTTAATTTTTTTACAGAGGCAGAGAGTGAGTCAGAGAGAGGGATAGACAGGGACAGACAGGAACGGAGAGAGATGAGAAGCATCAATCATTAGTTTTTCATTGCGCGTTGTAACACCTTAGTTGTTCATTGATTGCTTTCTCATATGTGCCTTGACCACGGGCGGGCCTTCAGCAGACCGAGTAGCCCCTTGCTGGAGCCAGCGACCTTGGGTTCAAGCTGGTGAGCTTTTGCTCAAACCAGATGAGCCTGCGCTCAAGCTGGCGACCTCAGAGTCTCGAACCTGGGTCCTCTGCATCCCAGTCCGACGCTTTATCCACTGTGCAACCGCCTGGTCAGGCGGCTCCAGGTTTTTTACCCAGCAAATCTTTCCTGCTTCCTCAGTTAGAATAAACCACTCCCTTTGTACTTCATTCATTCATTCCACAAATTCATTGGTTGAATGCCTGCTGTACTCCAGGCATGGTGCTAATTGCTGGAGTTACTAAGACAGCCTCTGAAGCTTACCTCTGCCGATTGAAGGTGTTTGTATGTCTCCCCTGCCCAGCTTCCTTGTAGTCAGAGCCTGTTGCTGTGTCTCTGTCCCAGGTTCTTGGCACCCGGATGATGCTCAAGCTCCTGAGTGACTGCCCAGCAGCTCGGATGTTAACCAAAAACCTGTTTGTGGAAGCTTTGTCCTTGGCTTCTTTGAAACCAGGCCTCTTCTACTTGTGTTTTTTTCCCCCCCTTCCTGTCTTTTTTTGCGGGGTGGGGTGGATGGAGGGCACTGTGCAGTCAGCATGTCTTATTTCAGAAACTGGTTTTTCTTTCTCATAACTTTTATTTGGTGCTTTTTAGTCACTGATATTTGTGTCAGTCCCTCTCCTATTTCCCCCCACCCCCCATTGGAAGCCCCTGGAGGTCAGGGGCACATCTGATTCAGCTTTAAAGTCCTGTTCTTTCCCATCTACCTGCTTGGTGTGAAGCTGGTACCCAGATACGTAGTGCGAGTGATGGCAGGAGGCAGCCTCCTGTTGGGGCATTTCAGAGGGATCTGGGAGCTGAGGGAGCCCCCTTTCTCCTGTCAGAACCTGAAAGATTGTGAAGTGTGTCCAGCTAGTGAGTTGGAAACTAGTCTCCCAGCTCTTTCTGTGGTTGCTCCTTCCTTCGACCTCTAGACCCCCTGCCTCCTTCAAAGAGAAGGGTTCAGCAGAAGAGCAGTAAAGATCCGGGAAACACCATGCCTTAGCTGCCTTTCATTTTTTCTTCGGGGCTCTCTTTTACAACCTAGTAAATCGGCGCAGAACCTGCTTTTGGCCATTTTTCCTGGAGGTGGTCATTGTCCCTTTGGAAAGCTGGCGCCTGGCGGGGGTGGTTGATCATTAACAAATTCAGGGAGGGTCGGGTGGTGGAGGCAGTAACACCCAAGCAACCAGAGTAGTCGTGCCCTGGGAGTGAGGGTGGGGGTCAAGGGGCTTCCCAGTTTTGGGGCTAAAGGTAGTACTAAGTGGGTTATAAGATTCATCAAGAAGCTGAGGCATGAGGCAGCGGAGGACCCCTGTCCTGTGTTGCTATTGTTGCTTGTTTGTTTGGAAGTTTCCCCTATTAATGGAAATCCTGTCTTGCTTCCCTTAGCCCCAACAAAAGCACATGACTGAGCACCTACGAAGCGCCAGGTGTAGACCTGGCTGGTAGCTATGGAGATGGTTTGCAGTCCTGTTCCACAGGAGCTTTTGACAGTTGAACAGTTGCCATGGGGAGAGACATGAACCCTAGAGCTAGTTGTGACTTGGGCTCAAGTCTAGCTCATCACTTAAGAGTTGTGTGAGAAGGAATCTCTGAGCCTCAGATTCCCATCTGAAGGGTGGGGGAGGAGGATATAGTCCCTGCTTCTCTGGGTTGTTATAAATAAGGATTAGGAAAAATGTGTGGAGAAGCACTTGGCACATACTCAGTGCTCAGTTGTGGTTGGTTCCCTTCTCTTCTCCGTGGGGTGTGCTCTGCAGCAGCCAGTATGGCGTAGAGAGCCTTTAATACTAAGGATTCAGCCACAGAACTGCAGCGTTTCCAAGCCTCGACATGCTTATCTGTGAAGTGGGAATATGCACCCTTTGAGTTGCTGAGGGGAGAAAATGAAATCATGTGGAGGATGGTACCTGGCATATCCAGGGGCGGGACAACCTTCTGCCTCCCGTCACTCCCTCAGTAAATGTTAAGGACATTTTGTCTGCTGTAGGTCAGACTAGTGTAACAGTCTAGAAAATACAGTGTCAGAGCAGAGGAAGGGAGAAGAGTCCTGGCTCGAGGTAAGGGATCTGGAGAGGCTCCTGGGAGGTGGTACTGCCTCCTTCGTCCTCGGAAGGAGACCTGGAGGAAGAGGCTGGGATGCGGTCCTTTCCCTGCAGTCCTGTTTCTTTAAGCCTGTGCTTCCAGCCTCTTCACCAGGAGGTGACACTCTGCAGAGAGCTGCTTGGAAGCTTTATGCTCCCCTCCCCCAAACTGGGGTGGGGGGTGTGTGAAGATGCACTGGTGTAACTATAGCTTGGTGTTTTGGTGTCTGTGAGAAAAGCAGAATTGGCTCAAGCTGCTTTCTCAGTTAAGGGGATTTAAGAAGAAAAAATTTTAATCCAACCCTGGTGATCAATCTGACACCTTCCCTTTGAGCCCCAGATGGCTGATTGGGGCGGAAAGTTGGCCACTGCTGCTGTTGGGGAATGGAATGGGGTATCTGTCTTTATCTGTTGAAAATGTTGGCTCTCTGTACGTGCATGCACACTATATATAAAGCCTGCCTGCCTGGTTTGGTTTTTTGGAGGATATTTAAACATTCCCAGAAGGTTCCTGTTGGTTAAATGTCATTCTTGGAGGTGTTGTGTTAACAGGGCTTAGAAACCAGGTTCGTCTGCCGTGGTTCAGAGCCTTCCCCTACCTCTTCTCTCCTTGCTGACGTCCCAGGCCTGGTTAGGGGATCGATGGCTCAGAGGAGGATGAAGATGCAGGCATCACCCCCCTCCCACCTTAGTTTAGCAGCTCTTGTCTCTTAAAGATACCTAAACTGAAAAGAAAACTATTCACTCTACCATATTCTATCACAACTTCTAGACTTGGACAAAATGCTGCCTGGGTCTGCACATGTGTTTGTGGCCTGCTGATTTTTCTTTTGATAAGCATATTTCCAAATACTCTGAATTGTCCTATACTAATGGATAGGTGTTACTTAACTATACCTCTATTCCTGGGTCTTCCTTCCTGTCCCCCCCCTTTCTGCTCCACCACTGTACATACCACCACAGTGAACATCTTTGTATTTCACTGTGGATGATTTCCTTACAGGAAGTTCCCACAAGTGAAATTACTAGGGCAGAAAGTATGGACCTCTTTTTTTTTTTTTTTCATTTTAGGGGGGGAGAGAGAGAGAAAGAGAGAGAGAGAAAGGGGAGGAGCAGGAAGCATCAACTCCCATATGTGCCTTGACCAGGCAAGCCAGGGTTTTGAACTGGCAACCTCAGTGTTTCCAGGTCGACGCTTTATCCACTGCGCCACCACAGGTCAGGCTGGACCTCTTTTCAAGATTGAGTCATTTTGCCAAATTATTTTCAAAAGGATTGTCTTGATTTATACTGATGTTAGAATAGATAAATGGGTATTCTCTATGTGCACTGGGGATTGTAAATAAATAAGTTTGTTTTTTTCTTCAGGAAGCTCTCTTTGCTGTAGATGAAAAATGTTTTGCTTTTGGTACTAACCACCAACTTTAAGTACTGTGTGCTTCTTGGAGTGCCAAGTAGGGTTGGCGAGTCCTTTCTGTTCTCTGACTGCTTGAGACTTACAGCTGCCTAAGAGAGGAGCAAGGGGTGGCTGGTGGCACCAACGTAGACTAGGTGTGATCTTGTGTGGGCAGTATGAGCTACACATGCTCTCAGAGGTTAAGGGAAGGAAGTTGTGTGGCCTAGAGCGCCTTGGCCTGCAGGAATGGGCGCGCCAGTGCTTACTCTGTACAAGAAGGCATTCTGGTAGTACCCTGATTCATCATTTTGTTCAACGATGTTTATGGGGCCTCCTGGGCCCCAAGCTCAGTGGGGACAGGGAGATGGATAAGCCAGCAGTCTCTCCAGGCAGACAGAATCACACGCAGGGAATTTCTATATGATGCGACAGATGGCTGGAGAGGGTGCCATGGATGATCAAGGCCAGAGTGACAGGCTCTGCTGTTCTTTTGTTCTTAGGATTTTCAACTCCTTTCTCCCTTTCCTGTTTGTCAGGGGATTCCCTTACCACCAAGGTTGGGCACACCAACAAGTCCAGTCCTCCTTGTCCAGTGCTCATACACAGGTGGCTTTCAACTTCATGGAATTTCCATGCTGGGAAGGGACACTGGAAGCCAGCACCCCAGTTCCTGTTGGGGTCCAGCCAGTGACTGGGGTGCTCATGACTTAAATAGCTCACTCTGTGGAGCGATACTTTGAGGTCCTTTTTAGGAAGGCTTTAAAGAAATATTTGAGGTCATTGTTCTGGGAAGCAGTGTTGGTGTCAGACCCAGCTTACTATTTAATGAATCTTTTTTGGGGGTGGATACTTACTGCATGTGCTGGGCAGAGACCTTGCTGCCTCTCCAGTGCTGGTGAACCTGCACTAGCCAGGTCTGGGTATAGCTTCAACGCCACTGCTCCTGGTCACACTGTGTCATATAGAAGAATTCTCCCTGAGGGTCTGTGAAGCAGTAGAACCCTAATTTTTCCTGCTTCTCCATGGAGTTTATACTATATGGTAGGTCCTCCAAAGTGGTTTTTTGGGACGTGTCACACACACTTGTTTGGTGCGGTTTGTCATTGTGTGGTCTCCCTCCCCTTCCCCTGGCAGAGAACCAAGTAATCCTGTCTTCCCCTGGGGACTGGGTCTAGGGTTACATGTTGGGGGCAGGTGCCTTTTGTGAGCATGAGAAGAGCTCTAGGATAGGATGGGAAACCCGGGTGCTGGTCCCAACTCTGCTACTAAGTCACTGGCTGGCTAGCTTCCTCCAGGCCCCCATTTTCCATCTCTACACTCTGATGCCATCTAGGCCTAGAAAGTAAAAATCCTAGGGTTTATGCTTCCAGGCTAAGATGAGGTTTGGGAAAGCGGGTTTAGGGAAAGCCTAGCTATCTGGATCCTAAGTAGCACCTACTTAAGACCTGTGAACAGAGCAACCTGTGGCCATGGATGGAGAGGGGCACTTTAGGCCTCAGCGCCTTGTGCAAGACCCTGGGTGCTAACCCCAGGGGACTTGATTATTAATGTTACAAAACACAGACACACAGCTGGCTGTGGTTCATCATCTCCCCTTCACCCCCAAGTTCTTGGCTGGAGAGCAGAGAAACCCTGAGGCAGAAGAGAAAGCAGAAAGCCCAGGCTGGGAGGAGGGTGGATCATAGGACTGAGCTGCCAGCTGCCTTCCATTGTCTGATGTGCAGAGGCAGTGGTCCCCTCCCCCCATCTTCCTTTTGAGAATAAACATATCAACAGGATTGATTACCTGATTGGTCCCTGGGCAGCTGGCTCTGGCCTGCATCTGGAGCCGATTTCTCCACTGTCACACTCCCATTGTCTTAGATTGTTCACTTCCACAAATCAGAGGTTGGCTCCTCTGCCCTAACCCTACCACGACCCCCAGATGCTTGTTTGTTGGTAGAATGAACACTTCCTGCTCCATGAAAAAAAAAGAAAAGGCTGCAGCCACGTGGGCAGCGCCCCTGTCCTCCGCCTCCTCTGATGCAGACAGGATGTTCCATCGCAAACCCTCCCCATGCTCCCGCCCTGGGCCTGCTTCTCTGAAGTGGATTCAAAGTGGAGGAGACATTTCCAGGAAGCTGGACCAATTATCCCCTCTGGAGGGGGAGCTCAGCAGCGAGGAGACACCCAGCGGCTTCAACTGGGTGCTGTCCAGTGGCCCCTGCCTCCCAGGTGGGACCAGCAGGTCCTGAGCCCTGGCATACCCCTGGCACGGTGGTTGGTCTGGTCTGCACACAGACTCAGGACCTGTGACAAGATAAGACAGCCATAAGAGCACGAGAGGGTTGTTTTTCCTTTGGGCCCAGAGTGGGGAGGACTGAGTGGAAGCATGGTCTTGGGTCCTCTGTGAAATCCTGCCTGTTTTTCAAGGCTCATCATGACCTACACCCTCCTTGTGAAAGGAAGCCCTCTCAGACCACTTGCTCCAAACAATCGCCCCTCCCTTTGTAATGCTACAAAGCTGAGAGCTGGTGGCGTGTGCTGGAGCCCGTTTTCCTGTGGGCTGCCTGCCCTTGTTGCGCAAGAAGGAGGAAGGCCGATCGGCCAGTGACTGCTGCAGAGAGGCAGTTGAGTTTAGGCTAAGTCAGATGTTCATGGGTGCCTCCGCCAGACATGGGGCGCACTGGGCAGGAGGTGCTGCTGTAGATAGATGTGAGGCTCTGCAACTGTGGACCAGGGGACACAACACAGAGCTTTCTTTGGGTAGAGTAATCCAGGGACTGTTTCTATGTGACACCTTCTTGCTTTATTCTAGTGATGATAATTTGGATCTTGTCCAGGTTAAGAGCTGGGAAGTCGTATCCTCTGCCATGCATAGGCCATAGGAGGGACAGGAGGGCCACTTGTTCAATGTAGTTGGGCCGTGTTCTGAGTTTGCAGCTTCCCCCTGAGCAGTGGCAGTAATTATGGCGGGAACATGGCCGTGGATGTCTTACCCCTGCGGGCTGCATGTCAGGCGCAATTGCTCCTGATAAGGTAACTCGATTTAGAGATCTTGTGGGTAGCTCCTTCAGAGTTTTCCAAGTCCTTTTACCTCCACTGCCCTTTGGGAGCTCCCCAACAATCCTGAGAATCAGGCAGGGTGCTTGTCTTCACTTTCTCAGGGCCTGGGAATCTGTAGGTCGTTGGGCCCAGCTTTGATGTCTGGGTTCTCCACACCACCTCCCGACTTTCTGGCTTTTGTTCAGAAGCAGAGTGTTCAAGTCTCAGTCCTTACCTTGGGCATTTAAGCTGCTGGCCTTAAGCCTAAGAGGACAGTGGTCCTTTCTCAGAGCTGTTGGTGGGTTTCTACCTCGTGCCCAGGGCCAGACTGTAACTCTGCTGCCCCCTACTGGGAAGGCTCAACCACTGTCTCCCCATGCCTGTCCCCACCTTGCTTTCCCATCAGACTCAGCCATGGTAGGAGCAGAGGAAGAAGTCTGTCATTGGGGGTGTCAATGAAATAGAGGTGAGCCTCTGAGGCTTGGAAGACATCAAACTGCCGATTTCTTATTGCTCGTGATCCCTGAGAGATGAGGGTGGGAACCTGTGCTCCTTCCTGGGCACCTTCTAAGTGCCATTAACTCTCAGTGCAGAGAGCATTGAATTTGACCCCACAGAGACCCAGCCTCACAGGCAGGCAAGCTCACCATCACCTTTAGCTCACTTTGGGCCTATGAAGTGGAATCGTTCCCCCACCTGTCACACATGTAGGCATTTCATTTGTCTGACAGACCAGCCAGTGCAATACTTTAAGGGGGAAATTCCTGTCTTCCCAGGAGCGGCAGATGCAGAGCCGGACCCTGGGCCTTCCAACGCTGTGGCAGGGTTCTGCCCAGCCCAGCTTTGCCACTTAGCCCCCGCTCTCCCCGAGGTCTGGACTAGTACTTTGTAGATTGCATCAGGGAACCACTTACCCCAATTAAAACAGCCGGGGTGGGGTGGGGTGGGAGGAAATGGCTAGGGTGTGCTGGGAATGTTTTAGCTAATGCAGGGAGTGCTTTTTAAAAGGCAGGTAGAAAACTTTTGCCCCCCTCTTTGTAGATCAATTAAAGACCCTTCTTAAAATTAACCCCTGGGAAGTGTGTCAGTGGGCTCTGTTTTCTGTACATAGCCGCTGCTGCGCATCCCTGCCCCCGCCCCCAGAAAAAGACATGCTCTCAATGCCTTTAGAAATTTCTCTGAAAGGTGACCAAGTGTTTTTCAAAAGAGCTCCATTCTCTGTGATAAATGCCAGGTAGTGACTGAGCCTGCGGCCCCTGGGAGAGAGAAGAAAGCAGGGCTGAGCCTTGAAGGGGCCATCCCGGAGAGGTTGGGGGGCTGGCCAGGCCTCCCTGCGGCCCACGGAGCCCACTGGCGGCAGCAGGCACGGAGACGGGCATCCTATCAGCCGGGCAGATGGCGTTCACCTGCTCGGGACACGCTCCCTGGTGCTGGGGCCCTTGGAGTTGTCGGGATAATAACGGACAGCTGCCAGCTCTGGGACCCAGCTCTGTGGGCTTTCAAAGGCTTGGAAGTGTGTGGGGAGAAGGAGCCGGCCTGGGGCCTCTCTGCCCAGCAACTTGCCTTTTGTTTTGAGATTTGTGCCCCCCTCCCTGCCTGCTTCAACATCTGAGCAACAAGAGCGGTTTAATAGAGGACAGTTCTGTTTTGGAAACGACAAGAAAGCGCCTTGTCGAGTGTGACCTGGCCTCTCCTTTGTCCAGCCTTCCCCCGCTTTGTGTGCGCCTGCAATGGGTTTTGTTCTGAGGGGCAAAGGAGTTGGACATGGATTTGGTGTGTTCCTGGGGTTTTCTTTTTCCTTTTTTTTTTTTTTTTTGGCAGAGGCTACAGCTCCTGGTTATTTCTGAGTACCAGGCATTTGGGGACTGAGGGATTTTCGGGACCACTCCAGGGTCTTTGAATGACCGTGTGGTGTCAGGAACAGTGAGTGGCGATGAAGGCGGCTTTTTGACCGCCTGGTGTTTTCTCAGCTCATTGTATACATGTGTAAGGGACGAATAATTTCTCACAGTGCAGCCAGCCTCGAATCCTAATAGGCACATTTCCCCAAATGTGAATCGAGTGCAAGGCAGACTGTTCTGAAAACCAGCCCCATGGCTCTCCTCTTGCTGTTCGGAGAAGGGGTGCTGATGTTCCCTCCCGTTACATCGTGGCCGAAGTCTGCACTGGCCGTCGTTGACTGGATCTAGCTTGTAGCAGCGTGGGCTCTCATTAGGCTACATGCAGAATTGCATATTGAAGGGAAGAGGGATCAGTTTGATGGGGTCTGACAGAAATTTTATAGCCTCCCTCCTTTGGGCCAAGACTGGAAGGCAGGTTTGCCAAGCAAATGAGTGGTGTTTATAAGAGGTGGGAAGATTAGGAAACCTGCTTGATAATCCTGCCATTGGAAATCTGCACGTTTGCTCACACACAGTAGGTGCACTGTTGACAAACGAGCCCTGTTCTGTCACTAGAGCTGTGTCCTGTGTGTGTCTCATACACCTCATCAAAAGTGCAGTATAACTTTGTAACAGTGCTCAGTAAAAGTCAGACCGGCTTTTCATCTCCCATCCCTAATTATTTCACGTCAGTGAGGTTTTTGTTTTATATGCCACTGGCAGAGATTGCCTTTTCCTTAGGTAGTCTTAATTTTCACAGCTGACCTAGGAATGAGTCCCTGTCCTTCTGATTGGTGGCCTGTCCTGTTCTTCTCCGTTATTTTTAAATTATTGATGAGTATTTCTAGTTTGGGTGTGCGTGCGCGTGTGTGCTTTAAAACATTACTTATTTTATTCTGCAAATACTAGGGATTCAGAGATAAGACAGTTTCTCTACCCTCAAGGAACCCACTGTTGAATAAAGCCAAACAAAGCACTGAGCACAGGATAGCGGTGTAGGTTTTATCCAGGGCCTACGCCGGGGAAGCCGGGCACAGAGGAGAAGGAAGAGGTGGTCCTCCAGGGCCAGGGGAAATGTCGGGTGGGTATAAAAATTGGTAGAGAAGGGAAGGGGATGCTAGAGTTTATCTGGGAGCAGAGAGTGGTGTTTGTTAGGCAGCCAGGATGGTGGGGAAGTTGTTTCCTTCAAAGAAGACTATGTGCCCTCAAATTCTAGGACCGTAAGAGCAGAAAGAGGGGAATGTGATGGGAATGTAGTGTGTCCTGAGGTAGCAGGGCCCAGGTGGCCTATTGTATGAAGCCTGGCTCCATTTATCACGGGGCTCTGGGGACAAGGAATGGCTTGAATCCTATTTGAGTCTTCATTGCTTCGCCATTAGAATCTTGAGGCTGAGTCTAGGTAAGTGATGATGGGCTCCAGTGGAAAAGGCTGCTGTTGTCATCGAAAGCCTGGTGTCAAGCAGATGTCTGGTCTGCCACCTACTGCTGCATGACCCTCGGTAATCTAAGCCTTATTTTCCTGCTCCGTGAAATGGATCTTATAAAGTATTTACGCCTTGGGGTTGGTGTGAAGGTAGATAAAGAGAAGTGATCACAGTAAGTGCTCAGCCCACAGAAGCACCAAGGAATCATGTACTATTTTTATTGTCTTTACAATGATACTACCAGTAACAGTTCCGAAGAAATGTCAGGGTGCTGGCCCCATTCTACCAGCCAGCATCTTTCCCATTTATCCCAGGGTTAACCCAGATAAGGGGTGAACATGGCGTCAGGTGAGGCCGCTGTGGCCGTGGCTTTTTACCTCTCTATCACATAGTCTGGTTTCGAATAACCTGATGTTTGCCGATAATGAGCCTGGTGTCCTGGCCTGAAACTCTATGCCTGTTTGGACCTGTAGCTTCTCCCCTGTCCTCCTGCGAATACGCTCTGTGGCACACGGCTGACAGCAGCCTTGGACTTAGCGCACTTAGGTGTGCATGACTGCATTCCTCCCATTCTCTCCCTTAGTAGTGTGTGATCTCTGCTCCCTCCTCAGAAGGCCCCCTGGGTTCTGTGCAATACTTAGTCCTGTCCTGGAGGTGCTGACAGTCCAGGAGGAGGGATAACAAAGGAACTCGGGAGTTGCCAGTCCAGATAGAAAGGTGCCAGGAGTTGGGGACAAGGGTGGAAGTGGGAACATGTTCAAGTAGGGGAATCCGGGGAGGGCTACTGAGGAATGTGGCATTCCCAGGGGACTTTGAAGGTTAGAGTAGTTGCACGAGCAAGGGAGAGTGGGAGGATGTCTCTCTGGAAGATGTGATAAATGGAACGTAAGACACAGCTAGCAGGTAAGGGTGACTGGGCTTGGGACAAAACAGAGAGAGAAGAAAAGTCTCTATACGGAGAACCAGATTTGAGCCCTAAAACAAAGTGAGTTTCTTTCTGCCTGTGGTGCACCTTATAGAAGAATGCCCAAACTTGGGGCCCCTTACTCTGGCTCCCAGCTGCTCAGCCTGGCCGAGGAAGCCAGTAGCCTACAGCTTGGAGCTTTCTTCCATTTTTCAAAGCATTCCATGGTCCTGTGATTGCTCATTAAAAAGTAACTTTGTACTCTCCTCACCAGACCTAATTTGCTGTTTCCCAGCCATGACATGTAATAATGAGACATTTACTATTTATCAATGTTTGTCATGTGCTGCCCACTATGCTAGGCAGGTGCTAGGTTTCCACAAACTAGGGAAAGGAGGCATTTGGGGGACCGGTGACATTAGGAAGGAAAGGGTAATTCATATCTACTGAATCTCTTGATTCCTGACAAGGACTCTGAGGAATAAGATAGTGGTTCCCCTCTTACTCAGTTAATAAGCAGCCTGAAGTCTCTCAGCTTGCAGGTGTCAAAGCTGGGGTTTGTTACTTCCGGCCGTGGTTCCTGTGCCACACCTCCCATCAGACACATGTGGCCCTGGTCTTTGCCCAGCCTTTCTCCTGTCGCGGTAAAGCCCAGCCAGTGTGCTGGAGTGAGAGTGCTCCAATAAGAACAGCATTGGGTCCCAGGCATCCTTGCCCCTTCATGGTGGTGGTGTGTGGTTTTCTATGATTGCCTCAGCAGAGCAAGGTTCATCTCAGCAAACGACAGCTGAGTGGCCTTTGGACCAGGTCCAGGGGTTGTTTGCATGGGTGAGGACCAGTCTGTCCTCTGACAACATCTCCAGACTCATCCTTCCTGTACCAACAGTATTCCCTATCAGCAGAAAAGCCGGGTCTAGCTCCAGCACCGACTCTGGACTCTGCTCTTCCATCTCAGCCTGTTGCTGCCCTCTTGCCCTCAGTCCCTCTACGTGTGTTCTTTGCACACGCTGGACCTTCCGCCAGGAATGTTCTTCTAGAGTCCTATCTGCTATGTCCTTTACCCACCCCTATTTCCCAAACCCCCATTCAGCTTCACCTGCCAGCCCCTCTTCCTCTGAAGGACCACTGCAGCACCCCTATGTGAGACCGGCCCTCTGCCCACAGAATGCCTGGAACAACTGTTTTCGGTCCTCAGGGGAGACCCACTCCCGACCTCTTTACAGGAAATTAAGGCATTGCTGCTGTATGCTGGAAGGCAGCTGGCTGGATGTCCAGCTCTAGGCCACTGGAGTCACATTGAGTCGTGGTTCCCAGCTCCCTTCTCCACATGGTAAACATCTTTGCTGCCTGTTCTTCTTACCAGAACTCCAAGCTTGGAGCCCTGCCCTGCTCTCCATGTCTTATGTCATTTGGCTCCAAGCCCTCCCCCAGTTATACTCAGAATTCACTCCTACCTGTTCATATTGCACTGGCTCAGGGCTGCCTCCCACCTTAACCTTGGCTCCAAGCTTCTGCTTACTGCAATGCCTTCTCCATTCTTCTGTCCTGGTGGTGGTGGTGCTGCTGGTGCTGCTGGTGGTGGTATTTTGGGTTTGTTTCATCCTGCCCGTCATTCATTGGGCAAATATGGAGAGAATGTTGTCCAACAGAAATAGAGTATGAGCCACACATGTCATCTTAAATTATCTGGTAGCCGCATTAAAAAAACCCTCAGGAACAGGTGAAATTAATTTTAATAATATATTTAATCATAAATGAATATGTCTAACATGCCTTTTTGTATTTTTCTGAAGTGAGAACCCGGGAGGCAGAGACAGACTCCCACATGTGCCCAACCGGGATTCACGCGGCATGCCCACTAGGGGGCGATGCTCTGCCCATCTGGGGCATTGCTCCATTTCAACCAGAGCCATTCTAGCACCTGAGGCAGAGGTCATGGAGCCATCCTTAGCACCTAGGCCAACCTTGCTCCAGTGGAGCCTTGGCTGTGGGAGGGGAAGAGAGAGAGAGAGAGAAAGGAGAGGGGGAGGGTGGAGAAGCAGATGGGTGCTTCTCCTGTATGCCCTGACCAGGAATCGAACCCGGGACATATACACACCGGGCTGATGCTCTACCACTGAGCCAGCTGGCCAGGGCCCAACATGCTATTTTAATATGTAATCAGTATAGAAGTTATTGAGTTGTTTTCTATACTTTCTTTACTACTAAGTTTTCAAGATCTAGTCTATATTTTATGCATCTCAGTTTGAACTGCCTACATCTCTAGTCTTCAGTAGGGACTAGAAGCTGGGTCTCCCATGTTGGACCATGTGGGTATGGAGATTTGTCGAGTGGCGGACCTATTTGATGTTGTTTCTTGATGACCGTTTATTGGCATTATGGCCTTGGGAAGGTGACTTCCCTTCTCTGAGCTTATTATCTATGGAAACATGTACCCTCACCTCATGAGGTTGTTGTAGGGATCGAAGGAGATGATGTATACAAAGGCTCAGCATAGTGCCCAGCACGTAATATTGGTGATGATGAACCCTGAGCAACTACCAGAGGCTGGCTTGATGCCAGGACCTTCCTCCTGGCCCCTGGGCCGACTGTCCAGGTAGTCCATATCAAACTGAACAGGGGCCATGAGTAACAGAGGGACTGTCCAGCTCAGGGCCGGAGCTGCAGGAATACGAGGAGGGAGTGGTAATTCAGGAGAGGCTTCCGGGTGGAGGCTGCCCCACCCTGAGCTCAGCACAGGTCCTTTCGCCTCCAGAGCACTGCGTGACTACAATGGCTCCCGTTTGTTAACTCTTTGTCCTGTGTAATTAGTGTGGTGTGCCTCACTCTTGTCTCTAATTGTGTCGTACAGCGTGTACTTTATTATATCAGGGTATAATACCATGAGCCTGGCAGTTATCTTGTTCACTAATTGTTTCACATGTTTGTCTCGTCTGCCCTGCCAGATTACCTACCGCTCCTTTTGAGCAGCAAGTGCGTTTTGGATGCCTTTCGTCTCCCCTGCCAGGGGCAGGCTGGTCATCATTGGGGCCCAGGTTCAAATCCTGCATCTGCCATAATGACTTGGTCTGTGGCTGCAAACAAATCACATTCCCTTCGGTTATGCAATGGTATTTAAGCCTCTGTTCAGCCCTAACATTCTCTGATCTAGCGTATGTCATTCATTGGTTGATCTTGAGTGTTCTGAAAGTGGTGAACGTTCACTCCTTTGTTCAACAAATATTTATTAAATGCCAGATATTGGGGGGATGATGAAGAAATGGCACAGAATTTCTGTGCTTAAGGTTTAGGGAAGGGAACAGATATAAAGGAATGAAAGTGTTAGTACCACACTGAGAGGCATGGTCTTTATTCATTCAGCAGATCTTTGAATAAGCAGCCTTCACGGGCTCTGTCCTCCTGCTTACAGGCTGAAAGAGAAGACAGACATGCAGACACACGAAGAAAGATGGCATCACACATGTGGGGAGGTGCTCTGAGGGAGAAGGAGCACCAGGCTGGGAAGAATGGGGGTCTGGGTCCTTCTGGGAGTGTCTCACCCCTCCTGCAGAATCCAGAGGGAGCGCACAAAGTTGGCACATCTCCCTCCTTCCCGGGGTGGCATGGCCTAAAGTGGGTGCTTGCGCTCCTGCCTCTGCACCTGTAATTTCGGGGAGACTCGAGCACAAGCCAGATGAAGGCGGTGTCCACGGGTGCCTGGGAGCAGGGGTGGCCCCGAGAGCATGTGGCTGGGTCACCCTTTATAATTACAGCACTGTGGTGAAGGCCCCGGAACCCAGGTGGCGGCGGGCGGGGGATGCCGGCTTCCCATCTGCTCAGCCTTTTTCGGCTCTGAATGGATTAGTTCTGTTTGGGTTGGAGCTTACTGTTGTGTGTGGTTTTCATCCCCCTCCCATTTGTTCTCTCTCCCTGGCCTGAGCGCCTGCTCAAGGAGCAGTGAGGGTCCCAGCTTGGGAGGGAGAATTGTGTGGTGGCCATTATCCAAACAAGAAAGGGAATAATTGGGAGTTTGCATTCTTCTGGGCCCATGTGGAAACTAGGATGTGGCTGGAGGGTGGGGTGAGGTGTCAAGGCCTCAGCAACTTGAGAACGTGGGGTGCAGTTGTAGAAACTGGGGGTACAGTCTGGTCTGTGTGAGTGACCCCACCTGGTGCACGGCGCCCTTCAGGATAGTAGTTGCTGTGAAACCAACATTGGTGTACTGCTGGTGGTGTTTCTTATAGACGGGATGTCTGAATGGGTACTGATTCATTCCTACCAAATGATCCTGGTAATGCTTCTGTAGCAGGAAACTGTGGGCAAGAATTAATAGTTTGGCAGTGTGATGTGGTCCAAGACTCCACGTGGGCGCCTGCCACTGACTTCGCCAAGCGACCTCGCACTGAGCCCCGGTCTGTCCAGTGTGGCTATTAATTCCTATCTTGCAGGGTTGTTGAGAGGGAGGAGGTAAGGTATATAAGAGAGCCATGTCACCTATGGGACCCAGGAAGTGTTCAATAGAGCCTAAGGGTGTTCATCTCTTAAGACCACACCAGGTACACCAGGCAGATGTTGGGAATGCCCATGGACACTGCTGCATTTCTTGATGGGCTCAGGGAGCTTCTGCAAGTAAAGTAGCTTATGGGATACCAGCATTGCTTTATCTTCTCTTTGAAATACAAGAGCATGGTCCATCACTGCTATTGGCGTTCTCGCAGTATCTCCCAGAAGACCCACTGTGAAATGGCCTTTGGGATAGAGGGGTTGGGAAAGGCAGGGGAAGCAGTTGCGCCTCAGGCTGTCAGAGCCCACATTCTAGCTTAGTTAGAGTCAGAATTTCACACATGTGGGACAATTAGAGAAAAATAACAGATGGCGTCTGATCAGATGTCCCCACCCTGTGAAGCCATCCCAGACTGCCTCCCCTTCCCCATCCTGCTGAAATAATTCTTCCTTTCTCTGGGGTCCTGAAGCTAGGGCAGGCCTTTGCAGTACTGTGCATGGCACTGGCTGATAATTGGTCGTTTGTGCCATGAATTGTGCAACAGCTAAGGTTTGTTGAGTGCCTCCACATGCTAGGCCTCATCAAGCAGCTGCTGGGTTTCCACTTGGGACTTCCAGGCTGGTATGTGCTTGTGCTTCTGCTGGATTCCTAAGTGCCAAGCCGGCTCTTCCTGTGCAGCCTCTAGACCTTTCTTGGGCCCCTCTTTCTTGGATGTTTGATCCTGGTAGCCCTCTCTTGAGTTTGGTCTTGCTATAGGGCTTTTGGCTGATCTGAAGGCTCCCATGAAGACTCAGGCCAGCCTCCAGTCCAGCTCTGCTAACCAGTTACGTGATGTCCACACTCCCTTCTCCCTGGGCCTTCGTTTTCTTTAAAAAAAACAAACAACAACAAAAAAAACTAGGATTAGATTAAACAACGTTTCTGGTATTGGTTTTGAGACTTGAAGTTTCTTTTGGAAATTGTGTTAGCCTGGAAATGCCTTTGGTGTGCTGGACCCTTACCTGGGCCCTGGAGATGCCCAAGAGGCCATCTGCCCTCTGGGATCTCATGATCTAGTGGGAAAGACAGACAGACGTAAGCAGATGCTGATGGAGCTTCATGGGACCCAGTCGCTGGACATCCCCAGAGAAAGCCTGACTGACTCTATGCAGAGGGCTTCCTAGACGGCTATGGCATTTCATGTGAGTCCCCAAGAAAAAAAAGAAATTGAAGTTGGTGAATGACAGGGAAGAGTGTGATAGGGCATTCCAGCACGAGGAAAGAGTCTCATATCAATACTGGGAAGCATGAAAAGACAGGGCGTGTTCAGGAAGGAGGGCTTGTGTGGATGGAGTTGGACCTGTGGGGGGCCTGGCAAAGCTGTGTGCAGCCAGGAGCAGAGTCACTGAGGTTGTGAACCTGTACCATTAGGGGCCCAGTTAGGCCTGTTTGGAGATAGCAGTAGAGACAAGCAGAGGACTAGGCAGATGGACCAGTGAGGAGGCTGACACAGTGGTCCAGACATGAGTACCTAGTCCAGGTGGAGAGTGGGAAAGACAGACACTGGGATGTTGTATGGGGGCCGAAAAGTCAGGCTGGCCATTGAGAGCTGGTGTGATTGGGAGGGTGGCCCACACCCTCTTGACCCTCAGACATTTTCCTAATAATTTGGTGCCCTCATGCCTAAGAGGGTGTGCTTAGAGGTAATTGTAAGCAGCTTAGATTTGCTGAGGGCGTTTTTGAAAAGCCACCTCTATCCAAATTATCCAGTGAGCGAAAACACGATGGAGTTGGGCACGCTGTCCAGGTTCTGGGCATGTCTGTCTCCTGCTGTGAGCCGCAGTTCCCCTCTGGTGAAATGGTAGGGGGCGGGGGAGACACGGGACCAATGCCTGAGGGGTGTTGGCCCGCCCCCATGACTGCTGCCTTTGTTTCCTGGGGTTTGAGGATCACACAGGGCAGGGTGGCTCCATTCTTGGCAAGTGAAGTGGAAAATGCCAGTGTCTTAAAGTGAGTCCCAGAGGGGGTGGGGATGGGTGTGTGTGTATACTCAGTTGGGCGTGGCCCCAACCATCTCCCTTGGACAGGGCATCTGTGTTAGCCCAGCTTGGAATGTGCATGGAGTCCCTTCCCTTCTAAAATGTCTCCTCTATTAAGTATTAATAATAATCACTAACCTTCAGCTGGACTCAACCCCAGCACACTGGACACTTGTCATCTGTGCATCTTTGAGTCTCCACATCTATCCTTGACCTGGTGTGGCACCATGAACAGAGAGAGAGAAAGAGAGAGAGAGAGAGAGAGAGAGAGAGAGAGAGAGAGTGTGTGTGTGTGTGTGTGTGTGTGTGTGTGGTTTTGCTACTTTGTAGCCACTGCAGAATTTCTCACCACTGCCAAGTTATTTCCTTGGGGATATTTTGGGATATATCTAGAGTGAGATGATCGAGAAGTGGGCGCTGTGTGTTTGCAAAGGGATGTTTGCCCACGTTGACCGTGGTGTTTTGGAGCTTGTGTCCGGGAGCTGGCTCATTCCTCAGCCCTCACACACTTGTCAGGGAAGGGCTGAGGGGTACCTCCTCAGTCAGGGAGGAAGGGTGAGGGAAAGGGTGGGTGGCAGGACAAGTCTCTCTTCCAAAGATGAAGAGCAGCCATTCGGACCCCACGTCACACCTGTGTCATCTCCTTCCCGCTGTGAATGATGTTGGGGTTGAGAACTGCAAAAAGAACGTGAGGGGAGCACCAGTGAGTCCTGTACGCTGCCCAGAGGGGCAGCTGTCTCCTGGTGTGGGAGGGCTCTCAAATTGCACCCTGATAAGATACAAAATGAAATCACTTGGCGGTTTGTATTTATGGAAGTCCTAGGAACAGCGCCGGCTCCCCAGGGTGGCCAGGCAGGTGGGCTCTGTGCCCCTGCTGTAAACACTTCCTCCCACTTCCTTCCCGCCTGCCTGCCCCCTTTGCAGTGTCCCCTCTTCTTTCAGTCTGAGTTTGTGCCAGTCACAAGGCAGCATGACTTGGTATGGCACAGAGGGGTCTGACATCTGACTTGGGCCAGGGACTTCAGTCCAGAGCCATTCTCTCAGTCCAACCCCGGACCTAATCAGCTTACAGTGGGCAGGGCAGAGCTCTTCTGTTATTAAATTCAGAGCCTTGGTCTGCATGATGGAGGTAACTTTAATGAGATTAGAAAGCTTAACCGAGATGCCAATTAAATCTGGGCCCGTACCTGTTTGGGCGGCTGTCTAAGCCCCAACCTGCATCTGGAGGTTTCCTGCAGGCCTCGTGGGAGCCTGGCTGGGCAGGGGGAGGGCCATGTGAGGCGGGCCCATCTGGCCAGTCAGCCCTGGACCTGGGGCCAGTTTTCCCTGGTCAGGGCAGAGGCAGAACCAGGAGGGATCTGCAGGAACCTTGATCCAGGAACTACCAAAAGCTATATTCCTATAGCCTCCCTGCAGCCGGGGGTGGGGGACAGCTGGGTTGTTGCAGGGCCCCCAGGTGAGTTTGATGTGCAGCTAGGTTTGGGGACCAGGAATCAAGTTCACAGGTCCTGCCCTCCTTTCTTCCCAGCCCCTTTGATTGTCTGTAGGCAGGGGATGCTGTTGCCCTTCCATTCACACCCAGTGTTGTGTTTGCTTTTTCATTTATGCGTCATGCCCCTGTGTGAGGCGGGCCGGGCAGGGAATAGTGATTTCCCCGTTTTACAGATGAGAAGTCACCGTTTTACAGACTTCACCAGTTTGAGACCTGCCCCAAACTGGTGCCAGACCAGAGGGCCTGATTGTAGGGTTAAGGTTTTTCTTTTTTTCATAACTGAAGTCTTCCTTCTAGTTCCCACCAGAGGGGGTAGGGTGTGTGACTTTGTGATAACTGGACCAGCCAGGAAGAGCTGTGACCTTGTGAAGACACTGAACCATCAAGATCTTCACCGGCAAGACAGGTCAGACGTGACACCGAGGAGCCGAGGTTGTTCGGAGATTGCAATCAGCTTCCCTTGGTGCCTACTAGAGTAGTGGTTTATTTTCCATTGCCAGGACTCAGGCGGAAATGCTGTGAGGCTCTACCAGTGAACACTGCCTGGCTTGTCCCCACAGGGCATGAGTCTTTCTCGGGAGAAAAGGCAGAAAGGAGGGTTAGAAGGAGTCCATTCAGCAAGTATTTACTGAACCCCTGGTGAGCATAGCCAGATACTGGGCTAGGGGAGGAAGCAGAAACTTCACTTGTACAAACTGTGAAGCAGAGCTTTTTATCCCAGTTTTCTAGATGAGACCACCAAGACATAGACATCTTGGGAGAGCAAAGTCCCATAGCTAGCTCTGTGGGCTGTGGGTCACGTCTGCAATGGAACTGTGGGACTCCTTCCTGTTCTAAGGTTCTGGTTTCGAAGTCTCTGAGGGCCTGTGGACTACCCAAATCTAATTAAAAACTCCTTTCTTCAGTGGAGAAGACTTAGGCCATAGCCTCAAATGGAATTAGATAAAAATAGAAGAAAAACAGACTGCTATAGACTGGATTTGCAGGGGAGAGGGGAGCTAGGTCATCCATCAGGGATTGGCTGCCATGTCTGTGTGACTTACGGATCTCAAGCTAAGAACAGAACCAAGATTCAAACTCGGGTTTTTTCCAAGCTTTTCTCATGTTTCTGTGCTTCCGCAACTGTGTAAGGAGAGAAGCATGGAGGTCTTTGGAAAATAAGCCCCCCTTGGCCCCCGTAGCATTTAGGTTTACGAAGGTATGTTCTGTTCTTTGAAGTTACAGCTTTACAAAAGAGAAAAATGAGGATGACATTTCCCAGAAGAGCCAGGCTTAGCTCAGTCCGAAAAGCTCTTTCATCTGCCCGTCATCAATGGTTATTGATTATTAGACATGTTAAATATTTGGATTCTACGTTTTGGAATCAACCGTCCTATAGGGAGATATCCTTTGTCCATATAATAAGACCAAGTAGAAAGTGCTGGAAGAGCCACAGGTAGAGTTTCATGTGGACTTGGAAGATGAAGAAATTATCCTGCCCAGTGTCCAGGTTGGCCTGAGGGATGGACGGATGGATTGGAATGGCAAAAACGGGCCAGGAGGTGGGTGTTCGGGTGGAGGAGATGCAAAGGCTCAGGGCCAGTGCCTGTCTCCTGTGGCTGAAGCTAGAGGCCTGAGGAAAGAAGGAGGTAGGAATGGGAGGGAAAAAGAGGCTGAGAAGAGATTATAGCCCTTTTATCAGCTGTTTGCTTTAATTCTCATGCCAGCCCCAATAAAGGTATTGTCTTGTGGGGGGCCGTCCGGGTTAGCTGGGGAGCTGAAGTTCCTGTGCTTGGTTTAGTGCTCTGTCCACAACCCCGGCAGCCTTTTCGGAGTTTGTTCATAGTGAATGTTCACGTTGGGTGTCTCATGAGAGCGTTGCAGGTGGAAATACGTATCTTCTAATAGTTCTAGCTCATGAACCTACTCAGGGACTTTATTGCTTGTTCTGGGCTGGGGAGCAGGAACATTTGAGCTGGGCATTGATGGGTGATTAGGTGTTCTATAGGTAGATAAATGGAAGGTGATGGGGGAACTTATCAAGCAGAGAAAATAAAAGGAGCACAGTGTCCCCAGGAGCTGATTGGTAGGGGGCTGAAACCATTTCAGGACATGGTAAGCACAAGGAGCAGGGAGAGCAGGAGTATACAGCCAGAGGTCCCCATGGGCTCAGATAGCCTGCTCTCTACCCTCTCCATCCTCTCCTTTTAGCCCCTCCCTCCTCTCCCTCTCAAGTTTTCATTTCATTTGATGGGAGGGATTGAACCATCTGGGGAGGAGGAAGAGGAGGAGGAAGACACATTCTTCCTGAGTGAGCTCAGGGCTTGCCCTGTGTCTTGTCTCTGATCCCAAGAACCATGTCTGTTAGAAATCTGTGGTTTGGAGGGTCTAGCTGTGATCAGCAGAGGATTCCTCTGTCTGTGGGCCACAGGTGTCTTAGGGTGGGACCTCTCCCTTGCTGTCCTTGTCAGCTTCCAGCCAGGTCCAGGAGGGGTCCTATCTCTGCCTGTTCCCAAGCCCCAAAGGTAGTAAGCAGGCTCTTTCAGCACCTTCAGAGGCCTGTGGAAAAAGTGGCTCTTTGGGCAAGTGGAATAAACATCTCTTTTCAGGGAGACCAAGAACCAGGGCATCCAAGCTGTCAGAATAAACAAAAGGCTTTGCTTTGGAGATGGGAAGGAGGCTTGGCAAAGGCTAGGAGAGGCAGCTAGGTCTTAGCAATGCATAAAGACCACTTGGACCCCCTCACTGCACCTGGCCCACTGGGCTCAGTCTTGACTTCCTTCCAAAGTGGGAAGGACAGTGGGACGTTTAGTCCTTGAGGCCACCCTCCTCCCTCTCATTGCTTTTGTCCTTTGGAACTGCAGATGCTTTGCCCAGCATTCGCTTAAGCAGTCTTCAGAGCTGTCTGGGTAGGGGAGGCAGACAGTGATCCTATTTTACTGAGGTGACCAGTGGCTCCAGAAGAAGTGGTCTGGCCAACTCACTTGCCAGCAGAGGCCGAGCAGCACCAGGTTGTCTGAATGCCCAAAGCTTGGGTTTTACAGGCAGAGGGACCAGTGTGTCCTGAGACGTGCATAGGCATGGAGGTGTGTGTGCGTATGCGTGTGTGGTGGTGGTGGTGGTGGTGGAATAGTTTTATAAATATAGCCAAACTGTAAGTAAGTAGTTGACTGAGTTAGCTAGTCTTTGAATTTGATCTTTTAGACTTGGTGACTGTTCTAGAAAAGCAGGATTTGTGCAAGGACTTGATTCACCCAGAAAATATTTACTGAGCCAGCACCTTCTCTGTGCTTTGCACACCATTCCTGCCCCTATCCCTGGGAAGACAGCTGGCTAATTTAATAAGGAATTAACAGTCAGATGTGACAAGTGCTGTGATGAGGAACACATAAAGGATGAAGTTAACACCCAGGGGGAGAGAGTGGAGGAGAGTGTTTCAGAGGGTGGTTGGGCATATTCATCAATGAAATATGGGTGAAAGGAAGGCCTTTGTAAGTTAGCTAAGAGTACTAAATATATATAAGTAAGAATAGGTTGTTTTTTTCTAGTAGCACTTAAGGAATCTAATTGGTAAGAAACCATGAAGCTATAAAGACCTTCCTTTTGCTTTTAATACCGTGTGGATTGATGGAGGGAGGCGGTAGGAGCAGAACACCTCTGTGGGAAATCCCTGTCTGTTTCAGAAGCCAGGGTTGGGTCTGAGTCTTAGAAGATGAACTGCCCTGTCCCCTCAGAGGCCTTGGCACAGTCAGGTGGTCTCTGTTCCTTTCAGTTTGGACTCTTGGCCCCGCCCCTCTAGCAGGTTCCTCACCAGGATCCTAAAGGATATGTGTCCTAGGACGCTTTGGACCCATTCCTGGGGGATACTAACAAGAAAGCCCTGTGTTGTGTGCCTGGGAGACACCCAACAAATATCTGTGGACCTCTTGGTGGGGATCTCTGAAGGGCAGCCCGCCTTGCCCGCCTGTCCCGCCAGACCAGCAGGTACAGACGGCTCTGCAGGGCGGGGCTGTTTCCCGCCCTACAGCAGACGGTCCTTGGTAGACACTTGGTCCACCTCTGCAGCCCCTCTGCATCACGTGTGGAGCAAACGTAGAGTCAGCCACCCCCTGAGGGCTTGCTAGGTGGGCTCTGTTCTAGGTGCCACTGGATGGGATGAAGGTGTGATGTGTCTTTCAGCAGCTGATACCTGTGATCACAGAATTTGAGTCAACCAGACCACTTGTGTTGGGTTCCTTGGGGACACGAGGTACCAGAGCTATTACCTTTCTTGCTTCAGAGACAGAAACTTACACACACACAAAAATACACGTGCGCGCACACACACAAATATCTGTGACCAGTTAATCCTCCTGTTGGGGGTGTTCACTTTTCTGTAAAATGACCATTTTGTTTCCCCCATGTCAATACCACTCCCTCATGTTTGCTCAGAACCCAGGGACTGGGAGCAAGGAGGGAAGGGGATTACTTCTCTCTGGTCTGACCCAGTGCAGGGGACCGTTGTGTATCTACTGGCTGCCTGGCCTAATCCTGGAAGGCTTCCTGGACCTGCTGTCTTTTGGCTGGGCTTGAAGGGCAGGTAGGGCAGCAGGGGAAACCTTGGGCGGGCTCGCTCCCAGGACAAGGAGCCTTCTCAGGAGGAAGGGGGCATAAGGCCGCATGACGTGTACTGGCTGCGCCGCCAGCCCATCAGCATCGCCGTGGGCCAGGGCAGCCGGGGCTTTGGGTAGAAGGGGCTGAGTTGTGCAGTCTCACTCCTCCCTGTAGTTTCAGGGCCCCCCACTTTAACCATGTCATTTTATGAATGAGGCACCTGGAGCTGCTCTTGATCACCTGCTGGGTTTTGTTGGGATTATCATTCTTTTGTGTCAGCTACAGAGTTTGGTAGAGGGGAAGAAATGTGGACTTTGAAGTCAGGTAGGCCTAGGTTCAAATCCCAGGGCTGCCAGTACCTGGCCTGTTTGTTACTGTGGGCAGGTCAGCCCCCAGAGCGGAGCTTCAGTTTTCTTCTCTTCAACATAGGGGTGATAATGCCACCGACACCGTAGGACTGTTGAGAGGATCAGAGATGAGTACTCAAGACCAGGCACTGGGAGGCACCTGTTACTACCAACTATTGCTTATCCTACCACTCCTGTAGGCAGTGCAGGGAGAGAGAGGGCCTGTACCCAGAGCATATTACCTTCAGAGGAGGAAGAGCCCTTATGGGGATGTGGATGCGGGTGCGGGTGGGGGGTGGTCCCTAACCTCCCTGGTGCCCTGGAGTACTGAGACACAAGTTCAGCCATCGCAGTCCAGCACACACTGGTGGACAGGTATAGATTTCTCTACCCTAGTACGGACTCAGTTGCTAGTGACTGGGCCTGGCAGGTATCTGGGAGCCGGCTGCCAGAGGCCTCCAGACAAGGTTCTCTGCCTTCTACATCTCTGGCAACGCTGGTGCCTTGAGTGGGAGGCAGGCTGGCACCCGGATTTCAGGCAGGAGAGCCAGCTACACCGCCCTCCATCTGATAGCTGGGTGTGGAGGGCCACCTGAATGGACAGTGGCGGACTCTTAAGTGCCTAGCTTCTCATGGCATTGTTTGGTCCAATTTCCTCTGCATTGTGACCTACATCATTCTTTATTTGCTAAACCCTCTGAGCAGGCAGCAGTAATAAATCAATTAATGACTCCGATGAATCGTTTAATGGCTGACAAAATAACACTAAAGCCAGCAGCTTGCATCTCTCCAGCAGTACCAGAGGATGCTGGTTGACCAGGGTGGGGGACGAAACAGAGACTGTTAGCTAAATTAGTGCAATTAGTGCATACTTTAAAGGCTTAGGTGGCATCTGCTCAGCTCTGAGCCTATGCGTCCAACCCTGCAACCCACGGCAGTAGGCTGCTGGCTGGCTCCTGACCCATCAAGAGCGCTCTGGGATTCCTGGCCCCTTCATCTGTACACCCCTCCTTGGCCAAGTGTAAACTTCCCTGCTCCACTATCTGGGGACTCCGGTGAACTTGCCACACTGTGCACATCCATCTGCCGCGGCGGAGGGTGAGCTGAGGGAAGTGACCCTGTCCCCACTAACTTGGGTGCCAGCTGAGCAGTGTGGACTCCCATTCTTGAAAGATATTCTGAGAGCCGTGCCTCCAACGATTTCTTTTAAACTTGGGGGGGGGGGAGTTTCTAGAAGCAGGCAGCTTTTTTTTGTTCTCTGCACACCTCAGTCCTGGCAGGATTAAGTTGTCATTGGAACTAAGCTTGTGTGCGGGTCCACGCCAGGGAGTTTTCCACTCTCCAGAAGCAACTGCCAGTGTTCTTGTTAAGGAGCTGTCACTGGCCTACTATGACATGTTTGCAGTTGTAAGTAGCTCCTTTAAGACTGTGAGAAGGTGTGCGTGTGTGTGTGTGTGTGTGTGTGTGTGTGTGTGTGTGTTTTGCTAATGGTGTAAACCGGGGCCTGAAGCTCATCTCTCTTTAAGAAGAAAACCAACGTTGTACAAATAGTGTGCTGTTGATCCACTTTGCACTGTTCATTTGTGGGGGCACCTCCAGCCCTTAATCTCCCATGTCTTGCGTGTACACGCCTGGGACCTGTGCCGTGTAGCTCTGTAGTCCAGCTGGGGAGGTGTTTGCACACGGAGGAGGGCGCCCTGGCTGGCATCCAGGGTATAACCAGGTATTAATTACACGGGGCTCCACCTCTTACACAAACGGTGCCCTTTGATCCAATTCCCAGAAGAAGCCGGATGCTTCCTTGGATGGATAGGCAGGGCCCCGGGGGATGGTGACCATGGCCTCTCGGCACAAGGAAGCTAGTTCCTCTTTCTCGTAGAAATACTCGGACAGGGGTGTGCCTTTTTTTCATGTCTTAAAAAAGAAACGGTATTTTTCTAACATGTGGTAGGGAGAGGCCACTCCTCAGAAGAAGGGCTTCTGTCAAGCAGAGGACGCTGTCTTCCAACAGCCTGGCCCCTTGCGTTCCCCGCCCGCCCTCCTCTGTGTTCACGGGATCGTAAAAAGTAAGCGTGTCTGTCACCTGCCTGGTGCTGTGTCGCTGGCTCAGAGGCTTCTGTTTGCTGAGCCCCTAACCTGAGTCCTAATTAAGTTCCCCACACCCCGCAGAGGGTAGAGAGCCCCCTCCTCTCAGGTGACGATGAAGGACTCGGAAAGGTAAAGTGAGGTGCCCGAGAACCCCAGCTCCTGGAGCACGGGAGGGCTGGGCCTCGAATCCAGAGAGCCCAAGAAAGGAGAGCCCTGGGTGGCCGCCTTCAAGCATCAGTTTCAAAACATACACTGAGAAGCCTGGGCACAGCTAAGAGCCAGGCTCTGGTTCTAGCAGACCTGGACTGGACTTCCAGTTCTGCCCGTGCCAAACTGTGTCACCATGGACAAGTCCTTTGACATCCGAGAGCCTCTGTTTTCTCATCTGTATTCCCTGCTGGGTTGTCAGGTGAATTGGGGACAGAAGTGGGAAAAGCTGCTGAGGTGAGCTGGGCTAGCTGAGTCTGCGTGCTGCCTTCTCAGACTAGGGTGGGGGCGGCGCCCCTTCTGTGGACAAGCCCCCTCTTGTTGTGGGAGGGGACGAGGGGAAGCCCCAAGCCCCCCATGGAAAGCAGAGGTGGGATGAAGCTCTAGCGAAGGCTGAGGCCTGGTGGGATTTGCTCTGAAGGAGAAGCTGTCAGAGGGCCTGGTTTTCAGGGAGGGTTAAGATGACAGCAGTAATCTCTCACGTCTGTATCACCTCCTGCATCTTCGAGTCCTGCCATCCTTTAAGGCCCTGGCTTGAGTGCCACCTCTTCCATAAAGCCTTGCTGATCCCCCTAATCCCCGCCTCACAGTGCCCGCCCAGAGCACCTTCCCCATCCCTCAGTTCTCTGTCATCGAGACTCATTCCATGCCCGAGACCTTGAGGGCAGAGCCCTGCCTCTCATCCCCTGTCCCGGCAGGCACAGAGCGTCCTGGACAGCCCAGGAGCCAGTGTTTGCTGAGTGCATCCGGCATGTGTAAAGCACTCGTAACCCGTGTAAGCTCCCACCTACCTTGTTTCTCCTTCTCCTCCCAGGGTAATTTGCCAGTTAGAGCCAATGGACTGTTCAGTAGGATCTTGTGCATGCATGTACATGCACATGCGCTCACTCACACGCACCCACCCACCCACCTCAGGAGGTCGCTCTACTTAGGGAAGAGCAAGACATAGATGATGCCAAACGCAGAGAATGCACTGTGCATTCCTTATGTTTGTAGTGACCTGTCCATTGTTTCTTCTCATAAGCGTCAAAAAGCACACAGAACTGAGAACTTCAGGGTGTGGAGGGTGGGGGACGGCACTGCTATTTGGGTTTCTTGAACCCAAGGTATGGGGTGGAGGGACAGAGGTAGACTAAAGTAAGGGTCACTTAGAATAACAGGCTTCTCTGTGTCTCGGTTTCCTTACAGAAGTGGCATCTTCCCGGGGATATTGAGGAGTAAATAGTACCCCCTTCCCTCTCTCCCGGTCTCTGGAATTGGTAGCTTCTTTTTGCATTCCCTCTCTGTGTTCCTGCATTCATCCTCTCATTCCGGGTGACTGAATGAGATGGGACCTTTGGAAAAAAGCTCTGGTGTCTGGACAGCCCTCACTTGGGCCTAATGGCCTGGCCGTGGCTGGTTGGGGCTCTTTTTGCCCACCTGTGGTCCTTTTTCAGGTAGCGTGGCTAAGAGCTCAGTGTGGGACCCACTGTTTCCTTGAAGCAGTAGGATCTCAGTTGCCTGGTCTAGAGCTGAACAGCACAGGAAGGTTTGTCTGAGTCACACAATAGGTGGGTTCTAGCTGGAATGATATCCTGACCCTCAGTTCAGGGGTCTTAGCTCATGTAATTCCCAGGAGGCAACAGGCAGTGCTAGGTACTGTGGCTCCCCCTCCAGCCAGGGAGGAGACTGGGCTGAGACAGTCAGCATGGCTCTGATGTGGCCGAGTGGAGATCAAACCCACTTTGTGTCACGTCCCAATTGTGAGCTCTACCCTGTTACCGTAGCTAACCCACTGCTTCCCGAGGCAGCTTATCCTACTGCTCTGACCTGGAGAAGCTTTTGGGGAGGCTGGAGCATCGACTGCTGGACTCAGGCCGTCCCTTGGCTCTGGGAGAGCACGTCCTCCTTCCATGTGACAGCCCCCTGGCTATTTGGAGGCAGGGATCCTGTGTCGCTCACTCCTGTGAGTCATCTGATGAACCTATTTTTAACACCAGCTGGTTCTGTCTCTTCACGTAGCAACAGCCCTGTATCTTCTCCACACTGCAGAATTAGAGTCCCCGTTCTCCAAAACGGATTCTCCTCTGTGGTCTGTGCATAAAAGCCAGAGGCCTCTTCCCATACCTTTCCCTCTTTGGGCCCCGCTCTCTTGGTCTTGGCCTTTGTGTCTGGGTGATGCCATTCCCTCCATTCTCTCTATCTCCTCAGCTTTCTCTTCAGTTTGTTGATGCTGCCAAAATCCCCTCTAGGAACTTGGCCCAGGTGGACCCAGGTCACTCTAATATGCTGCACAGAATGCTGAAGGCTCTGTCTCGATGACACCAGTGTAAACATCCCTCTCCCCTGGACATGCGCATCACTCAGAAGCCTTTGTTTCTCACTTGTCCTCCTTGTGTAGTCGGTGCAGGAGTGTCCTCACTCCCCTTTGTGACCATTTCTGCACACAGCCAGCCCACGTACCCCGGTGTCCTGGGTGCTTGGCCACGTGGCCTGTGTTGAGTTTCAGTCAGGGAAGCCCGCACTTGGTGGTTTCCCTGCTGCTACACGCCTGCTGAGGCCTGAGCATTGGGGTGGGGCGGGGAGGGAGGGGATTTGCAGAACAAAGTTCCATTTTGCAGCCTTGTAAATCAGTCAGGAGGGGTTGGCCGACCTGGCAGGAGTTCCGAGGTTTACTTTGAGCATTTGTTTTTCAGTTTTTCAGGACCTTCATGGGCATAGATCCATTTTCAAAACAGTAAAAATGGGTTCAGGGATCTCATGCTAGTTTTCGAGTTGAGGATAACTGGGGTTCTCAGGACAAGGCTGGAAAGTAATACCTGTAGGGACCATCCCCTGGACCCTCACTTGATGGATGCTTGAATGCTTGCCACCTGTCATGAGCTACTATAATACTAGATGGCAGACTCCTAAGAGCTGTCTCTAGGTTCCTCTACAGCAGTGGTCCCCAACACCCAGGCTGCGGACCAGTACCGGTTCGTGGGCCATTTGGTACCCGTCCGCAGAGAAAGAATAATAACTTACATTATTTCCGTTTTATTTATATTTAAGTCTGAATGATGTTTTATTTTTTAAAAATGACCAGATTCCCTCTGTTACATCCGTCTAAGACTCACTCTTGACGCTTGCCTTGGTCACGTGATACATTTATCCGTCCCACCCTAAAGGCCGGTCCGTGAAAATATTTTCTGACATTAAACTGGTCCGTGGCCCAAAAATGGTTGGGGACCACTGCTCTACAGGGGACTTACTGCGCTGCGCAGCGTGAGCAAAGGGCCCAGCCCCACATCCAGGGCTTGCTAAGTCTATTTGTTCTTGGAGCCTTGGGTTCTCTGGTATTGGATGGTTTGTGGGCGATTCATTGGGTTGCTTGGTACTGGATAAGGTTGGGATCTTGGAGGCCACTCTCTTCTGTTTAGAATTTGTCCCTGTTGCCTAGAGCAGAAAGTCCAAGTTTCTCAGCACAGCTTTCAAGGGTCTGCACAGTCACTGAGCTCCTGCAGCCCAGGCTCCACCCTGCTTCTCCACTGGAGGGGGGGGGGGGGGATATGCACTCTGGGGTAGGGGAGGTGTTCAGGTACCCCGCAATTCTGAAAACCAGATCTGGGCAGCGAGGGTACCAGGAGTAGGAGTGGCCCCAGTGAAACCAGCTGGTGTGTTGGGAATACACACGGACGGCCAGTGGCTGTGGAACCACCCTGGACTCCTGAAAACCCTCTTTAGGGAGAAAGTTGTGGAGTCAGCCCTCCTGGAAGTCTTCCTGGCTGTGAACAAAACTAAAATACTTTCAGAGCTTCAGGCAGTTGTCTGAAGGCACCTTGGACTTTTCCAGTTGACTCTACCCAGGAGGCTTAGAGGAGGCAGCTGGCTGGAATGGGCCTCACCACCCTGCAAGGCCTGTTTTTTATTTAGAAAGAATTTTAAGTTAGTTTAGTAAAAATGCGTGCGTTACCAAACTGCACGCCTGATGGGATTCTGCCTGTTTAGTCCGTGTATGTATGCGTGCCTGTATGGATAGAGGCCAGTGAGGAGGCCCTGCGCAGGGGAGCCCAGATGTCTTCAGCGGCTATCAGCAGGCTCCAGTAACAGATAGGTTCATGGGTGGTTTTCAGTCTTTGAACTCCAAGTACCCTAGAATGCACAGAGGACTCTTAAAGTGCCAGGGCCTCTGGAAGATTGTCTTCCTGTTCATACAGGAGCTGCATTTTCCAGTTCGCTACCCTTCTGGGTTGTGGGGACTTGGAAGAAGGATGCTAGAAGTCATCTCCGATTCCTCCATTGGACATGTGGGAAAACTGAGGCCCAGAGTAAGAAAGAACTTGTCCGTGAAGTCCCAGCTAGGACTGAGCCCGTGGTGGGGTGGGGTGGGGTGGGGTGGGGTGGGGGGATCTCACTCTTCTCCTCTCCTGCTCCAGTGGGGGACTTCTGTCCCGTGCACCTACCTCTGCCCTGGCCTGCTTGTAGGCCTCAGTGAATGTCAGGGTTTTTTTGTGTTTTTAGAGAAAACTCAAGAGACATTTTGCTGAGTGCCTTAATGGAACTCTTAACTCAAAGTTGGAAACCACAGGGAGAGGCTGATTCCTTGCAATCTGGAAAGGCCTGGCTTGAGATGGCCGGCCAGGGTGAGCAGGTCTTTGAATAATAAAAGTCATAATCATTTATTGAATACCTGCTGTATGCCTTATATTTTGCTGGGTCTCAGAGATAAATAAAACAGCTCTTGCTGTCCAAGTGTGGGGTTAGGGCAGTGTCACGTTGATAGATGTGGTGGGGGGCGTTCCTTGGATTTGATTTTGTGAGAAACGGTTGTTTCTTAACCCTTTTGTCACCCTTCATCACCAATTGCTGCTTTTTGTTTGCCTCTTTATGATTTTCTGCCCTTTGGAAAGTTTTGCATTATTCACACATTTTTTACTTTATAATCAAAGAATAGCAATAGCTGTCATAATTCAGGACACAGGTTTAAAAGCACTGCAGACTACTTAATTTTGCTGTTAGAGGAGGCTTTAAATGATAAAAATCATCTCCTCAACTTCCTGCCACCTTAGGTCTTCCTTTTATTGAAGGGTAGCAGAGGTTCACACTCCAGCCAGGTGTCAGAGAATTACACAGTCCACTCACTAGAACTGTGGTCACCCCAGCGCTGATATTCAGAAGACTGTGGACCGACCCCCCCCCCCCCCCCCCCCCCCGTTCCTAGAACCACTGACTCATTGCTGACTTTGGAGTGAACAAGACCTCGGAGTAAGGGGATACGTCATGCTCTCAGGTTCAAGTTTTCATTTAAAAGGTTTTTTTTAAAAAAAATTACAAGCTGTCTTTATGTTATATTCATAAGGAGCTCTTCAATATCACTAAGGGAAAAAAGTCACATACCCAAATAGCAAAGGGCATGAATATTCTACCATAAAAGTAGATCTACAGATGGCCAGTGTAAACCATTTCAAAAGGTTGAGATCCAAGAGATAAATGAAAATACCAAAGAGATACCAGTTTGCAGTCACCAGGTTAGCAACCACTTATGTCATTCCTGTTGATTAAATTGGTTAAATAATGATACAGCTATATTAATAATGGGTTCAGTTTAAAATAAGTTGTTTTCTTTGACCACTTAATTGCAGTAGGGGGTAAGTGTTCATGACATTATTTAACAAAATACAGTGACTAATTTTCTTTTACTTTGTCATGTTCTAAAATAGGGGTGTGTTTTGTACTATGATAGATAAATGCTAACTTAAAGAATTGAGTTTGTGAAGCTGTCCAGATCTTTCTCTAAAAACAAAGCCTTGTTTCCAAGTCGAAGGCTGAGGAAGAGTAGGTCTGTGCTCTGAAGAAGATATGGAAAAGGGTTGCCTTGTGCCTGCTCTCTGCACAGATGTCTGTTTCCTCATCTGTAAAGTGGGGGTGCTTGTGTCTACCTCAGAAGACTACCTTGGGGGTTCAGGGAGAGATGGTGTGGAAGCACTGGCCTTTTCTGAGCACCAGGCCAGATGGCTCCCACCATCCATACCCCCTGGGGCTGGGCCTTCCTTCGCACCCCACGGTAGGGGCTCCGTCTTGCTCATCCTCATCCCAAGAACAAGTCAGTTCCACAAAAGAGGGTTTTGGTTTTCCCAGAGTGATAGCCTGCTGCCACCCACCTTCTTTCTAATCGTTGTCCTTGTTAGTCCACCCACCCTGCTTGACCGGTCGACTTCAATGAAGACGTGACCAACTGACGAGAGACCATGTCCTGGAAGCACGCCTCTCTTTTGGAAAGATGTTGGTTCTCCTTTGCATTTTGATAAATAGGGACGGACAAAAGTAGGTTTAAGTATCCACTGGTCATTGGTTCAGTTACTAAACCATCATTAACTAAAGATAAATCATAAGTAAGGGTACAAAATAATAATAATGATGATGATAAGAACATAAATAATTAATAAATAAGTAATAATACAAGAATAAACTCTGTATTTCTCATACTCATAACTAAATCCATTTTTGCCCACCACTGTATATAAGAACTTTTTTCTTTTGGGAGGGAGGTAAATGATCTGAAGTTTGGAGGGATAAGTAGATAAAAATAAGCAAGGAAACTTCTATTAAAGAATTAAAGGGGCCCTGGCTGGTTGGCTCAGCAGTAGAGCGTTGGCCTGGTGTATGGAAGTCCTGAGTTTGATTCCCAGTCAGGGAACATAGGAGAAGTGATCATCTGCTTCTCCACCCCTCCCATCACTCTTTTTCTCCCCGCCACCCCCTGCAGCCATGGCTAGAATGGTTCAAGCAAACTTGGCCCCAGGTGCTGAGGATGGCTCCATGGTCTTGGCTCAGGTGCTAAAATAGCTTGATTGCTGAGCAATGGAGCAGTGGTCCCAGATGGGCAGAGCATCATAGGGGGCTTGCTGGGTGGATCCCAGTTGGGGCGCATGCGAGAGTCTGTCTCTGCCTCCCGCCTCTCTCTTAATTAAAAAAATAATAATAATAATTTAAGGAGCTGTGGCCAGGTAACTCGGTAGAGCATCATTCAGATATGCCAAGGTTGCAGGTACGATCCCCAGTCAGGCACATACATACAAGATCAGCCAATGAATGCATGGATAGGTGGAACAACAAATCAGTGTTTCTCTGTCTCTCTCCCCCTCCCTCCCTCTCTCTAACCCTCCTTTTTTCTCTCTCTTTAAAATCAATTAGTAAAAAAAATAAATAAAAAGGAATTAAAGGAGATAAAACACATTATAAAATTGATAATTAGAATGAAGTCTCAGAAACATAGGATAGAATTAACATGCTCAGAAACAAACTTTGTAAGAATTTTGTCTCTGATTTAAAATGACTGAGGGAAAAAGCATACTGAGGCAATTGACTATTTGAGGAGCGAAATCTATATTCTTTACCAAAATGATATCCTGAAGGATGAAAGAGTTAAATGTAAAACCAATCTTTGAAAGAACTTAAAGAAAATATAGGTGAACATTTGCCTCATCCCACTGTTTTTAAACTTTTCTGTTCTGCTGCTGAGGCGTAATTGTTGGCTGTAAATCATGAAAAGTTGCATTTTCACAGAACTGCCAACCACAAGCAAACAGTGCAGCTAATGGATAACCTGGCTTATTCCCCAGGCGGCCCTCATCCCTGATAACACCGGGGTTGGAGGAGCTTCTCCTTCTGGTTAGGACTGTGGACTCCAACCTGGGGAGGTGTAGAGACCTAACCTGTGATGTTTGGGATGTTTATAATGCATTACAGCAGTGATTTTCAAGAGGCACACTGGTGTGCTGCAAGAATTTTTAAAAATTGCAAGACCTGACTATTGAGTCAGGGGCACTGACCTCTTTTCCCTATATTGTCAATTGAAAAAAAAAGATGCCTGACCTGTGGTGGCGCAGTGGATAGAGTGTCGACCTGTAATGCTGAGGTCGCCGGTTTGAAACCCTGGGCTCGTCTGGTCAAGGCACATATGGGAATTGATGCTTCCTGCTCCTCCCCTGTTCTCTCTTTCTCTTTCCTCTCTCTCTTTCTCTCCTCTCATAAAACTGAATTAAAAAAAAAAAAAAAAAAAAGCCAGTACCTCAATAGCTGTCTGGTGTGAATAAATCAAAATTATACCTATTTTTTTGTCAGATCGGCAAAAAATATATATTTTGGTGTGCTGCAGAATTTTAGCAATGAGTTTACATGTGCCACGAGATGAAAAAGGCTGAAAATCGCTGCCTTACCAGATGGCTGTAGAATCTCTTTAATGACAGAAAGGGTTGCTTTTCTGTAGGCAGAATCCTTTTGAAATGTTGGGCCAGAGTGGCAGCCCAACCCTACCCCATTCTCTTGACCAAGGGTCTGTTAAAGCACCTACTTACTGTGTGCCCATACCGAATCCTCCTTGCTTCTAGATTATTAAACTTTCCCAGTTTATAAAACACAGCTCATTTAATCCTCTGTGGCCCTGATGACCAGGCAGGACAATAGCCACCCTACTTTTATAGGAAACTCGTGCGAAACGGGCAGCTGGCTTGTCCACGGTCATCCCTTGCTAGTGCAGGCACCAGCGCTTGAACCCAGATGTCCTAGCTGCAGTGAGAGCCGTTCATTTTGCTGCATGCACTGTGTTTGTGGAATTCACACATTGCCTCATTTCCTTCCATCAGAGCTGGAAGTCCAGAGTTCTGTCTGGTTCCTATTTTCTGGCTGAGGAAAGGGAAGAAGTGACTTCTTCAAAGTGGTGATGGGTAGGCGGCATTCCTAAGAGAAAGAGAGGCGTTCCTGACCCTGAGTGGCTCACACTTGTCTCAGAACCAGTCAGACTCCTGGGAGATGATTAGTGATTCATTTTCAGGTTCTCAGTCCTGGTGGGGCTTGGGGACCACTGAGGCTCGAAGTGGGCTTCCTGGAGGAGCACCTGGGGGCTTCAGGATCGGTGGGAAGGAGCAGGGCACGGGCCCAGGCAGGGCGGTCAGGTCTGTGCCTTCCTGAGCAGCCTCCCCCGCCTGTGTGAGCACAGGGCCAGGCACAGACATGCCGACCACACGAACAGGTGGGACGCAGATTGTCTGGAAGGAGGCCAGGCTGAGGCAAGCAACGTCTGCTCACCCCTGGGAGGCATTTGTTGAGGCAGATGTACCAGGTAAATGCCGGAATAGCAGCCTTTAAAAGGAAGAGTAACAACCCCCTCCACATTGTGCAGCTCACCTCCTGTACAGCAGCACCCAGGACCCTGAGGGGGACCAAAACACACCTGCCCTCCCTCATCTCCTCCAGGGACATTTCCCAGCTGGGCTGTCTGTTTATTCATTATGTCGTGGGTATTTATTGGTCCTCTGCTCTGTATAGCGTGTCAGCCTCTTAGAGAGGGTGCAGACGTTTATGAAGCACCTCACCTGCCCTGAAGGAACTTCACAAAGCAGCTGGGGGGGGGGGGCTTCCTTACATTCACAGCAGCTGCTGCGTGTTGGCCACCCACCCACTGCAGCTCTGCGTGCCTGTGCAAAGTGGTGGGTGTCGTGCGCCCATTTTGGAGATGAGGAAATGGAGGCTCTGCAGTCATCACTTGCCTAGGAAGGGACACCTGGAAAGGCGGTATTGAGGAGGGTCTGTAGAGGATGTGGCCGGACAAGGAGAGGTGGGGGCCAGGGTCAGAACTCAGTCTCTTCTTGTGGATGCAGACTCTCTAACTCTTCACCTTCCTGTCTCCACAGAGTGCAGCCGCCGCCCCGAGCCCAGTGCTTGGCAACATTCCCCCCAACGATGGGATGCCTGGGGGCCCCATCCCTCCGGGTTTCTTTCAGGTACGTGCTGGGCCCTTGGTTGGTCCTGTTCTCCTTTCATTTCAGGCCAGCCTCTCCGGGTGGGAGGGAGAGAGGGAGGGAGAGAGAGAGAGGAGTAGGTAGTAGCTCAGTTTGCCATGGTTTAAATACTGTTGTTTTTGCTGGTTCAAGCCCTTCCCTTTCCATCCCTTTTTCCACCCCTGCAAAAACCGAAGAGGGGAGGAGGGATGGCGAGTAGACACCTCCTGCGTGTGCTGGAGTTTGTTTTCCTCACACCCGCTTTGCAGGCGCAACACGGCCGCCCCTGGTCAGGCCGGCGTGGGGCTGCTTCCAAGTCCGTGTGGAGCTGCTTTTTAACAAATGCTTAAAAAAAAAAAAGTAAACTTTTTTTGTTGTTTCTGTTTTGTTGCTGCTGTCGTTGTCCTTGTTTACTTTGCTTGTTCAAACTACAAACCTTAGGCATAATTAAAAAAAAAACACAAAGAAACCCACCATCCTGGCAGGTCTCAGAATCCCTTCCCTCTGGTTAACCACTTGATTTTTTCCGAGTGTGATCACAGACGGCGTCCCACGAGCATCTGTGCCCACACTCTGCCCTGCCAAAGGCAGGAGCAGATCCCACATTGGTCAAGAGCCTGGCCTTTTCCAAAAGACACCTTGTTGGGCTGTCGGGGCACCCTGTGCTGTCAAGGTGGGCTGGGTGTGGCTGCCACCCCCTCTGCTCCTCCTCTGTCTGTGCCGTCCCCTCTGTGGGGTTCGTCCCATATAAACCGGATTGAGACCGGGAGCCGTCTTGAAGAGGTGTCAGCATGCAGGGCTGGAAGGGGCTTTTATGATGAAGCTCTTGAGTGTAACATCCATTCTTTCAAACCTGTCTGCGGCTGGGTTGGAGAATCTGCCTGAGTTCCCCAGGCCTTTTGCAAACTTAGCACTTCCAGATAAGAATATGGAAGGAGCAGTTGTGTGGAAAAGAAGGCAAAGATTTTTCTGTGAAGCCCAAGAATCCCAAACTGTGACCAGTAAGGCAGAGTCCAAGGACACGGGTGCTCAGTGGGAGCCAGAATTTCACACCATGTGTGTTGAGCAGTGAGACATGGGATGGGCTACAGGAGGCAGGAGCTCTCCCTGGCACTGGAGGTATCTGAGCAAAAATGGGACTGATACCTCTTAGGGATGGTAAGGATGGGAGGTGACTTAGAAGACACCAGTCTTACTCCCACTTTGTAAGATTTCACATTTTGATTGATGTTAACTCCCAGGAGAGGAGGGTTAGGACATGTTACTAACATGTCCTAACAAGAAGGGAGTCAGTGAAATATGTGTGTTCCCTGAAAATAGAACCAGCATGTGGCCCACCCAGATGGCAGTCAGGAGAGTAAGAAAGACATAGGGGTGGTGGCTCAAGACATTGGATGACCATACATGGTGTATGCATTTCTAGCATGCTGCCCAAACTGGGGTCTTGTTCCAGGGGTGGAAATGGATACAGCTTCAAAGATCAGTGTGTAGGCTCCGGGTTGGACCAGACCAGGTGTTGCCTGGGGTTTGGCTTGAGATAAGGCCACAGCCATCAGGAAGGAGGGGACAGACTTCAGAAAAAGAGTGAGATGTTCAAATCTTTGGAATCCCATGGATCCAACAAAGAAAGGAGCCAGGTAGCCTCTCACTTTCTCTGAAATGGTCATCCCTGCCAAGGAACAGCCATCTTCTGGCCACTGCACCCAGGGCATTCCACAGCCAGCTGGTCTCTCCCACAGGTGTTCTGTCTGTGAGGACTTCTTTCTGATGAGTCCATGGATGCCCTTGAGAGATGGCAGAGGTGGCTCTCCAGCCTGGTGGTCAGAGCCCACGCAGGTAGCAGGTTCCACCTGGGTGTGTCCCTGATGAAGCTGTTTACTGCCACCTGGGTGTCCAGTGCAGATGGTGGGAAAAGGTGGACAATAACCAGCTGTATTTTTAAAAATAGGCTATTAACTTCTATTTTTCTGGCCTGAGTCTGGGGCAAGGCGAGGTCTGCCTGATATGTGGGCAGCTCCCTACTTCCTGCTTTGGTATAATTGTTCATGGTTAAGGCTTAATTCCAGACATACTTCTTGGGCCCTCCCCTGTGACGTTCAGGAGTGTGTGGTCAGAAAGTCCAGACTGAGTCTTGCCCTTATTTAGCTGCCACCAGCCACTGCCACACAGAGGTGACTTTGGGATCCTTCCTGACTTGAGGTCTTCTCTGATCTCCTGTCAGGGTAAACCATCAAGAGCTGACTGAGCCTTTGAGCAGGGTGCTGTACCCAGACCTCTCTGCTTGCTGGGTGATGGGCCGATGCCCCTCTCCCACTCAGGGCACCATTTCCCCATCAAGGTGGATGGGGTCTTTGCTGGCCGTGATGCTGAACCCCTCGGGCTGGGTCACTGCTGAGGGGAAAGGGTATCTTTCTGGCAGGAGTGAGTGGCTTCCCATTTCCGGAGAAGGCCGGCTCACCACAGAAATATTAGCTATTGATTGCTGGCCTTGGCCCTCACTCATCTTACAGGCGGTCACTCCAATAGTAGAAGGGAAGTAGAGATGGTATCGAAGGTTTTATCTGCTGCCAACATCTGCACTTCTTCCCCGGCTTGGCTGCGGCCATGGCTGGCAGCTCCTCTGTAGGAGGGTCTTTGCACCGAGGAGCCAGCTGGGGTTGGCTGATCCAACCTTAGCCAGACCCTTTCCCAAAGTGGCAGTCCCAGTTTTCAGGTCAGCGCTCCACCCCCAGTCGGTGCTAAATTTAGAACTGCCAGGGTGGGTGGGAGGGAGCAGCTGTCCACCCCTCGTTCTGGTCCCTTAGGAAGCAACACAGGGGACTCCCTTCCTCAGGCCCCTGCCTCCCTGGCTGTGAGGCTGCTCCCGGGGCCAGAGGTCTAGCCTTTCGTCCTGTGTGCTCTTTCTTACTCAGTGTTCGGGTTTCCGAGGTGGTCAGTGCCCGCTTGGTCGTGTGGGGTGAGATTGGGTCTGGTAGCAGCAGATTGAGGACTGACAGGGAGTTGGTTTGGGACCTGGCCATACTCAGTATTGGGGAATATTGTGGGGTTCTCAGGGTCATGGTAGAACTTAGCCAGGCCATTCTAATTCTGTGTGTTCCTTGTAAAAAGGTTGCCTTAATCTTGGCACCCCCAAGGTGCTATGCACTAGGGCCCCAGGAAATGTTTAAACTGAGTTTATTTGTGTTGCTTACATGACCAAGAGTGGAGCCAAACCAACCCCAAAGCTCTAGATCTGGCATTCTGACCAGGCTTGGCGGGTCCGGGGTGGGGTTCCGGAGTGGGGAGGGGAACAGAGAAGTAGAGGCGGAGGAGGCCTGTTTTAGTCTTCCACCTGCTCACACAGTTGCTGAATGGCCTTAGGCAGGTTGCTCCCCATCTCTGGCCTTCGTTTCCTCACTGGTAGAGGAAGCCGGGTAGACCAGATGGTCTCTGAGGGCCCTTCCAACTTGAATTTTCTGCTTTGGATCCAGATGGATTTTATATAATCAAGCAGTGCCATTTCTTTTCATGCAGCTTAAGTCACTTGGGCTGCACATCTGGCAAATTCAGCTTGACTTTGACCAGGCCCACTGGTCTGGGTGGGTCCCCATCTCCTTGGCCCTAAGGTGGTTCTAAGGGAGGCACTGTCCAATGAGGATTTCTTGGTCCAGAGCTAGGGAATTGCAGGATGCCAGGGGTCACGGAGAAGGGAGCATTGGGTACAGGCTGTTTTGTTCTTGTTTTGTTTCAAATTCCAATAATTGTTTTCCATTCTGTAGTGTTTTTAGACATGCAACTTTCATTTCAATCACAGTTGTTTCTACAGAGGAGTCACGGCTGATTGGGAAAGTGAGACTCAGGAAGGTGACCTTCCCAAAGTTACTAACCCCGGGCTGTAATGGGAATCTAAAGCCCCGCTTCCTGGTTCCTAGTATTCCAAGTATAGATAGAGGTCTGAATATCTAGAGGAAGAAGGGGGACTAGAGAAAAAGAGGGAAAGAATGGAAGGAGAAAGCATCTCTAGCCATCTTATCTTCTCTCCAGAGTAACGAATGTTTCCATCCAAGTGCCAGCGCTGATTGGTTAGTGATGGCTGCTTAAAATACCATGTTAAGAGAGATTCTGAAGCTATGTCCAGGCCTGATAGACACTGACTGGCCAGGTTTACCATGAACATGAACACATTAATGGTAGTTCGTGTCCTAGGTATTTGTCATCCCCAATCTAGTCTAGACTTCTTATTTATAGATGAGAAACGAAGGCCCAGAGGCAGATGGGATAGTGTGGTTTGTGACAGTCATTGGCCACCTCTCATGTGAAGGCACAGGGCTTGGCTCTAGGCCCAAACTAAGTTAACCGTAGTCTGCCCACATGAGCACCCAGCCTACCAGAGAGATTGACAGGTAAGTAAGCCCACGTCCTGTAGCAAGAGTGAGAGATCTGCTTGCTCAGACAGGACATTCAGGAGGGCTTCCTGGAGGCAGCACAGCCCTGGCTGAGACAGTGTCCAGAATGAGGTGATGCTTAGTGGGAGACAGAGCTGGAGAGGTTGCTGGCATTTGTTGATGGGTCTTGTTGGAGAGTGTGGACCAGTGGGAAGCCTGGTCTGGATAATGCCTCCACATTCCAGAACAACTTACTCTGCAATAGCTCTGTTGGCTCTGTGGAGGCGAGGACCTGGGTGCTGAACACATTGATGGACATTGGCTTTTCAGAGACTTAGCCGAGGTCATGGGGCTCATGACTGCCTTCTTTGGAAAAACAACCCGGGGGGACCCAGATTCCTTTGCCACAAGTTCAGCCCATCCTGCTCTGAATATATATATTTTCTGCTGTGATGCGGGCAGTAAAGGTTGTTATGTTCCCCATTCCAATGAGTCCTCATTCCTGCCCACTGAGCCCATCTGTCTTGGAAAGACATTGAGGTCCGCCTCCAGAGAACCCTCCCGTCAGTTATGGCCGGAGAGGAGAAGGAGCAAGTGCTGGGTATATATAGCCCAGGAACCAGAGAAATGATCCAGGAAGTAAAATGGAGAGAGATGCACACACGATCTTGGACCTCTCCTGTTGAGGCCATAGGGAATGCTTTTCTCCCCTTCCGCAGAAGCAACTGGGTGTCTCCCAGAGAGAAGCAGCCTTAGGAAGGCTCTGATGACTTACTGGAAATGTTTACGTCCCCCCACACAGAAGATCCTTAGCCCTGACTCTGTGAGTCTTCAGCCCTTAAATCTCAGATCGTTGAGGAAAAATAAGAGGGAGACCAATTTGAGTCTTTCTAGGGAAGACATATCTACCACTCGCCAATTGAACAAAGAAGTAGTGAACTCCTTGGCACTGGTTGTAACCAAGCAGAGATTAGATGCCTAGCAGAGAGCCCTGGGGACTGTGAGCCTTGAAGTGGGGTGCTGTGTTTCCAGGGAGAGTCAAAGCCCAGTAAAAGCGAGAACATGCCGGTGCAGCAGCTGAGGCAGTTCCTAAGAGCTGGGCCGAGTTCTGTCCATTTCCTGCCTTCCTCTCCAGAGGAAAGCAGCAGCAGTAGCAGAGTGAGCTGACACTCCTGCCAGGAAGCCGCTGCAACAGGAAATTTCTCTGTACTGACCAGGGCCAATCTGGGACTCGGGAGACTAGGGAAGAATTAAACCACCTTGTTTTTGTGGTTTTCAAAGCCTGCTACTGGGGGGGGGGGTGATTAGGGGCCTAGATCCCCATTTTACAGTTGATGAATCTGAGGCTGGCACCTAAACCATGTGAGATCTGGCCAGGCTGGTTGGTTATCCCTTAGCCCATGGCCAGGTGTGGTCTCTAAGAGCACAGGAACCTCCTAGTCACCCAGTCCTGGTGCACACAGCAGACTGACGAATAGACGTGGACCTCTCTGTCTGGTGGAGGAGGCAGGCAGTGATTACACGGAGAGGTCACTGCCATGGGGCAGGTAAAAAGGAACAGCCAGCCTGGCCTGGGGACTGTCTGGAAAAGCTGCCCCCGGGGGCTGACATTTGAGCTGAGGCCTGAGCAGGAGGCAGTTGGGGGTGGAAGGGGCAGGGTGCCAAGACACCAGGGTGGGATGGGATGTGAAAGGGCAAGTTTGGAATGGCAGGAGGCCTGGCTGGCTTGGGGGAGGGGGCAGATCCCAGTGAGCATGAGTTACACACACAAGAGACTTGAACCTCAAGACAGAGCAGCACAGGAAAGTCCCTAATCCTAGGGAGAACACCAGTGGCTGGAGGGGCCAGGGTCTTGGTAGGCTGGCCAGCGTGGACGTGTGGATTCCAGACTTGGTCCCCTCGGCGACGGCCAGGGCCTGAGCTGGAGAGGCGACTGGGTGTCGGGGCCGGTACTTCCCTGCCAGAGCCTGGTGGCCCCTCAGTGGGTGTTGGAGCTGGAGGAAACAGAGCCAAGAGGAGGCTCAAGGGTTTGGCTGGCACCAGACCGTGCTGGGTGGGTCTTTGAGGTGGGGGTGCGGCAGTGAGAGGCTGTGAGTCTGAGCTGCCTTCTCCCCTTTTGGGCCCCATGTGTGGTCCTGGGGCTGTCCAGCCTAGCCTCTCTGGCAGCCCCAGCCAGTGCGCTCAGGCCCCATGTGGAACCGACTCCTTAAAGTTGCTGGTGAAACACTGTCCAGATTAGAAACGGTGTCCCTTCTGTGATTTAATTGACCCTGTAAAGTTGGGCCTGAGAGCTGATAGCATTCCCACTGTATGGGTGAGAAAAATTGGCCAGAGTTGCTCAGGGAAGATAGGCCTGGATGGGGCTGTGAGATCTAGAACCTTTTGGTGAACCCCTTTTCTGTTGGGGAGCAAATCCCCTTCCTTTTCTGGGCCCAGCCCCTGTCCTGTCTGCTTCTCTGTGGGCAGATGGGGTCTGATAGCTACATTGGCCTGTGTGTATGAGGGTAAGACTGAGGTGCTGTGACAAGGGTGAGTGGGGACAGAAACACCCCCCTCCTTGCAGCCCCTAGCCCTGCTGTCTGGCTCCAGACTGACAGAAGGCAGGGTCACCCCTGCTGAGAAGGATTAGAGAGGAGGCGGGGTGCCCCAACTGCTGTTCCCCACCCCCAGCCCCCACCTGTTCCAAGCTGACTTGGCTTCTGAGATGGCGGCCCCCTCCTCTGGTTGCTGTGGTGAAACCAGTGGCAGTCTTTAAGCCTGAAGACCCCTGCCCTGGGAGTTGGGCGCCCTGGTTTGAGACAAGTGCTGCTGCCAAACGGCTGTGTATCCTTTGGGAACCATCCTCCCCTTTCTGGGCCTTAGTTTGCTCATGTGTCCAATGAGGGGTGCTCAAGAGGGCTTTAAAACCCCTGGCCACTCTGAAGCACTGTGGTCCGGTCACATAACCACCCAAGCCCCCACCCCAATCCCCCACCCACCACTGGACCTCCCCCCCCCCCACACACACACAGTCTCCTGGCCTGTGTAAGAAAGGCCAGGAGAGGAGGGGGGAAAAGCCTTTTTTATCTTGCCAACACCACCTCCACAAAGGTCAGGCTGTGCTCCCGCCCTGCCCAGCAGCCACCCTGGTGCCTACTGTCTGCCCAAGGCACAGATGACCGGCACCGGGCTCCTAGCAACAGTGGACAAAAGGTTACTTCTGACGTGCCAGGCTGCCTCGGGCCTCCTCGTCCTCCCTCCTAAAAAGGGGGGGAAGTTACGGCCTTGACTGGCGCGTGTGCCTGTTGTGCAACACACGGGCCTGTTTGTGTCTGCACACTCGAGACACCCCCCCCCCCCAAGAAAAACGTGAACTCCACATGTCGTGCTGTAACTCACTCTGATGAAATGGAAAGTTGAACATAAATCAATGTCTGCCGCCGTGTTAGCTATGCATCAGCAGTCAGTGCCTGGGAGATTTGCTCGGTAACAAAGCACCCAGCGGCTTCGTGGGCCTTGGCTGCCCCCTAATGCAGAGCCAGCCCCACACCAAGGAGCCCAGCAGGAGCTGCACCAGCTCCTGGCTGCCTGCCTCTGCCTACCCCCCAACTCCCCAGTCTTTGCTCCCTTGTGAGTGAGAGGAAGGGGAGCATCTTCGGAAAGACCCTTGGACCTAGGAGGCCTGGGCTGTGTTCTTTCTGCTGCTCCTCATGCTCCCAGAGACCCCCCCAGCTGTGGCCCCTCTCTCTGGGCCTCACCTCCTGAGCTGTAAGCTGACTCCGAGATCTCTGACTTTTATGGATCCGATACTCAAGGATTGGTGTCAGCAGCTGCCTTCACCTCTCGTTTATTAAGAGCTTGGACTGGTTTATTCTTTTCCCCTTTGGACCTGGGTTTTTACTTTGGGTTTCTCTTAGAATTGAGTTTTCCCCTGTGCCTGAGCGCTGTTTTGTGGGTTGTCAGCTCACCCTGCACTGTGGCTGTGTCTGATCCCCTACAAGATCCTCCTGCCTCTCAGAGAGGGGTTAGGGGACCCCCATGTTTTTGTTTTGCCTCTTCATAGTTGGCTAAGGGGGTAAACCTCTGCTTTCCCCACCTTTCTTCTCTGCAAATCATATTTAGATTTTTCTCCTTTAAAAATAATAATAATAAAGGGCTCTGGCTGGTTGGCTCAGTGGTAGAGTGTTGGCCCAGCATGTGGAAGTCCAGGGTTCAATTCCCAGTTGGCATACGGGAGAAGAGACCTTCTGCTTTGCCATTCCCCCCCTCTTCTTCTCCCACAACCATGACTCGATTGGTTGAAGTATATTGACCCCGGCTGCTGAGGATGGCTTCATGGAGCCTCTACCTCAGGTACTAAAAACGACTCGGTTGGGAGCATGGCCCCAAATGGGTAGAGCATTGGCCCCAGACGGGAGTTGCTAGGTGGATCCTGGTTGGGGAACATGCGAGAGTCTGTCTCTCTATCTCCCCTCCTCTCACTTGGAAAAAAAAGAAAAGGAAAAAAAAAGTTCAAATTCCTCAGCCCTTGTAGCAGAAGAGGTTTGAGGAAGAAAATTCCAAAAGAATCCTGTAATAACATGCCTTGGTATTATGTGGATCAGGATAGACCCCCTGAAGACTAAGATCACGCCATTCCAGAAGAAAACTGCTCCTCAGGGAGTCTGGGCTGGGCCCAGGGCCAGGGGGCTGCACTGGGGGTCAGGGAGCATGGTTATGTCTCTCTGGATGCTCAATATGCTGTATCCCCCCAGTGTGGGTTCTGGGTTCATGTCCTATTTCTGACTAAATTAACGCCCTGGCCAACCTTTCCCTGACAGATTCCCTCTTCCAAATGAAGGCCTTGGGGTGAAGGAAGCCCCTGGGCCAGGCCCATAGGTGCTCTATGAACTTGTCTTCCTGGAAGCCCTGTCTCTCACTGAGTTCAAAATGGTGGGGTAGGACTTGCTAAGAGCCACAGCCTCCACGAAGTGCAGGCCCCGGGATGGGTGCGGGGATCCCCAAAGGGCTCCTTGACCTTGGGGACACCACATTGGCTCTGTCTGCAGTGAAGGGATGGGGGCAGGAGGGCACCCAGCGAGGTAAGAGGCCGCCGGAGGAGATGACCTCTGAAGAGAGATGTCATAAAGTGCAGTGGCTATGAGCAGGGGCCTTGGACCAGGAGAGCCCATTGCCGCTTTCTAGTGATGTGTCCTGGGCAAGTTACCCGACCTCTCTGGGTACGGGTTTCCTCAGCTGTGCTGAAAAGTGGTCACTCAGCAAATCACCATGCCTTCCTTTGGAACTGTGATGAGGACTGGTGCCTGGTGCAGGAGGCACTCAGGATCCTGGGGTGTGGACGCAGCATGTATGTCCTGAGGCTGTTCTGTTCTGCACGTGAGCGGCCAGGTGGAGTGCTTGCTCCAGCACTTTCAAGAGCAAAGGCCGAGTCGCTTTTTTCGTCCTTTGTCTGCGAGGTGGGCTCACGGGCTCAGCATAGCCTTGGTGGGAGCGATGGATGGGAGAGGGTTTGGTATGCTCGAGATATATTGGCTTTCTAGTGCTTAATCCTCCCATTTGACTGACCTATATGGTGCCTACTAAGGATGGGACCTGCTTGGCTCTTGAATGTGTGACCTCGCTTACCTCCTTGGACCCTGCCACCTTGATTCCTCGTTCCCTGGTCCACCTAACGGGAGCCGGTGTGAGGGGGCGGGGGGAGGCAGGGAAGCTGGCTGTGTGTGCAGAAACCTGTGATTCTTCCTACCTGAAACAGGCTTGTTAATGTGAGCTTGATGGAAACCAGCTCACCCATCCAGGGACCTGGGTCTTTGCCTGTACTCCGGAGTCCTGTCACTAGTGAGTGTCAACTGAGTATCATTTATTTGAGTTTCACTTTCCCCACATGTAGCATAGGAGCAGCTCTAGTGCTTCATCAGCCAGGAGTTCGGGAATGTGGTGGGAGCAACAGGCAGATCAGAGATCTGTGCAGTCTCCTTCCCAGAGGCTGTGTTTGTGGGCGAACTCCAGCCTCGGCTGGCTGCAGGTCAGCGGGGTGGCACCTTCTCCTCTGTCAGTGCTCTTCCTGTCAGTGGTGTCTCTTCATTAAAAAAAGTCCAGGTTCTTGGTAAGACAGAGGTCTTCGTGATTTATCCCCTGCTACCCTCACCCTGTTGTTGGACCAGCTGCCGATCCCCAGGAGAACAGCCGGAGCTGTTGCTCTCAGACCCAGCCTCTGCCTCTTCAGCGTTTCCATATGACCTCCTCTATGGGCTGCAGAATTGTCCCCTTTCCTTCTCGAAGGCTCTGCAATCTCAAGTCAGTTTTATTCAAGAGGTCTTTAAAGAAAGTCTTTTTCTGTCCTTGCCCCAAGGTCAAATGAGATATGCCCCAAATGTGGATCTGATTATGATTAGTTAAGGATGGTGATCTTGAAAAACTTACCCTAGAGGTCTGAGAGTTTGGAGATTTGCACTCTGTTCTAGGGCAGTGGCTTTACCTGTCAGATCCCAGTTTTTCCATCTGTAAAACGCAACAGCATTAGGAGTGGACGCGGGAGTGGTAAGCAGAAGAGACCCATCCCCAGTCCTCTGAGGCATCAAGGCCTTTGGGGGTAGAAGGAATAAGGGACCACTTGGAGGCCCGGACAACCTCTACAGAGTTTGCTGAAGAGCACCCAACATCAGGAGGGCCCTTCTTCAGGCTGAGACTAGCCCAGGTTAGGATGGGTTACATGTTGGTGGGCAAGGCGCAGCTCCCTGGGAATGGGGTAATAGGAAGGCTTAGTCAGAGAAAGAGGGGGTCCCTGAAGTATTCCATGAAGCAGGGAGGACCTCAAGGCACAGCTTGATGCAGTATCCCTGTTTTGGTCAGGGCCAGCACTCTGTGTCCCCGTCCTGTGGCGCTCTGTGAGGGGTGGAGCGGCCCGTTGCACAGGAGAGGGAAGCGAGTTTTGGCGGACTGCAGCCCACTTCTGGTCCGCGAGTCTGGGCTGTTCCCAACAGCACCCACCGCGCAGCTGCCCCTGTTTCCTCTGAGCAGCGCTGGACTTTATTGCCCGCAGCCCACATCACTATGGGTGGGCTTCCTAAACCAGCCCCCCCCCCCAAGTCCTGGTTTTTCTTGCCCCATCCTGTTGCTTCTCTTTAGCTGAGGAAGGAAAATGAGATCTTGGGCCATTCTCCAAACTTCTCTGGGAGGGGAAGACTTGGACACCACCCTGTTATCCAGGTAGCTGCAAAACTCAGTGGGGAAACCATAGCTTGTTTTCCTGTTCCCTATTCAGTCCTCTTCTGCTTGGTGGACACTGGGGGTGGAGTCTGGCATTCCGCATCTGTGGCTGCCAGAGCCCTGCCTGCATCCCCTCTTCCTAGTCCGATGTGATGAATCTTTATTTTTTTTATTTTTATTTTTTTTTGCATTTTTCTGAAACTGGAAACGGGGAGGCAGTCAGACAGACTCCCACAAGCGCCCGACCGGGATCCACCCGGCACGCCCACCAGGGGGCGATGCTCTGCCCCTCTGGGGCATCGCTCTGTTGCGACCAGAGCCACTCTAGCGCCTGGGGCAGAGGCCAAGGAGCCATCCCCAGCGCCCGGGCCATCTTTGCTCCAATGGAGCCTCGACTGCGGGAGGGGAAGAGAGAGACAGAGAGGAAGGAGAGGGGGAGGGGTGGAGAAGCAGATGGGCGCCTCTCCTGTGTGCCCTGGCCGGGAATCGAACCCAGGACTTCCACACGCCGGGCCGATGCTCTACCACTGAGCCAACCGACCAGGGCCGATGTGATGAATCTTTAGCTTTTGGAATTGTCTGTTGGACATGAAGGGGTCGGAGCAGGAGAGCTGTGTGCGCGCCTATGTCTGGAGAGAAAGTGGAGCAGGAATCCTCTGGGTGGACGAAGCAGTGCCTTTTTAATATGCACCTCGCCGTCGCTGTGCTGTCGTGATTAACAGCAGAGGCTGAGCGCTGGTGAGCGGTGCCGTGGGGGCTGGTGGGCAGGAGCAGGACGTGTCTGTGCAGCACTAGCTATTTTCAGAGCAAAAGGCAGTCTTTTTCTGGGGGGAGAGGATTTGATTCTCTTGGCGAGGTAGGTGTCCTCTCCATGTGTTCCAAGGGAGTGGCATGGTTCTGGATCCTGGGTCCATCTCTAACCTTCCACTTACCTACAGAGCAGATCTCTATGGCAACAGACAGGTGGGGAGGAAGAGGTGGATCCTGGGCAGAAGCCCACATGGCTGGGACTGGGTGTTGGAAACCCTCACCTGGTCATTGGATTCCCAGCTCCTTTGCTAACATTTGGCGGGGGGGGGGGGGGCTGATCAGGGCTGGGGTTTGGCTTAGTGAGGGAGCACAGGTGGGATGGTAGGGGCCACTCATAGATAGATCTAACAGCCTTCCTCGCTCCGTGTGCAGTCAGCAAAAGGTGGGAATCAGCCCCCCAGACAGCTGTGATTTCAGTGTTTTCCTGTGGCCGTAAGGCTTGATTTCTAACTTGAGAGACGGCAAAGAAGCATTTTGAAAAGAAGCGGAATGGACGTGTGGTTCCCAAGGCTGTAAGAGATCTGATCACCATTCCTTTGGCCTCACAGTCCTTGCCCCGTAGTCACCATCTTGTGTGTAAGCCCTCCAGCACCACAGCCACTCCCCATGCCCCCCTCTGCTCCATAGGTACCAGTCTCAGCCCAGAAGCCACTGCCATTTCTTGTCTGTCGGGATCCCTGTTCTTCCTGCCCAATTGTGCTTGTTCTATAATCGCTGCCCCCTCGCTCCCTGGCGCACCTGATGCCTGCCTCCGTTGGCGTGCTGCTGTAGTAACGCTGGTCTCTCCAACCCCCCTGGGACTCTGTGGAAGGGCCAGAGTACTTCTTATGTGTGTGTCTTTAGCACTGAGTGCATACTTGGCCCAGGGTTCTGGGACCCAGTAGCTAGATGCGCTGCCAGATGGACATGGGTTCTGCCCGTGTGTGCTGGATATTAATGGTTTTTCCTGTGTCCCTGAAAAGATTGTCCGGTTGTATGGGCACAGGCACACACAAATTTGCCATCAGGGAGACCCAAGGAACTTCGCAGCAGGAGACAGGGTCGCCTCTCTTATCTCTGACCCTATCCCAACCGCAGCCATTCAAGGTACAGCCCTTTACTGAGATGACCCTAGAGAATTCCTCTGTGAATTCATGGCATAGGAGAGGTCCAACAGTGTGTACCTGCTGAGAGATTTCAGGGCTGGAATCAAGCCCCCAGAATGTTTTGTGCTGGCAAGTGAGGGAAGGGCTTGTTCCCCAGCATTGTGGAAAGAATGAAATTGGGGAGACAGTCAACAAGAAGATACTCTGGACTGCCAGCTAGACGTATGTGCTGGCTTTTGTGTTACAATGGTAAAAGATCATTTTGTTCACAACCGATAGCCAGGAAAACTGGGGCTCAGAGATTGGCTGGCATGGCGTGGTCAGACCTCCGGTGTGCTGACAATCTGACGCTCCTTCTATTTGTCCTAGACGGAATAAATCCTGGGTTTGATAAATAATACCATGATGTCGCTGGGCTTCAGTCTTTTGTAAATGGGGTTAATTTTTCTTTTTGTTTTGTTTTCTTTTTTTAGTTTTTTGTTTGTTTTTTGTCTGTTAGAGATAGAGAGAGTCAGAGAGGGATAGATAGGGACAGACAGACAGGAATGGAGAGAGATGAGAAGCATCAATCATCAGTTTTTCGTTGCAACACCATAGTTGTTCATTGATTGCTTTCTCATATGTGCCTTGACCGCAGGCCTTCAGCAGACCGAGTAACCCCTTGTTCGAGCCAGCGACCTTGGGTCCAAGCTGGTGAGCTTTGCTCAAACCAGATGAGCCCGCACTCAAGCTGGCGAGCTCGGGGCCTAGAACTTGGGTCCTTCCGCATCCCAGTCCGACGCTCTATCCGCTGCACCACTGCCTGGTCAGGCTTAATTTTTCTTTATATATTTTACTAAAGAGATGTGAGGTTAAAGATCAGAAAGGAGATGAACTGTTTTGATTTTCCTTGAGAATTTAAAAAGACCCCAGTTTTTCCCTCTTCAGTCTTGAAAACCATTATCTAGTTCAAGTGTCAGCACACTTTTTTTGTGAAGGGCCAGATAGTAAATATCTTAGGCTATGTGCACCATCTGGTCTCTGTTGCAACTACTCAGCTCTGCCATTATGTCCTGAAACCAGCCGTGTCGGTACATGAGTGAGCATGGCTATGTTCCAATAAAACTTTATTTACAAAAACAGGTGGCAGGCCAGATTGGGCCCAGAGCCACAGTTTGCCGGCTCCTACTCTAGTTCAGCATGTGGCTGTGCTGTTGTGGTCATTGTGCTGCAGCTGACCTCAGCCTCCACTCTGGGTGTGCAGTGTGGTGCGTGGGACTGAGCCTGGACCTAGGGTTGGTGAGTTCATGTCCCTGGGGCTCAGTCTTTCCATCTGTGCACAGGGCTGGGGGCAGAGACAAGAAGCAGTGTGTAGAAGAACTCCACGTTAGGTTTTGGACACTGCCTGTACTTTCATTTGCCATGTTTCCTTCCTTTGTTTTGGAAACCATCACCTGTTGATTCTGTGTCTTTGTCTCGGGGGGGGGCAAGCAGGCTTCTTACCCCTTGAGCAAAATGTTTGCTGAGCGCCTCCTGCAGGTGTCTTGGGGGGGCCCATCCCAGGAAGCCAAACTCACAAGTTTGTGGGACTCGCGCGCCGCGGCTGGCCACCCAGCGCTGTTCCGGCTCCTCAGAGAAGCGCTAGGGAAAAGGGGGTCTGCGGGGGCCTTTGCTCAGGTGGAAAACAGTGAGTCTTTTGCTGATCTTTGCTCAGAGGTAACTCCAGGGGAGTAGACATTGTGTACAGTCCTGCCCCCTCTAATTGGTGACTTCCTCACTGTCCCAGGAAGATGGACCACCACCACTGTCAGACTTCTCCCTAGCAGAACCCATTTCACTTGTTCATTGTCCATAATGGGTCCTGACTGTTGTGGGCTCATCTCCTAGGCAACCAGGAGCCCCCCTGACTGTGAGCTTTCTGGGGATTGTGCTAAAGCCTGGTGGCTGCTCTACATTTGGGTGTGGCCCAGCCCAGCCCCCTGAGGACCTGCTTTGCTCATGCCAGGCTTGCGTTTGGTGGGCATGAAGATGGCTCAGACTTTTTCTGCCTTCAGATCGGTAATCTCAGCTTCGACTCTGGCCCATACCCCCCCCCCCCCCCCACACACACACACAGATGCCTCATCCCTCGAGGGAACAAATAGAAGCAGGATAGGAAGGCAACTGTCCGAGCTACTGCCAAGTTGCTCCCTTGGGTCGAGATGAGGAAATAACTTTTCCTCAGATGAGCTACCTGTTAAAGGGAGAACTTAAAGCTCTGCCCCCTCACCCCACCAGATGGTCAGCTTCCCGCTCCAGGGAGCCAATGGATGGGGCAGACCAAGGTGACGGATTTGGGGTGTAAGCAGCACACAGGCATACTTTGGCCCTCTCCTCAGAATGAGTTATGGCATTTTCTGTCACCATTCATGTCCAAGGAGCAAATTGGATTGTCTGTTGCATGCTTTTTACCATGTGTATAATTAATATAATTTTATATTCACTCAATTAAAGTGATATGCCCAACAGGCGGATTACAGAGGCCACCAGTAATGCAAATCGTCCATCTCCTTCTGCCAGTTGGTAAAACCCACCTCATCAGGCTTGCCAGACCAGTGGCCAGTGTCCCCAGGAATTGGGAGGGCCAGGGGGGGTGTAGAGTGTTTGGTCTCTCAGCAGTTGAAGACTTTAAGTCCCCTTTCCCCAAAGGCCTTCTGCAAAGATAAATGGCAAATTTAGATGAAGTGGTAATGTGGTAATGAAGCTGCCTTCGGTTTGGGTATCATTGGGCAGTTGACAGAGTCACCTCGCAGCTTTCTTGTGGAGGAAGCATTACCTATACTCCTTGCCCATCTTACAGATGCCAAGCCCAAGACCCAGGGTTACAAGACAGGACTCCCACTCGAGTGCTTTGGCGTTCAAGGCCAATGCTCTCGCCACTGGCCATAGCCTGTCATCCGCGCTGTTCCCCTCTGCGCTCAACTCTTTCTCTGAGACTTCGTGATTCCTAGGCAGGTGAAGGCAGCTTTGGGGAGGGTGGGGTGGCATTTGGTGGAGCAGTGAGTTTTGGAAATATTAAACTTAGCACAAAGCTTTTATTACTTTTCTTCAAAATAAAAGTGCATTTTTTAAATCTTTTTAATCTGATTTTTAATTTTAAAGAGCTGTCCTCCCTCACTCCCAGAGTCTTAACTCAGAGGACCAACTTGGCCACCCTGTTGGTAGTAACTTTTTCTGGTTCCTTGAACCCAGAAATGTTCCGTGTACCCGGCCTGGGGCTGTTGACCATGGCTGTGGGGTCTGCCTGCTGGCCCTGCCCCAGATGTCCCCATCAGGTGTAAGGCAGTGTTGCTGCCCTTGAGGAGCCCACAGGGTACCCACAGATACGGCAGAGTGTCTGAAGCAGATGCCTCCTGTTCAGAGAGCACCTGAGGTGGGGAGCAGGGCAGGCTTCACAAAGGAGGATGAGGGGACTCCAACAGGTTGAAGAGGGCGTTCCCAGTAGGGCAAGTCCAGCTCCTGCCCTCCCTGTCAGTGGGCAGTGAATGGCTACGGGAGCATGAGGCGTGGGGGCCAGGGAGGACTGGGGAGCCTTCTGTATGCTTACCACTGCCAGCTAGCTACACCACTACCCTGCAATACAGTGTGTCCATAAAGTCATGGTGCACTTTTGACCGGTCACAGGAAAGCAACAAAAGACGATAGAAATGTGAAATCTGCACCAAATAAAAGGAAAACCCTCCCAGTTTCTGTAGGATGAGGTGGCAGCATGTGCGCATGCGCAGATGATGCCGTAACACCGTGTATACAGCGGAGCAGCCCACGGCCATGCCAGTCGAGATGTGGACGGTACAGAGGAAAGTTCAGTGTGTTCTGTGGCTCGCTAAATTCAAATCCGTGACCAAAGTGCAACGTGAATATTGGCGCGTTTATAACAAAGTGCCACCACATAGGAATAACATTACTCGGTGGGATAAGCAGTTGAAGGGAACCGGCAGTTTGGTGGAGAAACCCCGTTCTGATAGGCTGTCAGTCAGTGACGAGTCTGTAAAGGCTATACGGGATAGCTACCTAAGGAGCCCTAAAAAATCTGTGCATGAGCCCACATCAAACTGCACTGAATAGGTATGAAAAGGGTTTTCCTTTTATTTGGTTCAGATTTCACATTTCTATTGTCTTTTGTTGCTTTCCTGTGACCGGTCAAAAGTGCACCATGACTTTACAGACACACTATATTTGTAGAATGTCCCCCATTTTCCTTATGAGGGAACTAGACTCAGTATTCCCAGAGGAGCTGGGAGTAGAAGCCAGGTTTGTGTAACTGTGAAGCCTCCCCTATAATGCCATTAGCCCATCTCTTGAGGATGGCCTCAGGTGACATACAGGGACTTAACCAAGGATGACCAGGAGACACAGTGGGTTCTACTGACTGTTGTTAAATGCTTTTCTACAGAGACCTCAGATCCACTGTGCTGTGGGAATGCTCTGCTCCCCTCCACATCCGTGCTTGACAAAGGCCCTTTCACTTAACTGTGTGTCAGGCTTTGGGGTTTTAGTGGAATGGCCTAGCGTTTGCCTGAGTCACACTCATCACGGCACCTCCCTGGACCCCGCCTAAGTGACTTTCAGAAGCTGCTAGATGTAACACTACCCATTGCTGAAATTACAGGAAAAAGAATAAAAAGGAAGTACGGGAATTATGTATCTCCGGTCAGAGATCTTGGGAACGTCTGAGACAGAACGGCAAGTCCATTAACAGGGTCTGGGGCAGAGGGAAGGTCCAGACAGGAAGTGGGCACACTTCCTGCTTCCTTTTCCCAGACTCAGGAGAGGGATTTCCCGAGTTGAGTTCTTCTCTCCCAGCCTGGTTGAGGAAGTGGGGTGCCTTACAAGGGAAAGACTTCTCACCAACTAGGTTCACATCCCGGCTCCTTGTGGGCCTACATGCTGTGGCCACTCTAGGCTTCAGTTTACTTGTCACCTTCTCTAGAGCTTCTCTGTCACCATGTCCTCATCCTCCCCAACTAGCCAGGAGCTTTTAGAGCCAAGAAGGGTCTCAAGTAACTCAGCCCCCCACTCCCCAGCATGGGGCTGGCCAGGATATGTATGTGGGTGAGTGACTAGATGCACCACGTCCTTCAGCCTCTGGTAGCCGTTTCTCTCTGCTCCGTACACTCGGCAGTGCTCACAGGCTTGCAGAATGATGGACCAGCCAAGATCCCCAGCGGCTCTAGAATCAGACTTTGAGGCCTGGCTCCACCATTTGTAGCCATACAGCGCTGGGCAGGTGGCTTCACTTTCTAAGCCTCAATTCTTTGGCTGTAAAATGAAACAATAAAGAGCCCCGATGGCAAGGAATGGAGGATTCCATGCAGGTCAAGGCCACATTCACCATGTGCAGTGTGGGGCTGTGTTGTTATTACTATAATTGTCCCCATCACACTGATGAGAGAGCAGAAAGCCAGTCAGTGGCAGTCGGGATTTGAGCCCAGGGCTTTCCAAACCCCACATCTTTACCTGAAATGAATGGGGATATAATATCATGAAGAGAGCAAGCCCTGGGCTGGAGTTAGGTGATGAGTCTCTTCCACCAACTGTTGTCAATGGCCTTGGCCATCACACCACTGCCCTGGGCCTCTCTTTTTCCCCTTATAAGTGAAGGAGGACATTGGAAGAGGGGTGGCAGGATGTAGCAGGGCCATCCGGGAAACAGGTGGTGACTGCCAGGCTGGTGTGGGTCTAAGCTTCTTGTAAGGACCTCCCTGATACTCGGTGCCCCTCAGGTGTCTGTCCATCTCCACCTCCCCTGCGACATGCTGGGAGCATCAGTGAGGCAGAAAACCTCTGAGCTCTCTGGGGGAGGTGGTCTAAGTGGAGCTGGGCTCAGAGGCTAGTCCTGGCTAGGCAGGCTTCCACATGCACTTATTTTGGGTTCAAGCTTTCAGCCAAAAGAAGCCAGGGAGGCCCTATGGGGAGTTGTCCTGTGTGGGAAACATCATCAGTATTATCAGCTTCAAGACTCCCATCTCTCACCTTCTACCTGCCTCTTCTCACCTTCCACCTCCCTCCTCTCACCTTCCACCTCCCTCCTCTCCACCTCCCTCCTCTCACCTTCCACTCCTCTCACCTTCCACCTCCCTCCTCTCACCTTCCACCTCCCTCCTCTCACCTTCCACCTCCCTCCTCTCACCTTCCACCTCCCTCCTCTCACCTTCCACCTGCCTCCTCTCACCTTCCACCTGCCTCCTCTCACCTTCCACCTCCCTCCTCTCACCTTCCACCTCCCTCCTCTCACCTTCCACCTCCCTCCTCTCACCTTCCACCTCCCTCCTCTCCACCTCCCTCCTCTCACCTTCCACCTCCCTCCTCTCACCTTCCACCTCCCTCCTCTCCACCTCCCTCCTCTCACCTTCCACTCCTCTCACCTTCCACCTCCCTCCTCTCCACCTCCCTCCTCTCACCTTCCACCTCCCTCCTCTCACCTTCCACCTGCCTCCTCTCTCCTTCCACCTCCCTCCTCTCACCTTCCACCTGCCTCCTCTCACCTTCCACCTGCCTCCTCTCACCTTCCACTCCTCTCACCTTCCACCTCCCTCCTCTCCACCTCCCTCCTCTCACCTTCCACCTCCCTCCTCTCACCTTCCACCTCCCTCCTCTCCACCTTCCACCTCCCTCCTCTCACCTTCCACCTCCCTCCTCTCACACCTCCCTCCTACTCACCTTCCACATCCCTCCTCTCACCCTTCCACCTCCCTCTCTCGCTCCACCTCCCTCCTCTTCACCTTCCACCTCCCTCCTCTCACCTTCCACCTGCCTCCTCTCTCCTTCCACCTCCCTCCTCTCCACCTTCCACCTCCCTCCTCTCCACCTCCCTCCTCTCACCTTCCACCTCCCTCCTCTCACCTTCCACCTGCCTCCTCTCTCCTTCCACCTCCCTCCTCTCCACCTTCCACCTCCCTCCTCTCACCTTCCACCTCCCTCCTCTCACCTTCCACCTGCCTCCTCTCTCCTTCCACCTCCCTCCTCTCCACCTTCCACCTCCCTCCTCTCACCTTCCACCTCCCTCCTCTCCACCTCCCTCCTCTCACCTTCCACCTCCCTCCTCTCACCTTCCACCTCCCCCTCTCACCTTCCACCTCCCTCCTCTCCACCTCCCTCCTCTCACCTTCCACCTGCCTCCTCTCTCCTTCCACCTCCCTCCTCTCACCTTCCACCTCCCTCCTCTCACCTTCCACCTCCTCCTCTCTCCTTCCACCTCCCTCCTCTCCACCTTCCACCTCCCTCCTCTCACCTTCCACCTCCCTCCTCTCACCTTCCACCTCCCTCCTCTCACCTTCCACCTCCCTCCTCTCACCTTCCACCTCCCTCCTCTCCACCTTCCACCTCCCTCCTCTCACCTTCCACCTCCCTCCTCTCACCTTCCACCTCCCTCCTCTCCACCTTCCACCTCCCTCCTCTCACCTCCACCTCCCTCCTCTCACCTTCCACCTCCCTCCTCTCACCTTCCACCTCCCTCCTCTCCACCTTCCACCTCCCTCCTCTCACCTTCCACCTCCCTCCTCTCACCTTCCACCTCCCTCCTCTCACCTTCCACCTCCCTCCTCTCACCTTCCACCTCCCTCCTCTCACCTTCCACCTGCCTCCTCACACCTTCCACCTCCCTCCTCTCACCTTCCACCTCCCTCCTCTCCACCTTCCACCTCCCTCCTCTCACCTTCCACCTCCCTCCTCTCACCTTCCACCTCCCTCCTCTCCACCTCCCTCCTCTCACCTTCCACCTCCCTCCTCTCACCTTCCACCTCCCTCCTCTCACCTTCCACCTCCCTCCTCTCACCTTCCACCTCCCTCCTCTCACCTTCCACCTCCCTCCTCTCACCTTCCACCTCCCTCCTCTCACCTTCCACCTCCCTCCTCTCACCTTCCACCTCCCTCCTCTCACCTTCCACCTCCCTCCTCTCACCTTCCACCTCCCCTCCTCTCCACCTTCCACCTCCCTCCTCCACCTCCCTCCTCTCACCTTCCACCTCCCTCCTCTCCACCTCCCTCCTCTCACCTTCCACCTCCCTCCTCTCACCTTCCACCTCCCTCCTCTCACCTTCCACCTCCCTCCTCTCACCTTCCACCTCCCTCCTCTCCACCTCCCTCCTCTCACCTTCCACCTCCTCCTCTCACCTTCCACCTCCCTCCTCTCACCTTCCACCTCCCTCCTCTCACCTTCCCACCTCCCTCCTCTCACCTTCCACCTCCCTCCTCTCACCTTCCACCTCCCTCCTCTCACCTTCCACCTCCCTCCTCTCACCTTCCACTCCCTCCTCTCACCTTCCACCTCCCTCCTCTCACCTTCCACCTCCCTCCTCTCACCTTCCACCTCCCTCCTCTCCACCTCCCTCCTCTCACCTTCCACCTCCCTCCCTCACCTTCCACCTCCCTCCTCTCACCTTCCACCTCCCTCCTCTCACCTTCCACCTCCCTCCTCTCACCTTCCACCTCCCTCCTCTCACCTTCCACCTCCCTCCTCTCACCTTCCACCTCCCTCCTTCACCTTCCACCTCCCTCCTCTCACCTTCCACCTGCCTCCTCTCCACCTCCCTCCTCTCCACCTCCCTCCTCTCACCTTCCACCTCCCTCCTCTCACCTTCCACCTCCCTCCTCTCTCCTTCCACCTCCCTCCTCTCCACCTCCCTCCTCTCACCTTCCACCTCCCTCCTCTCACCTTCCACCTCCCTCCTCTCACCTTCCACCTGCCTCCTCTCCACCTCCCTCCTCTCACCTTCCACCTCCCTCCTCTCCACCTTCCACCTCCCTCCTCTCTCCTTCCACCTCCCTCCTCTCACCTTCCACCTCCCTCCTCTCACCTTCCACCTGCCTCCTCTCTCCTTCCACCTCCCTCCTCTCCACCTCCCTCCTCTCACCTTCCACCTCCCTCTCTCACCTTCCACCTCCCTCCTCTCTCCTTCCACCTGCCTCCTCTCCACCTCCCTCCTCTCACCTTCCACCTCCCTCCTCTCACCTTCCACCTCCCTCCTCTCACCTTCCACCTGCCTCCTCTCTCCTTCCACCTCCCTCCTCTCACCTTCCACCTCCCTCCTCTCACCTTCCACCTCCCTCCTCTCACCTTCCACCTCCCTCCTCTCACCTTCCACCTCCCTCCTTCACCTTCCACCTCCCTCCTCTCACCTTCCACCTGCCTCCTCTCACCTTCCACCTCCCTCCTCTCTCCTTCCACCTCCCTCCTCTCACCTTCCACCTCCCTCCTCTCACCTTTCCACCTCCCTCCTCTCACCTTCCACCTCCCTCCTCTCACCTTCCACCTCCCTCCTCTCACCTTCCACCTCCCTCCTCTCACCTTCCACCTCCCTCCTCTCCACCTCCCTCCTCTCACCTTCCACCTCCCTCCTCTCACCTTCCACCTCCCTCCTCTCTCCTTCCACCTCCCTCCTCTCCACCTCCCTCCTCTCACCTCCACCTCCCTCCTCTCACCTTCCACCTCCCTCCTCTCACCTTCCACCTCCCTCCTCTCCACCTCCCTCCTCTCACCTTCCACCTCCCTCCTCTCACCTTCACCTGCCTCCTCTCACCTTCCACCTCCCTCCTCTCAACCTTCCACCTCCCTCCTCTCTCCTTCCACCTCCCTCCTCTCCACCTCCCTCCTCTCACCTTCTACCTCCCTCCTCTCTCCTTCCACCTCCCTCCTCTCACCTTCCACCTCCCTCCTCTCCACCTCCCTCCTCTCACCTTCCACCTCCCTCCTCTCCACCTCCCTCCTCTCCACCTCCCTCCTCTCACCTTCTACCTCCCTCCTCTCTCCTTCCACCTCCCTCCTCTCCACCTCCCTCCTCTCACCTTCCACCTGCCTCCTCTCCACCTGCTTGCCGAATCTGTTCAGATTTGGGGAAAGAGGGAAGCCTACATCCCAACAAAGGTCGGAATCCTTGAATGAGATCCTTTTTCTGTCTGCCTCCTATCCAGCCTTTTGCCTGAGTGGCTAAGAAGCTGAAAGACTTTAAATCTGTTTTCTCTAAACCTGCCTGTGTTGGTCTCTTGTAGGGAGTGTAGGCTGAGAAGAGAAGACCACTTCTTTCTCTTTTTTTTGTGGCATTTCCCCGCAGCAGGGGGGCCCTGTTCTCTGCTCCTGAGACTGTGCCAAACGTGCAGGGTCCTTCCCTCTGCCGTACTGTCTTAGGGACAGACCCTGACAGATGTAGTGAGGGGACGCTCCAGGCTGAGTGGAGGAGGCAGACACACAGAGGACAGAGCTCTGGGAGGATGTGGGTGACCCACTGGGAAATGGTATGTCTCTGGCTCCACGGGGTAAGTCTTTCTGGCAGGCACACGGGGGGCGTTCCGGGGGGGCATTCCAGGGGCCGCGCTGGGAGGTGCAGCAGCAGAGCCTGGTCAGCAGCACCTGGCCGGGGAGGCGAGGAGCTCACTCCTCAGGGAGGTAAATGCTGAGCCTGTTCTTCTGTGTGGAGACTGCAATGGGATTTTCTCTTTCTGTGACTGGCTGGTCTGGGCCAAGACTCCCTTGCCCTTAGTATTCTGAACCCCAGCTCCAGGTCAGAAGGGAGACTTCTGACTTAGCAGCCCACTCCCTCCTGCTCCCCACGGGCTGGGCTGGGGCCTCACTGGCCCGTCGTGCTCGGGTCCTTAGCGCTCATCAGGCCTTGGTCTTGAGGCAGCTGCGTCGAGGCAGGCGTGTGTCTTGTCCACTTGTTCAGGGAGCAGAGGCTGCCGGGAAGCCTGTGAGGGAGACCCGGAACCTGCCTTCTGAACCTCAGGTGGTCCAGGGGACAGCTGAGCCCTCCAGACTCAGGCTCCAGTAGTCACCCTTAGTCAGGCCTGCCATCTGTCAAGGCCCCCTGTGGGTGGTAGACACTTTGGGGTGCTTTATTTACGTTTTCTGTCATCTGTCCTGGAGTCAGCCATGACTGACCTAACCTCCCTGCCGACGGGGCACACAGGTGTGAGGGACCTGACCGCAGCCACACTGCTCGCCCCGCGATGTCACCGGGTGTCACCGGGCGGGCAGTGCAGGCTGAGGGGCAGGTGAGCCCCTCTTCTCCCTTCTTGCCAGGAGCTGAGGAACCAGCAGAAGGCCGATTCGCCCCCTCTTGGCAACTGGACCTCACCCTTGAACCCTCCTCCTCTTTTCTTTTTTCTTTTTTAGGAGTTGGCTTCAAATTATCTTATTTTGTTTACATTGCACCCAAGTTTTATGGTACAAAAGACTTGCAGGTGCAAATATGTCCCGCCTTCATTAACTTCCCCTTCCTTTTTAATTTATGTGATTTCAATTTTCCTTCCCTGTACTGTTAATTAGGGGACCCTCTAATCAGTGCCATTATCACAGTGGTATTCATGTTTAGGAAAGCCGCTAAACAAATGCTTGCAAAATTGCTAAATGGCTAATTAATGTCTGTTAATTAAGAAAATTGCTCATGGTAACAAACCATGCCGTTGCTGGCAGCCGCTAGAAAGACACACACTTGTTGAAATTAGTAGCGTGGCAGGTAGGGGAACATCTGCTCTGCAGAGCTTTCCGGAAGTGAGCAGCCCCTGGCTTGGGCATGGAACTTCAGGCTGGTGCTTAGTGGCACTCCGGGGTTCCTGTATGGGCCCCCTCCGTCTTCCTCTGCTTACCTCTTCTCCGGGTCTCCATGCCCACCAGCTCCGGCCCACCCCTGCATCCCCTCCCCAGCTCTGGGCTGGGCAGCCTGGCTCTGAGGGAGAAGACTGAGGAAGACTCTCAAAAATTCTTTTCCCCTGTCTTTTTTAATGTAACCTGCCTGTTTCGAATTTTCCTCAACGGCAGCTTCCAAGGGTCACAACACCATTGTGGGTGAATAAAGATGAATTAGGCGGGGCCCCTCATCACCAGCATCCAGCTCTGAATGTCCCAAATGGGCAGCAAGGCGCTTCCAAGACAGGCTTTTCATGCTTTCTGACTGTGGCCTGAAGTAGGAAATACATTTGACATTGTGACCCCGTGCACACATGTATATCTACAGATGAAGTAGAGGTTAATGAAAAATACTTGCCTTAAAACACAAAGCTCTGGGCCCTGGCCGGTTGGCTCAGTGGTAGAGCGTAGGCCTGGCGTGCAGAAGTCCCGGGTTCAATTCCAGGCCAGGGTACACAGGAGAAGCGCCCATCTGCTTCTCCACCCCTCCCCCTCTCCTTCCTCTCTGTCTCTCTCTTCCCCTCCCGCAGCTGAGGCTCCATTGGAGCAAAGTTTGCCCTAGCACTGAGGATGGGTCTGTGGCCTCTGCCTCAGGCGCTAGAATGGCTCTGGTTGCAAGAGAGCGACGCCCCAGATGGGTAGAGCATCGCCCCCTGGTGGGTGTGCCGGGTTGATCCCGGTCGGGCGCATGCGGGAGTGTGTCTGACTGCCTCCCCGTTTCCAACTTCAGAGAAAAAAATACAAAAAAAACCCCAACAAAGCTCTCCAATATTTTCTATCTTATTTTTATTCTGTTCTGGATTAAAAAAAAAAATGGTTGCATCTTACTAACTTGATTTCACCACCCACTAATATGTTGCACCCCACAGTGTAACCAACCCCATGGTTTAAGAGGATTCACCTGCCTGTTTGTTCTGTGGGGAGTCGAGGTCAACATTGTCCAGGGCTTTTGGGGGTCAGCTTGGAACCGTGGCTGGCTCACCACCGACAGGAGTGGAGAGCCCAGCCCCCCACACCTCTGCACATGCCACTCCAGCTCTGGGCTGCAAGGGTTGGGGTGAGCCCTGGACCCATAAGGCTTCTTGTCCTGGCTCTGCATTGACCACTTGTGTGGCCATGGCCAAGTCCCTTCGTCCCTTGAGATGCACAAAAATACAAATGAGAAACCCCACCTCCTGGGGCTACTCTCAGGTAAAGGTGAGTTAATGCAGGGCACTGAGCAGTCGCTCCACGGCCACCGCTCCTCTCGTCTCCCCACCTGTCAGTCTCTGGCACGACCCCGCTCCTCCTGTCTGTTCTCGTTCAGCCATCAGTAGACTGGCCTCTAGGTATCTGTCCTGCCACCTCATCTGTCCTCCCAGACCGGGAGCTCCGTGAGGGCTGGACCTCCTGCATGCCTTGCAGAGTGGATCTGTTTTTGTGCATACTGTGCTCTCTGAGCCCGTGTCAATCGACGTATTTAACATGGCAAACTCCGCTCAAACACGGTCGCTGCCCAGGTCTCTGCCCCTGCTTTGACAAAGGATCTTGATTGGATTTTTCATTCCTTGGAAATCCCCATGAAGGTGTTTATCAGTTTCTCTCCCTCCTGCTCGCCATTCTGCACCCGATGAGCCGGCGACCTAGGCAGCAGCTCTCACCTCCCCGCCAATCAGAGCCCGCCGCCCGCACGCCCGCCGCCTACTGCCCACCGCCCACCCTTCGTTTTGGTTTAATTTTTGTTCTTTTAAGCTTCTCTTGCGCTTCTCCATGTGCTGTGATCTATAACCTGCCTCTACTGTCTGGCCTCACAGGGTCCTCCGGGGTCACAGCCCTCGCCGCACGCACAGCCTCCACCCCACAATCCCAGCAGCATGATGGGACCCCACAGTCAGGTAACGCACTTGGCTCGCCCGCCCGCCGGGGGGCACGGGGCACCAGGAGGACAGAGCCAGCAGAGGAAAAGCAAAAATCAAAACGTGCTCTCTCCGTTGCTTTCGTGTCTTGATTGACAAACAAAGCATTTTTGGGGGGGAAATATATATAGAGAGATACTATTTTCCAAAGAGAGTCTTCATTCCTTGGACATCACACCCAGCTTGGATATGAAACCAAAAGAAAGAAAAACACTTCTGTGACCTTGTCAGCGGCCTCTGCGATTTTGTTTTTTCCTCTCTCACTTTTGGTTTGGTTTTTGAGTTTGGTTGACCATTCGTCTGTAACGGAGCTGCATCCCTAGCCTTTTCTTTGTGCACTCTCGCTGCTGAGAAGCTTTCCTGCCCATTCCCTGCACTGAGTTAGGGAGCCCGCTGTCCTCTCCCCTTTTCATCGTGTGTCCCCCTCGAATCCTCACTCCCCTTCCTTGCCCCCTTCGTTGGTGGTTTCTGTGTGTGTGTGCGTGTGTGCGCGCGTGTGTGTGCGCGTCCAGCTTTGGCTGCACACCCTGAAAATTGTATGGGTAGGTCCCTTTTCTGATTCTCTGATGTGCCCTTCCCAAGAGCAGAGGTTTTCCTCCTTTCCCGACGTTGATGTCCCTGTTCTTCCGCGTCCTGAGCAAAGTCCCAGCTGCTGCCCCATCGCCCAAAGTCTAGCTCCGTGAACGGATGCAGAGTCAGAGCCCCACGTGCTGTGGCATCTATTGTTCCCTCTGCCCAGAGGAAGTTTTGCCCAGAGGGAAGAGGCCACCGGGAGAAAGAGAGCTTCACAGATCACTAGTTGTAACAGAACTGGACTTTGTGGAGTGGAGCGCATTTGTGTTTGTCCCTGTGCAGGAGCGCAGGCTGTCATTGAACTAATTCCCTGTAATTGCAGCCTTTTATGTCACCGCGATACGCAGGCGGCCCCAGGCCCCCGATCAGAATGGGAAACCAGGTACTGTACCTTTTCGTGTTCTCTCCCCCCTCCCTCGGCCACCCTTCACCCCAGTTGGACTTTTGACTCCCATCAAAATGTGGGGAAAGAATCGGGAGGTAGAGGGACAGGTGTTAGAAAGGTAGCTTTACAAGTTGGTCCCCAGAGAGGGCCCTGGGTCCACTCCGTGCCCAGGGTGCAGCCCCTGCCAGCATTTTACCTGCCTCTCCTAAGAGGCGTGGCAGCAGTCAGAGCAGCCAGGGTGGGAATGCGGGGTTTCAGCTATTCTAGAGAAGGTGGTAATACCCCCGCCCCTCCCTTCTAGCCCCTTCTTGGAAAAGGGTCTTCCTCCTTAATGAAGTTAATTGACAACGTGCATTTTTTCCTGGAAGCTTTTGAGAATTGCCAAGGCTGGTAAATAGAATCCTGTTATTAAGGGGAGAAATGGCCCGTAGGAATGCTTAGATCAGGAGCCTGGGAGGCAGCGGAGCAGGACGTTTGGGAGTTTTTCAGCAATGTCTGCCCGCTTCCCAGACCCAACTCAGAACAAGAAAGGATTTGTTCGTGTAATTAGAAAAATGGTCTGCTTATGGGGAGGGCTTTTCAGCCTGGGGTTGTGTGCCTTGTGCTGGCCCATTAAGGTTGGCAGTTCTCGGTGGTCCGGGGACTCGGCCGCCTGCCGCCCTCCGCAGTTCAGCCCATCGAGAGGTGGGAGGCGCTGGTGAGGTGCCCTCTTTTGAGGATGGACAACTTAAAAGAAACTTCAGGGGAGTCTCTTTTTATGTTAAAAAATTTTTATGCATAATTCTTTGTGAGACCTTGCAAAGCCCCTTCAAACACCTGACAGCAGCACCAGTGTATCCAGCCCTTGTTGCGTTTGGGGCTGGAGTTCAGTCGCCAACTCGATTGGTGTTCTCCGAGTGTGATTCCTTCTGTTATCAAGGCTCCGCAGGAAAGCCCTGAGTGAGATGATGCAGGGACTACGGAGAGACGCTGGTAACCAGGTGCCTCCAAGCTTGATGTTAAATTGCCTATCAGATTTCCCTTGTTTTTTTTCTTCAGAAGTCCTTTGTTTCCTGTTTTCTCAGACATGAAGGGAACAAATTTGGACAAGAAGAATTAGAGACTTGGTTTTTTGAGCAAGGAGGGCCCCGTGGCTACATCACAGATGAGGTCAGAGTGGAGGAGTTAACTTCCCGAGGTCTCCCAGTGAGCTGGGCTCAAATCCCTCTCCAGCTCCCGGGCCTTGCTGCTAGCCCCTCTCCTGGTCATTGAGCTCTCACAGTTGTGGAAGTGCGGCCTCTGCCTCTGTGCCAGTCACATAGTGGGCCCCCCTTGGCCCTCACCCGCGTGGGCCCCGGCAGCAACGCTCCCTCCTGCCCATCCAGGGCTCTCTGCCCCAGGGAGACACAGGGGCTTCTTTATTATCATTATTGTGGCCCTTCCTCCAGCCGTTAAGGGATACTAGAGGAAACTAGAGGAAATGTGTGTTTCTATTTGTCAATTGATCGTAAACAAGTACCCAGGACAGCAAATGGAAAATAAATCGTTATCTATACCTGTCATTACACACCAATCTCCTCAGCTCCCCACCACCCCTTTGTCAGAAAGTGACAGTGATTTTCCAGTTTCCTATGAACTCGAGACATTTTAAATGTCCCTGGGGGCAGAGTGGGGGGATGTGCCCCTTTCACAGGTATTGCCTCTGGGGGTTTCTTGGAGAGTGGCTCACTTGGGGGCCCTTCAGACAAAGGCCTCCAGGCCTCAAGGTTAGCTCAGCCCTCCCCCAGGGCAGGTGGAGGAAGCAGAGGCAGCTGAACTTGCTCAGGCTCACCTGGCCTCCTGGCTTAGGGAGATGAGAAGGAAGGCTCTAAGAGTCATTGACTTGCCAGTCTGTGAGGCCAGCCTCCTACCTGCCTCCCTGGCTGAGGTTTGGGGCTGTGGATAGAGCATTGCTGTGTTTCAAGTGAGGGTGGCTCGATGGATGGTGACCAGTGGGGTTCAGCTAGATTTAGGAGAGGAGGACCATCACATCCCAGCAGAGCCCCCACCAGTGTGGTGGCTGACTTGAGTAGGCAGCCAAATGAGCATGCAGTTGCCTCTGAGATGTGCCCGTGCCCTGGGCACCTTCGCACCTGGCCCGTGGTGCTGTAGGAGACACTGGCCTCCTTCCAGGAGCCCGTGGGTAGTCTAAGAGCATCTCTCTCCCTAGCAGGTCCTGAGGTGTGTGCATGGCACGTGCTCACACTCCCGTCTGTGAGCTGTTTTCTTCTTAGTTTGAAGGCTTGAGCCTTCTCAGTGCAGGACCTTTATGTCTTGGTCATTGTATACTTTCCTTCCCTTGTCTAGGAGGCCCAGACTGCCCTGTCCCATCTCAGGGTCCCTCAGTGAGGGAAGGAGGAAAGTGCTTCCCAGGCCCCCTCTGAACCTCTGGGCAGTCCAGCTCTGTTCCTGTGTCCTGAAACACCACAGGCTTAGGGGAGCCCAAGGTGGAGCTTTCTTTGAGAACTAGTGGTCAGCACTGGGCTGACTGACCATCCACCTCAGCATCCTGGGATCCCCCAAACCAATCAGCCTCATAGGAGATATCCCAGCTCCCCAAGTGGGCAGACACAAACCAGCAGAGTGGCTCAGAGCATGGGAACTCAGAGAGGAAGCAGGGCTGGGAACAAGCAAGAGGTCGCAATGGCTAAAACCCGGGGGCTGGAGAGACAGCCTGTGTGCCCTCCAGGTGGGCAGAAACAGGCGCCAAAGGTCCGTCATGGACACTGAGCACTCCCCAGGCTCGCGTGGCCCTCCTCAAGCCTCCCCCCCCCCAGACACCCAGACACACCCTGTTCTTGTCCCTCCACTTCCCACCACCTTGTTTTGAAACCGGTTTGGAGTTCGCCATTTGGCCAAAGACAGACCCGCTCCCCACTCAGCCACCCACAGCAGTGAGCAGGGCGGGGGTGAGGGTCCCTCTCATAGGTGCCCCACCCCAGAGGTACTGGCACCTGCAGATGGGAAAGGTGACCAGCTTTCCCACAGCTGTTCTCGGCCCACGCTTAGTCCCGAGGCCTGGACTTTTAGAAAGAAACTTTCACCCCAGCTCTGCCTCTCTTTTCTGATGGCAGCTGAAGTAACTTCAGCCTTAAGTAAATCACTCTTAATAATTCATGCCCTGGCCGGTTGGCTCAGTGGTAGAGCGTCGGCCTGGTGTGCAGAAGTCCTGGGTTCTATCCGGCCAGGGCACATAGGAGAAGCGCCCATTTGCTTCTCCACCCCCCCCCCTTCCTCTCTGTCTCTCTCTTCCCCTCCCGCAGCCAAGGCTCCATTGGAGCAAAGATGGCCCGGGCGCTGGGGATGGCTCCTTGGCCTCTGCCCCAGGCGCTAGAGTGGCTCTGGTCGCAGCAGAGCAACGCCCCGGAGGGGCAGAGCGTCGCCCCCTGGTGGGCGTGCTGGGTGGATCCCGGTCAGGCGCATGTGGGAGTCTGTCTGACTGTCTCTCCCCGTTTCCAGCTTCAGAAAGATACAAAAAAAAATTTTTTAAATTAAAATAAAATAAAAAAATAAATAAGTTTTCATGGTGGATATGCCAAGTGTTCACTCAGGAAACCCGCAGTACCTTGTCCTCAACCTCCTTGATAGTAATCACACCGTCCTCTGCCACCTGCATCAGTCTTGGGGGAGAGGTTCTTGCTCAGTGTCTTGCTCACCTCTCTCCTGGAGGCCTTCTCTTCACCCTGGAGGTGGGACGGCGGCGTTTCACGGGAAGGAGTCGGGAGTCCCGGATGTTTATCCTGGCTTTGCCAGCTAGGCTCCTGGGGGCCATTGGGTCTCTGGGCCTCATTTCCCCCATCTCTGTCTCAGAGCTACCTCCTTCTCTGTTCCCCTTTAAAAAGGACCTCTCATTGTTACAGGATTTTAGCTAGTAGGTCTCTGGGTCCCCACAGTTTGGGGATGGGAATAAAATGTTAATCTCCGTGAGGCAAAAGAGAGACAGGCTTGGGGTTTGGTGTTAAGAGGGCAGGGCACGCTGCCTCTGAGAGGTGTGCGGGAGGCAGCCTGACCAGGCTCTAGGAGGATACAGACCCCCAAAGACAGAGGGCAGTCGTTCCTCTTCTGCGGAGGACGTCCCAATCCACCCGTGCGATAGGTGTTGCTCACACCAGCTCGAGCTGACTGCCACTCCCAGGAAACCTTCCCCCAGCTTGGGGAGCACCTGCTCAGTTGGTATCTCACGTCTCTTTCAGCCTCCGGGAGGAGTTCCTGGGACACAGCCACTGCTGCCCAATTCCATGGATCCCACCCGACAACAAGGTAGAGAGTGCTGGGTGGGCTGCCTGGGGTGTGGGGAGTCGGGAGGGGCTCCTCCCTCTACTGTCTGCCTCTGCCACTCACAGTTCATCTGCTCTCTCATGCAGGGCACCCCAACATGGGAGGATCAATGCAGAGAATGAACCCTCCCCGAGGCATGGGGCCCATGGGGCCCGGCCCACAGGTGAGCACCTGTGTGTCCATCTATCGCCCTGACCATCTGTGTGCCCCCGCCTTCTCTCCTCTTTCCACAGTCTGTCAGTCTTTCCACATCGCTCAGCTTTCAGGGGTGGGAGTAGTGGGCGTGACCAGGTCACCGGCTACCCTTTCCGCCGGACGCTGGGCTGGCCCCATGTAGAACCAGGAGCAGCCCCTCAGCAGGCAGAGTGGAGGGGCCCCCAGGGAGTTGTGGGTCCCTCTGAGAGCTTCCTGGGTGACAGACCCTTCCAGGGGAGGGATGTGCTGGCATGTGGTGTGAGGAACTGGAAGGTAGCAGAGCTGGTACCCTGACAGTGGTGTGGATTCTCCAGGAATCTCAAAGCCTCCTCCCAGCGTGGGTGGGTGGACTTGAGCTGGCTCATGGATTAGTTTGTCATTACCTGGAGGTGGGACAAGTGAGGGGCTGTTCCAGTTCTGTTTCCAATTTACCATGGACAAATCACTTTGCCTTCTGGGGGCCCAGCAGGCCTCTGTTTCCCTGCCTTTCCAACATGGAGCGAGTCTGTATTCATGGTCCTCTGCAGTGCCACTCCCAGTGGGAGGACGTCAGCCTGGCTGGGGCCCCAGCTCACTTCCGCCCAAAGCATTTCCCTGTTTCACAAACTGGGGTCCTGTCCAAGATTTCTTTTGACCAGAGGGCTCCACTGGGGGAGGAGGGGAGAGATGGCCATTTAGAAACCCCTGGAAGAAATTATTTCAAGTATCCTGGCTACTTCTGTATAGTGCCAGCACAGCCCTCGCTGCTTACCACCCAGCTCCGTACCCTGCCACGGGTGGAGGGTCCCACAGGACCGTCGGGCAGAGGTCTGTAGGCCATTTCTGTTGTAGCGCCTTCTCATGGTTGACCCCCACTCTTCCTAGTACTTGAATGTGGCTCTCTGTTGCCTGCAGAAGCTGTGACAAAGAAGTTGCTCTATTTTTCCCTCCTTGGGAATTCTCTGGAGTTTGACTACCTGAAAGAAACTAGAAGTCTGGATAAGGGGAGGGAGTTTCATGGAGTGAGAGTGGAAGAGTTTGTTCCAGGGTGTTCCTTCTTTTCTGTCCTGCCCGGAAGCCCGCCTGTCCCTCCCACCTGCTTGTGGACATTTGGATGCCCTGGGCCCCTCTCCAGGTTTCTGGTTCTCTGGCAGTGGAGTAGCCCCCACACACCTGCCCTTTGTAGGAAGAGGCACCTGTGCACCGCCCCCACCCCGCTCCGGTCAGCGGGGCGGCACCCTCCGTGTGCTGAAGGGTCTCAGGGGTGCCTTGTCTTCTCTTGGCCCTGTAATCCTGAAAGGAGGCAAGCCCACACCAGTTGCAGCTCCAGTTTTCCTGTTTTCTTCTTTCCTCAAATCCCCCAAAGCTCATGTTCTTGCCAGCCTCCTCTTAACCTGCCAAGTGGCCTTCTTGAGCGACCTCTGCCAAGCTGCCCAGCCAAGGAGCCCATGGCAGGGTGGAGGCAGAGTCTACAGCAGAGTGGTCGGTCCCGAGTCTCCCTCAGCCTCCACCGCATGGTAGATACTCTTGGTGTAGAAATTGACAGAGACCTTGGACTTCCAGAACATTCTGGGAGGTGAAGAGGATGGAGTCTACGGCAGGAAAATGTCATTCCTATTCTATTGCCCACCCATCTGGGGTCTTGCAAGCTTAGCAACTGCATCTGTAGAATGAGAAGGAGACCAGTATCTGCCTTGTAGGGTTGCTGGAAGTGGGAGGGAGGGCCAAGTTCTTAGGATGTCCAGCACAGACAGGGTAGCTACTTAGCCATTTGTATTTTCCGACTCAGGGACTTAAAACCAGTGTTCAGGATTCTGGTTGCTTGGGTTTGGTGATTGTTTTTATAGTTTCACTTTTTATTTTTTCTGGCAAAGGCCATTAGTAAATTGAGATTCTAGAAGCTGGGAATGGACATTATCAGATGGCTGAAGCAGAGTGTTCCAAAGGTTTTGGGACTTCCTCCTGGCTTAGCGGGTGTCTCCTCGTGTCAGTGTCCCTGACCAGTAGGCCGGCACGTTATAGAGATCACAAGGGTACTGAAGGCTAGGGTCCTGCCCTCCTGGGGCCCATAGACTGGGTGGAGCTCTCCTGTACGCTCTGAGAGGGGTGCCCTGTGGAGGAAGATGCCAGCACAGGGATGAGGGCAGCTGACCCCACCCCCCATCAACCTCAGGGACTCTGAAAATATCTCTGTTCTTTATCAGCATGGAGACCCTTAAGTGCTTTTCTTGTCTTCTGTACCCCTTTCAGTAGGGTGCAACATTAAATCCAGGACCAGACCTCCCTCAAGCAACCCAGAATGTCAGCACCAGCTCCCCACTTGGGACAGAAAGGCCTGGGCTTGTGTGTGACTTGAGCCATAGCGAGTCTGGGATGTGGGTGGATCGCAGGGTCTGGGGTCAGCCAGGAGTGAGCTCTGCACAGCTTGGAGGGTTTGGACCCCAAGGCTGAGGTGGGGAGAGGACACATTTTCTTCAGACCCCCCAGCTCTTTTGTCCCTGAAGGTGCTGCCCTGGTCACTCCTGGTGGGCAGGAGAGAGACGAGCTGAGAACATAGTACTGAAAAGCACAGCTCTGGCCACGGCCCAGCCTGGTTGGGCCTCAGTCCCTCGTCTGCAAAATGGGCAGCTGGGTGACGGCCTCACGGGCTCCTCCTGGGTTGAAACAGCAGCTGCAGCTGTTCCGGGGATCCCGTTCTGACCCCGAGCCCTGGGCTCAGGTGTTCGGAAGGTGGCCAGCCCCCCAGGCAGCCTTTGGTAAGCTCCACCACACACTGCTGTCCTGAGACCAGACACAAAGATGGGAAGCCCTCAGCCAGCTACTGCGGGTAGGGAGGTGGCTAATAGCCAGGGACCACTCGACAACTTTCCTAACAGAATTAGAGGCACAGTGTGGTCTTGGGGCTAATTTACAGATTTTGGGTCTGAATGGAGTGACTGCACTTTCGGAACCTGTGTTGCATTTTGGTCTCGGTGTCACAGAGGAACCAGGAGACCAGGCATTGCCCCGCCCTTTGCCCCAGCCCCTCAGGCGGGTTTTACTCTGGTTCTGTGCAATAGCCAGTGCCCAAAAGGAGATAATAGTTCCACTTAATTGTTTTCTCTCAGTAAAGATTTATGTGTGGGGGTCATGTCAGGTGGGAACCTTTTGGGAACTTTTTTGAAAGTGAGTCCTATTAGAATGAGGCTGAAACTGCAGGGGCTTCCAGCCAGGTGCAGAGGGAGGGAATGCACAGCCCGTCCGAGGTGCCGTGTCTCACAGACCCCACGGACGCCGGTTCCCCGGGGCCACCAGAGTCCCTAGGATGATCTGTGCCACCCGTCGTGGGAGGCACAGCATCCCCCTGCTGATCACACAGTTCGAGCTCGGTGCCTCTGAGCAGAGACCCAGGAAGATGGGCGGCTCAGCTGCTGGTCGGAGCACCCAGGGGCTGGGCAAGGAGAGAGTGGGCCACTCGCAGGACTTTCCTGAGAGGCCTCCTGGCGTGGGATGGCCAGGCTCCCGTGTGGTTAGGGAGGTGGAGGACAGGCCCCACAGCCGGGGAAACTGCCCTGCCAGCCACGTCTCTGACAGATCTGTCCTGAAGTCTAGATGGCTGTCCCCCTGTGTTCTGGTGAGAGCACTGTGCGGCTGCAGACAGCCCCAAGAAGGAGCCCCTCTGACGAGGTGTCCGGGAAGGCAGCAGCAGGCCCCAGCCCCTGCTGGCCACCAGGGGACTTGCCAAGTTAGTGCGGACCCTTCACAGAGCACAGAGCTGAGACCAGGAGGGTAGGGCCCGATCCAAGGTCCACATCAGGATAGCCCATCATTGTTCCTGACCGGATTAGACCCCTCTACCCAAGGTCTGGGGTGCTCACGTGGAGACCAGGGCAAGGGGTGTTTCCTTGTGGATGTGGCCAGTCCCGTGGCTGCACTGAGAACTCCTCCATGTCTCCAGATGCCTGTACCTGTGCAGCAGTGCTGACAGCAGAGGAAGGGGTAGCATCTGGCTAGTGGTCACAAGCAGTCCAGTGCCTCGGGCTGGGAGGCAGGCACTAACTAGGAGAAGGGAGGACCATGTCACCCGAGTCTCCAAAACCGTGCCTCCAAGTTGGCCTGCCCTCTGTGAAAGGCTGATACTGTGATTTGAAAACTTTCTCCCAAAACCTGATTTTTAGCACTCCCCCCCCCCCAAGATTTATGTGTGGCCTTGGGCAAGTCTCTAGCCTCCTTAGTCCTCCAGCTTATTTGTGAAATGGGGACATGTCACTGGCCCTCCAGGGTCTTTGCTTCTGAAGGGGGAGGACCCAGTGGGCATAGCTCCTCCAGGGAAGCGGCCATGCCGGCTGTTTGGGGGGCTCCTGAGGGGACTAGGGTCAGGAACAGCAGATGGCGTACCCTGAGCCTCCCTGAGGGGCTGCACACCGCAGGGGTGGGCACCCTACTTGTCATTGCCCCGGGCTTCGGCCTGCCCCAGGCCGGCCCCCTTCATTGCCCAGAGGTGCAGGTCACTCGCCTGGGTGGGAGAGGCAGCAGGAGGCAGCAGCTGCAGCCCCTGGAAGATCTCTCCCCTCCCCTCCCTCCCTTCCTCTCTCTCTCCCTCTCTCTTTCTCTCTCTCTCTCTCTCTCTCTCTGGAGGAGTGGCCTGCCTGGGATGGGGTGAGCTTCCCTGTTCCAGGCCAGCACAGGTAGGGCCGAGATTTGTAAGGGCGTTTTATAGCTGCACATCAGGCTTAGATGGGGTCCTCGAAGCACTGCTGTGCTGTGATGCTTAGACAGCGGCGTTAAGGGCTCTGGCATTTGTTCTGCTCCTGACACCCCAGGTCAGTATGCACCTCTGAGGACTGGCAGCCCTGCAGAGCCATCCTTTCGCCTGAGCCTCACAGGGCCCTGTCTGGCTGGGAGCTCTCTGTCCCCCGTCGGTGAGTGCGGCAGTCTGGCAGAGGGCTGCAGGCTTTCAGTCTCAGCCCTGCTGGCAGCACAGCTGCTTGAGACTGTCGCCCTGCTTCTGTGCCTCAGCTGGTTAATCTTTAAAGTGGGGACAGTAATGAGGTGATCATGATGATTAAGTTTTGGTGATAAAAAGCACATAGCACAGCCTGGCACAGAATAAGCATTGTTATTTGTGTAGTTTGTCCAAAGTCACCCACAAGTGACTGAACCAAGGTGCTGACCTCCTCCATGTTCTGACCCCAAATCCGTGATTCTGCTCACTTCCCTGTGACAGTTCTGTAAAGCGGGCCTGGCCCTTGCATGTCCCCTGAGCCTGCCACTACTTGCTTGAGGGCAGGCACACATCCCCACCCTATCAGGCACAGGGGATACGGGCTTAAGGGAGCTGGCTGCCTAAGTGTCCCCATACACTGTCCTTCCCTGCCCCCCCTGGCTGCAGGCCTTGCTCATTGCCAGCCAGCCTGGTGCTGCTCTTGTCATTGTCCACACCCTCTCTGGACATTCTTCTAGACTCCAGGCCCCTCTGTGGGTGACCAAGCAGGGGAGGTGGCCCCAAGGCATTGAAGTTTGGCTGATGGTCCCGGCTGAAGAACACACCATGAGCCTGATACAGGCTCTGACTCTGTAGCTGTGGCTCTCGAGCCTCCCGTTCCCCCCTCCCCCTGGCCTCTCAGGTGTGTGGCGTGGGGGGCGAGCTCTAGAGGCTACCAGATCCACGTTTAAACCCAGTTGTGTCCATTGCTGACTGTGACTTTGCGCAAATCTTTATCCCTTATACTCAGTCTCCTCTTCTGTGGGACAGGGATAATACCAGCCTCATGACATTGTGATAAGGACCAAACCAGAGACTGTATATAAGGCATGCTATAGCTCTGGCCAGTTGGCTCAGTGGTAGAGCATTGGCCCTGCGTGTGGATGTCCCAGCTTCTTTTCCCGGTCAGGGCACACAGGAGAAGTGACCATCTGCTTCTCCACCCCTCCCCCTTTCCTCCTCCCTCCTCCCTCTTTCTCTCTCTTCCCCTCCAGCAACCATGGCTCGATTGGTTCCAGTGAATTGGCCCTGGATGCTGAGGATGGCCCCAGAAGAGCAGATCATTGCCCCATGGGGGGGCTTCCTGGGTGGATCCCAGTCAGGGCACATGTGGGAGTCTGTCTCTGCCTCCCCTCCTCTCACTTAAACAAACTAACAAATAGGGCATGCTGTGTGCTCGGTAAAAACCAGCTAATTCTGGCTATTCCTTTGCCATCAAGTCCACCAACTTCTTTCAGATTCTCTTACGAGGGCAGAGCTTAAGCTGCAGCCAGGCTCGTTTTACTTTCTACTCTTTCACTTCTTCATGCCTTCACTGATGGATCCAGCACCTGGTCTGTGCCAGCGGGGGCAGGGGGCAGAGGGCTGTGCAGGTCACTAAGTCACAGTTCCCATCTTCAGAACGCACTTGGAGTCCAGTAGGAGAGATGGCCGTGTGGCATAATCGCAGTCCACTGTGCTGTGGGCAGGGAAGGCGGAAAGTTACAGGGCATTATGGGAGTCGGTGGGATAGAGCAGTTAACCCCAGGGGTGGGGCAAGAAGGCGTCACAGAGGAGTTGCTGTCTGGACGGGGTTTTAGTGGATGTGTAGGAGCCCGCCAAGTGGAGAAAGGAGGCAAGACACATTCCTGTCAAGAAAATAGTATTGAAAGGAGAGTCAGGCTTGTTTGTGACGGGGTGAACCAGGTGAAAGGCATCTTGTGACCCGTCCCACTCTGCCTCAGTGGATTATACTGAGCTGGGCTGGGACTCCTGGGAGTATCCAGTTCTGCCTGGACTCGCAAACAGAACAGTGATTCCTTCTGAGGGAGGGTAGAAACGTTCTCCTCCTGCTCCTAGCTCTGTGCCTGTTGAGGGCCCCACATGCTGACGCCTAGATTAGGCAACTCGATTTGGGGGAGGGGGAATAACCCAGACTTGGGGCCAGGTGGGGCGTCTGTACAGCTGCAGGTCAAGCTTTTCAGGAGCATTTCTTCCCCTTCCACATTTGGCCCTGGCCCCGCCGCCCAGCCTGCCCACAGTTTCTTCCTCAGAGTGCCCCAGGTGGCTGGCCCTCGCCAGCCAGATCTGTTACTGAGTCGTTCCCTTTACCTGCCTGCGACCTAAGGGGCAGCTGCCTATCCGTGCTGTGTGCCCAGAGAAGTGAGCAGCTTGCTTGCTGTCTGTGTGCTTTTGAGAGAACCATCTTGAAGCCCCTGAAGATGTGTTTAAAGTTGTGACTGTCCCTCTGTGCTGGCTTGTCATTGTGATCCCATCACTTGATTCCCACCCTCCTTCCACCTTTTTAAAAACAAATGTATTATTTTTTTCTCATCGGATTCTTTTCACAGACTAACCCTTTCGCTTATATTCTGTCTGTTTGTTTTCCCTCCCTCTTCTCTCTCCGGTTCCCCTTCTCCTTCTCATAGACTGACCCTTGGTTATCGTTGCAGAATTACGGCAGCGGCATGAGACCACCACCCAACTCCCTCGGCCCCGCCATGCCCGGGATTAACATGTAAGGCAGAAATGACCGGCCAGCGGCTCAGAGCCCATGGCTTTCCCCACCGACTACTGTCCTGGAAGACTTGTGATTCACGCCGTTACTGGCAGCTCTCTGGGCCTCAGTCTCCTCAGCAGTTCTGTGCTGAGACCTCACCCCATACGGTACTTCATGTGCCCAGCACAGGTCTCAGCGTGTCACATGGCATAGCTCACCTAATCTCCTAACAACCCTGTAAGGGGGTTGCTGTTATCTCCCATTTACAGATGAGGTGACTGAGGCACAGAAAGGTGAAGTCACATGCCCAGGCTCACACAGCATAAAGTGGAAGGGTCAAGATTGGAAACCCTGTTCTAGGGCTTCAGCATTTTTTAACCCCTTTGTGGTAATAGATCCCTAGGAAATTTTATGTACTTCACATGTTTCTCATATAATTTATAGTTTGTAGATTTCTACCCAAGGAACTAGCTGTTAGGACCCCAGAACCAGATGGTTTCTAAGGCTGTGGGCTGGTACAAAGGACTTCCTATCAGTCATTTTAGCCCTCTTGTTCTGCCCTTACTGGCACCATCTCCTGGGATTGACGGCACCTTTTTCATTGTCTTCATCTCTATCTTCCTCTGTCAGGGGCCCGGGAGCTGGCAGACCCTGGCCCAATCCTAACAGTGCTAACTCAGTGAGTACCAGGTCGGGTGGGTGGTATTTGCCAGGGAGGGGGTTCCTATCCCCAGGTTGGAGGTGTGTCAACAGGGAGGGGAGATGGAGCAGGACTCTTATCTGTTGCCTCCAAGGAGAAGCCCACCTGTAGACGGGGGCTTAGGAGTAACATGTGGGGCCATCATGGGCTTGGTGCCCACCCAGTCCAGCCCACTACTCTGCAGAAACTGATGTGTGAGCTGAGACTTGGCTCAGAGAGCATTGTTCACGTAGAAGCTTCTGCAGGACCAGCTTCCAGCGCTCAGAGGAAGGGCCGGGAAGGGGCCAAGCACAGACAGTCCAGTGGTGGAGCAAAGTTTCCACTTTCCTCCTCTCTGGAACTGGGGACTCCCCAAGGCTCCCTGCAGGCCTCCCGGGATCATTTCGTTGTAGGAGCTGGATTTTGCTCACACCCCGGCCCTCCTAGGGAAACTAACCAGTTGGCTCAGTGGGTCCCACAGCCTGTCCCATCAAGAGTAGGATCATGTCCCCAAGTGGGTTTGGGAGCCAAAAAGTGCTGCTTATTGGAAGAAGTGACTCTGACACATGGCTCCCCCACCTCTTATTTCTAGATTCCATACTCCTCCTCATCACCCGGTACCTATGTGGTAAGTGTGTGTGGGCTTTGGGTGGTGTTGCATTTCTAGCCACTGTGACTAAGGGTGCAAGAGAACTACTCAGGGGTCCCTCTCTTTCCCTTTCAAAACACATTTTGAGCACAGATTCTAACTGTGCTAGAATTTATTGTCAACATTCAGGTATTTGTACCTCCTGGTGGCCCAGAAGTTTCCAAACAAGACCCAGAATTGGGATCCCCATCTTGGGAGCTGACCAGTGGTTTGGTTGGCTTCCACCACAGTTTTATGGTTTCACCAGTCGTCATGCATGTTAGCACAGACCAGTACACACATACACATTCATACAGCTGCCTCAGTTTAAAGAAAGTGGGGGAATCTAAGTCAGGTCCCGTAAGGCTTACACTCGGGTTCTGTGTGACTGACGGAGGGTTAGCGAGAGCTGAATGCCAGGCTGGGCCCAGGTGAGCATGTGCGGCTGTCGTGCCTAGAGCTCGGCGGCCTCACACCATGTTCACCATGGTGGGTTTCTGATGTCAGTTTTTATCTTATCTCCAGGGCCCCCCTGGCGGAGGTGGCCCACCAGGAACACCCATCATGCCTAGTCCTGCAGGTAAGAGGGCTTGGGGAGAGAGTGCTTTTGGAGGCATAGAGTCCTAGAGGGCACAGGTGCAGAGCCGAAGCTTGCTAGCCACTTCTGAGCAGCATAGCCTCCACCGATTACCTTGGCATCGGATTTGAGGGGCACGAGGCCCCTGGTGCCATGAAACCAGTGTGTGGCCTCAGCCCAGTCACTTCTCATCTCTGGTTAAAGGGTGAGCAGAGCAGAGAAGTCTGGGCACAAGGTGTCTCTGGCCTTGGCTCCCACTGGTCAGAGAGAAGCACCCTGTCTTGGGGGTGGTTTTTCCAGGTGACTGAGAAGGGGCTTTTGAGTTCCAGCAGCCTGGGACCAGGACTCGACACACGGGGCCTCTTGGCTTCCAGTCCCCTGTTAGGAGATCCCTTCTCCCTTTTTTTAAACCAAAGGAAGGCATGCACGCACGCCCAGCCTCACAATTGTGTTTCGTTCCCAGCTAAGAATATCGTACCATGACTAGAAGGGATTCAACACGAAATCCTTACCCACCCCAAAAATAAAAAGTGAGAGGTGGTTGGATTTCTGCCTGAGGAATATGGGGCCTGCTCCAGATATAAACACGTTAGCTGATTTCCTGGGGAGCCGGTTCTGGCTAATTGGGGAGGCGGAGGGCCCTCTCCCCCTCCTCGGCTCCCTGCAGCAGGGGGGCTGCTCGCTGCGGCTGCCGCGGTCTCCCGGCTCCCGCTCTGACTCCCTCTTTCTGCTGCTGCATTTTTATGAGCTGCATGACCTACATTCAGACTGGGTCACATTAAACCACTCCATATGCTAATGTGTCTGCAGCCTCCTCCCTTCCTCTCCCTCTGCCCCATTAGCGTGGCAGGGTGGCCCCCGGGTAACACATGACGTTTCTCTTTCCATGGTTTGATTAGAACCACTGGGCAGGGTTGGGGAGAGCATAGGTGCTGCTCTGACTGTCCCCGCATTGTCCCAGCCAGTGACCAGATTTGGTTTGGGGTGGGGAGATAAGACTTTGCACCTATAATCCTCTGCCTTGTCCACATTGCTGTCCAGACACCCTGAAATTCTTCGTTTCAGGGTTGAGTGGTTTTCACAGTTGAATTTTCTGTGATTAAAAACTTTGTGAATCTTCATTAAATACAAATTAGCCAGAAAATGGCGGTACTTAAAGAAAATTTTAGGTGATAAAATACAAAAGAATGGGTTCAAGTGCCATGAGTTTGTTTTAATTAAGAAATGAATTAATCACCCCGACTTGCGGGTTTCCACTATTCTACAGATTCAACAAATTCCAGTGACAACATCTACACAATGATTAATCCGGTGCCGCCTGGAGGCAGCCGGTCCAACGTAAGTCTGCTTTCTAATAATTTACATATCAGATACCATAACAAATCATAATTAACTTCATCAGCTGAGGGGAAAGCAAGTTTAATTGATTTCAGCCATTTGTTACCAAAGATGAATCAAGTAAACCGTCAGAAAAGTGATTAACTCTTGGGCACCTCAGTTCCCATCTCATAGCTGCCAGGGGTTGGGGGAGAGGGGAGGAGGCAGCTCCCTCTCTCTGGTCACTGTGGGGGAGCCCTGCCGCCCTGTGTGGGGTGTCGGTGTGGGAGAGTGCCAGGCTGGAGGTAGGGTTGGGGCCGGGCACTGCTCAGCTGGCTGGCTGTGCCACCCTGGGCAGTCAGTCCTCCACCCTCTCGGATCTGCTTCCTGGCCACAGGCTAAGAGTGGAGGCCACTACAGGAGCACAGGGCCCACTTGGGGACTTCCTGCCCTGTGCCGTCGCCTCCTTGGGGAGTCCTGTGACCCCCACACCTGTGGCCTTGCTGCCTTTCTTCAAGCCATTTCCACATCAAGAAACTACTCCTAGCCCTGGCCGGTTGGCTCAGCGGTAGAGCGTCGGCCTAGCGTGCGGAGGACCCGGGTTCGATTCCTGGCCAGGGCACATGGGAGAAGCACCCATTTGCTTCTCCACCCCTCCGCCGCACTTTCCTCTCTGTCTCTCTCTTCCCCTCCCGCAGCCAAGGCTCCATTGGAGCAAAGATGGCCCGGGCGCTGGGGATGGCTCTGTGGCCTCTGCCTCAGGCGCTAGAGTGGCTCTGGTCGCAACATGGCGACGCCCAGGATGGGCAGAGCATCGCCCCCTGGTGGGCAGAGCGTCGCCCCATGGTGGGCATGCCGGGTGAATCCCGGTCGGGCGCATGCGGGAGTCTGTCTGACTGTCTCTCCCCGTTTCCAGCTTCAGAAAAAAAAATGAAAAAAAAAACAAAAAACAAAAAACTACTCCCTCCCTTCTTGGCAGCGTTCCCACCTTCAGTCATGTTGCAGCTCAGATTCTACCTTTCTTTTTTTTTTTTTTTTTTTTTTAAAGGTTTTTTTTTTTTTTTTTTTTAACATATTTATTTATTTATTTATTTCCAGAGACAGAGAGAGAGTCAGAGAGAGGGATAGATAGGGACAGACAGACAGGAACAAAGAGAGATGAGAAGCATCAATCATCAGTTTTTCCTTGCGACACCTTAGTTGTTCATTGATTGCTCTCTCATATGTGCCTTGACCGCGGGCCTTCAGCAGACCGAGTAACACCTAGCTCGAGTCGGCGACCTCGGGTCCAAGCTGTTGAGCTTTTGTTCAAACCAGATGAGCCGGCGCTCAAGCTGGCGACCTCGGGGTCTCGAACCTGGGTCCTTTGCATCCCAGTCTGATGCTCTATCCACTGCGCCACCACCTGGTTAGGCAGATTCTACCTTTCTGATCACCACTCCCTGTCCTCTGTCCCATGTCACTTGGGACTTGACTGTGCAGCTATAGCCTGTCTCCATCTCTCAGCTAGGAGCTCCCTGAGGACAGTGCTGGTCCGTCTCACCTCCAGACAACCCGTCCACATCAGCCTGGAAGGTGAACCCGACCAGCCTTGCCCTCGGGAGCTCAGGATTTGGAAAAGAGGCTGCAGTGTGACCAAATCAACAGTCTGTGGACTGCAGAGCCATAGATGGGGTGGGAGCCCCAAAACAGTGTGTGGCTTTTTGGGGATGCTCTATATGGTTTTGTTGGTTCACTTTTCAATGTGTTACTTAAACCACCCATGTGCCAAAGCCTGATCATGAGTGGCCCCATGCTGGTCTCTGCACGTTTAAACTGCTTGTGGCTTCTGTGGTGAGGGTCTTTGGACTGTCTCCTAGGGTGTCAAGAGGGGCTGTAACCAGAGTCATGTGACTGAGTGGGATGGGAACAGCACATCACACCTGATGGCCCACCCCTCCCCTTTACGGCGCACCCAGCACCTCCCAGGACCCCTACCTCATCACCCCCAGTTTTTACTAGGCTGACCAGCCATGCACGTTTTAGCTCTCAAAGCCCTCTGTCCCAGGAAATGACTTCCCAGGACGCAGAAAGTTCTGGCTTATGGCAGTAGATGCAGAGAGTTCGGCGGGAAAGTGTAAGACCTGAACAACAGCCCAAAGGACAGGGACTGGGCACACTATGTAGTGTCACGTGGAAATGGCATTGGTCACCCTCCTCTCACGGTCACGGTCGCCATGCTCCTGACCGCAGACTCCGTTACTGGATCACCTACATTGCATGCTCCCAGGGTTGCGACTCAAGTGTGCTGCAGTCCCCGGGCACTGACGCGTCCCCTTAAATCTGCAGACGAACTGCCACGCTGCGTGTCGAGATAGGCAGGTTGTATTTTTCATGTTGTGAGTATTGTGCTCATGAGTTCTAAGAGTTCAGGTGATGAAAATGCACACAGTTTCAGCACCAGTATGACCCAGACATTACCAGAAAAAAAAAGACAAATAACCATGTTGTTTTAACGACAGGTGGGAGGACACATACAGCTGAAATAGGGAGGTGGATGAGCAAGCCGGACGGTACTACCGGCATGCTGCAGAGAGGAGGGGATGTGGAGGGGGTCGTGGTGTGAAGGCGCATTGGAGACGGAATTGCACGAGCCTAAGAGGAGACAGGCACATCTTTCTGATCAAAAGTTTGTTTTCATCCTCCAAAAAGACACCAAAGTTCAGTCAAAAATAGCAGCTGCTGTGTTCACTTGGGCAAACTCCTTGAAGGAACATCATCACCGTGCCAGCCCCTTAACCGCTCCCTGAACTGAGGAGGTTACAGTTCCAGATTCAGAGGCTACATACGGCGAAGTCCTCTAGGCCCATAGGAGGGGAGTTCTGATGGTATGTGTTGGTCCTTAACAGTGTAGAGTTAATTCTGTCAGATCTTGCCAGCAATCAGGTGAGCTTCCCACAATATGTCAATGGTGTATCCAATCATGGCAAGGCCCTGGCCGGGGAGCTCGGTTGGTTGGAACATCGCCCCGAAGCGCAGAGGTTGCAGGTTTGATCCCCAGTCAGGGCACATACAGAAGCAGATCAACATTCCTGTCTCCCTCTCTCTCCCAGTCTCTCTCACGAAAATCAATAAATTAAAATTTTTTTTTAATTATAAAAAAAAGTGCTGGCAACAAAAACAGGTCTTCCAGGTCTTAGCTATAAAGGTTGTTCTTCTCTTGTCCAAATACAAACTTAGACTTTGCTCATTTATCTGAAGACAGTTAAGTTGCAAATTTCATTTACAAATGTACATGTAAACATCTTACCTGCTCGATGTCCCATACACCTTGTCCCCTGCACTGTTACAAAGGAGTATGATTTGCTTACCTGTGGTACCAGGCTTTCATAATGAAAGTTTTCGGTCACTTGTCAATTTCCTCAAAACATGCAGAAGCACTTAATGAGATTTTAGACTGCAGAAATTGAAAGCTTCAGACCTGAGCCCACGAGATGGCCATCATAGTTTCTGGCCATAGGAATGATGTTCCAGTGTTGGCCTGCTGTGATGTCCTTCTCTAATTTGGAAATAGGTTGAAATGAGAATGGAGGAAGGAATTACACTGAAATAGAAATGTATATGCCATGTCTCCACAACTGTTTGATGGCTCTTTCAAGAGGCCACGAAGAGCCTAGGTGAGGAAGAGCAGACTGCACCTGAATTGTTCAGTTGTGGGTGGAGAGGGGGTGGGGGTTGCCACAAACCCTCATACGGCCAAAGGACTGTTTTTGGAAATGAGACTGCTTGAGAACTCAAAAAATGTCACTCTATGTGAAGCCACATTAAATAAGATTTTCTCAATATCATTATTAAAACTGTAACTTAATTGGAATCCAGGTTGGATCTCACAAATTCAGATTACCTTTCTGCTTTAAAACCTTTTTTTTCTTTTTCTTTTTTTATTAAGCAAGAGAGAGAGGGACAGGAAGGGAGAAAGATGAGAAGGATCACCTTAGTTGCTCATTGATTACTTTCTCTATTTGCCCGGGGGGGGGGGGGGCCTGCAGCCAAGCCAGTGACCCTTGCTCAAGCCAGCAACCTTTGGCTTCAAGCCAGTGACCATGGAGTTATGTCTGTGGTCCCACGCTCAAGCCGGCAATCGTGTGCTCCAGCTGGATAAGCCCATGCTCAAGCCTGTGACCTCGAGGTTCAAACCTGGGTCCTCAGCATCCCAGGCCGACGTCCTCTCCACTACGCCACCACCTGGTCGGGCAAAGCCATTTTCCCTGAGCCTGCCTGACCTGTGAATAAGAGAAGCAGCTGCTACAAGTTGATGCTTCTCACTCCTCCACCTCTAAAATAGGTAAATAAATCTTTAAAAAACAAACAAAGATACAGGTTTCTTAGTTTAATTGACATGTAAAATATAGAATTGTAAATAAGCTGGAAGAATCTTGAATTAAAAAAAAACACAAAAAATTAAAAACCATTTTCCCTGAAAAGGACAGGTTTGATTTCTAATGACATCCAGTGTGCTTCGGAATGTTTTGAAACAGTGGACCTCTGAGACAGGGACAGCTCACCTGGTGAGTTTACAGATACAGCGGACCCGGCTGAGTGGAGTCGGACTGCTTCTGTATACCAGGACGCAAAGTGAACTCGGCAGATGCTGCACCTGAATGGGAGAGCTGAAGCTCTAAAACAGAAGAAACATGGGAGTAAATCCTCGTGACCTGAGTCAAGCCAAGCCGTCTTAGCTACAGCACCAAAAGTACAAGTGACAAAAGAAAAAAGTAGATGCATTGGACTTTATCACATTTAAAACTTTCTGTGTGTCAGAGAACACTGTCACCTGCAGAGTGGAAAAGATACTTGCAAACCATACATCTGATAAGGGACTTAAATCTAAAATATGTAAAGAGCGCTTAAAACTCAATAACTGAAAGAAAAAACCCAATTTAAAAAATGGGCCAAGGGTCTGCATAGCGATATCTCCAAAGAAGAATAATGAAGGCCCTGGCCGGTTGGCTCAGTGGTAGAGCGTCGGTCTGGCGTGCGAGAGTCCCCGGTTCGATTCCCGGCCAGGGCACACAGGAGAAGCACCCGTCTGCTTCTCCACCCCTCCCCCTCTCCTTTCTCTCTGTCTCTCTCTTCCCCTCCCACAGCCAAGGCTCCATTGGAGCAAAGTTGGCCCGGGCGCTGGGGATGGCTCTGTGGCCCCTGCCTCAGGTGCTAGAGTGGCTCTGATTGCAGCAGAGCGACGCCCCCTGGTGGGCATGCCAGGTGGATCCTGGTCGGGCGCATGCAGGAGTCTGACTGCCTCCCCGTTTCCAACTTCAGAAAAATACAAAAAAAAAAGAAGAAGAAGAAGAAGAATGAAATGGGGCTCAGCATTTTAGTTATTAGGGAAATGCAAATGAAAACAACAATGAGATACCACCTCATACCCAGTAGGATGGCTCTAATAGGAAAGATGAAGATAGCAAGTTTGGCGGGGATGGGAAGAAATTGGAGCCCTAACACTTTACCACTGGGAATGTCAAGTGGTGCAGCTGCTTTGGCAAGCAGTTAGACAGTTCTTCGAAAGGTTAAACAGTCACCATATGACCCTGCAGTTCCACTCCTCGTTGTCTACCCCAGAGAAAGGAAAACATGTTTCCATAATAATTGTACACAAATGTTCATAAACATTATTCATAATGACCAAAAAGTAGATACTGTTCTACCTTGAGGGTGTGAGAGGAGCCCCACCAGAGTGGAAGCTCGCTCAGGTCAGGACTGTGGTGCTGCTGGGCTTGCGAGCCCGTGAGCACAACACAGAGGGCTGAGGCCACTCAGCCGCCATGCTCTGTGCTTCTTTCTCAGTTCCCCATGGGTCCAGGCTCGGATGGCCCGATGGGCGGCATGGGCGGCATGGAGCCACACCACATGAACGGATCGTTAGGTAAGCCTGCTGCTCCCGGCCCTGTCCAGACGCCTTTCTTCGCCTCAGCTGACTCAGCTGGGCCTGGTCCACAGCCCTGGCCTCGGTGGGGCCCACAGAAAGATCCTGAGAGACCCTGCCAGGGTAGAAAATTCTCAGCGCAGAAATAGTGTGGGATTTGGGTGGAAGGATCCGGATGCCCCTCCACAGAAGAGTGGGCAGAAACTGAATAGGATTCTTTTCTTCCAGGGTCAGGTGACATAGATGGACTTCCAAAAGTGAGTGTATATTTGATGTCTCCTCCCTGAGAGCACCCCCCCTGCCCCACCTGACCCCCCCCCCAAAACCTCTCTCCCGGTCTGGCTGGGCAGGTTGCGGGGCCCCGGGGCTCACTTCCTCTGTTCTCCCTGCAGAATTCTCCTAACAACATAAGTGGCATTAGCAATCCTCCAGGCACCCCTCGAGACGACGGCGAGCTAGGAGGGAACTTCCTCCACTCCTTCCAGAACGACAATGTAAGTGTGCCTGCTGCCACCCTCGTTTCATCCCTGGGCCATCATCTGATCCTCTGAGGTCTGGGATTTATTTATTGAACAAATTTTAGAGCCTTCTGGCCAAAACTTGCCCCCTGGGCCTGGCTCCTGGCCGCCATGTTGTGGGCCTTTCACTGGTGTTATTTTTCCACACAGTTCAGAGCCCTAACCTTGCCTGTTGCGTGGCCCTGACCACTGCCACCTGGGTCTGACCACTGGCAGGTCCTTCTGGAGGCATCTCTGGGCAGGCACAATGCTTTCGGCACTGATTAAGCTGATGTCACTGGAAAAGCCCTGGGTCCGTTTCTATCTGTCCTGGTGACGGAGACTGACTTCCTGGGATGTCACTGCAGAGGGGCTGGTCGTCTACTTTTCCATATTGGGCTTCTGTTCACAGTCTTGCTTGAAGAAACAGCCCCATGGTTAAGCAGATTTGAGAACCCCAGACTGGCTGCCACCCCAGGGCACCCTGGCTCACCATTCCCCAGTTCTCTGCAGTCCTGTGCCCCGACTTCAGGAAAGCTGCCAGCCCCACGGGAGGGTGAGGGAGGGCCCTGCTTCTTCAGCTGGAAAAGGGGTGATTTGTGGAGGGTCAAGGGGCAGGGAATGCGTCCGCCTCCAGAGTTCCTGACAGACACGGGCTGAGGCCAAGAGGTGGGCACAGGTGGGCAGCCCCCAGCCCACCCAGTGGCACCCAGTCTCAGCCCAGCCAAGCACCCAGACTGGTCCCACCTGCCTCTGTGCAATCAGATCTTCCCCAGGTTCCCACTCCCCGGCCCTCACAACCCCCCTCTCTGCTTCTCCCCTTCCAGTATTCTCCAAGCATGACGATGAGTGTGTGATTACCCCCTCCTCTTCTCCGAGATGCTGAGAGAGCCGGCATTGCAGGCGGGAAGATGCCAGAAATTATGCAAGAAGAAGTGAGGTGTCATTACCCAGGAGCTGGGGGAGGGGCATCTCCCAGCTCCCCCTCCACCCCCACCCTCCTCTCCACTCCCCCCACCTTTTCCAATTTTAGTTTCATGCAATAAAAAGGCCGAACTTTTTATTCCATAAAACATGAAGGACAGAACTCAAAAATATATTTCAAGTCAATGACCAGGAAAAGCCCACCCCTTGCCCTTTCCCAAAAGGACCTTTTATGTACATGACACTTTTTTGTTGTTTATTGTTTGGGGGTTTTACCGTTGTTGGGATTTTTTTTTATTTGTTTTCAGGGGTTTTTTGGGGGGGGGGAATTTTTAAAAAAGGAAGCTTCTATCAAGCCCCCACTTCATCCCACCCCAACCAACCTCTTTGCTTTCTTCATTTAAAAAAGAAAAAAAGGACAAAAAATAACAAGCCCCGCTGTCTGTCGCCAAGCCCTTCCACCAGGAAAGCTAGTCTAGGTGTGAGCTCTCACGCTGTCTTTGTAGCCACCTAAAAATAATAATAATAATGATGATAATAATAAACTGGGCAGTTTACAATCAGTGGTTTCTTTCAAAAGGCCTTTTTGGGAAAGAAAAAAGGAAGTCACCCTTTTCCACTTGGGGTTTTTGGCTTGTGCATATGGACAGGGGAGGGGCCTGGGACCTGTTCTGTTTTTGTTTTGCCTAATTTTTTGTGGCCAAGGTGGCTGGCAACAGCGGCTGCACGACTTGGACCCCAGAGTTGCCCCGCCCCCATCTGCGGCAGGAGGGGCCGAGCCACCTGACGGCTTTCCGGACCCCACCAGGGCGGAGCCTCGCTGCAACCCCGTGGTGTGCACTGTGCCCAGGATTGCTTCTCCGTCTCTCCTGGACCGCCCCCGCCCCTCCAGCCCCCTCCTCAGCCCCCACCCCAGTCTTCCCGGCGAGAATCCTGCCAGCTGAGTGGTGACTCCGAGTGGAGTGGGGGAGGCCACCCCCCGACAGGATGGCTATGACCTGGGACATGGAAACTGTGACCTCCGCGTCCTCGTCCCCATGGCCCTCGCATCGTCCTTGTGTGTGCTGGCAGTGTAGGGCTGGGGTTTGGGTTTTCTTTTGTTTTGTTTTTTTCTTGATTCTTCCTCCTTTTTCAAAGACAGGATATTGACCAGAATTGCTCTGCATATGCTTGGAACTGGACGGAAAGACTTTGGAATAGTTGTGGGGGTGGGGTGGGGGGCACACCAACCACTGAACAGACGTGCTGTTTCCGGTCCTGTTTTTATTTTCAAAAACCAACACGTGACAGTGGAGCCTGCCCCTCTCAGGAGGGGTGACTCGGCCTCCCTCACCTCAGCACTCCCCGCGGAAACCTCTGTGTCTGGCCCTGGAGACACCCGAATTCTCTGTACATTTACTCTCCCCGCTGCCCCGTAGCTGGTCTTTGTCTCTCCCCCTTTCTGATCCATGGATATCATATTATGTGAGATATCATCTGCCTGAAAAAAGACTTTGTGCGGATTATTGGGAACATTGTAGCTGTTTCTGTGTTTTTTCTTACCTTGTAGTCTGGTTCTGAATTAAGAGAGGAAAAAAAAAGTAATTATGATACATTGTAGTTTGTGTACGATATATGTTGATAACGTTTTATTAAAGGGACATCTTTTTTCCGCAGCCCTTCCTGACATGTTTGGGGGGAACCTGGGTGGGAGTTTATTATACTGATTGCAAAATGCAAGGCGCAAGGCGACGGGTTAGGCACAGAGTTTTTGTTCCCGGCGTATAACAAGATTTTGTTTTGTGTTCAAGGCATCTGCCTTCTTTTCCTGGGCATGTTAATTCTGCATTTTCTGTGAAGAGTCGCAGTGGCCTTGGGGGACAGTGGGTTGGGAGGGAGGGCGGGCATCAGTGTCACTTCAGATATTTGGGGGCATTCTGAAATCTAGTTTCGGTTTCCTGCCTTGCAAACACATTTTGGCTTGCCAGACGTTATTTTCCTGTAAGCAGAGAAAGGTTCCTGGTGGCCTGTGTTTTCCATCAGGAGTCAGGATCAGCGAGCATGGCCCTGTGGGCTGCGCCACACCCTGCTTTCTCCCGGTGGAACTGCCTTCCCTGATCGTGGGATGCTGGGCCAGCAGGAGGTTGGTTTGTTGTTGTTTTTTTCTTTAACCTCCAAGGCAAGGGGGAGTTCTTGAAAGATTTTCATAGTACAGGTTTGATGTGGGTTTTAGAAAACCAGCGAAGCAGCACCCCAGGAGATGGCTGCGTTGGCTGGAAAGATGTGGGGACACAGTCCTCGCTGTCACTCAGGCAAGAGTGTTGAGAGTGGGGATGAGGCGAGCTGTGGTGGACTCCATTTGAATTTAGAGAGTGAAACTTTGTTTCCTGGAGCTGTGGGACCTCGTTCCAGGCCTGCAGCAGGAGGTATCTGAGCATAGTGTGTGTGGACTCTGTCCTCTTGTAGGATCTGAGGGGCCAGACGGCAAATCGCCGGTTTCAGATCTTGAGTTGCCACTACTGTGTGGTCATGGACAGGTTAGTTTCTATCTCTGTGCTCAGTTTCCCCATCTGCAAAGTGGGGGTAGTGGGGCTGGCCAGTGGTGGTACAGTGGATAGAGCATCAGCCTGGGATGCTGAGATCCCAGGTTTGAAACCCAAGGTCACCAGCTGGAGCGTCAGATCATTGAAATGATCCCCTGGTCACTGGTTTAAGCCTAAATTTTACTAGCTTGCTGGCTTGAAGTCCAGGGTCACTGGCTTGGGCAAGGGAATCACTTGCTCATCTGGAGCCCCTCAACCCCCCAGTCAAGGCACATATGAGAAGCAACTAATGAACAATTCAAGTGCCACAACTATGAGTTGATGCTTCTCATCTCCCTTCCTGTCTGTCTCATAAGGTGGGCTAATGGTTTGCCTACTTCATGGGGTTATTGTGAGGATAAGTAAACATTTGTAATAGAACAGTGCCTTGCATGGAGTAAGAGAGGTAGTGTTAGCTAGCTGTCAGTGGTGTGTGAACTCATTTGGGGAGAGTCCAGATGGTTGTGATGGGGTGCAGTTGCGAGGGTCTAGAAGATCAATTTTGTACATTCCTTCATCTTAGAACAGGTTTTCTAGGCTCTTCCCAGCACAGACACTTTTAAACTATTAGAAAAACCTCACTGTGGGACAGATGAGCTCCAGCTTTGGCTGAGCTACACTCACAGCTCTGAAGAGACTGTGCCACGTGCCAACTAACCCAGTGCTGGACAAAGGAGATGGTAGAGATGATGGGCAAACATCCCTCAGTGCCCTTGCTGCCTCCTGTGCTCCCAGAGCAGGACTCGGGACGGCAGCAGTGGTTGGGGCCCTGAGCTGGAAGGGATCCCAGGTCATGGGGGAGAGGACAACCTGTAAGAACCTGCCGTCTGCCTCGCTGCCCCCTCTGCACGGGAGCCGAGAACATCCAGTGCCCTTCCGTACCGCCCCAGCAGTCCCTGGAGAGGCTGTTCGGTGTCGGCCGCATGAGGGGCAGATCTTTGAGGACAGGACTGGCTCCTGTTCCCCTGATGTTTACACTGCCCTGCGCAGGCCTGGTTGGGGACAGGAGGCCAGGCCAGCTCCTGAGTGAGGCAGGAGAAAGGGGAGGCCATTGCAGGCCTTTCATAGAGGGGGCTTTAGCCACCCTTGACACTTGGGCAGGAGTGGAGGAGCCAGGCAAAATGCCCACCCTCAGCAGATGCTCTGCTAGAGTCATCATTGTCCACAGAGGTTCACTCAAGAGACAGCCAGCCTGGGAGTTTGGAGTGGAGGCTGGGCCTGGGTCAGAAAAGAGACCCAGGCCTTCTTCCTCCTGTCTGGGCACCCGTCCCTGGAACCAGAAAAAGAACCTTGAGGCAAACCAGCTGACTCCAGCAAGGGGTGAGGGGCAGAAGCTGCTAAGGGGCAGAGCCAGAGCAGGACGCCTGTCGGCTGGGCTGGCACTGGTGCTGTCAACCTGATGCCCTGGGCAACTGAGAAACCCCTGCCTCTGGCCTCTGCTGTCCCATGCGGTTTCCACAGGGTCCAGGACCACACCCTGGGCTTCTGGGAGGGTTTTGCCCTGAATTGAGTGGGAGCGTTTTGCCCTGAATAGAGTGGAACTGGTCTCTTGGAATTCTGGGGCTCCCCTGGGCTGGGCTGGGCTGGGCTAGGGGTGATAGATAGGTGTGTCCTACTCTGCTCTGCCCTGGGCTCATTGGACACGAGCACTAGGAGCAATGGACACAGGAGACTAGGGTGGTGGGTGTTGAAAGTTAGAGGGTCCATTTTGTCCGGCACTGGTGCAACAACCTCTGTTCCAGTTGCCTGTGGAGGCCAGTCCTTGGCATCTGTTACCTGGACTTTGAGCCACCTTGGTTTCCTGCCTCCATCTCAGCCCTTCGCTGCCACAAAGATCTAACTCACTTCTGAGCATCCCACACTCTTCCAACCATTCACTCATGTATTCATGGTACACCTGTTATGTGCCAGGGACTGTCCTGGCCCCAGGGATACAGCAGTGAATAAATGCATGGAAGGATGGAGATGCCTGTCCTGGGCAGGCTGCAGGACGAGCGGGTTGAGGTGATGCTCCATCCTGGCAGGTTAAATTTGAGTTGCTTGTGCGAAGGATAGCCAGGTGAAGATGTCGAGTAGGCAGTCTGGGCAGGAGACACACTTTGGGAAGGAGTTGTTGGTATTTGGAAGGTCTTGAAAGCCACCAGCCTGGCTGAGATCATCTGGAGAGGGAATGGACAAGGGCCCAAGAAGTCTCCACGATAAGAGAGCTGAGAAATGGAAATCAGCAAAGGAGGCAGAGAGAGCAGGATAGTAAGGTGCCCTGGAGACCCAAGTGAAAAAAACCAGAGTGCAGAGGGCCTAGTGCGGCCCAGAGGCCCAGGAGCCCAGGACAGCCGGCCTGCCATGCCGGGACGCAGCCCACGTTCACTCCATTCAGACCCTGCCAGGCCGGCCCCGCAGGCCCCTCAGCACTTCATGATCCAGCCATGTAGAATGACATACGGATTGTTGCCCCCCCCCCCCAGGGGCCTTTGTTCTCAATGTCTGCCCCTACATCAGGTTCCAGCACCTCAAAGCCAGGGACCATGTGTGAGTGTTCTTTGTCCCCGGAACCACCCAGCATGTGCTCAGTGAGTATTCATGGAGTAACTTGATGTCTGCTGAGTAGTCAGCTCTGCACCCCTCCCCACCGCATGCTGTCACCTGGAGGTAAGTGCTCAGGTTTGGGGAAAGAGGTGGCCTTTGTAGCTCCCTGCTTCTGCTGATATGACTGGGAGCTCCCCGAAGTCAGGGACCATGTCTCTTTCGTTCTGTACCTCTGATGCCCAGTGTAAGGCCTGGCACACACTAGGTACTTATAAAATGGGCCGAATTGTTGGACTGTCCCTAGAGGAGGTCTAAAGTGGGGAACCTCAGAGCTGAGTCCCTGATCCTGACCTGTTCTCGGGTTTCATCATCACCCAGCTGGGGATGAGACTCGTGTGTGCGTGTGTGTATATTGGGAGGAGGGTAACAAAAAGCTGGGGAGGCCACACGGCTCTTGACTGGACTCTTCCCTTGGGCAGCAAGTGAGATGGGCCCTGGGGTGTCTGGCATGGGCTGAGGATCTCAGGTGGCAATAACCAAAACAGAGTGTCCAGAACAGGGGAGGGCTGGCCTCCCTTCACCCTGTGCTGAGGATTTAGGTCCTACTGTGTGATATGCCCTGATGCAGGTAGCCCCTGTGAGCCATAGATTGAGAAGTGTTAGAAGTTCAGTAGGGGGACGCCTGATCAGGTGGTGGCACAGTGGATAGAGCATCGGCCTGGGACATGGAGGACCTAGGTTTGAAACCACTGAGGTCGCCGGCTTAAGCCCCAGCTCATCCAGCTTAAGCGTGGGCTCACCAGTTTGAACATGGAGTTGCTGGCTTGAGTGTGGGATCATAGACATCACCCCATGGTCGCTGGCTTGAGCCCAAAGGTCACTGGCTTGAGCAAGGGGTCACTGGCTCAGCCATAGTCCCCCCTGTCAAGGCACATATGAGAAAGCAATCAATGAACAACGAAAGTGCTGCAGCAAAGAATTGATGCTTCTCATCTCTCTCCCTTCCTGTTTGTCCCTATCTTCTCTTTCTCTCGCTTTAAAAATAATAAATCGGCCTGACCTGTGGTGGCACAGTGGATAAAGCGTCGACCTGGAAATGCTGAGGTCGCCGGTTTGAAACCCTGGGCTTGCCTGGTCAAGGCACATATGGGAGTTGATGCTTCTGGCTCCTCCCCCCTTCTCTTTCTCTGTCTCTCTCTCTCTCTGTCTCTCTCCTCTCTAAAAATGAATAAATAAAATAAAAAATCTTTGTTAAAAAAATAATAATAATAATAAATCAGTGGGAGACGGACACTGGGCCATTTAATTTCTGGCCTCAAATCTCTACAGGTCAGTTTCCTGGAAGGGAGGGCACATAAGGTGTGGGTATCCAGAAGGCAGATCTGGGACCTTTGGGTTTAAGTTACAGAATGACATTCCTCCCAGAGCTGCCAAAGAATAAACCAGGGTGAACAGAGAGGAAGTACCTCATTGCTAGGGGCGGGGGATAGGGGAGTGTATGGGTTGGATGGGCAGTGTTGGTTCCTGGGACCCAAGAGGGACAGAGCTGGGGTTAGAGCCAACTCACTCTGACCTTTAAGTCTCTCAGCTTTTTGGCTGTTTTGGTCAACCTCTAAAAACTATGACTTGAATTCCTTCCTTTGCAGAGAAGAGAGGGCTGGTTGAAGGGGGTGAGGGATGGGGACACAGGTTCTGATAATGGTGCTCCAGCAGGGCTTCCCTGACCAATCCCTTCTCCATTCCAGCTGGTGTTCCCCTAGCAGCCTTCCCAGCCTGCTCCCACGCTTTATTCAGTGTCCACTCAAATGCCACCTTCCCACAGAGGCCCTCATTGACCTCGGTTACCTAATAGAGCACTCCGTGCCCCCAATGCTGGTGGCTTGCAGTTTTGTCCCTCCCTGGGCATTGCCCTGGGCCCCAGGGAAAATGCCTAACCCAAAGGTTCGCCTCCTCCCAGCTGGTGGCCAGTGAGGAGTGGCTGATACAGGAACCTCATGGCCCCACCGCTTTGCCTCAACGTGGGACAACTTTGAAGGACCACCCAGCTCCAAGCTCTAGGATCAGCTGTATCCTCAGCTTCTTTCTTCCTCTGCCCAGTGTCTCCCTCCTCCCCCCTCACTTGCTTACAGGTCTCTGGAGAGTGCTCCCATATAAACCTGCCATAGCCATCCTTCTCAGTCTGTTCCAGGGAGCCCTGTCAAAGACACTCTGCTCCCCTTCTTCACCGTCTTCCCAAGTAAGGCTGTGTGGTGAGAGCTCTATACCCAGGCGTGCAGCATGCCCACCACATACTAGATGTTCACAAACACTCAGGATCAATGATCCAAGAGCCTGAGAACTAATCACTCTCAGGTGAGGGTTGGGCACCAGGACTGCTCTGTCACAAGGATGCATCTCTGGAAGTTCCCAGACGTTACTGGGTCTGTATGAGGGTGGTTTCCCAGCAGCCAAGCTGTAGGCCCCATGTGTCATGGTGATTTGGATGTTGTCTAAGGGAAGACAGTCTGAGACACTCAGGTCACAGGCATGCTTTAAGGGATTTTCTCCTGCTGCAAAAAGGAAGCAGGGAAACGCTGTGTAGAAGCTGAGGTACCCTGGCCTGCTCCTCTGCCAGCTCTGGGCTTGCAGCCGAGGGACAGAGCTCAGAAGTCACAGAGCCTCTTGCAAGCCCCTGCCTGAGGTCCAGCCTGCACCAGCCCAGGGAGAGAGAGCAGCCCACAGAGAAAGCCTGCCTTCCCATGGCATCTGAAATGCTCCAGACCCAGCTACTTGAAACCTCTTGGTCAAATTCAGCTCATTAATCTAAATGTAGGGGAAACCTGAAAGGGAAGTGCTACATTCCATTTTGCAGATGAGGAAACGGAGGATCTGGGAGGGAAGCTGAAATATAGGAGGCTCTTACAGGTGGCTTCCCCTAGTTCAAGATTATAATTCTTTACACTGCTGGAGATGAACTAAGGAAACTTCTACTGGATCAACAAGACAAATCTGACCAAACGAGAATAGGTTCCTGTATGTTCGCAATGGCAGTGTCAAATTCTGGTTCCCAAAGTCTGTGGCTTAGAAGCCCAAGTCCCTGTAAGTGGATTTTAATACCAATAGTGTGACTTGTCCCTCCACTGGCCCCACAGTCCCTCTGCTTCCTCCCCCAGACTCACTCACTAGTTAAGTAGTCTGTTCTCAGGCCTTAACACCGAACAGTCTTAAAAATCATCCTGTATTTCGTCCCTTTCTGTGTTTGAGGAGTTAAGAAATGTAAGAAGGTGGTGATGAGGTAGGTGGTGGGCATGTGGGGTTTGGGGAAGTGGGCACATCTCTGTGGAGGGGGCAGCTGTCATCACCTGAGCTTTCCAGCTCTTCACACTACACCATGCGGTCTCTGAGCCCGTTTACTCACCTGTCTGGGAGGCTAATAACCACCAGTCCCGCTGGCCTCACCCTGCAGCTCAACTGTGAGGGGCTTGAGGTGAGAGTGCGGTGGGCGCCGGACTCTACAGCTGAGGTCTAAGGTCCAAAGAGGACACACCATGACCAGCCATTAGGGCTGCCCTCACCCAGGGTGGGCTGGGATGAGGACACGCCTGCCTTGCGACAATGGCCACCTTCAAGAGCAGTCCTCAAGCTGCAAGGTCACATCATCTGCTGACTGTTCACTTACCTGAAGCCTCTGTTCCACAGGCTCAAGACTCAGGCTCACGTTGCTCACTCCCCACTCTTCCACCGGTCACCAAGGGCTGCAGCCTCTCGGCCTGGCTTCAAGCCACCACCACCACTCACCCAAGAATTACTGCAGTGGCCTCCAGCTGGGCCCTGTGCCGCTGCCCTTGGTCACTCTGCCAACTCATCCTCCACACGCCACCAGTGTTGGTTTTTTTTTAATCCCTTTGACTCAGCAATTCTGCTAGGAATTTATCCAATGGCTATGCTAGCAAAAGTACTCTAAGATACATGAACGAGGATGCTCATTGCAGCATTATTTGTAACGGCTAACAAACTGAAAATAACCTGAATGTCCATCAATAGCTATTACTGCAGCTGCTCAAAACAAGGCAGCTCACATGTGCTGATGTGGCAAGATCCTGCGATCCCAAAGTAGGTGAAACAGAAAGGTGTAGCAGAGCCTAGAACTAGGGCGACACTAAGTAAAGTACATTATTATACGTATACACTTTAATGGCACTATATAAGAAGATGCTAAGCTGTGGTTACCCACAGGGAATAGGGCTAAGGATTGCCTTGGGTGGGGTGACTTCACCTTTTATAGTAACTTTTGACTTCTTTAAATTTTCACTATTTATTTATATGTAATAATTATCTGTACTTAAAAATAAATATGGAACACTTCACGCATTTGCACATCATCCTTGGCTAGGGGCCATCCCTGCTAATGGGTTTATCGTTCCAATTTTAGTATATATGCACCAGGAAAACGGGCAACAGGGCTCAGCTAACTGCCCTGGCCTCAGGTCACAAGACTGGGCGCTTGGCATTCAAGGCCACTTGACAGTTGGCTACTCCAGCCTCATCCCCAATCTCCTGACTCACCTGAGTCACCCGTGCGACTCCCCGCGTTTGCACACCATGTTGCCTTTCTCCGGTAGTACCTTTACATATCACCACCACCACCAACTTAATCTGTTCTTCTCTTGGTAATCCCTCCTGCCACCCAACCCTGTCCCTGCCAAGCCAATAGGGTAAGTTATCAAGTGGAAGGAACACAGCGTGGGGGTCACAGACACACGGGCTACAAACCCACGCCTGCGGCTGCTAGCTGCCGTGGGCATGATGAAGGCCCCCTCTCTGCAGAGAAGCTCCAGCAGCATGTCCCCGGGGAATGCGCCCAGCAGTCCCTTGGGAGCTGCACTCAGCCCAGCAAAGACACTGATCCCAAGGTCTCTCCAGCTCTGGGGAGCACTGCATATCCAATGACTCCGTGTCAAGCCAATGGTGTTTACAGAAGAGCTCAGCACTTTGCCTGTGGATGGGACGGTCTGAGAACTCATAGAACTGGAAATGACCGAGGCCTCAAGGAGCAAACCCACTGAGCTGTGCTCCTCCTCCCAGGGATGCCACCATCACACAGGTGCTCAAAGTTTGGATCACACCAAAGGTTAGGTGTGACCCTGGACATATTCCTCACACTATCTGTGTTTCTTCATCTTTAGGGCCCAGAACAGTGACAGTGCCTAACATATAACAGGCACTCAACATTTTTCTTGAATACTGAAATGGGCTGGCCTGTGGTGGCGCAGTGGATAGAGTCGACCTGGAATGCTGAGGTTGCTGGTTCGAGGCCCTGGGCTTGCCCGGTCAAGTCATATACAACAAGCACGCAATGAATAAAGTGAAGCAACTATGAGCTGATGCTTCTTGCTTCCCCCACCCCTCCCCTCTCTGTACAATCAATAAATAAATCTTTAGAAAAAAATATGGAAATGACATTTACCTCACAAGGGTTGTGTGAAGATTAAACAAAAGATTGTGTAGACCCTGACCAGGCGGTGGCGCAGTGGATAGAGCGTCGGACTGGGATGCTGAGGACCCAGGTTCGAGACCCCAAGGTTGCCAGCTTGAGCAAAAAGCTCACCAGCTTGGACCCAAGGTCGCTGGCTCCAGCAAGGGGTTACTCGGTCTGCTGAAGGCCCGCGGTCAAGGCACATATGAGAAAGCAATCAATGAACAACTAAGGTGTCGCAATGCGCAACAAAAAACTAATGATTGATGCTTCTCATCTCTCTGTTCCTGTCTGTCTATCCCTGTCTCTGACTCTGTCTCTGTAAAAAAAAAAAAAAAAAAAAAAAAAAAAGGTTGTGTAGAAGCAAGAAGAGCCTGGCCCAGAGTAGGACTTGTTATTAAAACAATAGAGACCAGCTGAACCAGGGACGTACTGATCCATTAACCAGGACACTAGTGAGAAATCTGCAATAAATACTCAGATTTTTTGCAGTCACTGTGGAAAGTGTCCGCAATTTAAATCATCCCATAAGAACATAGTGACCTCAAAGAGTACCTGCTATGTGGCAGACACACATATACATAAGCCCCAAGTTTCAGATGAAGAAATTGAAATGCAGAGAGAGAATCTTATCCATAGTCACAAACTGGGCGATGAGCGGAGCTGGGACAGGTCGGGCTGAGTCCTGCACTGGCGCAGAGGCACTCAGTGCGGCCCACGTGCAGCTGCGAGCCCGCAGGGGTGCACCCACACACCAAGCACAACCCCAGTGCACGGGGAGCACTCTTTATTGTCAGTGGGACAACCGGGCCAAAGAGCACGAAGGCTCTAGGCAGCCCCAGGTACGGCCCAGGATGCAGGGTCTCCAGTGGGGGAAGAGCAGGGAGGCTCAGGTCCTCAGACAGTCCTTGGCTCACACAGCACCATGCAGATACAGAGCTAGAAACTTCCTGAACGTCTCTGGCTGGAAACTAGTCGGCCCAACAGGTTCCTGGAAAGAATAGCCCATTAGGATCCTGCTAGTAGGTTTAATGGCAGCAATAAAAACAAAGGTTGGTTTTATGTAAATCTTAAGTACCTAGATAATAATTGTTTCTTTCATGGCCAAGGGCGGGCCCTAGGGCGCTGGCATGAAGAGATGCCCGCAGGAGCTGGGTGGGGGAGCACACGAAGCTCTCCTAGCTCCTTTCAGCCAAGTCTTCTCCCTAATCCCTCTCACTTCAACCACCACAAACAAACGGCCTGCAGTTCCTTCCCATCCCCAGGGACCACGAGCCCTCGTTCATCCCATGCACATGTATCAGCCACCTCTCTGCACGGGGCCTGTGCCCAGAGCTGGAAACCCACGGCGACTTGAATCTGGCTCCTGCCCTCACGGAGCTTACAGCCAGGGGTTCAAACAGTGATAATAAAAGGTGACAGGCCTTGTAACAGAAGTAGGAAAAAGATGCTAAGGAAAAGGAGGAAATGACTACCGACTGCCATACACAGAAGAGACCATGTATGAACGTGTGTGTGTGCATGTGTTGGAGTCTTAAATGGCAAGCAGAATGGGGCGGAAAGAAAAGGGAGGGAGAGCTGGGAGAGAACTGCACGTGCACCGGTAGAGGCACAGACGTGGGCGGGAGAGCAAGGCTGCGAGGCTGCTGCTGGGGGCGGGGGCAGGAGGTGAACTGGAGAGGTGAGGAGCCATGAGCCACACAGGCCCCCTGGCACTACGTGTTCTGCAAAGAAAAGGTTGTAGGGGCAAAGGAGACATGCAGGGAGTGGGAGAGCACACCTAAGAGCAGAGAGGCGTGCCAGTGGCTGGGGTGGCTGTGCAGGTGACACGACGCTGTCCAGGGCAAAGAGGACCCAGGCCTGGGAGGCATTTCAAGGGTAGACACACACTGAAAGATACTGGAACTACTTATATAACTGACATGCTGACAATGTTCAGAAGCTGAGCACCATGTAGCAAACCTGTCCTGGCAGGTGTGGGACACAGGCCCAGCTGGTCAAACCCAGCAGCACCCACTCTGCCCTCTCAGCCCCGATCCTGCTTTACGTCTCCTCAGAGTGCTTAGCCCTGCCTGGCGGTACAGTACAGATTCACTAGGGCCTGTCACTGCCCACTGCACAGCAAGCAGCTGAGCTTGCTGGGCTCAGCTGAGCACGGGGGGTGCAGCAGTGGCCACGCCATGGGAGAGATCCCCATCTGGGGAATGGAATGAATGAAGGCACTGGCACAGCCCTGCCTTCCAGGAGCTGGGAGCTCAGTGTGGAGAAAAACATGTGAACAGATGAGGAGATAACAGCAATGTGCTCACGTGTGACACAGAACACAGGGACTATGGGAGCAGGCTGGCGGGACCTCATGCCAAGCCCGGAAGGACAAGCAGAGGATGGCCAGACGGAAGGGAAATGGGGGTGGGCCTCTCCTGCAGCATCCACTACGATCCTGGGCTACCTAGGCGCAGGGCACCCTGGGGAGCTGTGGGGAGCCGTGGGGAGCTGGGCTCGGAGTGCGTGGAGGGGAGCGGGAGGGGTGCAGTGCGCATGGGCAGGGCTGACGGACCCTCCAGCCGGAGGTCCTGGGCATGAGCGCCTAAAGCCAGGGTCCCACACATGAGCATCCCCTCCCCCCACCCCGCTCACCCCGGGCAGGGTGGGTGACAGCCCTGCTCCCATCACAGGCTGGAGATGGCTGACTTACCACAACTACCTTCTTTTTAATCACTGGGAGACACCAAAAATGCTGATAGAGGAGCTGGTCTGAGTCCACCCAGACCAGATTCTTGACGCCCTCACTAGAGACCAGATCTGTGGTGTTCAGCTGTAACACCAGGAACTGAAAGACACGTCCGTCGGTGCCCACGCTCTGTACAACGACCGGCTGCTCTAAAACCTTCGCATCGTTCTGAGAGAAAAAGGGGACAAGCAAATCCAGTCAGAAACTGCTGTAGGGAACAGATCAGGCAGCTTCTAGCTCTGGTCTTTCTTTTTTAATTTTCTTAAAGATTTTACTTACTGATTTGAGAGAGAAAGGGGGATGGAGTGGGAAGCATCAACTCATAGTAGTTGCTTCCTGTATGTGCCTTGACCAGGCAAGCCCGGGGTTTCGAACCAGTGACCTCAGAGTTCCAGGTCAACGCTTTATCCACTGCGCTACCACAGGCCAGGCTAGCTCTGGTCTTTGAAACAAATACCCACTCCACTTACTGGTTTTACCACAAGAAAATGAAAACAGAACGAGTTCGGGACACTGATCAGGGTCAGGCCTTCCCCCCTCTGCCCAGCCGGCTCTGCCTGGCCCGATGCCTTGCGGCCCCAGGGCGCCTGCTCTTCAAGTTGAGCACATTAAAGTGATCATCCCTGTCACCGAAAGTGATTACTGGGACAGCGGGACAGGACAGAAAGGTGAGCTGAGAGGTTACCAACAGGAAATCCCTCAAACTCTTGGTATTACCTGATGGTGACAAGAGTGATGTCAGCTCTATCAAATGAGGGCCAGCAGGGTCAGTGGATTTATATAATCTCTTTCAGATCTCGTTCCATCTGACAGGTGAGGAGACTGAGCAGTGAGGCCAATGCCTGGTCTGAAGTCACAAAGGTGTGGCATCAGAACCTGGCTGGCTAACCTGAGGCCATGCTTATCTGCCACTCCTGCCTGGCTCCCGTGGGTCTGGCACCCTGGGAAGCAGAAAGTCATTGCACCAGAGCCTCATGCCCTCAGTGCAATGCTGGGGACACGCCAGATTCCTGGGTGTCCACTCAGGCATGCCGGCTTCAGGATTTCACCAGTCAACCCACCTGCTATCTCTTTCAATTATAATACTAGCCACCATTTACTGGAAGCCTCTCATGGGCCAGGCATTATGCCAGTTTTACATAAGGTCATTTCTAATCTCATAAATCAAGCGGTATATCCCCACTTAACAGATGAGGAAACCGAGGTTCAGAGAGGTGGTATAACTTGTTCAAGGTTACCCATGGAACATGAGGCAGACCCCGTGCTGTTAAATCATTCAGAACCCCGCTGTTCTGGCCCACACCCAGCGTCCTGCTGTATTCCACAGCAGCACCTCTTCTCACTCTCAGTTGTGCCTCAGTTTGATAACAAATCGTACGTTCATCCTACTGAATTCCGCAACAATCCAGTTTCATGACTGTTACCCACTGGACAAAGACCCACGAGGCAGGCCCCATGAAGCACAGCATCCTTGACTTGAAAAGGCTGCCTATATACGCCCCTCCAGGGCCAAATCTAACGCTCTGAATAGCTAATGTCAGACTTCAGTGTGGGCCACACCGGGACTGCTGGCCTCGGAAATTCCTGTTCTTAGCTGCATGAGAAATAAATAAAAAGAAAAGTACCTCTAAGTGTTAGCCGAGAATTCTGTATTGACTCTTATCTCCCTCTACAGATCAATAAAGCTGCAGGTAGTACATAAATTTCTCAGCAATTTTACCTTTTACACAGAGGCTCTTCCCATAATTGCTCAACTTCACATCCCCAGGAATAATCTGTACCTGGAAGGGGGTGGGGGAGGCCTCCTTTCTACCCAACTGGGTGGCAATTAGTGGCAACATTGCTATACCCATGCTCTGCTGGCAATAGCTGGCACAGAAGCTACAATGAGCCTACAGGCCTGGACCCTGGCTCCGTCCCCTGCCCCAGAGATAGGAGGCAGCATGTCCTTCGAAGCTGGAGGTATCAGGGCTCCAATGCTTGCCCACCCACTCATTAGCTGTGGACTCGTGGGCAAGTTACCTAACCTTCCAGAGCCTTCAGGGAGTACACAGAGAATGGAAATGAAAATAACCTTCCGCCTGACCTGTGGTGGCGCAGTGGATAAAGCGTCGACCTGGAACACTGAGGTTGCCGGTTCAAAACCCTGCACTTGTCTGGTCAAGGCACATATGGGAGTTGATGCTTTCTGCTCCTCCCCCCCCCCCCCCCGCAACCCCATTCTCTCTCTCACGCGCGCGCTCTCTCTCTCTCCTCTCTAAAATGAATAAATAAAAAGAAAAAAAAAATAGAAGATAACCTTCCAAGGACTGAAAAGACAAAAGGTCACATAAAGATGTGACAGCTGCTAATCCCTTAGCCGTGTGTCCTTGGCCAGTTACTTAGCCTCCCTGAACCTCAGTTCCTTCATCTGTAAAGTGAAGCTAATAATATCTGTCATGGGGGGTGGGATTTGCTACAGGAATTGAATAATGTAGTGGTTTTCAAATTTTAGTGAAGTGGTTTCACACTTGAGCGTGCACCAGCATCACCCAGAGGGCGTGTCCAACACTGACTGCAAGCCCCACCCCGTTTCTGATGCAGTGGGTCCGGGGTGGGTCTGAGAGTCTGCACTCCCAATGAGCTGTCAGAGATGCTTATGCTGCTAATCCAGGACAATTTGAGACCCACTGATATAAAGAACTCAAATTAAATGTCTGGCACATAGCAGATGCTCAGGGCAGGCAAAGTTCACGCCACGCCCTATCTCACTTGCCTAACTGCGTCCTCAACCTCACCTAGCTCCTGGATGGAGTAGGATGGACAGCAGCACTTTCTGAATATCCCCACTCCTCCAGGAGGACCTCAGGCTCTAACCAAGACCTAGGAGCTGGAAACAGCTCCCACAAACACTCTCCCTACCCCCTGTTCCCAGAAGAGGCTTTCCCCCAACCTTGTGACAGCTCTTTATGATACCCACTCAGCCCGCCTCTACACCATCCAGGTCTCCGAACCCTCCTCTTAAAATCAAGGGGCCACCACCAGGGAGTATTTCAGGTCCCCAGAACCAGTCCTGCCCTGGCAGGCAGGCCCAGGCCACTACACTGCTTCACTTGTCCCGCCTGCCCCATGGAGCCTGGCGCTCTGGTTCGGATGCTACGGAGCAGAGGCGGTTCGCTGCAGACCAACAGCTGAAGCCTTAGCGGGGATACACCTGGTTCCCACCCTCTCTCCACTCTTCTACTGTGAGGCTGGAGAAGTGGCCTGGCCTCTGATTCAGTGGCATAATTTTAACACTGGCGGTTACAATGAAACTATGTGGGCTACTGTGATCCAGGCATCTTCTGTAAGACAGGTGCAGAATAGGCCCCAGCAGGCGTCAGTGCATCTCCGCAGGGTCAGTGGAAGTGACTCTCCCTAAAATTCCTCAGTGAGGCAAGGAATCCTCCCCAGCCCCCTTTCCTACTTGGAGCAGTGTGAGGCAGGCGAGCATCACCATGCAAAGCATTCGGTGGACTTCCTCATATACGTACCCCATAGAGGAGCCGGGCCTGAGCCAGGGCATTGCCGAAGGCAAACAGGATCATCTTGGCCCTGAGCTGATGTGGTTGAAAGCGCGATGATCGTGAATTGGCTGTCTCCAGCAAATACAGGGTGTGGGGATAGGGGTAAGGGTAACCTTCCTGGAATCCTGCAAGATATACAACCATGCGGAGGGCAGAAAAGATTCATCAGCCTGCCCCAGGCCTCAGGAAAGTCACCTCACCTCAGCTCAGTGCCAGGCACTAGAGACTCTGTAAAGGCAGACACTGTCACCCTAGCTCAGGGAAGGGCAACCCTCAGCCCCCCGGCCAAATCTGTCCCCCCGCACCTGTTTTTGAAAATAAGCTTTTTTACTAGAGCACAACCCTGTCCTCTCACCCTTTTACATGTCTACTGAGCAGCTGTGACAGAGCCCATTATGTGGCCTGCAAAACCTAAAATATTTGCTATCTGGCTTTTTACAGAAAATGTGTGCCAACCTGTATATGATTCTTGCATGAATCTAACTCCACCCCTTTCTCTCTCATTCAAGCACATGGATGACAGTGATATTAGCAGAAGGATAACCTGAAACCTATGGCAATAATTTTTTTTTTAAGTCAGAGGAAGAAAGATGGTGAGACAGACTTCCGCATGTGCCCCAACTGGGATCCACCCGGCAACCCCATCTGGGCCTAATGCTCAAATCAGCTGAGCTATGCCTGACCAGGCGGTGGCGCAGTGGATGGAGCGTCGGACTGGGATGTGGAGGGACCCAGGTTCGAGACCTCGAGGTCATCAGCTTGAGCACGGCTCATCTGGTTTGAGCAAAGCTCACCAGCTTGGACCCGAGGTTTCTGGCTCAAGCAAGGGGTTACTCGGTCTGCTGAAGACCTACGGTCAAGGTACATATGAGAAAGCAATCAATGAACAACTAAGGTGTCACAACAAAAAACTGATGATTGATGCTTCTCATTTCTCTCTGTTCCTGTCTGTCTGTCCCTATCTATCCCTCTCTCTCTGACTCTCTCTCCGTCTCTGTAAAAAAAGAAATAAGAAAAAAAATCAGCTGAGCTAGCCTTAGTACCCAGGGCTGACGTTCATACCAATTGAGCCACTGGATGCGAGAAGGGGAGAGACAGAGAAGGGGGAGAGGGAGGGGAAGAGAAGCAGATGTTCATTTCTCATGAGCCAACTGGCCAGGGTAGTAATCATTTTTTTAAAAAGACAAATTACTTGCAAAATCCAACACTTCATTGTTAGTAACAAATGACTTGCCTCATACCTCACAACCGCCTGCACAAGACTGTTGCTGAGAATCCAGGCACTTGCTCATCTCAGCCATGACCTGCCAGGCATCCTTCTCCCCTGCACAGCTCTGGGTGAACCCCTGGTTGGCTGGGGGTTCTATAGTGAGTAATCTGGGTCAGTAAAAGTGGTGGAAAGGAGGAAGAGGCTGAGAATATGTGGGCTCTGAAAGTCCAGAGAAGAGCAGTACTTAAGGGACACAGCTTTTCCATCTGCCTCCACGCTTGCTGGTCCTCCGCACACGTGAGCACCAGCACTCACACCCGCTCTGTGCCAAGCTCTAAGACAGGCAGCAGGGACAGAGCCGAGCACAGCCTGCCCCTGCCTCCGGGGGACTCCCGGTTCAGGGGGAAGACAGACAGGAAAGCTGATCCACACAGGGAACCTGTCAAGATACAGGTGAGTCAGGGGGCTGTCGGAGGAAAGCTACAAGGGCCGCGAGGTGACTGGAAGGTCCCAGAGCACTCCTGGGAAAAAGTGATTCCTACGATGAATTATGAAAGATGACAAGTTACCAAGCTGAAGACAAAATGAGGTGAACAGTCAAGATTTTCAGGGAGAGGGAAGAGATAAACTAAGGAGTTCAAACTTAATCCAATAGACAATGGGGAAGTAGGCATGGAGAGAGATGTGAACTAGACGGACTGGGGGAGACAGGCTGGGTCACACTGACCAGCTAGGAGACTATGGCAATAGGCTGGGTGAGAGAGCAGGGACTGACCCCAGCTGCAGTTGTGGAAATGAAGACAGGTTAAGGGGCAGACACCACAGCTCACACTGACAAAGTGGATAGCAGAAACTGTGGGTCTCCCTAGCCGGACTCCCTAGTCTCTGTCTGGGCTGACCGGGTAGACGGGGGTGCCTTATTCAATGACGTCTGGATGAATAGCCCCCTTCAATCCTTGTGGGGCTTCCTCAGTCCTACCAGGAGGTTGGCCAGAGTTTACATGGTACAGAATAAAAAGGGTGTCTTTCAAGGGACCTATGAATACAGGAAACAGTTGGCCCCTGATATAAAGCCCCATAAACCACCCATTAAAATTCTGATATAACAGAGTTGCTTCTCAGGTGTCAAGAGCAAAGTTGGCCTTTGAGCAAATCATTCAACCTCCCTGAGCCTCAGGTGCCCTGCATATAAAATGGGGATAATACCTGTCTCATAGAGCTGCTCCATGGATCTTAGAAGAAAACACATGTGAGGTGCATAGAACATAGTAAGTACTCGATATAGCCCCTCCCTTTGGAAAAAGCACATCTCTCATCTCCACACACTGCCCGAAGGTCAGGCTTTGCAACTCACCTGTGTCATCTTTCTCATCATAAATATTGCATTCCTGAAGACCCATAGTGGGAGAGATGGGATAGAAGGTCTCAAGAACATGATTCTTAGTAGCTTCAATTTCTTCTCTAGAGGCGATGGGGGGCAGAGGCTCCTTGGCATTCAGCCGGGCTCCGCTAGAACCTCGAACTTGAAGGAGAATAGACTCTAAAGAGGAGAGAGATCATCAGTCTAATCTGGTCGAAAGCCTGACCCCTGCTTCACCCTACCGCGCTCAAGTCTTCTACAGCCTTCCGAGATGATCAGCCTAATCAGAAAACAAAACTTTGGTTAAGACAGTAATCCTGGAATTCTTGAGAGGGGAACTGACCAATGCATTCTTCTTCTATGTTCCCTCTTCAGCGACCCCTAAGATCTGGTGGTTTCTGCGGGTTCAGGTCTGCCCCACACAGATCACCCCCCAAGCCTTGATCTAAGCTGGGGCCTGAGAAGTGAGTGCGAGTTACTCTCTGCTCTCAGGAAGCTCGCCAGGTAGTAAGAGCTACAACAAAAGTCTGAACCACCGTGGGGGCAGAAGTGGAAAACTGACCTCCTCCAAGGGGCCTGGGAAGCTTCCTGACAGGGAGTCCCTTCAGGCTAGCTTCTGAAGGGTAGGGAAGAGCAGAGTTTCTCAGCCTTGGCACTATTCATACTCCGGACCACATAATTCTCTGGTCTGACAGCACCCCTGACCTCTACTCTCTGGATGCCAGGGAACTCCTCCCACACACCCCCACCTCCCCATGGTTCAAGGCATGCCACAATCAAAAATGTCTCTAGACATTGGCCAATCACCCCTAGAGGGCCAAGCTGCCCTTAGTTGAAAACCACTGGGTAAGTTTGCCAGGCAAAGAAAGGGGAGAAAAAGCATTCTGGTTAAGTAGAAGGAACATGTGCAAAGGCACAGAAATGTACTAGTCCAGCCCTGGCCAGGTAGCTCAGGTTTTTGTTTTGTTTTACTCATAGATTTTAATGAGAGGAAGGGAGAGAGAGACAGGACCTCAGTCTGTCCTGTATGTGTCCTGACCAGGTATCGAACAAACAACCTGTGAGGTTCGGGCTGATGCTCCAACCAACCAAGCTATCTGGCCAGGGTACTTTTTGTTTTAAAAATATTTTATTTATTGATTTGACAGAGGGGGATAGGAGTGAGAAGTATCAACTCATAGTTGCCTCACTTAAGTTGTTCACTGATTGTCATATGTGCTTGACCAGGAAAGCCCAGGATTCAAACCGGCGACCTCAGCCTTCCAGGTCAACACTTTATCCACTTTGCCACAACAGGCCAGGCAGGGGTAGCTCAGTCTGTTAGAGTGTCGTCCCAATACGCCAAGGTTGCGGGTTCAGTCCCATATCAGGGCACATACAAGTGAATGCATAAACAGATGGAACAACAAACTGATGTTTCTCTACCTCTCCTCTCTATCTCTAATGTTAATAAAAACAAAAAATTAAAAAAAAAGAAAAAGTGTGCTGCTCCAAAGCAGAGTTTAAGGAAATAAATCCAGATGACTAGAGTATGGTATACTGGGAAAAAGAGAGAGAGAAGTACGGAGACCATAGACTCAGGAGAAAGGCTATTAACCCCAAGAAAAAGGCCAGATTGTCCTCAACTGAAAATGAAAAAAATCAGGCCAGTCAGAAAGCCTCACTTAAGTCAGATTAGCGTATTTACTACAAGGAGACATAAGTGTATGAGGGGAAAAACCCCCACCTGACTAAATAGCAAGCCTGCTACTCTGAATGTGCATGTATGTCCTTCACAGAGGTCCCCATAGGTGGCCACCTGCCACTATCAGGAAAAATGGAAAAACTCCTTGAGAGGGGCTTACTGAGAATTCTCCATGGAGGCAAATCTTCCTCTGAAGGTGTGTAATTTTCTTAGAAATAGTCAAATAGCTGTGTAATGGTAATGGATCAAGAATGATGAGCTTATACATGGTGTGGCCATTAAAACGGTCATTTAATTAGCATGTGGCCTTCCTTATTGAGTATGTAAAAAAGGGATAGATAAATTCTAATCTGTTTGTTAACAGAAGTCGTGCCCATATCTCAGGAATAGTTTTCTGAAGTACTTCCTGTTTCCTTACATATAATCTGCAAGAAAGATGAATGTGCCTGGACCTCTCCTAACCTTGGGTTTTAGATTCTCCCCACAGAACACTTTAGTGCGGTTTCCAATTCAATTCCTTCCACATCCCTCCTCCAGTGACAGCTCCAAATGAGGCAGTTTAATTAGAGGTAATACTTGATGATGGGCCAACAAGCACTCTTCCATTAATGAGTTCACTAATTTCTTTAGTGGTGCCATTACCTCTGCAAAGCTGACTCCTTGCCAGAAAGTCCACAAAGGGGCAAGCTGGAGAAATCTGACCAAGCAGATGTCCTGAAAATCCCAAATTATTCTGTAGCTGGCCTCCCTGCTTCAGGTTTCCCCTCAGCAAAACACCTGTGCGCTCTGAACACCCCCGCCTGAAACACTTGAAATGTACTCATTCACCCGTCCTGTCAGTCAGCACCTACCATGTACCATGACCTGTTAGACACTGGGGACTGAAGTTGACAGTTTAGTGGGGCAGACAGAAAAGGTACTAAATAATTACGACATAGTATGATGTGCATTATGACAAATACATGCATATGGGCATGAGGAGCACAGAAGAGGAACAGCCCACCTATGGACAGGAAGAGGCTTGAGTTGAGTCTTGCAGGTAAGAATTTAGTCAAATAAGGGAAGTAGAAAAGTACATTCCAGACAGAATGCACAACACATGCAAAGGTGTAAAAACATGATGCCAAAAAGCTGCAAGTGGCTAAAGTGTAAGTTTGGGCATGGGGGGTGGGCGGCAGGCAGTAGAATCGGCGACAAGACTAGAACGACTAGGTGGTGGCCAAATCACAGAGGGCCTTGAGTACCAGGATAAATGGTTTAAGGTACTGGGAGAGAGTCAAGGATGTTAGACAAGGACGTAAGATGTGCACTTTGGAAAGCTCACTGTGGCAGCTCTGCGGAAAATGGACTGGGAACGGGAGAAAAGGGTACACGGGGTCAAGAGGCTGCTGCACTGGAACATGAGCTTTGTGAGGGCGGAGACTGTGTGAGCTTTATTTCTTCCTTAGAGCGTCAACATTTAGGCACTTGTAGGCACTCAATAGATGTGGCTGAATTAACAGTCTTGGAAGGAAGTGATTAAAAACAAAAAATGCTGGGCTATGGCTAAAGAGGACATGCCTAAGCCTACAAAATTGGACTGTGAAGGATGGAAGTGAGGGCACTTACAGAGGGTTAGGGAGCTGGGAATGTGAACTGGTAGTAGGTCTAAGAGTAGAAAGATAAAAACAGACTAAGGCTTTCTGGTATACAAGATGACCAACCTCGGTTCCAGGTGGTAGATAACCTGTAGTTTCTGGCACAGATCCGCCTGGCCAGGGAAGGATACTTTAAAATCTGGGATTTACACAGCTGTATCAGACCGTCCACAATGACTGGGCTTGGAAAAAAGAAGAAACATTTGAAAGACATAAAACAACATGTTTACTCCAAAATCCATCAACTGGAAATCTTACTAACTTGGGGAAAACTTACCAGGAGGTCTCTCTCTTGGGGATGTCTTCAGTGGAGTGCCAGAGACGGCCATGAAAGATCACGTTCAGAACACGTTCATCTTGGTTCTCTATGTGATTTCCTGGGTTGTCAAGGCTAAGCACTTTCTCAGGAAGCCCTTCTATTAACTTGGCCTTGGTCAGCCAGAGTGCCTGCTTTACACCTTTGGGGTAATCAGTCACCAAAAAAACAAAGAAAAAAGAAAAAAAGATTTAAAATGAGATACTTAAGCCTGCCTGGTAGCATCTTGGGAAAAAGGCTGCAGAGACAGAGACAGAAAGAGAGACACCTGAGGGGTCAGAACTAAAAATAAGCAGCAGAAGCAAGACCAGCCAAATTTCAGCTCAACGTCAGCAATGACCGTCTACTGAACAATAGTTAACAACTGAGCTAACGAGTGTCTGGCACCGGAGGAATTGTAACAGTGGCTAAAATGGCTGGGATCACAAGGGTCTTTCTGTTGCCTGCAGGATTCAGACAGACCCTAGACTATGGGATCAGATCAGAGGATGCCAACCTTTCCTTATTAGAATTAAACCCATGCTGCTTTATCAAAGGAAAGCAGGTTTTGGAAATAATGGAAATAACTTTTAAATCATGAATAACCTGAAGAGCCCTGAGTTCAGGAGCACTTAGATAATATTTCTCATCTTACCTAACCCTGAGATTCTATAAGGTCTATCGGAAAGTTCTGTCCGTTTTTGGAATAAAACAAAATACAAATTTTTCTTACCGTCAATAAACTTTATTAAATAATATAATTGCCATTATTATTAATGATTTCTTGCCAGCGTGAGGGCAATTTGTATATCCCATTTTTGATTTTTGAAAAATGTTTTATCTTTTCTTCTTTTTTTTTTTGCATTTTTCCGAAGCTGGAAACGGGGAGGCAGTCAGATAGACTCCTGCATGCACCCAACCGGGATCCACCCAGCATGCCCACCAGGGGGCGATGCTCTGCCCCTCTGGGGCGTCGCTCTGTTGCATCCAGAGCCATTCTAGCACCTGAGGCAGAGGCCACAGAGCCATCCTCAGTGCCTGGGCCATCTTTGCTCCAATGGAGCCTCAGCTGCAGGAGGGGAAGAGAGAGACAGAGAGGAAGGAGAGAGGGAGGGGTGGAGAAGCAGATGGGCACTTCTCCTGTGTGCCCTGGCCGGGAATCGAACCCGGGACTCCTGCATGCCAGGCCGACGCTCTACTGCTGAGCCAACCGGCCAGGGCCTGTTTTATCTTTTGATGCGAAAAATTGAACCAGTGCTTGTTTGATATCTTCTTAATTTTTTATTTTTTGCCCTTCAAAAAATTTTGTAAGGACAAAAACAAGTGATAGTCGGAGGGTGCTAAGTCCGGAAGTATGGTAGGTGTGACAGACATGCATCTGTAGCATTTCTTCCTTGTTGAAATTCATAAAAATTACAGTGGCGTAAATAAACTTTATCAGTAGCCATGGGTACACTATCGCTTCACACATAAGACCGACGTGAATTGCCTGACCAGGTGGTGGCGCAGTGGATAGAGTGTTGGACTAGGATGCGGAAGACCCAGGTTCGAGACCCCGAGGTCGCCAGCTTGAGTCCAAGGTCACTGGCTCAAGCAAGGGGTTACTTGGTCTGCTGAAGGCCCGCAGTCTAGGCACATATGAGAAAGCAATCAATGAACAACTACGGCGTTGCAACGCGCAACAAAAAACTAATGATTGATGCTTCTCATCTCTCTGTTCCTGTCTGTCTGTCCCTGTCTATCCCTATCTTTGACTCTCTCTGTCTCTAAAAAATAAAATAAATAAAAAATTAAAAAAGACTAACGTGAATCAACTTTGTTTTAGTTAATTTGCTACGTCAGTATGTATACATTAAGTGATAAAAATAGAGAGGCACACATGCGCCAAATAAATATGTGCTTACATGTCGAAACTTGTGATAGAAACGGACAGAACTTTCCAGTAGACCTTATATAATGAGCTACTTTATAAGCAGGTTTTTGTAAGAAGCCCTCTGAAACACACTGTATTTGTCCCTGAGACCTGAACTGCTTCCTGGTCTCAGTACATGAAGGCTGTGTTTTTCCTAGGTGCAGTACTGTTCTAAGAACACGCTAAACTGCGTAACTGAAAATGTTTTTCCTTATAACATGGTTCAACAAATTTTAATTTCTTAAAAGTCCAGATAGTAAATATTTTCTGCTTCTGAGCCATACAATCTCTGTCACATAACCACCTCTGCCAATGTAGCACAACAGCAGCCATAGGCAAAGTAAACAAGTGGGCACAGCAATTGGCCCACCAGGTGGTCTGCTCTCTGTACCACGGTGATTGTTTGTAAGCTGAGAGCCATGTTTGGGGCTCCCCGTTAGCAAGTAGAACCTCATGGAATGCATTTTTTTGTACTCACCTCACTGTTTTATCCTTCCTTTGTGCTAACTGCCTCGCCTTTTTATTTTTTAAGAATTTTTTTATTGACTTCAGAGGGAGGAGGGGGGTGGGGAAGAAGCAAGAGATTCGACTTGTAGTTGCTTCTCGTATGTGCCTTGACTGGGCAAGCCTGGGGTTTCGAACCAGCAACCTCAGCATTCCAGGTCAACCCTCTATCCGCTGCTCCACCACAGGGCAGGCTCGCCTATTTATTTTTAATTTAATCTGATTGTGTTGTAAAATTCCTCTAAGATGTTCAAAATACTTTTCAAAAAAGGGAGTAGTATAAATAAACTGAAATAGATTTGATTCAGACTACATACTTAGTCTATAAACATTAAGGAACACCAGCTACCTCTCTAGGGGGAAGCCTCCCTGCTTCCCGTCTTCTGCCCCAGGCACAGTTCCCTTGGGTCTCTCTCTCTGCTAAACTCCAAGGGCCCTTCTACCTCTGTAACTTGGTTCCTGAGCCCATGCAGCTCAGCTGGCTCACTTCCTCCACAGCTCACTCCTTCTGAGACTTTGTAAATAAACTTTCTCTTACAGTATGAATCTTCTTTTTACAGAGACACAGAGAGAGTCAGAGAGAGGGATAGATAGAGAAAGACAGACAGAAATGGAGAGAGATGAGAAGCATCAATCATCAGTTTTTTGCTGCTATACCTTAGTTGTTCATTGATTGCTTTCTCATATGTGCCTTGACCGTGGGCCTTCAGCAGACCGAGTAACCCCTTGCTCGAGCCAGCGACCTTGGGTCCAAGCTGGTGAGCTTTGCTCAAACCAGATGAAGCCGCACTTAAGCTGGCAACCTCAGGGTCTCGAACCTGGGTCCTCCGCATCCCAGTCTGATGCTCTATCCACTGCGCCACCGCCTGGTCAGGCTACAGTATGAATCTTGACTCTGAATTCTCTCTTAGCCAGGACTCAAATACCGAGGTTGCCGAACCAAAGTCTGGTCTGACTCCACTGTTTTAACACCTGGTGCCATTTTGCTGCCAATAGTTATGGGAAGGATGTAAGGATGGCAAAACTCATGAAAGAACCAGAAAACTTCAGAGCTTATTACATCATTTGGTCCTGCTTCTTTCCTCCTCTCTCCTATAGAGATATCAAAACAACCTTTGGGCATGAAACCTCTCTGTACATTTCTTTGCAATTTCCTGTGACTCTAATTTTTTTTTTTAAAAAAAAACCAAAAAAACACCAAAAATCCAAAAAAACAAAAAACGTTAACTATTCTTTTCAATGATTGTGCCCACAAGTTGACAAAGGGCTGGTTACAGCTTTAGCTGGCAGGCCATTCATCCCAGCTGGAAAAACATCACTGACTCAGGGACATATCTTCATTTAAAAAGCTATGTCTAGGATTAAAGGGAGCCTAGACATTTTGGGGGGGGACACCCTCAGGCAACTTCTTTTGTAATAAAAGGAAAGGCAATGAGGGCAATGAGACTTTTCACTTCAAGGCTCATGAGACAGGAAATAAAAACACTTAGAAATGGAACTTCTGGATTTTGTGGTGGAGCAGTAAAAACCTCGGAGTGGGAGTTGGGAAACCTGAGTTTTAGTCTTGACATTGCCACTGTTCCTTAAACTGGGAAATGTTCTGTAAAATCTCTAAAAAAAAACTCTGTAAGGTACAGAGCTAGAGAAGCAGACTGGTGTCATGAAGAGATCACGAGCTTTCGGGCAGGCAGTTCTTTACAACCCACTTAATCCGGACAACTCTCAGAAAACAGAAAAATCACTATCGGCCCCATTTCGCAGACGAAGAGACTTAAGACCCTCGGAGTTTCAATGTCTTGTCAAAAGCCAAAGACAGCTGGGGTCAGTGCTGGGCAGAGGAACAAGGTCCCTTCCCGCCCGTCCTGGGGCCTCACCCTCGAGGAGGCGGCAGCGCTGGTGGAAGGAGTGGCAGACCTGGTCTTTGTACAGCGGATGCTCGTGAATCGGGGGCAAGCGGCGGAACTTTGGGTGCGTCCAGCCGGGATCCCAGGGCGGGAAGACCGGCCGCGCCAGCCCGGGCATGAAGTGCATCTTTCCCGCGTATGTGATGGGCTCCAGTCCAGGGATTTCGTACACCCTGTCCAGGGGAGGAGGCTCGGGCTTCCGTGTGGAGCGGACGCCCCACTCGTACGCCCCGCGTCTCGGGCCCGCAAAAACCCCAAGGCCGAGCCGACCGGGGAGAGCCAGCGCCCGCCTTGCGGGCCCCGATGCTAACGCCATACCAACTTGGTATCCTCAAGATCTCCACTAGGATGCCGCCATCTTCCCGTGCGCAAGACCTGCTGGGAACGAAAGGGGCTGAGCGCTAAAGCTTGTCTCGTGAGTGGCAACCACTTGAGCCAATAAAAGTCAGGGCATCCTCGTCTTGCACCACCCCGCAGACCGTTCTCATTTTCTCATACGTGGGATTCGGAAGGAGGGCGGGAACCTGAAGGATTCTCACGGGAGAAGCGCAGGCGTGTGGGTGAGTGGTCGCGATTGGGACTGGGACGGGGATAGGAGAACGCCTGGGCTTCAAGTCTGAACTCGGGCAACCTGGACCGCTAACGAACAGTTGCAGTTTAGCCAAGGCACTTTCCTCTGAGCCCCAGTGTCCCTTAGCTGTAAAAACAGGGATTAAAGCGCGTAAGCTAGCGCACCTGTATAGCGCCCGGGACCTAGTGGGTGCGCTGTAAGTTTCCTTTCTTGTCCATCCACTTCGCTCAGCTGCGGCACTTTTACGGTGTCCCCCCTCTAAGCCTGAGAGTGGCTCTGTCTACACCAGCGCCACGACTTGTACTGCACGCGCTCTTCCCCAACACTGAGAGTGAGTTACTTTCCTCCCTTTTCCTCGGGATTTACCTTTCCACCTCCTGGAAGCAGATGGAGTGATGGAGGCCTTCCTTTGCTCGTAGAGCAACACCTGTTTGTCAGATGTCCAATGTGTGTTAGGTACAGTGCTGAGCATTTTGTTTGCGTTCGTGAATAAAATGGATGTGCGTTGTAGAGCGTGCAGTTTGGTGGGAGAAACAAAAGCCAGTAAGAAACAAGTAATTGCAACACCACACACACATACTTCCTATCCCTTTCCCATTTTTTTTCTCTTTAGCATTTAACACAAACATACTATATGTTTTCCATTTTGATCTTTAATGACTTTCTCCTACTAGAATGCGAGCTCTGTGAGTGCAGAGGTTTCTGTTTCTTCACTGATATATCCCCCTGCCCTGTGAACAGTGCTTGCCTGACCCATAGTGAATACATGTTTAGTGAATGAATACTAATAGAAGCAAACAGTGTACGTGATGGAGAATGAGAAAGAAGAGATTCAGGGAGGGCCTCTGAGGAGAGGTGACCTTTAAGCAATGCCTAAAAAGTGAGAGTCATCCAGGCAGAGACAACAACATTTGTCAAGGCATGGCTTAAACGTAGTACCTCTTAGACTGAAAAGGTAGGGACACAGGAGGCATGAACCAGTTCTTTAAAATTCATGACTTACATGTCCAGCTTCTCTACCAATTTCCAAAATATCAGAGAAAGTGGGATTATTAAAACGTGGAAAAGGTAAATTTAAGGCAAAGACTGATAGGAATAACCTTCACAATGTATAGCTGCTTCCAGTTAACAGGTTCCTTCACTTATCTCACTTTATTTTGCAAAAACTGCAAAGAGTAAGAATATACCATAAAGATGGGACCACACCTCATTCTCTCATATACATACCTGGCACATAACATACAATAAAAATGGGTCAAATTGATGTAACACGGTGCTAGGCCACAAGCTCTATGAAGGTAAAGCCCATGTCCTATTTGCCTCTGCTCTATCCCAACACCTAGCACTGTGACTGGCTTCCAAACCTTATTTATAAACTGAATGAACTCTCAGTATTCACTAGAGCCTTCCAAATGCCAGGCCTGTGCTTGGTGGTAGAATATATAAAACGAATAAGACACCATCTTGGCCCTCAAGGGTGTCCCAGTCTGCTAAGTATTCCCGAAATCAGAACCAGTAGTAGAACCAGGTTTTCTGATGCCAAACCTTTTCCTCTATAAGAGAGAGATTTATTGTACACAGAGAGACTGCCCTTTAAAATCAACGACAGTAAGTGGTAAGAAAATTTGGACAAAATCTGATCAGGAACAGCCTTAGGCAAGAAGATTAGATTCAATCCCGTAAGCAATGGGGAGCTGTTAGAAATTGCTGAGCAGGGGACTGGTGTCATCAGAGCTGGTGGCAGGTACACTGATGGATGGTGTAGACAGACAGGAAGCACCTCTTTTGGGCTCATGCGAAGCTCTAGTGTAAATGGATGTGGGAAGCAGGAAAAGATCTTAATGATTAGGATGCCTGGGAAGTGATTAGTAACCAAGAAACGGGACTTCTGGGTCTTCTGGACAACTTGGTGGTTTGCCCCTCTGCCCTTCCACAGACTTGGCCCACACTTCGATCCTAACATTTTATGCACAAGTGAAATTAGTGCCCTTGGAAGCCTCTGGGGTACCCATAAAAGTCAGTGACCATTTGGGAAATTGGACACCTATTCTGTGGAGCCCAGTGGCCAGGCACTGGGAATTAGAGATGAAGATACCCTCTCCCCTGCCCTCTAGAAGCATGAAATCTAGTGAGAAAGAGCACCAGGCTGGAAACATAAGAGACCTACATGTGCATACTAACCTCACCACTTCTGGCTTCCTGACCTGAACCTCTTTTCTTTTCTGTGAAATGAGAAAGAACATGAATTGAGTAAAACACTGCAAAGTGCATGGCATAGACTCTGGTTCAGTTAGTGACATCTATTCTTCTAATGGTTATTATTTGCTTAGTGGATGGCTCTTGTGCTAGGCCAGGAGCTCCTCCAGAGCAGAGACAAGTGTTACTCACCTCTGCATTCTAGCACCTCATTCAGGAGCACCTATTAGTAAGTGTCTGTGGCGGGAATGAATGGGAAGAGATCAAAGGCTGGAGCTTTTGGAGGTATGATATGTACATCAGATAATGTTCTCTGACATGAGACTTCCCCCTCAGTTTGACTCTCAGGCAAGAGGGAGAGAACACCCTCTTTCACTTTGATTTGCCTATAGAATTTTAAGTGAATAGTTTGCTAACAGGTCAGGTGATCAGATCTATTTCTATATAAACAGTGGATTTCCACACATAAATAAGGATAACCTTGATAAATTCCAAACTGTGGTCACAGAAACATCTCTAAATCATAGTCTTATAACTTCTTTTCCCTGAACTGTTTTTCAGACTATGTTTACCTAACAGCCCTGAAACCAAGCTCCACTTCCCTCCCTCCCTCCCTCCTTCCTTCCCTTCTTTCCCTTCCTTCCTTCCATGTAACACACATTTTAAAATATGCACTATGCTGTTTCATAAAATGAATAAAAAACAGGTCTCTGCCCTCAAGGAGATCACAGTCTCAAAAAAGAGGAAGACATGTAAACATATAGTTTTAGAATAGTGTGAAATGCTGCAAGGTAGAGATTCGTTCACTTGAAGAATACTTAGCACCTATGATGCCCAGGGCTGGACCAAGTGCATTAAGTGTTTGCAAGAAGGGGTGAAACCTAGCAGGCCTTCATAGAAGGTTCCAGCCTTCTGTTCTCTTTCTCTCTCCACTCCTCCCTTCCTTGGTGTCAGAACCTCCATCTCCAGACTCATGTACCTAGACCTGTTGAATCTACCTGAATAGCTGGATTTTGCTCTTCGATGCTCCATAGGCACTCAGCACACCTCAGACCAAACTTACCATTTCCCCCACTCCCTCTTTTCCCTAAAACTCAACTTCTCTTGAGCCCACTGTCCACCCAGCGATCCAAGCCAGACACCTGAATGTCCCCTCACCCTCTCCATCCCCTTACTCCCTCACCTCCCATCTAGCCAGTCTCTGTGTCCTATTAATTCCCTCTTCAGTTTTTCTCAGTTGGCCGCTGGGCTGTCATTCTTTCTGAAGCCCCTCTGATCTAGGTCCTCACCACCCCTCACCTCCTAGACCATCATAATCTCCTCCTGTTTTCATGTTATTGAGGAACAACATGTTCTGAAACCAGACAGACCAGAATTAAAATCCCAGTGCCACCATCTTAGGATCTTTGTGGCCTTGGGTAACTTATTAAACCTCTCCAGATCCGTTTTCCTGTATATAATGACCTCTAGTATTAGCCTTGTAAAGATTAAATGAGATGCAACAATTTGGTGGGTGAGTCACCAACAATGCTGAGTGAAAGAAACCAGATACAGAGGAAGATATGTGATTCTGTCTAGGTTAAAAAATCATTCATACGATGTATAAAGGTGAAAACTGGGCAGAGCTGAACTGTAAAGGCTAGGGCTGCAAACAAAGGAGACAAAACTAAGACAAGCAAGGGAATGATTACATCGAAAGTCAAGATGGTTACAGGGGTGGGTTGTGTGATCAGGAAGGGACACATATAAGCGGCCTCTGGGATGCTGGCAGCGTGTTTTTACTTAACTGAGTGGTAGCTACAAAGGTGTTCTTTGATAACATTTAAATATCTTTTCTAATTATTAAATTATACATACACTTTATCATTTAAAATGTTTTTAAAATTCAACAAGATTTTCTATGTAAAGTGCTTAATGCAGCAGTCAGAGCACAGGAAAAGGCCAGGAAACCTTGGCTGCCAGTTCTGATTGTTATGTCCTGTTTGCCTGCCTTCCCCGCTAGGCCCCAGAGCTCAGGGTGGGTTCATCCCTGTCCTCAGTGCTCACACGGAGCATGGCGCCCGCAAGCCTTGGGGAGGATGGGAGGAATAGAGGTGACTAGAGTGTAACCACATGCTTTCCCTCTCCCGAACTGGCAAGGGGATGGGCCTGGGCCCATGACCTCGCAGAGCCAGGCCTGCTCTGGGAAGAGCACCAGTGTCCCTCCCAGGCTGCTCCAGCTCTCCGATGATGGATGAGAGGGAAGAGGACGACGAGGAGGAAGCCTGGCTGCAGCTTCGGCCTGTGGAGCCCCTGCCCTCCCAGTGCTGCGGCAGTGGCTGCTGCCCCTGTGTGTTCGACCTCTATCACCGAGACCTGGCAAGGTGGGAGGCAGCCCGAGCCAGCAGGGACAGAAGCCTACTAAGAGGGAAGGAGTCACAGGTGAGGGAGGGCGGCTCCTCTGACGAGGGCCAGGGTGCAGCACCTACTGGCCTTGGCCCTGCACGGTGGACCTGCTCAGGAGGGTTTTCCCTGACTATACACAGAGAAAAAGGAATGCTTATTGGAAGTTTGGGGATCCAGGTTCAAAGCCTAGTCCTGAGCTAGGTGTGAGGGTGGTTCCAGGAGTGAATTAAATGTGGGCATTTCATAGGAGATCTAGGAGTTATGGCATACAGAGAAGACTTCCTGGAGGAGGTGAGGGTGGGGTGGACTGTTGAAGGCACTGGGCTGAGACTTAGAACACATGAATTTGAGTCCCTGCTCATGGTGTGACCTTATACAAGTAAGTTACTGCCACCCAGGACTTAGTTTTCCCACATGTAAAATAAGGATATTAGATTAGATAACCATTAAGGTTACATCAGTTTCTTTTTATTTTTTAAGTGAGAGGAGGGGAGATAGACAGACTCCCACATGCGCCCCAACTGGGATCCACCCATAGCCCCTGTCTGGGGATGATGTTCAAATCAGCTGAGCTATCCTCAGCACCTGGGGCTAATGCTCAAACCAATCGAGCCACTGGCTGCAAGAAGGGAACAGAGAGAAGGGGAAGGGGAAGAGAAACATATGGTCACTTCTTATGTGTGCTCTGACTGGGGATCAAACCTGGGATGTCCACACACCAGGCCGATGCTCAATCCACTGAGCAAACTGGCCAGGGCCAAGGTCTCACCAACTTCTAAATTTTGATAATCCAGGGTTGAAAGATGGGTGGGCCATTCATACATTGGAGATGAGTATTCTGGGCAGAGGACCCAGATTAAGCAAATAAAAGCACACAGGTAGGAGGCAGCAAGGTGTTCTTGGGAGGAAGGAGAAGAGTCTGGCCTCTGATGCATAGGAGGTAAAATGAGGCCTGAGAGTCATCCACAGGGCCCTTGAGTGTCCAGCTGAGTAGCCTGCAGTTTCCTTGGGGCTGAGAGGAGTCATGGAAGGCTTAGGAGCGGGGTGAGCTCAGTATAAATTGCTCTAGCATTGTTAGATCAAAGTGTGAAAGGGAAGTAAGGTGGGGCTACTATGTTATAGCAGAAAACTTACCAGCCCGGATAGCCTCTCATTGGGGAAAGTGAGAAGGATGCTTGTGGCTGCTTGCATTTCTCTTGAGCCCCAGAGTCTAGCTGTTGGATGTTTTCCTGTTGCAGAGCTGTCCCTCCAAACTGAACCCGGAGACATTCCTGGCCTTTTGCATCAGCACCATGGACAAGCTCACTAAGGATACCTACCGTGTCCGGTTTGCACTACCTGGGAACAGCCAGCTCGGCCTGTGGCCTGGCCAGCACCTCATCCTACGGTACACTCGGGTAGCGGGAGGGTTAGAGCTTCGCAGCCCTGCTTTGCCATTTGCTAACTGTGTGACCTAGGGCAGCTACTTAACCCCCACTAGTCATCTTCAAATAGACAGAGGGGTGCATGACTCACAGCATTCTTGGGATTGAACGGAGAGAATGCATTTTCATAATAAATAACAATAATAGTGTACACTTTTTTTTTTCCTGAAGCTAGAAACGGGGAGAGACAGTCAGACAGACTCCCGCATGTGCCCGACCGGGATCCACCCGGCACGCCCACCAGGGGGCGACGCTCTGCCCACCAGGGGGCAATGCTCTGCCCCTCCGGGGCGTCGCTCTGTTGCGACTAGAGCCACTCCAGCGCCTGGGGCAGAAGCCAAGGAGCCATCCCCAGCGCCCGGGCCGTCTTTGCTCCAATGGAGCCTCGGCTGCGGGAGGGGAAGAGAGAGACAGAGAGGAAGGAGAGGGGGAGGGGTGGAGAAGCAGATGGGCGCTTCTCCTGGGTGCCCTGGCTGGGAATCGAACCCGGGACTTCTGCACGCCAGGCCGACGCTCTACCACTGAGCCAACCAGCCAGGGCCAATAGCATACACTTTTTAGCACATATTATCCAAGGCACAGTTCTGTGTACTTATACATATGAACTCATTTAATTCTCACAAAATCCTGTGTGATAGGTACTGTTAGCATACCCGAGAAGAAACTGAAGTCATAGAGGTTTAGTAACTTATCTAAGGTAACGTAGTTAGGAAATATTGGAGCCAGGATTTGAAGGCAGGTAGTGTAGCTCTAGAGTCTGTGCTGTTAACCTAATATGATTAACCCCAGTTGATAGAAGGGACATTGTCATGGAGAATAAAGGACTTGCCCAGTATCACACAGCTAAGTTGTGGAGCCAGGATTCAAACTCAGATAGCCCAGCTCCTGAGTGACACTCTTAACCACTCCTCTGAAATTCCTTCTTCCTCCCAGCCTCCTTGTGTACTCTCCTCCTGCCTCAGTCCCCACCTTCGCCTGCCCAGGGACAAGACCCTTGGGGACCTCCAGATGGAGGCCTCTGCCGGGCAGCTGACTCTGTAGGTATGAGGCTCAGCAGAGAGCTCTGAGCTGCAGACGTGGCTATGGAATCAGTGGCATAAGCCTGGATGGCATTTAGGAGCATGTGGCATGAAAAGAGGGAATGGCGGCATCATAATGCTGGCTACTCTAGCATTTACAGTATTGGGAAGAGGAGGAGGAGCCAGCAGAGGAGACAGCAGGTGCAGCTAGGGGAGAACCAGCAGAGAGCATATCACTGGTCACACTCTGGCCTCTTGCCTTGCACTGACCCCTGGTGTTTGTGTCCCGCTTGTTCTGGTCTGTGGCTGGTGGTCCTTAAAGCTCGCCATTCCAATGGATGGGCCACAGGACAGGTCACAGCCTCATGCAGCCAACCATACATAAATCAGGAACTCCCTCCCTGTCCTCCACCCTCACTGCTACTCCGGTGACATTCCTAACACATGGAGCTAACCATGTCACTCCCTGTTCCAACACCTCCTGCTGCTCCGTGGCGCCTCGCCAGTGGTGTCCCAGCCAGGCTCCAGGTCCCTTCCCCACCGAGTTCTTCTCCCCCTGCTGCACATTGGCCCCTTGTTCCAGCCTCAGGACCCCTCACCAGCTCCTGCCCTACATTATCCTCCCTCTGAGTTTTTGCCCGGGTTATTCCCCTGCCTGCCCCCGTTCTCACCTGTCATTGACCTGCTCATCCTTTCAACGCCAGCTCCAGGAGGCCTCCTGAGGCCCCGGTCCCCCGAGGAGAGGGCTTGCTCCTTCTGCAGCCTGTCAGTTTTGCCTCCCGTAGTCAGTGTGCCCATGCTTTTTGCATCCAAGCCATGTCATGTTTTGTTTGTTATTTACTCATTTGTTCCACAAGCATTTATTGAATATTTCTGGTCAGTTCCCCTGCTTATGATGCATTAGGACAGGTTTGGTTTTTTTACCTCTTTGCATTGTAGGACTCGAAACGGGTGGTTAGGTGCTTCTGGGAAGTCTGAGTAGTGGTGAGGAATTTGGCTCTGCAGTCAGACAGAGTTACAGGTGAATTCTAGCTGTGTGACCTTGGGCAAGTGGCTTTCCTCTTCTTAGCATTGGTTTCTTCATTTGGGTTATTTTTTTTCAATTAAGTAAGTAATGCATATAATATGCTTGGTGTATAGTAGGCATTTAAGACAAAGCCGCTATTACTTATGATGATGATGCCACCTCCTTGTTGACATTGTGGAGAGGATTTGTGTGTGGGGTCGGGCTTTGGACTAGGGCACTTTGAGGATCCTTCCAATTCTCGCGATCCCTTTACGTGGTAGTAAGTGTATAATAAACAACTTGTTAAAAACAGTTGTTTTTATCTTTATCATTCTGTGGCTGAGAGGAGGTCAGGAAGAAACCACAGTGATGCCCAAAAACAGTTCACATTATCAGTGTACTTCTTGAAGCATGTTCCCATTTGTAATCCCAGTGGAACTACACAACAGGGACAAAGGTGGCTGACCCCATCTTATACAAGGGGCCACTGAGGGACTAATGACCTGCCCAGGCACTCACGGCAGTAGGGGCACACAGTGCTCTTTTTTCTTGCTCCGTCTTGCTTGTCCCTCAGTGAGGACCACGAGGGTTGACCAGACCCCACCTTCACTTTCACCAGCCTGTCAGACTAGATACCTCTAAGGGTTTTTTGAGACAGACTGACTGCTTGACTGAGTGCTTCTCTTTCCTAGAGGGATAGTAGATGGCTTAGAAATTCAGAGAGCCTATACGCCCATCAGCCCTGTGAATGCAGAAGGATACTTTGAAGTTTTAATCAAGGTGAGCTGACTCACATACTTGTCTAAGAGGCTGTGGACTGGGGCCCTCATTTGCTGGCTTGATTGGGATGGGGCAGTTCCCACTGATGTGGGGAAAACCAGTGTTCACATGGAAGGAGGCTGGCTTACAGGAAGAGAGTGGACAGTGAGGAAGGTCTTCTCCCATCTCTTTTACTGGTTGACCACCAACAGAGGGCTTATTCCTGACACTTTTTTTTTTTTTTGGTACTTTTCCGAAGTGGTGGGGAGAGCGTGACAGACTCCCGCATGCGCCCTACCAGGATCCACCGGGCATGCCCACCAGGGGATGGTGCTCGGCCCCTCTGGGGCATTGCTCCATTGCAACCAGAGCCATTCTAGCACCTGAGGCGGAGGCCATGAAGTTGTCCTCAGTGCCCAGACCAACTTTGCTCCAATGGAGCCTTGGCTGCAGAGGGGAAGAGAGAGATAGAGAAGAAGGAGAGGGGTAAGGGTGGAGAAGCAGACGGGCACTTCTCCTGTGTGCCCTGGCCGGGAATTGAATCCAAGACTTCCACACTCCAGGCTGACGCTCTACTGCTGAGCCAACTGGCCAGGGCCTGACACATCTTATGACAAGGAGGCTCAGACTGAGATAGTTAAAGCTACTTTTTCTCCTTTTCTTGCCTATCAATAGAGAGTGAGCACTGAACCAGGGGGAAGGGGTCAAGCTGCCCAGCACCTATTGTGTGCTAGGCGTGGGGGTCCAGATACATCTGGCATGGTGTCTGTCCTGAGAGGAGCAGCCTGGAACAGTACAACGTGATAGGCACCATGTCAGGAGGCCCCGTCCAACTCAGGGTGCTGGAGCTGTGGGAAGGCAGGCCGGGCTTCCTAGAGGATGTGTGTTTAAGTAAAGGACTGGGACCAGAAGAGAGATGGAGGAGGAAGCTCTGGGTGCTGGAACAACATGTACACTGGTAAAGGAGGCCAGATTGGGGAACTGTTTGTCATTTGTCCTGGATTGGAAGGGGGTGTGGAGGACCTTGTGGACCAAATTAACCTGAGGTCATCTCTCGGGAAGGTGGGCAGGGGCCAGGGCATGAGACTTGGGCCTTCAAGGAGGAGTAGAAATTGGCAGTGGCAGGGAATGGCACTCAGGCCAAGGGGACAGATAACCAAAGGCAAGGAGGGGTGAGGCAGAACCGGGCCTTTGGGAACTCTTCCCAGTCTGAGTGGCAGGCGGAGAGGTACATGTGGGGGCAGCCACGGTGGGGAGGGAGTTGGCAGAGATGAGGTGAATGAAATGGGTCAGGGACAAAGTACCCCAGAGACCCAAAGAATAGGCACCAAATGTATAAGAAGTCACGAGGGTCCAATTATGTAGAAAAAATAATTAGGTGGAACCACATGAAATTGCTGATACTCTAATATTTTTGACTCACAGAAACAGCAGATTCACATGGGTCATATAGCTCCAAGTCATCATTTCCCACATAGAATCCTAGGAAACACCAGTGTTTAAGAATAGCTTTCACATCCTTTTATCTCCCTTGGAGGACAGGAATTATCCCCATTTCATTGGTAAGAAAAATGAGGCCCCAGGAGGACCCGAGGCTCCACAGCTGGTAAGAGGCCTGGCTGGTGGTGAGCCCAGGCTTCCTGACTCCAAGACCCCAGCGCTGTCTCGGGCGCCCGCCTTCCCTGCCTGCCTGCAAAGCCCGAGTGTTTACTCCCTCACACATAAGCTTGGAAGGGATCCCTTCTGCACACAACTGTTTGTCTGGGAGATTCCACAAATCCTCTCCAAATGGCCCGCTTCCCCACGCTGCTCGTCTGGGTGTGTTTCTGTGGAAAGGGTAAGCCTGGAGACAGTCTCCCAGCTGCAGTACTGATTCTGTCCTCGTCTACCGGAAAGCCTCCCTTTAGAGGGATGCTTCATTATCCCTGGGCTGCTGGCTGGGAGGAGCTGGAAATGTCTTTGCAAACTGGGAAGGCTGACGGGGTTTTTTTTTTTAGCTTACCCTCCCTGGTAGATAGGAAGGAGGAACTCCCATTTCTCGGGCACCTTCTGGGCACCAGGCACTGATTCTGGCTCTTTCTTTTCATTATTTTGTTTCAACCTCATAACCCACCCTACAGAGTAGACCCTATTATCCCCATTTTACAGATGAAGAAGCTGATGCTCAGAGAGATGTCGTTGTCCTAAGGCCTCTTGAATAATATAACAAAAGTTCAGTGTCAGTCCTATTCAACAAGTGTCAGTGAGCCAGGCTCTGTGTGGACTGTGCCTCCCCTGACAGTGGGGCCAAAGAACAAGCTATGCTCTGAGACACAGCCTCCAGCAAGTTGGGAGAACTGTAGCCCCACCCAGATCTCTCCCCGGTGAGCCGAGGACTACCCTTGCTTTATGCACATGGTGCCCAAGGAAGTTGGGGACGGTACTAGAGGTGACTGTGGGTGCTTAAAAGCATGTCTGGTGACCAAAGCCTGGTCTGGTTATAATCTCATTCCAAACACCCTTCCGGTCCTGTCATTCAGTGCTTTCCTCTCTTCCCCACCTACAGCGTCTACTTGCTGTTACCAGCATGTGCCCTGGGCTGCCTACCCCTGACCATACTGTGCCTGATGCTCAGAATCCTCTCTCCCTCCTGCTCCTATTCCCAGTGAATTTGATCTTACCCAGGCTTCAAGGTCCAACTCAAATGCCTCCTCTGCCTCTCCAGGAAGCTATCCTTGATCCTCTCCTTTGGAAGTGACTGTACCTCCTTAGTGTTCTCCCAGCACTTTATCCTTCCCATGGAGTATTAGATAGTCTCTACCTTGAGTATGTCTGAGACTCAGGTTCCTCCTAGGTTCTGAGCTCCTTAGAGGGAGAGCCTGAATCTGATTGATTCACTCACTCATCCATTCATTCATCCGTTTATTAAGTCTTTTCCATGGTTCAGGCACTGGCTGCCTTCATAGACCCTCAGGTCCGGCTGTCTCCCCTGGAGCCTCAGTGTGGTGCCAGGCATAGAGTGGGCAGGCCGCAAGAAATGTAGACTTCCCTCTCCCAGTAGAGGACTCTCCTCCATATCCTTCATTTTTCTCATCCAGCCAGGAATGCAGAGATTTCAAATGAGTGGTTTACAAACTGACTTGAGCCCATAAATACAGTATAGTTGGTTTTGGCCTGTACAGTGTTTTAAAATTTTGAATTAATTACTGGCATTTCAAAAATGGGGGATTTTACATAAGAATATTAATTTGCTGCTCCTATGGAAAATCAGATCTGGCATCGTTGGCCCCACAAACTATGTACTATAACTTACAGTGTGGCTTCTTCCTTTAGAAGGAACGTTCACTCCCCAGGTTACCTCAATCCCCATCGTTCCCTACTGTCCTCTGATACAGAGACTGTTAGTTGTCATTAATCATCTCATACCCAGTTCGTCACTCGGTTATGTTACCTATGTGGGCTCTTAGTTATTTGTGGCTGAGACCTCTGGCGGTCCTATGGATTCTCATCTCAGCCTCACCATTTCCCTTCTGTGTAAGCTTCTCAGTCTCGTCTGAAATTGGGAATGACAGTACCAAGTCTGTGGGATGACTAGGAGGATTAAAGGAGATAACACATATAAAACACTTAGCATTGCAGAAAGGGCTCCACGTTCATGGACGGTGTGGTCTGCATTGGCAGCATGTGGCTGTCCCAACGAGGTCTTCCTGTGTTTGCTCCCAGTGCTACCAGACTGGGCTGATGTCCCGGTATGTTGAGTCCTGGAGAGCGGGAGACACGGCTTTCTGGCGAGGACCTTTTGGAGGCTTCTTCTACAAACCCAACCAGGTCAGTGCCAGCACACTGAGTGCTCAGGAGACCCTACCAGCTTCACTCAGGCTCCAGGCCGTAGAATCTCACTGTGCCCTTCTTCCTGGAGCCCACACCCAAGCCTAAAAGTATCCTTGGGGTTGGGCATGGGAGGAGATGGAATATGCACTAAGAAACCAAATTGCCTGCTCGTGCTCTAGAACTATCCATGGCGGACTGCCCATTGCTTAGAAAATTCAGACTCTTATACTTCAGACTCATGTACTTGGTATTTAAGGTCCCTCTCCTATCTCACCCTCAGATACCTTTCCAGATTCAAATTCCAGTTACGAGATGATAGAGACTGCCCCCTAAATATGTATGTCCCAAGGCTCATTGCTTGGGAGGTGACTGCTCCCCAGCCTGCAGTGCTCTTCTCCGCATCTTTATGCTGTTCAGAGCCTTCCCTGACGTCCCCAGGAAGAACGAGAAAGCTCTCATCAATTGGTCCATATCTGGAAAGCAGTTTGGCAGCGTGAAGCGTCTGAGTGTTAGTTGTCGTTAATCATCTCATAGCCAGGTCGTCACTCAGTTATGTTACCTGTGTGGGCCCTTAGTTATTTGTGGTTGAGACCTCCGTAGTTAAGGCTGGAGGTCCTATGGAATATTTGACCCAGTAATTCCACTTCTGGATGTCTACCCTATGGAAAGAATGCAAAATGCCTACTCTCTTGCACACACTTATTGCAGCTTTGCTTATCATAGTGAGAAATTGGAGACAACTGAATATTCAACAACAGGGGAACAGTTAAGTACCCAGGGTTACAGGTACTTAAAAGAATATTATCCTGGATTTTAAAATTATGTTTGTAAGTGATATTATATGTTTATGTTATAAGATCAAGTGACAAGCACTAGGTACAAAACTACATGAACAATAGGCTGGGAAACTGAGTTAAAATGCACAGAAAGTATGAAAAGAATATCCAATGAAATGATAGCAGCTCTGGGTGATGAAATAATGGGTGATTCTTAATTTCTTCGTTATACTTTCCAAACTATCCACAGTGAACACCTATTACCTTTATAATTAGGAAAACAGCCAAACAAAAACAAATGGAAAAGAATGAATCATTCTTTTCTATTCTTTTTATTTTAGAATAGCTTTTATTGTTTTTCTTTTTCTTATTACAAATGCAATACATGTTCATTACCAAAAAAAATCAGTAGCTACAGAGAGGCAATAAGAAGAAAATAAAGAACACCTGCAAGCGTCTCCCCAGACATTAGCCTTCCTACCTTGGCCTGTATCCTTCCAAACACTCTTCCCTGCATGGGACACAAAGAAGTGTGCGCACATGTGTCAGGCTCTGATTTTAGAACTTACTGTGTAGTAACTCATTTATTCCTCCCAACAGCTCCTAGGTACTCCTGCCCTCATTTTACAGGTAAGGGGTGTACATACATTAGTATTTCCTAGTAGTAACCAGTCTCAGCCTTGCATTTTAATGGGGCATGTCCCCGTGTCCCCTAGGCCCTTGAGAGCAGGAACTAGGGATTTCTGTTTCCTCCCAACTTTGAGGTGCTCCTGATGAAGGCTCTCTTGATCCTCCTTTCCGGGTGCCAGCTCCCCTGCATCCACAGAACGCCGCTGGCAAGCCCCTGCATTTCCTAGCTAAGGAGGTGGCAGGGCCTAGCAGTGAGGAAGAGGTGGGATGTCCTCCACTGACCCTTGGCCCCTGAAACTGCAGCCAGACTTGGTTCTGCTCCTCTGAGGTGGCTAGGGTCCTCTTCCCTGCGCTGTCTTGCTGTTCTGCAGCTGTCTTCATTGCAGATGGACATCAAGTTAGCTAAGAGGACTGAAAAATTAACATCTACCTGTGCATTCTTCTACAGACATTCACCTAGGGCCAGGCCCATGCTGGACCCTGGGGGCCTGAGATGGGTCAGACATGTTAGGTTTGGGTTCAGGGTCCTTTAAATCAAGGTCCCTTTAAAACTCAAATTCTTCTCACCCAACTTCCCACTAGGGCAACATCTTCATTAATTAAGCGTCTCCCCCACCCAACCTCCCCCTCCTCTTAAGCAACTCCCCCCACTCTGGGAAGTTTCTGGGAAATGTCCTTGGGACAAGGCCATCAGGAGGGACCTGAGGGTTGGGAAAGGGAGACAGTCTGTGACCAAAGGCAACAAACCAAGATATGCTGATGTGGGCATGTCCAGGTGCACCCACCCCCATGCCAGCAAATGTCTGCAGCAACTCCTTGATCAGACACCCCCTTCCTGCAGCTCTCCACTGATGCTACTAGGGCCTCAGCCCGTCTGTTTCACAGATGCATAAGTAAACTTCTTATAAAACTCAACAGGTCTGTGTATCCCTCCTTCAGCTGACCTAATGAGATAAGGCCCCTGGCCCCCAGAAGCGCACAGTTTGATGGAAAGACACAGGCAGATGCCGACAACACAGCGTGGCCAGGGTTGGGAGGCAGGTTGCACAGAGGGCTATGGGAAAGCAAGGAAGGACCCCGCACCTGTCCCTGGCTCAGGGAAGCTTCCCGGAGGAGAAGCTGAGCAGCAGTGGGAGGAGGAGGAGGAGGAAGAGGTGGAGGAGGAGGAGGAGGAGGAGGAGCATGCAGGCTGAAGACGGGAAGGCTGGGAGAACAGGAACACCAGGCTGGATGGCGAGGCGGCAGTACGGGCTCAGAAAAGGGAAGGAATCTAGCCGTTAAGCCTCAGGCTCCACCAGACATCTCATTTAATCCTCACAATTCTGTGATAGGTGCTGTTATGGGAGTTGCTGTTATTTTTTTTTTTTACCAGTGAAGAATCAGGTTCAGAGAGGTGAAAGAATTGGCCCGAATCACATGGCTAGGGATGTATACCCCGATCGGTATGACCCCTGGTACTTCAGGCAGTGTTTCCTGCAGTGATGTCTGCAGTGGCTGTCAGTAAAGCTAGCGAAAACCCAGACTGCATTCACAGAGGCACTAACCTTTAAGGCACTGACCAGAAAGAGGATTGCCCTCTTTAAGAGGCCTGGAGCCAGGAAATGGGTTCAGTGAGGAAGGGATGATGGAACCGAAGGTGGAAAGCCAGTTTTATTACATGGCTTTTCTGTGTACAGTGTCTCAGTTAGTCTAGAGTAGAGCAGTCTCAGGTTTCCAAGCCAGCGCCCTCAGATCTCTGCAGGGCTTGCCCTGGGACAGAGCAGCAGCCCAGAGGGCAGGGCTGGGATGCAGGCCGTGGGCAAGGCTTTGCTGAGAGCAGGTTTCAGTGGGATGTGAGGTGGGAAGACCTCCCTGGCAAGGGGACTAGTCCATAGTAGAGCGAACTGACTTGACAGGTAATGGGTTACCTGTCAGCAGAGTCCTGTGGGGGTGCTTCAGAAGGAAAACAAACCACTTGTAGCATCGGCTACACCCTTATGTCCCTTTTTGGCCCCTAGATTCCATGACTTCTGTTACACAGACCTCCCAAGCTGTAGATTTTGACAAGCAAGGATGGTTTCCCGGAGGCGGTAGAGAGGGACACTGGATGGATGAGCAGCAGGAAGAGCAGAGCCCTTGTTCAGGCCAGCCCGAGAAAAGGCCAGGAGGTGGGTGAGGAGCCTCCCCTGCCCACCCTGTCACACACCCATCCTGTTCCCCAGTACGGTGAGCTGCTTATGCTGGCTGCGGGCACCGGCCTGGCCCCCATGGTTCCCATCCTGCACAGCATCACAGACAATGCGGATGACGAGACCTTTGTCACCCTGGTTGGCTGCTTCAAGACCTTTGAGGGCATCTACCTGAAAACCTTCCTGCAGGAGCAGGCCCATTTCTGGAACATCCGCACCTTCTTTGTACTCAGCCAGGTAAGCCCAGGGTGCTGGGTGGTGACTTCCTTCCCTGGCTGAGTGAGACTCTGCGCTACCTTTGCCCCTGTCCTGAGGACCTGCTGTGGCCTCTGTGCTCTGAGCTGTAATAATAATCCCTGCCACTGGTGGCGTCCCACCGTGTGCCTGGCGAGGAAGGCAGGCAGTCGTGTTCATTATGTAGATGAGGAAACATGCTCAGAATGGTGACTGCGCCAGCCAGGGCCATGCTGCTAGACGGGGTGAAGCCTGGGTTTGAGCTGGCACTCTCATTCTGACTCCAGAGCTCCAGCACTCACCCATCGTGCTTTGCTACCTGCTGCCCTCCCTCTGGCATTGTCGGCTGTGTGGTCTGGGAGCCTGGCTGTGGAGGCAGAGCCAGGCCACAGAGTCCTCTAGGCTGTGATAAGCTCCCGGAGGCAGGAACCGCCTGTCTGGATCACCACACTGTCCTCAGTGCTTAGCCCAGAATAGCCACTCCCGCCATCAGCTGGTGGAGCAAACTGGATCCGAGTTCACCACATTGCTTAGTGTTCCTACCGCATACTCTGCCCTGCCAGGGAGGGAAGTTGCTTTCCCCCTCTGGGCTGCAGATAGTCTAGCTGGAAGTGACCCCCCCCCCCGGCTCCCCACCCCCTCTGCCCGCAGGCCTTCCCCGCCCACCCCTCTGGGCCGTGGCATGGGGGACGCATCATGCCCCTTATCTGGAGCCAGGCCCTCAGCTCTCTTTGCTTACTGCCTTCCCCTCGCCTGTAGCTTCATTTCTCTTCCCTGCACCCCCTGGGTCGGGGTGCCCTGCTGGTGCCTCCTCCTATTCTCTGTTGCTCAAGGTCAGCCTCATTGCCCTGTACTGTGGACCACCCTTGTCATCAGTTTCCTCTTTGAGACCCTCGACATTGTGGCTGGGTGGGGTGTTGGGAAGCTGGGTTTCCCTTCCCAATGCCAGAAGTGCTGGGATCCCCCGTGGCCAGGGTCTGCTGGCAGTCCATCAGGAGGGTCATGCTTAGTGAACACTAGTAGCAGCAGCAGTGCCCGGGACGGGAGAAAGAAGCAGAAGGCTAGTGCAGCCTGAGGGAGGGTGGGGGGCGGGAAGGACCACTGTGGCCTGGCAGCACCCTCGGCCCTGCCTGAGGCCTGGTCACGGAAGGTGGGAGGTGGCGCAGGGAGCTGGCACCTGGCAGAGTCGGCCCAGCTTCCTTTTTCCCAGCCACTGCCAGGTGCCCAATACGAACATGAAGATGACCTGCTCGCTGTCCCCCAGGTACTCACCTGTCTGTGGGGAAGTTGCCACAGGGACGGCTGACAATGGCTGCCCTTCATTGAGTGCTTTCTCTGGGCCTGGCACTGTTCTAAGCATTTTATGTGTGTTAACCCCCCACCACAATCTTAGCTTTGTACTGCCGTCACACCCACTGTACAAATGTGGAAACTGAGGCACAGGAAATTTAAGAACCTTGCTTAAGGTAACAGCGAGTTGGTGGAGAGCTGGGTGTGAATCCTGGTGGTCTTACTCCAGAGGCCCTGCTCTTACTGCTCATCAGTATAAGGATGGGTGCTGCCGAGGGTGTTCCGGATGCTGCAGCAAGCAGGGAGGGCTTCACAGAGGAGATGGCACCTGAGCCTGGGCTTGCAGGTAGAGTTCGAGTCCACCAGCAATAGAGGGCCTTTGGCCCTGGGCTGGGGCTGGGATGATGCGAGTGGCCTGGGCTGGGGCAGGCAAGTAGACTGGCCATCCGTGGCCGGGGCGATGGAGTGAGAGGTACTCCTACCCTTCCGTGCCCCCTTTGCTCAGGATGCCCCCTCTTCGGCCTGGCCGCACCAGCCAGTGACAGCTGGAATTTCAGGCGTCTCCCTGCTCTAGCCACCCCCTATTGATTTGTGCTTCACCTTGCAGCCGGAAGGGCAGCTCTGACCACCCCATTGCCCACTTCTAGCCTTTCCCTGGCTCCCTACTGCTCTCAGGACCACGCCCGAGTCCTCACGGCTATGCCAGTCCGCGGAGGCCTTGTCTCCCACAGGCTGTCCTGTGTCACTGGTCTGCTGTGGTTGCAAGCGCTCTGTGCTTTTCTGGCTGCCGGGCCTTGCTCTCCAGCACTCCCCTTGCCAGAGCACTTTCCCCCCTTCCTCACCTAACGCCTACTCAGCCCTCATATCTCTGCTGAGGTGTAATTCCATTCGGGAAGCTTCCCCTGAGCCGCAGGCTGGTGTAGATGTTTCTGCTGTCATAGCTGGGGCTCTCCTCCTTCACGCACCCACGTGCTGTAAGCGCCATTTACCCGTCTGGTCCCCACCTACGCAGTAACCAGACCCAGCACACCTCTTCCTGCAAAATCACTGAACTGGCCTGAAGGAATCTGGCAGTGGGGAGGAGAGGTGAGGCCAGTGGTCCCTGCCGTCCAGGGTGCATAGGGTGTGTCAGAGCCTGCAGGTTGCTGGAAAGATCCAGATAATCAGAGGATCCCCTGTGGGCACCACAGTGCTATGCTCCGAGGGCCCTGGGGTCACACAGACTGTGAGGTGGCTACATGGCCCTGTGAGTGCACCTGGGATGAGAGGTCTGCACTCATGGGGCGTCTGCCAGGGTATCTCCATCACCCACACTCATCACAGCAGCTCAGAGAGGTCCCTGTCATTCAACTAGGATAAGGCAGCAAAACCCAGATGCCAGCCCCACCCCCCTCTCCTTCCTGCCTCTGCTTAGCCCCAGGAAATAGGAGCTCACAGGACAGGGGCTGCAGAGGTCTGAATAGTCCTATTCTATTGGGGGTTTTGTTTGGGGTGCTGGTTACATGAGTTCTTCTCTTTGTTAAAGGTCTTCAAACTATGTATACTTAGTGATTTCTACAATTTTCTATTCATGTCATACTTTGATAAAATGTTTACTTAAAAGAAATTCCTCCAAGTCAGCTGGTGGTGGAGCTTTTCTTTTGTGACCCTGAGGCTGAAAGTCACAGTCTGAGTCTAAAAGCCCAGAGGGGACAGGCCTGGGTCCCTCAGGCACTGTGCAGCCCCACACTACCTTTAACCCAGTGGTAGTCCACCTGGTCCCTACTGCCCACTAGTGGGCGTTCCAGCTTTCATGGTGGGCGGTAGTGGAGCAGCCAAAGTATAAATAAAAAGATAGATTTAACTATAGTAAGTTGTTTTATAAAGATTTGTTCTGCCAAACTTAGCGAAAATCCGACATAAAGTACTTGGTAAGTAATTATTATTATATGCTTTAACTTGCTGTAACTCTGCTTTATAAATTTTATCAAGTAAAGTTACTTCCCTACTTTATAAATCACCATTACTGTGGAACCGGTGGGCAGTTAGAAAATTTTACTACTAACAGAGATACAAAAGTGGGCGGTAGATATAAAAAGGTTGACTACCCCTGCTCTAGCCTTTCTCTGTGAGAGAAATTATTTTTTTATTTTATTTGTTTATTTTTTTACAGAGACAGAGAGTGAGTCAGAGAGAGGGATAGACAGGGACAGACAGGAACGGAGAAAGATGAGAAGCATCAATCATTAGTTTTTCGTTGCACATTGCGACACCTTAGTTGTTCATGGACTGCCTTCTCATATGTGCCTTGACCGCGGGCCTTCAGCAGACTGAGTAACCCCTTGCTGGAGCCAGCGACCTTGGGTTCAAGATGGTGGGCTTTTTGCTCTAACCAGATGAACCCGCGCTCAAGCTGGCAACCTCGGGGTCTCGAACCTGGGTCCTCTGCATCCCAGTCTGACGCTCCACCTACTGCGCCACCGCCTGGTCAGGCTCTGTGAGAGAAATAGACCGTTCTCCTGCTCTGGTACACACGGCCAGGAGGAGGCGGGGAGCCTTGCTTGTTAGAGCAGCTGCCCTTTCCCCAGCGCCTAGCACAGCGCTAGGCACGGAGTGACCCCTCAGTAAATCTTGGTAACTCAACAAGTTAATTGAAACCTTAAAACAAATGAGCAAAAGTTATGATGGGTCTAGGCAACCTTGGAAAGATGCTCAGAGACCCACAGTAATGCAGAGGAAACCTTCCCTCTATGGCGACAGGTACAGTGGCCCCCAAGAGGCAGAGAGGAACGATGGGGCCTGAGCACCAGTCCTGCCCCGGCCCCTGCTTCCTTGTGTGCCCTGGGCAGCATCCCTGCTCCCCACGCCTCCCTTGTTGTGGGAGGGTAACCACCTACCCACAGCTGGTGGTGAGGGTGCCGAGTCCCAGCATTAGCAAGTCCCTGGCCCATGGTAGGGCTAGGTGAAGATTGCCTTCCCACCCCCTCTGCTCAGTTTCTTCATTAGGCAAAGAGTTGGCTGTGTAAACTCTGAGGGCCCCCCTCATGCTGTAGTCATCCCACTGTCTCTCATCATCCCAGGAGACCTCCCTGGAGCAGCTTCCCTGGAGTTACCGGGAGAAGACCCGCTTTGGCCGCCTGGCCCAGGACCTGATTGAAGAGCTGGTTGGCTCCTGTCGGAGAAAGCCATTTGCATTGGTCTGTGGCTCGACCGAGTTTACCAAGGACATGGCCAGGTGCTTGCTGCGTGCAGGCCTGGCCGAGGACTCCTACTTTCTCTTCTAGGTCTGACCTCCCTCCCAAAGCCCAGGCCAGGGGCCTGCCAGTGTGACACAGGGAGTCGCACAGGCTGGAATCAGAAAATGTGGACAGAAGACCACTGCTGACTTGCCAGGTGATCTTGGATGGATGTCTTTACCTCTGTGCACCTGTTTCTCATCTACCCAGGAAGTCACTGACTCCCTCAGGCAGGCAGGCATCCTGCTGTGTGGAGGGAGGAGGGGCTGCAGGAGCCAGGGGAGAGGAGTCGCCAGCCTGGCAGTCAGGGAGGCCACCCTGGAGGGACCCTGGTCCAGGCCAAGCCCCAGAGTGAGTAGGAGTGGGCAGGAGAAGGGGCTAGAAGGGCTGCCCCGGTTCCTCAGATTAGAGGGCTTATGCGGGGCTCCTATCAGACCATGCCCTGTAATGTCTATTCCAAAGATTGGGTGGCCACAGAGCTGGCTCAGATCAGGTGTCCATTAAGTGTTCAGGTAGTGACCACAGGAGTGTCAGAGGCTCTGACGAGGAAGAATTTGCCTTATGTACCTCCAGTGCCAAGAGCCTAACACAGGAAGGTCTTGGGTTCTGTGACCTGACCACGTTCAAGGGAGGTGGGGCCTTGGACTACCTTTGTTCTGTACTGGCCCTGAGCCTTTCTTGCTGCCAATGGCTTCCCTCTCAGTCTCCCCTCCCTGGCTCAAGAAACCATCCCAGAGTCCTTTTTTCCAACAAAAGAGGCACAGACGCCCCTCCCTCCTGATGGCAGCCAGCTTAGCCCTCCCTTCAGTTCTGGTGCCCTGGTGACGGTTGCTATGGAGATCTAAAGATAGAGCAGGAGTCAGGAGACCTGGGTCCCTCTCCCTGCTCTGCCCACTGAATGGATGGTGATTCTGAATCCACCCACCTCTTCCTTCCACATCCCGCCCCCTCCATCCTGCAAGGGGCATGTCCTCCCCAGGGAAGCCAGCGCCCCTGGGCAGCGCGCTGCAGTTAATGAATTCTGCTTTTGACAGCCCGGCTCCAGTGCACTGCACCAGCTCAGGCTGGCTACAGGCAGTCCCAGAATCAGAATATTAAGTCATGGAATTCAGAATGAGAGAACCATACAATTCGAGAGTTAGAATTTTAGTCAAAGACTCCCAGTCCTCATCATATCGGAGATTAAAGTTCAGGTCTCCAGAAAGGATCCAGACGCATTATATCAACGGGGAAACCAATGGCCAATGAAGCGAACTGACCTGACCACGGTAAAACAGTTCACAGCAGGGCCAGCATTAGAAGCCAGTTCTCCTAGTGGCAGCCTGGTGTTCAGAGTTCTGTACCAGTGATTTTCAAATTGGGCTGCGCAGGACACGGGTTTCTGACACGGCGGCCGTGAAGGGAGGGCCAGATTGGGTTTCTAGGCCCCCTGCAACCAGAGCAGTCTCATTGTTGTCCCGTTTATATCTTGGGGCTTGGATTGATTTCCACTTGTGAATAAAGGGTTTCCTTGTACCGCCAAAAAGTTGCAACAAATCTGTGCTGAATCATATTTGGTAAATAATCATGACAAGCAGTTGGGGGTGGTACCAAAGATTTCAAACTATCATATGTTCACCGGCAGAATTCCGTGATCAGGTAGATGTGGGGAATGCTGAACGTGACCTTCACCAGGAATCATGTAGATGAGTATATTAAAGGCTTGGAAAGTCCAGTGGTAAAGATACTTTCATTTTGTTTAACCCAGAGTTTCCCAAGCTTGTTTAACTGTGGAACATTTTTGTCCACTAGATCTTTTGAGACTGGTGATCCATGGAATGTGCTTTGAGAAAGGCCGGTCTGTTGCAGAGCCTCCTTTCAGCAGAGTGTAGTGTGTGGGAAGGCCCTGCACTGAGTCAGAGGTCCCAGCAGGAACGGCGATCTCTTTTGGCCTCGCTTGTGACCTGGGCAAGACGCGTTTCCTCTCTCAGGACCTTGGGGATCCGGCCATCGTCCTCCACGTTCTCCTGCCCCTCAGTCAGTCCATCTCACTGGTTTTCCTCACGCTCGCAGATGCTCCTAGGACCCATTGTGAGCCAGAGTCTGTTCTAGGCACCGAGGAAGCAAGTGAAAGGCAGATGCAGTTCTAGTAAGCTCCCCTGGGAAGCTTGCAGCCCAAAAGGAGAGCAGGAATGAAACCAGTAATTCTGAAAGGGATGAGTGCTCTAGACAGGAAATACGGTGCTAGGAGAGTGGATGGCAAGGGGTTTGGGCCTAACAAGGAGAGGGCCAGGACACACCGCCACACTGAGGGTAGCGGCTTCAGAGGTAATGTCCTCACTCATAGGGGGTCCACAATTAAGAGGTGGGGAGTCTGGGGCAGTTCTTGTGTGTCTGTCTTTGTCCCCTCTTAGATATTTGATATTAGACAAGGCCACACAGTGGCCTGTAATGTCACCCCCCTCTTCCCCTCACTCCCTGAGGAATCTGCGACATGGACAGTGGTGGGGTCTGTTATCGTGGGACATTGGTAGGACCCCAGCCATACCCTTGGTGCCAAGATGCCAAAGGCTCATATCATCCGGAAACTTGAGAGCTCGGGGCTGGATGTTGTACCTCGCAGGCTCTGAGTGAACCAGGAGGAGAACTGGTGGGGGTTTGTGAGGGTGGACCTCTTTGAATCGGCAAGGAGGTTCCCATCAGCGGGCCCGAGCCGGCCATCTCTCCTGATCATGCCCCGCCACAGGTTGTGGGAAGTGTGCCATCAGGTGATGGCAGCGAAAATGACAGCTGCCTCAGTCCAGCCCTCGCCGAGCTTTGCCTGCACCACTCGGCCGCTCCCCTCATTGGTCTCCCAGCCTCCGGCCTCTCCCCCTACACCCCCATACTGACCAGACCGATTTTTTTTTTTATTAACATGAGATCTACCCTCTTAACACATTTTTAAGAGCACACTGCATTATTATTGACTTTAGGTACAGGCCTCCAGTGCTTATCAGACCACTTTTTCTAATACCACAACATTGAGCCTGTCACTCCCTTGCTTGAGATCCTCTGATGGCTCCCTGCGACCCTCAGGATGTAACCTCTCAGCTCTGTTTACCTTTCCAGACCTATTTTATGTCACTGACCCCTTCTGCCCCCAACTCTTATGTTGCAAACTTGCTCTCTTGTGTCAGTCATTCCCTTCACATTTGCTGCTTCCTCAGCGTGGGCCACCCTGCCATCCTCTGTCACCACTCGCCTTGACCTCCTTGTGTTTTAAGGGCTTGGCTCAGTGTCGCTTCCTCTCAGCCTAGATTGGTGAGCAGTCTTGTGCACTCTGTTCTTGCACCTCAGCCTGTCTTGTTTGCATGTGAGCACATCACAGGTCCCATGCCACAGCCTGCTCATTGTGTCCCCAGTGTGGGAGGGTGCTCCGTACTTCTGAATGTCAACCACCTGAATAATATACAACTAATATTCATGGAGTACTCTACAGATTGCGAAATGCTTTTTCATCTACTTCGAAGTGTGTAATTCCAATTTACTGATGAGGAAACTAAACTTCCGAGACTTGAAGCAATTCTCCAAGGTCATGTATAGGTACACAAATTTCAACATGCTGTAATTGTTTATACTGGTTACATGTGACACATGAGTGCACCAGGAGATGTGTATAACGATTTTCATTGCTGCACTGTTTGAAATAGCAAAGAATAAAAAGCACTTTAGCTGTCCATCAGTAAGAGAATGGAGAGTGAACTGTTCTATAGAGATTCGTGCAGTGGAATACCATATAGCAGTTAAAATGAATGAACCAGGCCCTGGCCGGTTGGCTCAGCGGTAGAGCGTCGGCCTGGCGTGCAGGAGTCCAGGGTTCGATTCCCGGTCAGGGCACACAGGAGAAGCGCCCATTTGCTTCTCCACCCCTCCCCCTCTCCTTCCTCTCTGTCTCTCTCTTCCCCTCCCGCAGCGAGGCTCCATTGGAGCAAAGATGGCCCAGGCGCTGGGGATGGCTCCTTGGCCTCTGCCCCAGGCGCTGGAGTGGCTCTGGTCATGGCAGAGCGACGCCCCAGAGGGGCAGAGTATCGCTCCCTGGTGGGCGTGCCGGGTGGATCCCGGTTGGGCGCATGCGGGAGTCTGTCTGTCTGCCTCTCCGTTTCCAGCTTCGGAAAAATGGAAAAAAAAAAAAATGAATGAACCAGGTCTACATGTATCAATATAGACTAACTCCTAAAAACGTAACAATCAAGTAGAAAGCAATTGTAGAAGGCAAGGTACAGTGAGATAGCCTATCTGGAAAGTTTAAAAACAAAATGATGCCAAATGCTCAGGAAGGAGATCCGTCAACCTAACCGGTAGAGGTGACCTTTGGGGATAGAGGGAAGGAGATGGGGTGGGGTGGGTGGACGCTGTTAGCAATATTATAAGAATATTTGAAATGAGTGTGGCCAAATATGAACATTTGGTGAATCTGAGTAGTTGGGTCCACTAATTCTGCTTTATTATGTTCTACCATTTTTGTGTTTGAAATGGTAATTAAAGATGTTGTTATCGTGTGAGAGAGAGAAAAGAGAGAGAGAGACAGGAAGGGAGAGAGAGAAGGGAAGGAGATAGAGTGAGAACATCAATTCATAGTTGCGTCACTTTAATTGTTCATTCATTGCTTCTCATATGTGCCTTGACCTGGGGGCTCAAGCTGAGCCATTGACCCCTTGGCATGAGCAAGGGGGGCTCAAGTCAGCGACCTCTGAGCTCAAGCCAGCAACCATGGGATCATGTCTATGAACCCATACTCAAGCCAATGACCTACACTCAAGTTGGTGAGCCTGCGCTCAAGCCGGATGAGCCCATGCTCAAGCCAGCAACCTCAGGGTTTCAAACCTGGGACCTCGGCATCCCAGGCTGATGCTCTATTCACTGTACCACCACCAGTCAGGCTTATAATTTAAAAATTTAAAAATAAGATTACAGTAAATATGCCTGCTCAAAGTGCTTCAGAAACTAGAGGCTTAAAGACATTCATTCCCTCTCTCCCACCTCAGGATTTGTTCTGTCCCTTTATGCCTCCAAGCTTTTCAGTCTCTCACTGGACACAGTCTGTGAGCGCCTCTGTGTGCTGGCCTGGTCTGGATACAGTGGTAATAGTGTCAGCAATCCCAGCACTCGTAGCTCATGTGCTGTTCCTTCTGCTTGTTCCTCTTCCTTATAGACTCAAACCAGAGTGACTTTCCAGACACAAGTGGGATTCTTCTTTCCTTCTTTTTAAAAATTTTATTTCTTTTTATACAAGGCACATCTAGGTTCAGGTCTTACTGATTTTGTAAGTATTCAAAGCAAGTAACCTGGCCTCTCTGAGCCTCGGTTTACTCATCTACAAAATGGAGGAGGTAGCACATCTCCCAGGGTTGTGTGAGAGTGAAGGAAACGTGTGTGATGCCTAAGCGCAGCACCTGGCACGGAATGGGTGTGAGGACCCAGTCCCCTTCTGTCCTCACCCTTCTCAGGAGTGCCTGGCCCGTGGCTGGCCTCTGAGGAGAGCACATGTTCTCAAACTTTTCACTATCCGGAATTCCCCTTTTCATTATTTTCCCCATGCTTTGGAAGATTTTGATCCCAAATTGTATGTATTAAGTCATTATTAATTTATCTCTCATTTTTTATTAATCAAAGACATAGATAACTACCCCTCAGAGCTTCTGATCTGTGCAGCCAGCTGGGAGCTGCACGTGGTCGACATAATTCCAGCCAGAGGCAAAGGCACTCAACAGTGTGTGTGGTCTGGGCGGCCTGAGGGGTGAACGTATAATAGATGCATCGTACTCGTTTTCTTTTCACTGGCCGTGCTTTGTGGAAGCTGCTGGCCTTGCCCGGGTGGCACTGCTTTGACAGGTCCCTAACTGATGGGCTAGGCTAGGGGCTGAGTTTTGGGGGCCAGGCTCTAGCATGGGGCCTCACATGCATCCCTGACCCCTCATCCCACAGAGCTCACTCCAAATAGATGGAATGCACCATGTGCAGAAGAGCGCGGGGTTCACACAGTGGGAAGTGGCAAAGCTGTCTGTGTGTGGGTCCCATAGGCTCTGGCTGGAGTCACCCCATCGTCCTGCCCCTTGCGCTCAATGCTGACAGAGCATACTAGCTTGCGTGGGGACAGGGTGGCAGCCTTGGCCAGATCCCGGATCTCAGCCTTGGCACTGCAGCCAGGTGGGCACACTGGGCTGGGTGGCAGGCCACACCAGCCAGCCTGGAGGGCAGGCGAGCCTGCATCAGCTCCCCTGCTTGGACTCGGGAGCTTCCCCTCCAGCCTGGCTGACCGCAGGGGAACCTGGCAGGAGAGGAGGGAGATGATGGTGGGGGTGTTTGTAACAAGGAGCAGAAAATTTGCGCTTAAAGTCTAATATGCTGAACGTAGAACCCTGATTGGAACGTAAATTTGGGACATTGGGGTGGAAAGTGGAATGTGGAACCTGGAACACAAGAAAGTGACTTTATAACTAACTGCACGGGTGCTGGCTTCCAAGGCGGCCCTGGTTGCCCTCCCTCACCCGGCGCCCAGGCCACTGGCCCACACCTGCTCCTGGATGATGCTAACGGGCCGATTCCGGAAAAGTGAAAGTGAGCATGGAGGTAAACAACATTTACTGAATGTCTACCGAATGCCAGGCTTTCATCAGCTGTGCCAGGCTGGGTTTGCCCCAGAGCTGACGCCGAGCACAGAAGTGTCTATGGGGGATGATTCCGGGAAGCACAGGAAGGGATGGGGGAGGAAAGCCAACAAAGTGTGTGCTGATGGGCAGGTTGCCCCAGGGGCAGCTGGAGCTCATCTGCCAGGGTCCCCCGGAAAGACTGTTGAATACCCCTCAAAGTCTCCCACCAAGCGGCATTCGTCCACCAACACCCATCATCCCTGAGGGGCTGAGGCTTGCCTCCAGTGCATCAGCTCCCCCACGCGTGGCCTCCCAGCGGTAGCTCAGTGCTTGGCAGCTAGAGAGGCCCTAAGGCAGAAAGGCGCAGGAAGCCTGGTGCACGGAGGAACTCTCTGCAGGTTCCTCCAGGTAAGCAGGGTGATGCAGGTGTCACAGCAATAGTGGTGGAGAAAGTGGTGGTCTTGCATCAGGGCAGGGCGTTATAGCATGTCCACTCTCATCCCCCACCCATCTAGTGCAGCCTCTGACCAGGTGTCTGTTGAATGAATGAATGAACGAATGAATGACCTGGTGGAAGCATGTGGACGTGGGTTTGCTATCACTCTTCTGTAGAATGAAGATGGGACTTCCCTTCCTCCCAGGGCTGCTTTGAGGAATATAAAGATATTGTGCAAGTAAAGTGCCCAGCAGTGGGGCACTCTGCGTGTGTTATTCTCTTCTTTTTCACTTGGAGCTCCCATGTGAGCCTGAGTGCAGCCAGGAGGCCCCAGAGGCTGAGCATGGCAATTTCTGCGCTTGGGCTCTTTGAAGCTTGCTGGCCCCCCTTCTTGATGGGGGTGCTGATGTGCTGCTTCCCTGACCAGAATTGCCAGTGGCCTGAGGGGCAAGTTGGAGGCAGGAGGGACCAAGGCTCTTAATGAGGAAGGCTACAAGGGTCTTGGCCCCCAGCTCTGCCACTTCAGGCATCTACAACCCTCCACCCCGAGTCTGCACCAAGCTCAGACCTTTTCTTCCTCCCCACAAAGGGCCTCTGCGTGGGAAGAATCATGTCACGGTGAGAACACAGGCTTTCCAGCGGTCAGAGGCAAGTCAAGTTTCAGCTCTGCCACTGAGCAGCTGTGTGATCTTGGGCAAATCATTCATTTCTCTGAACTTCAGTGTCCTTGCTTGTAAACCAGGGATACTTTTATTCCATCTCTCAGCAAATGTTTATTGAGCACTTAATCTGTGCCATGGGCTGAAATACAGCAGTGATTAAATATGGATCTTTGCTCCCTGACTGATCATGTGCTGATGGGGAGACAGACAATAAACAGCCAGGAGTCTCAACCAGGATAGTACTGCCCCCAAGCAGGTGTTTGGAGATGTTGAGGGACACGAACACCTCAAGAGCTGTGAAGATTATGTGGGATAATGTACACAGATCGCTGGCACACAGTAGGTGCCTAAACAAATACCTGTTGATAAATGGGCTAAAAACAATTCTCTCTGAGCTCTGATTCCCAAACAGTGAAATAGCTGGTAATCCTTACCCTGCAAAGTTGTTACAAAGATTTCTAACTTTGTTTAATGAATTTGAGTTACTAAGTAGAGCTTATTATATGCCATGTATGCTTCTTCTAAAATCTAAACCCTTTGTGAATATTAACTTGTTATTCTCATTTTATATATGAGAAAACTTGAGGCACAGAAGAGGAGATTCAGGAACCTGCCCACGGTCACATTGCCTGGATGTAGCTGGGTAGGAATGTGCCTGGCAAACCATAGGAGCTCAATAGTTGCTTTACTGTGGGGCATGGCAGGAGCTTGGAAGGCTCCCATGCTGAGCTGTTCTTTGTGCCTGAGACCTGGGTGTGAGTGAGTAGCTGAGGAGAGAGTTAGGGAGGGGAGAGTGCGGAGGGAAGGATGGGCAACCTTGAAGACAGGAGGGCCCAGGGGGTAAGAGGAGGCAGTAAAACACTCCAGACAACAACCCGGAGGTCATTATCCTGAGGCAGCCATTCCAGCAGCCTCTCCTGGGATAGGGAAGGACTCCAGGGCAATTTCCCCTTACGTAACTGTGAACTTCCTCTAACTTGCCTTGGCTTGTTAAAGAACTTGGCTGCAGCCCTGGCCAGTTGGCTCAGTGGTAGAGCGTCGGCCTGGCATGCAGGAGTCCCGGATTCAATTCCCAGCCAGGGCACACAGGAGAAGCGTCCATCTGCTTCTCTACTCCTCCCCCTCTCCTTCCTCTCTGTCTCTCTCTTCCCCTCCCGCAGCTTAGGCTCCATTGAAGCAAAGTTGGCCTGGGCGCTGGGGATGTCTCTATGGCCTCTGCCTCAGGCGCTAGAGTGGCTCTGGTTGTGACAGAGCAACGCCCCAGAAGGGCAGAGCATCGCCCCCTGGTGGGCATGCCGGGTGGATCCCGGTCGGGCGCATGCGGGAGTCTGACTGCCTCCCCATTTCCAGCTTCAGAAAAATACAAAGAAAAAGAACCTGGCTGGGCCAAAGATGCAGGACTAATTGTCCATCAAAGAGGAGGGGAGGGGAGCAGCTGGGCCAGCAAGAGTCTGCCTCACTACCTCTGCCTTCTGGCCCAGCTGCTCCCCTTCCGGGACCCCCTCGGTCAGGCTTCTCTGCTGACCACACCTGGTGGCTCAGAGCACCAGCCTTGCAGCTCTTCAGTCCTGAGTTTGATTCCTTATTCCCCGGGTCTGCCACTTGCAGGGCATGGGATCCTGGACAGTCACTTCTGTCCAGTTTCTTCATCCGTGCAATGGCAAAGGTGGTACCTACTGAGAGGGTGGTATGAAGATCAAATGATGCGACCTACAGGAAGAGCTTAGCCAAACACCAGCTCAATGCATGGCCACTGTAGTGGTGTAATGGCCACTCAAGGTGTTATGTAGCTCTTGTCTACCTGTAAACACCCAGACACCTACGATGCACAGCTCTTTATAGTTTACAAAGCCCTTTTGCCTCTCAGATCCTGCATTTTGTCCTCATAGCAGCCCAGCGAATTAGCTCCCTTCACACGTGGAAATGGAGGCTCAGAGGAGGAAGTGAGTGACTGGCCTGAAGTCACACAGCCTCTCAGATGTGGGATGAGGGTCTAGACCTGGGGAGTTTCTAACCCAAACCCCTCAATCATTCCACTTGAACTGTGGATAACAGCAGTGACTAGAGCTCCCATGAGGGGCCTGTTCTGTGCCTGACCCCCCCCCCCCCAGCTCCTGTCCGATCCTGGGACTGTGGGTACCCATACTGTGCAGTTGCTGACCACACCTGGTGGCTCAGAGCCATGTGGGGCCTCTGTGTTCTCTGTGATGTGGGGATGGTACTCTCTTTCTTGGAGGGTTGGGAGTTTCAGTGAAATGTGGTAATGGAAGGGCCCAGAGTCAGGAGGGTCCCACAGATGGTGGCAGTCCAGGCCCCCTCCTCACTTTCTTCCCGTTGGACCATAGTAGAGGCTGTGAAGGTCATGCCCTTGTCCCGGGGCTCTTGGGAAACCTCAGCTTTGGCCCTTCTGGTCTTCTGGAAAACCATTCCTGGATGTGGCCTTCATACCCGGCCTTTGGGAGCAGAGACAGGGTAGAATGACTGAGAGAAAAACAGACTCAGAGAGACAGGAGAGAGGAGAAGGGATGTGGCTTCCTCTTGCTGGCAGAGCCTCTGCCCTGGGGCTGGTACCTGGCTCCCAGGGGTGGGAGGAGCCAGCAAGACCCATGGGCCTCCTTCTGCTGCCCCCGGGGGTTCCACCCAGCCCACCACCAGCCTTGACTGCTCAGGGAGTGCCTCCCCTGCATTGAACTCTCTACCTTCTCTCTCACTCTCCTGGTTGTTCTCTCTCTGTATTCCTATCTCCTTTCTCCTTCTCCACATCACACAGGGCGCTGCCACTACCTGCGCCGACCCCTTTCTATCAGGCACTGCAGAGGAAGGCTGGGGTTACACATACACTTCGCACCAGGCAGGTCCAGCCCCTGTGGATGGGGTGGGGGGGGTGTTTCTTGAGTGTTCCCACCTTCTGGCCTCTGTCATCAGGACCATGCTCATGGGGCGCCCAGTCCCTAGGCGTCTAGTTAATGGTGAGATGTGGCTCCCTGGGGCCCAACCAGAAGCCTCCTGCTCTCTGTCCTCTGTCCCACCCCCTTTTGACTGTCCAGACCCTTGTAGAAAAGGGAATCATTAGGCAGCACCCTTGCTCTCCCCAGGGCACCATCCCTGGACTCAGGCACAGTGACAGAATGCAGGTGTGAAAACAAAACTGGACTAGATACGTTCGTGCACGCCAGGACTGCGTGAGCACACACACTCAGTTGAGGGACACTGAGGCACAGCATGCCACCTGGATATGATAACTTTACAGACACATAGACCTTCTACTAGCAGATAGCTGTGTACTCATGGGAATAGATGTGCACTTATAAAGATAACTGTTTACAGAGAGGCACATATCCCCTGAGATTGTCATGCACACATGCCACTTTGACATTTGCACTGAGACATGGAGATACACCCAGTGAGGGACATTCCCACAGAAGTCTTTGTGTAGATCCAGAGAGAGAGCTGGTACATGCAAGTCTCGATGTCGAGCCATAGACATGGAGACACAGGTATACGCAGAAGTATGTGTGATCTACGTGTATACCCAGAGGTGGGCATGTGTGCAAAGAAACAGATATGCCTGCAGTGTTAGGTGAAGTCATAAAAGGGCATATTCATGCTCAGAATCAGGCAGTCACCCACAGAGACTCGTGAACATGGTACCGGATGCATAGACACCAAGTGGGTTCATGCACCTGAGGATGATGGATTCATGACCAGATGCTGACTCGGGGCACCTAGAGATGAAAAAGATGCACAGTGACAAAGCAGGCACACGTGGTAGCACCCCCCCAGACATACAGCACCCCGCCAGGGACTGCCCTGTGTCCGTGAGCTCTGTCTGTGTGCGTGAAGAGGAGGGTCATCTCTATGCCAAGGCACCCCTGGAAGTTGGAGAGCAGGTCCTCAGAGCCAGGGCTGCCTGTCTCGTGAGCAGCTCAGGCACTCCTTAGTGACCTTGGTGGGCAGGTGCCAGGGGCCTCTGTTGCTTCTCCACCACCTCCCTTGGGGACCAGGAGAGAAGGCTGCTGATTGGAGGAAGGGGCAGCCAGGCAAGGGAGGCCTCACCCAAAGGTGACAGTTCTGCTTAGCGGGTTGATTGCGTCACCACCTTGATGGGAAGCACCGGCCGAGTTTGACTGGGGGCAGCTCTGTGTCCAGTTTGGGAGCTGTCGAGTCCGCGGGGCCGAGGCACAATCTGGCGGCGCCCGTTGGCTGCCAGCCCTGCAGCCGTCCTTGCCTTGCTCTTTGCTAGCCAAGTCCTGGTTTTGTCGTGGTAGCAATATGCCTGGCTTAGGGGATGAATCGTGCTCAGCCAGTCATGCTGACCAGTGATGTTCTAGGGCCAGGCAAGTGTCTTAGTTTGGGCTCTTCCAGAAGCTGACCCTGTGACAGATTGGAATGCATGCGGTTTATTTAGGAGAAAAAGGGAACACTGATAGCATTTAGTGACCGCTGGTGACCAAATATAGTTCGACTGTAGTGTAGTCCTGCGGGCCTTGGAGCAGGGAGGGGAAGGGAGAAAGAGAAGACAGGAAATGTGACACTCTTTTCAGGAAGCTGGGCTGTGAACGCCAGCAGAGGGAGGTGGTGGGAGCTGGGGGAAGACAGGCCTGGAAAGTGTGTGTCCTTACCTCCACCTCCACCCACCCCCACCCCAGAGATGGGGAGATCTGCATGTGCTTAAATGTGGAGAAAGCCAGCCAGGCAGGCGTGGCTGAGGTTATGGAGAGGGAGGAGCTAGTGGAGAGTTAGGTACCTGAGCCAGAGGGAATGGTGGGCTCTGTACAGGTGGGGGGGTTGTCCTTGGACAAGGGGTGGCACTACCTTTTCCTGAGGCTGGAGGAAAGGGTGCTGGAGCTTGTAGAGATGAAGGGTTTTGCTTTCTGGCTTGCCTTTTTGCTCCGTATGAAAGCGTGTGGTCATCTGCTGTGGGAGGTGGAGATGCAATGTCTCCAAGAGACTGGTGGGCCCTCTGGGATGATGTCTGTGGAGAATCTGAGAAACAGCCACCTAGGGAGACAAGGAAAGTAGGGGGACTGAAACCCTAGGTCAGGCTGGAGACCGTGAACTGATGCTGTGCTGACTAGTGGTAACAGGACTCTGCCCGGCACAGGTCCAGACACATGGCGAATGTGGCCAGTGGGGCTTGTCCAGCAGATGTCACCAAAGGAGAGCTGGATGACCCTGACCCTGGAGTCTAAGCCCAAGGAGGAAGATGGGGCAAGGGGTCCACAAGGTGGGGGAAGAACAGCAGAGGAGAAGGACTAGAGTGTCAGGAGTTTGCATGAGAGTGCAGGCAGAGAGGTGGTTGTTCGGGGGTGGAACGAACATGGCAGAGGTGAGTGTTCAAGAGCCAGCAAGTCCTGGGGTTTGTCACAATAACAGAGATAGTCTTATGAGGGCTTAGTTGATGCTGCCATGGCCCTGCCTGCATCCTGCGACATCACCAGCCCCAGACACGCAGACAGCTGTGCCTGCAGCCCCTGGACTACAACCCCATGCCTAGGCAGGTTGGAAACGCCCGGGGGTGATGCCCTCACCAGCCTTCCCCCAGAGGCAGCTGGAAGTTGGTGGACAAACACTTCACATTCTTGCCCCTCAGTGGAATAACTCGGGGTGGTAGTCTACACTGTCTCTGGAGGTGTCCACAGGGGTTGAGCCTCGTTGGCCCACAATAGCAAACTGCTCGTTCACACACCCTGAACTTGCTTCTTCTCGTCCCTGTCTCAGTTCCTCACTTCCACACCTGGGTATCCTGGGGTCTTTTCCGATATAAACTACAAGCCCCCCAGTCCTGTCACAAGGTCTTCCTGTGGAACAACTCAAACCAAGATAGTGGCTCGCCCCGTGGGAGCTGCAGCGTCCTGCTCTGTGAGATGGGAAGCCCAATACCTGCGTGGTGTGTGTGAGGCTCCTAGCACCACGCCCAGCACTGAGCAGGCACTGGGCTAGCTCTTTCCCTCACACAGTGGTTGTTTTATAAACGCTCCTGTTCCCTAGACTGCCCAGGACAGCTGAACCTTTCTGTTCCTGCCAATCAAGCCTCACAGGTAAGCAGATCCCTCAGGCCTGACTATTCCTGATGCTCTTTGCTGAACACCTCCCAGGTGGCCTCCCACACTGGCAACAAAGGGCTCCCTGGGGACCTCCTGACAAAAGGATGGGCTAGAGACAACATGTGCTCTGGCAGATGGACATCTGAGTTCCTCTGAGGTAAATAAAAATCATGCTCGCTCCTAAGCACTGAGCCAGGCTCTGGGAAGACTTCCCTGCATTATCTCATCTAAGGCTCACAGCAGAGCGCTGGCCACGGCCTTCTCCTGTCCCACAGACGAGGAGACTGGGCTCAGAGAGGCTGGGTGACTGCCCCAGGCTCCCACAGCCTGGCAGTGCATGGGAGAGCCAGGATTCAGACCTCGTCTGTCTAACCAGAGCCTAGGCTCCTCATGGGGAGGCGGGAATGGCCACATTTACCCCGGATGCCCCATGCCTGGTGCAGGCTCTGAGCAGAGGAGCTGAGTAAATGAGCGCTGGGCTGCGCTGAACCAAATAGGGCTCTTAGAGGAAACAGATCCTGTTCCCTCATGGACACCGAGCCTCGAAGGGCATTTCTGCAGCCTAGCTTCGAGCACAGGGTCAGGCACATAGGGATGTTCAAGCAAGATTTGTGGATCAATCAAAGAGTGAACACCTAATATTCTTGGCAAGAATTTACGCCATGGTCCTGATCTATGATTGTGTTAGGAGTTGCACAATATGATTATCCCATTCTATTCTCCCTGCTGCATTCTCCCATGAAAAAGACTTTTCCTTCGTCAGCTGTCCACTGCAACCTCCTTCGCTCTCCCTCTGAGCTAGTGTAAGCATGTCTGAATGATGCTTGTCCTACTAATTAGAGGTTCCCTTCGGTTCCCCTATGAGTGGGGGAACCTGTAGCAAGCGCCCATTATGTGCTTTAGTCTCAGCTACCATGTTTCATTTCTACAGCAGCCCTATTGGCAGGGCTGAATGGTCCCCCTGGACAGTGAGTAAGACCTAGACACAGAAAAATTAGATGACTTGTTCCAGATCACCCGGCAAGCTGAAGGCTGACCTGGGACGGATCCCAGCTGTATCTGCCCACACTCATGTCCTTGCTCCACCACCAAATTCCCTTCCAGCCCCAGCTTGCTTCCCTTCCCGACACAGTGTGGACAGTGCAGATCTCAGAACGTGTAAACCCGGTGACACTAGATCCGTCACCTTAGGGTGGAGTGAAGGAAGCGACTGGTGATCAGCTTACTAATTCGAGGGGCCGATGAATTATTTATCCCACCATTAACTTGGAGGCCCTTTAGGCCTCACCTCTCTTTCCCCTGCTCCAGACCCTCAGCATCTGGCCTGCTCAGCCTGCGGACCTGCAGGGTCCCGCTGAGGAGATGCTGGCAGAGCTGGCGGCCTGTCTGCTGCTGGCAATGGCATTGCTGGGCCCACACTGCCGGACCCAAGCCACAAAAGGTAAGGAGCTCCTGGTGACAGGCAGGAACGGGAAAGTAGGGGGAGGGGTTGGGCCGGCCGCAGTGGGGGTCTCAGGAGGTTTCTATGTGGGAAGCCAGAGAGCAGGAGGCCCTTTTGGGAAGTTGACTGAACTGAGGAGAGATATTTGCTTCTGAGTGGGGGAGACAGTATTTACAGAGTGCCTGCGATGTGCTGGATGCTTTACATTTATGATTGCATTTACTCTTCACAACAAACTTTAAGGTGGGTATTAGTCCCCCATATTACAGATGAGAAAACTGGCCCTGGCCGGTTGGTTCAGCGGTAGAGCGTCGGCCTGGCGTGCAGGAGTCCCGGGTTCGATTCCCGGCCAGGGCACACAGGAGAGGCACCCATCTGCTTCTCCACCCCTCTCCCTCTCCTTCCTCTCTGTCTCTCTCTTCCCCTCCTGCAGCCGAGGCTCCATTGGAGCAAAGATGGCCCGGGCGCTGGGGATGGCTCCTTGGCCTCTGCCTCAGGCGCTAGAGTGGCTCTGGATGCAACAGAGCAACGCCCCAGAGGGGCGGAGCATCGCCCCCTGGTGGGCGTGCCGGGTGGATCCCGGTCGGGTGCATGCGGGAGTCTGTCTGACTGCCTCCCCGTTTCCAGCTTCGGAAAAATGGAAAAAAAAAAAAAAAAAAGAAAAGAAAAGAAAAGAAAACTGAGGGGGAGAGAGGTTAAGTCACCTGTTCAAGGCTGTATGGTTACCAAGAGCAAAGGGAATGGCTCAAAGAACTCTTACAGGGTTGTTGCTGGAAGGAGTCTTCACTCTGCTCCTGGGAGGCTGCTGTCTTTCCCACTCAGCCAAGTGAAATCAGAATCCTTTGTCACAGCGTTCAGGACCCTCCAGCATTGGCTCTGATTCCTATATAATATCCAGCCTCAGTCCCTTACATCCCAGGGTATCCTGCACTCTGACAGAGAGTCACACCCCCTTCCAGAGGTGCTTCTCCCTCATGGCTTTCACCTGCTGGCTCCTGGCTCATCCACCAAACTAAGGTCAAAGACCACCTCCTCCAGGAAGCTTTCCGCATCCTACCATCATTCTCAGATGCTCCCTCCTTGGAGCTCCCCGAACCCTCTGCCAGCACCCTGGTCCCAGGCCACTCTGCGCTGCTCTAGCCCTTCGAGGGCCGTGTGCCTGTCTGTGAAGTGAAGGTAACGTCAGTTCTCCATCACAGGGCGGGCAAGCAGTCGGGGCTCAGCAAAGAGCCGTTAGTGCATTTTCCTGCGACTCGGGAAGGAAACATAACTTGCCAGTCACCTGGTTGGTGGCACAAATGGGCAGGGCGCACAGGTGTCTCGCTCCGTGACTCGGTGGTGGGAGGAGCTAGCTGTTCCTGTTTCCAGACACCAGGGCTTCAGTGGCCTTGGGTGACCTCGGGGGTCAGGGTGCCTGGCTGAGCCCTGGAGGAAACAGCCTCGTTTGTGATGGGAAGGGAACTCCTTGGGAAGGTTGTTCTGCTCTGACCCTGTCAGGTCTTTCCATGTCCTCTGGGCAGGGCTGGGGGAAGGGCAAGGACAGCTACTGGACAGACTGTCCCTTTGTCCTCCTGCCATAAAGGCATGAATCAGACTCTGTTCCTGCCCTGGCCTGACCCAGGGGCCAGGCAGGGAGTTGCTAATGTGAATTGGGTGTACACCTTGCAGCCCTTGCTTGGCTTTATGTCGTCACTGCTCACAGCTACCCAGTGAAGGAGGTGTCATTATCCACATTTCACAGATGCACGACTGAGGCTCAGGACATTACGTAATGGTGAGCCTGAGCCTTTGTTTATGTCATTTCTCTCTCCATATCTTCTCATTCCTCCTAGTCAAACTCAAAAATCACCTCCTCTGTGAATCTTCTACCTCCCCTTGCTGGCCCCAGCAAGACTGGCCTCCCTTCCTCTGAACCCCTCAGCTCCTGTGTGGACAGCACTGTCACGCTGCACAGCTTTGCCTTAAAAGCCTGATTCCCCACCTCTCTCCCACCTCCACCCCACCCCACCCCACCTCAACTGTGAACTCCCAGGTAGGGGCTCATGTTTGGTGAGTGTGTCTTCTCTTACGAGAACTTTGGTTAACGGTATTCTTCAATATGCTTTTGGTTGCAAGTGACAAACCCACCCTGGATGAATTTAAGCAAAAAGTGGGATGCGTAGGCTCTGCAACCAGAGTTACCTGCAGCCAGGGCATCTCGGCTTCAGGGTCATTTCCACTTTTCATGTGGTTCTTGTGATCTGCTGATGAGCTTTCTTAGTGGGTCCTGAGCATGGTCCTGCTGATGGTTCTCACTCCCAGCCTAGGGACTTGGGGGGACAGGGTTCTTCTCTAGGAATTCTACTGCAGGACTCTGGCCTGACCTACAGCACAGGCCCACCTTGCAGGCCAGTCACTATAGTGGTGATGGGAGCCCCAGGATTGCCCATCTGGGTCATGTGTCAACCCCTGTGTCAGGGATGTTGCCACATGGGAGCAGGGGAGCCAGTGTCTAAAAGAGGTGGGATGTTGTTGCAAGAAGTGGAGAAATGGTTGCTGGGTGGACCAAAAACACTTGCTATAGATGACAACTATAGCAAGTAACTGTTCTTTCTGGGCCTCAGTTTTCTCATCTGTAAAATGGAGTCAATAATCTACTTTGTCTTATGGGGCTATTGTGAGGATGCTATAAGATCACTCATTCATTCAGCAAATATGCATTGAGCACCTGCTTTCTGCCAGGTACTGTTCTAGGTGCTTGGGATACAGCAGAGAACAAAATACAAAAATTCCTGCTCTCAGAGAACTTACAGTTTTTGTGGAGAGAGACAAGCAATAAACCAAACAAATAACTAAAATATGCAGTACATTGGATGGTGGTGAATGCTGTGGAAGAAAAGGTAGAGAAAGAGTAGGAGTTTGGGAGGGTTACATTGTAAATAGAGTGGTTGGGGAAAGCCTCACTGAGAAGGTGACCAAGAATGTGTTGGTTTGTTTGTTTGTTTTTAGCATGCATGTGAGAAAGAGAAAGAGAGAGAGACAGGAAGGGAGAAAGATGAGAAGGATCAACTTGTAGTTGTGATACTTTAGTTGTTCATTGATTGCTTCTCTCTTTTTTATTCAGTGAGGAGGAGAGGCAGAGACAGACTCCTGCATGCACCCCATCTGGGAGCCACCTGGCAAGCCCACCAGGGGGAGGTGCTCTGCCCATCTGGGGCCATTGCTTCATTGCTCCGTTGCTCAGCAACTGAGGTCTATTTAGAGCCTTAGGTGGAGGTCATGGAGCCATCCTCAGCACCTGGGCCAACTCATTCCAATTGAGCCATGGCTGCAGGAGTGGGGGAGAGAGAGAAAGAGAAAAAAAAAGTGAGAAGGGTTGGTGTAGAGAAGCGGAAAAGCAGATGGGCGCTTCTCCTGTGTGCCCTGACTGGGAATCAAACCCAGGACATCCACACACTGGGCCAATGCTCTACTATTGAGCCAACCATCCAGGGCCAGCCCTGATTGATTCTCATATGTGCCTTGACTGGGGGGCTCAAGACAAGCCAGTGACCCCTTGCTCAAGCCAGCTACCTTGGGCTCAAGCCCAAGGGATCATGTCCATGCTCAAGCCAGAGTCTCTATGTTCAAGCTGGTAACCCCACACTCAAGCTGATGAGCCTGTGCTCAAGCCAGCGACCTCGGGGATTTGATCCTGGGACCTCACCTTCCCAGGTTGATGCTCTATCCACTGTGCCACCACTGGTCAGGCAGAAATAAAATATCTTGCTTGACCTGTGGTGGTGCAGTGAATTGAGAGTTGACCCAGAACGCTGAACTCGCCAGTTCAAAACCTAGGCTCACCAGGTCAAGGTATGTACGAGAAGCAATCAATTAACAGCTAAAGTGAAGCAACTACAGGTGGTGCTCCTCACTCTGTCTTCTATCTCTCTCCTCTCTCTCTAAAAATCAATAAATAAAACAATTTATATTAAATTTATATTGATGTTTTTGATTCAAATTAAGTATCACAAAGGTTTTTTTTTGTTTGTTTTGTTTTTGAATTTTTCTGAAGCTGGAAACGGGGAGAGACAGTCAGACAGACTCCCGCATGCGCCCGACCGGGATCCACCCGGCACGCCCACCAGGGGCAACGCTCTGCCCACCAGGGGGTGATGCTCTGCCCCTCCGGGGCGTCGCTCTGCCGCGACCAGAGCCACTCTAGCACCTGGGGCAGAGGCCAAGGAGCCATCCCCAGCGCCCGGGCCATCTTTGCTCCAATGGAGCCTTGGCTGCGGGAGGGGAAGAGAGAGACAGAGAGGAAGGGGGGGGGTGGAGAAACAAATAGGCGCTTCTCCTATGTGCCCTGGCCGGGAATCAAACCCGGGTCCCCCGCACGCCAGGCCGACGCTCTACCGCTGAGCCAACTGGCCAGGGCAGTATCACAAAGGTTTGACTTAATTTTTAAATTTCATATTTGTATCATTCTTAGTTTCTATTGACATTAACATGCTTGCTTTATTTCAATATATAAACTATATTACAGTATTTACTCTTATTACTAATATCAGTCTACTTAATATACTTGAAGATTTCTCTGTGGTTGATTTTGTCCCTGTGGAACATTCCACTAGGAATGCACAGTCAAAACAGTGTCTTCCAAAGTCATTTGAAATCCTTTTCCTCCATGTGACTGTGCCTCCAACTTGATATATAGTGAAGTTTATCTTTTTCAGTTTGGAATATTTAAGGGTTACTTAAATTTTTTGATAATTTAAAAATCATATTAAAATTATTCATAGTTATAAAGTCAAAATTATAAAACAAGTTGCATTTAAAGAGGCCCAGCGGTCATCCCTGCTCCTCCCATGTCTCCTTCCTCTGACAGAGGGTCATTCTTATTCGTTTCCTTCCATTGTTTTCTTTTTTAAACTATAAGTAAATATGTATGTATAAGAATATACTTTTAACATTAGAATAGGCTGTGCACATTTTCACTTAGGGTGAGAGGGAGGGGTTATTATTTAAAAAAAAATTTTTAAGGGCCTGACATCTGGCACTATTTTATGTAAAATTATAGGCTCACTCCGACACCTGTTTCCTTTCCCTGCTTTTTCTACATAGCACTTATAACTATTTAATATACTCTATATTTTACTTATTATGTTTGTTGTCTGTCTGCCCCACTAAAATGTAAAGTCCATGAGGGCAGAAATTTTTGTCTGTTTTGTTTCTGCTATGACCCCAGCACCTAGAATTGCTAGCACTCAAACGGTTTTTGCTGAATGAATAAAATAATGCTTGATAAATATCTGAAGAATAAGTAAATAAATGAACAACTACGTGAATACATGAATTAATCTAAGACTGTGGCTTCATGCTCCCTCATCCCAGCCCAAAGACCCAGCTTTGTAGTGGGGCCCCCCACCCAAGACCCTAGTGCTGACTTTGAGCCATTCTTCTCTCTTACCCCAGGTGTCAAATGTGGGGGTGTGCTCTCAGCACCTTCTGGAAACTTCTCGAGCCCCAACTTCCCCAGACTCTACCCCTACAACATGGAGTGCAGCTGGATGATTGTGGTGGCCGAGGGCTCCTCCGTGCTGCTCACCTTCCATGCCTTCGACCTGGAATACCACGACACCTGTGGCTTCGACTTCCTGGAGATCTACAACGGGGCTGCAGGAGACCGGGGCAACCTGCTGGGGAGGTTCTGTGGCCAGGCGCCCCCCCCACCCTTCACCTCCTCCTGGCACGTCATGTCTGTTATCTTCCACTCAGACAAGCACGTGGCCAGCCGCGGCTTTTCTGCAGGCTATCAGAAAGGCAAGGGGGACTTGGTATCGGAGAGGGTGGTCCGGGCATGGAGGCGGAGGAAGAGCAGTGGGGGCTACACTGAGACTTGCAGGGTCTCAGCATCTTAGCGTGTAGGCTGCCCCGTAACCTGGATGACCCTGCTGTCATAGCGCATGGGACAATGGCAGCCTCCGTTTGTAGTCTAGTAATTGCGGGTACCCATCCTCATGGTGACAATCCCCATGTCTCCCTCCGTCGTTCCTGGGAGCCCCAGAGTGTCTCACTGTGCTCAGGAGCGAGGCCTCTCGTACTCTCCTATTCTTATCCTTCGTATCCCCTGGCCTGGCGTCAGGGCACAGAGGGACGCCATGCTGCCACTGCTGCAGATCCCTCTGTGGCATCCCATTACTCATGGGCACGTGACTCCTTTCCCCGCCCCCAGGGTCCTCTGGACGGAAGGGACACCAGGATCTGTGTGGGACTGGTGATGCTTTACCTCCCAAAGCTTTTCATGACCTCGCCTCATGTATCTGGGGCCTCTAACCCCTCCCTCCTTCAACCAGGCTGGCACGCTGCCCCTTGGTGTAGTGAGGGAAGCAGAGGGCTTGCTCTCCTTGCCTCTCTCCTTGGCTCATTCCTTCTGTCCTGGACCTCTCTGCGCAAACTCAGACCTCCTGTCTTCTCCAAGACCAAAAACAAAGGCCTTATTCATGGCAGCTCAAGCTATAGACTACTCCTGAGGCTCCTGGTACATGGGGTCCACCAACAACAATTAGGGGGCTCAGATGGGACACCAGTTCCCTCTGGCTTTAGAGGCGCAGAATTGTAGAATGCTAAACTATAAGACTCACAGGCTGACTTAGTAACAGTTTCGGACTTTTGGACCCTTAAAATTTTAGAATGTTCAGATATCAAAGTCATAATACCATGGGCAGTGTATTCCAACATTTTTTAAAACAGTACCCTTATATCAAATTGGACCTTATGTTAATCCCTGATATATGAGAGATAAAGGTGACATTTTAGTGTATGCATTTATTTTGTAAGTTCATATTTTTAACATTTATTATAAGTCAGTCATTGAAAATGTAAATCAATATTTATGGCCTCCAGTGAGTTAAAATGTTATGACCTATGGTGGCACAGTGGATAAAGCGTTGACCTGGAATGCTGAGATCGCTGGTTTGAAAGCCCTGGCTTGCCTGGTCAAGACACATACGAGAAGCAACTGCTTCTCGCTTATCCCCACCCTCCTCTCTCTCTCCCTCTTCCTCTCTCTTGCCTCTTTCTTAATCAATAAAAAAATCTTTAAAAAAATTCCACTTCAAACCCTGTAGCACACCTGTTTCACAGTTACAATGAACTGATAGGAGTGTCCTCATTCTATAGTAATGTAGTTAAACAGATTACACAGAAAAATGTAACATGTAAAGCATGTAACTATGGACACTGTCTTTCACATTAAAAAGTAGTTTGGCCTGACTGGTGGTGCAGTGGATAGAGTGTCGGACTGGGACGTGGAGGACCCAGGTTCGAAACCCCGAGGTCACCAGCTTAAGCGCGGGCTCATCTGGTTTGAGCAAGGCTCACCAGCTTGAGCACAAGGTCGCTGGCTTGAGCAAGGGGTAGCTCAGTCTGCTGTAGCCCCCCAGTCAAGGCACATATGAGAAAGCAATCAATGAACAACTAAGGTGCCCCAACGAAGAATTGATGCCTCTCATCTCTCTCCCTTCCTATCTGTCCCTCTGTTTCTCACACACACACACACACACACACACACACACACACAAAAAGTAGTTTGAGTACAGCATAAGGATGGAATTTGCTCCAGATGCCTGTAGGTAGATGGTCCAGAGGCCTCTGTGGAACCCCGGAGCATTATCTGAAAGACTCCACTGAAGGTGTTAGTCTTGGAAGGGACCTCACAGGCTGTCTACACCAGCCCTCTCCTTTCACAGTCAATCAGTCTGAGACCAGAGAGAGAATGTGCCTCCCCAGGTCACAGGGCTCAGAGGGGAAACTGCTGGGACGAGAAGTCGAGGCCTTAGCAGCCCAGCACAGTGCTAGGTCCACATAGCCATGCCATGGGTGAGATTCTGGACTCTCAGGACACACGTCTAAGTGCGCCCCTCCCAGCTGGTGGCCCCCAGCCAGTCACCGCATTCGTCATCAATGACCTCCTGGCTGCCTTGTTCACACACGGTTCCGAAGGGGTTTCACCAGTGTCTTCTCAGACTCTGCACGAGTCTGAGCCCAGTGGAGCAGGATGGGCAAGTCTTATGATTTCTAATAGTCGCACGAGGCTCAGAGAGGCTGGGTGACTTGCCCAGGGTCACACAGCTAATATAAAGCAGAGTTGGGAAGACACCTGTCTTCAGACTTCAAGTCCATTTCTACTTCATCAGACCCTCTCTCTAAGCCTCAGTTTCCTTACCTGTTAGGAAGGTTTAATAACATTCCTGAACTCAGGCACCTCAGCCTCTGTACCCCACTGGCCTGGTAGGAGGGGTCAGTCAGTATCACAAGGTCAAGTGCACAGGCCCTGCAGTCAGCCGAACCCTGTTTTCCATGTTATCAGCCAGGTGACTTGCTCTCAGGGCCCTGTCCATGTCCCTTGGGCCTTGCCTTTTTAACAGTTCCTGCTAACTTCATCTCCTTGTTTGAGAGCTTTTTCCCCTACCCCCAGCAGACCTCAGCCTGGACTCTCAGGGTGGCGTATGAATGCCCCAGCTTCCTTAATCTCAGGTGCCCTGCCTCTGTGGTGTGTGCTTTACCCATTCCCCAGAGTTCCCCAACAAGATTCAGCATCAGGCTTGACAACGCCCTTTAGTAGCTGTCTCCCCTCCTCTCCCCTTTAGTGGCCCTCACTCCCTCACTCCCCACAGGGGTACCCCTGTATCTCCCAAATAAACTCATTGTGCTCAAATCCTTGTCTCAGAGTCCCGGTGAAGCTAGACTCACACAGGTAAGTTACTTAACTTCTCTGTGCTTCCATTTTCTCAACTGTAAAATGGGGAAAACCACTGCACGGATGTTCTGATAATGGTTCGAAAAGATGGATTTCGGTGCTGAGTACCTGGCCTGTGCCTGCCACTTGGCAAGTGCTTAGTGGATGGTGACAAGTGGCACATTGGGGGGGTGTCTGGTTCCCATGGGAGGAGATCATGGAGCCACAGGAAAGGAGAAAGGCTAGTTCAACTGGGCTTCCTTACAGATGTGTGTGGTGGTGTCCTGACGGGCCTGTCGGGAGTCCTCACCAGCCCCGAGTACCCGAACAACTACCCCAACAATGTGGAGTGCCACTGGGTGATCCAGGCCACCGGCCCTGCCACTGTCAAGCTGGTGTTCGTGGACTTCCAGGTGGAGGGCAACGAGGAGTGCACCTATGACTATGTGGCCGTGCTTGGGGGGCCTGGCCCTGCCCGTGGGCACCACTACTGTGGCAGCACCAGGCCCCCTTCCCTTGTGTCCCTGGGCCACGAGCTGCAGGTGGTCTTCAAGTCCGACTTTAACATTGGAGGCCGGGGTTTCAAGGCCTACTACTTTTCAGGTAGGAGGGACTGGGCGTCCACTCCAGTCCCCTGTGCATGGTGGGCTCCTGCCTTCCACAATGCTTGTGCGAGGAGAAGGTCACACTCTCCTGCCTCTGGGCTGTGTGCTTTGTGCTCTCTCTCTGCCTGGAATGCTCTAGCATACCCTTCCCTGCCTGGCCAATGCCAAGGCATAAGCATGCCACCTCCTCTGTGAAGACTTCCTGGTTCACTAAGAATCCCTTCCTTCAATTCCTTCTGGGAGGTTTTCATAGCAGCGATCTAACACGTCACTTCTGTGTGTGGTTTGCATGTCGATGTCCCCTGCCTGGCTGTGACTTCCTGTGGGCTTATCTTTACACCTGCCATGTAGTAGGTATTTCATTCATGTTGGTACAAGCGAAGGAATGAACCCTTGGGGTATTCACCATCTATAGAAGGAGATGGAAAAGGAAACAGACAATGATAACTCACTGTGACCTATGCTGTGTAACAGTAAGAATCATGGATGACATCCAGGAAGAGGAGAGAATTAGACAAAGCTTTCAAGGAGTTAGCCAGAAGCAGAAAGCAGGGAAGCGTGTTCCAAGCAGAGGGATCTGCATATGTAAAGGCACAGAGGACAGGATTTGCTTGTAGTACTAGGCGATGTTTGGTGAGTCTGGAAGGTAGGGGTGGATGAAGGCCAGTGAGAAAAGGATCAGGATCAGGTCATGAATTACATTGTCAAGTCCAAGTTTGGACCCAACTCTGAGGATAGGTATTAGGTACTGTGTTTGGATTGCTAACAGAGCCAGTGCTTATGAAGGGGTTTGCCAGTTGGAATGACAGTCCCAGTTTTCAGCTAGTTTCACATTAAAGCAGCTTTGGAATTGATTGTCTGGTTTTCTGGCCTTGGTGCCTACAACCTCCCAGGGTGGTGTTAGGACCACTATAGCACCCGTTGCCCAAACTGCAGCTGCAGACAGTGACAGTCCCCACACTTCTCACACTGCTCCTTCTACCCACTCTTCCGTAGGAGACTGCCAGGAGGTGTACACAGCCATACGGGGCAACTTCTCCAGCCCACAGTACCCCAGCCCCTACCCCAACAACATCCGATGCCACTGGACCATCCGCCTGCCTCCTGGCTATCGGGTCAAGATGTTCTTCCTGGACCTGGAACTGGAAGGGCCCAACAGCCTGACCAAAACCTGTGACTTTGACCATCTGGCAGCCTTCGATGGGACCAGCGAGGAGGCACCCCTGCTGGGGAACTGGTGTGGCCGCCACCTGCCGCCACCAGTCACCTCAAGCCGCAACCATCTCCTGCTCCTGCTACACACAGACCGCAGCACCACCCGCAGGGGCTTCTCTGTGGCCTACATTGGAGGTCAGCTGGGGTTGGTGGGTGGGTGTGCTGGAGGGGAAGGCGGCGAGGCGGGGTCCCGGGTCTTTGCAGCCTCCTTCCTCCGTCCCATGAACTGGACTCCCCAACCTCTTCCCGGTGGCTCCCACTCTGGGTCCTTTGAGGCTTGCTTTCTTACACTATTGCAGGGACCTGTGTTTCCAGCTTCCAGCTCTGCTATCCCTAGTCCCTTCCTATCTGGTCCTTTCCCCATGGGCCCTGGCCTCTCTTATAATGTAGTTGATTTTGATCCTCTCTCCAGGAGCAATACAAAATATTGTAATATTGCTTATGGTAAACAGTTGGTATAACCACATAAATGCTGACCAGGCTTGCTTATATCAGTCAGAAAGCCTGACCGACAGTGGCTTGAACAAATGGCTTTTGTTTTCCTCACATAACAAGAAGTCTGGAGGTAGGCAGCTCCTGTGTGTCGGTTCAGGGACTCAACGCTGTCCCAGCAGGTAGCTCTAGGATTCTCTTGGCCTCAGTACTGCAAAATGGCTGCCACAAGTTCAGGCATCATGTCCATCCGTGTTCAAGGCTAGAAGAGGGTAGGAGAGGTGCCAGCCACAAATGTCCTTTTATCAAGAAAGCAAAGGCATTTTCAGAAGCTGTCAAAAGATTTCTCCTTGGTCTCATTGATGTGAACTTGCCCAGATAGCCGTGCCTACCTGCAGAGGAGGCTGGGAAAGTTGGTCCTCAGCTTTTCCAGCCTCCAGAGAGCCAGTCAAATTTGCCAGCTGACAGTGTTCACCATCTCTTCCCTCTTCTCACACCCTTCCCTGGGCCAGAGCACAGAGCGCCTCAGTTCCGGACGGTTATGCCCTCTGCCTGACCCGGCTGAAGGTCTTTGTTGTGCAGGTGTGGAAACGAGGGAACAGAGAGAGGAGAGGACTTCACTGCAGTCGCATAAGCAGCGAGTGGCACAGCCAAGACTAGAACTCACTTCCCGGCCTTCTTGTGTGTCTGAGCAAGGCCCCCAGGGAGAGGACCCCAGACTGAGCTCAGAGAGACCAGGGTCACATCCAAATGCTGCCATTTACTGACCATCCATCTGTAAAGGGGTTGATGAATGCCCTAGACAGGCGGTCATTAAGATGAAATGAGGTGACACAGGTCACAGTGCCTGTCTCTGAGGGCATCCTTACTGAGGGTAGATTTCTTTCTCTCCTGTGCCTCAGACCTGTCTGCATTTGAAAGATCTTTCCTCTCCTCCTATGCAAGAGGGGATTAGGGTCGCAGAGGTGGGGATGGAAACAACAGGGCTGCAGCAAGCTGGCGACAGAGAAGTGACCTGGGCAGACCAGCCTCTCGGGGCCTCAGCCAGCTCCATCCCTGAACTGGGCAAGGACTGTCCCTCTGTTGGAGGGACTCCCTTCTCCGATTGCGCTCTGGAGAGCCAGTGCCACGGGGCTCTGCCGCAGCTAGCCGGCAAGTCACTTTCTCTCCATGGGTCTCAGTTTTTCCACCTGTAAAATGAGGACATTGGCTGAAGGATCTTTAAAGTCCCTCTTTGCTCCCATAGTCTTAGTTCTGGGCCTGGGTCCTCTCCCAGCTCTGTGGGATCTCAGAAAAGCCACTTCTTTAGATGACCTCCAGAGACTGAGGATGGGGCAGCTCTAATCCTGGCTCCCGTGCAGGGGCAGGAGCCCCCTCCCACCCCCCTCCGCCCCCAGATCCCCGTGGGAGCCCAGGGTCAGACAAGGGCACTCATGCTGGGCGAGGCGCCAGATGTGGCCCAGGCTGCAGCGGCCTCCTGGCTAGAGGACAGCCTCAGCATCAATCAGAGGTGACACACAGTTCAGCGCCACCGAGATCACCGTGGGAGACGACAGACCCATAAATCCCCGACTGCCCAGACACCAGAGGCTGAAATATGTCTGAGGCATTTCCCGAAGAGGCGTTGAGAGTTCCAGGCCTTTGCCTGCCAGCTCCTTCCTGTTCCTCCCACCGGTCACCCTCCTTCCTTTCCCCTACACTCACCCCTGCCCCGGCAAGCACCGCCCCATACAAACACACACACACAGACACACACGCACACACACACATGTACACGTACACACATACACACATGTACACACACACATACACACACACACACGCTTGCACAGACCCAACACATGAATCACACCGCTGTGTCCTGGAGGGAGCAAGGGCCCCAGGTAGAGTGGAGAGGTCAGGACCTCTGGAATCCTAGAGACTCAATGGTTAAGATCCCTACTAAACAACTTCACCGCCAGAGCTTCAGTTTCCAAAACTATAGCAAGGGTTTAGTCACGTTCATGTCACAGGGTCATTGTGGGGAGAGAGTGAGGCTATCCTCACCACTGTTTTCAAAACTGCAGCCTCCCAACCCTCCCCCTCACCTCCCTCCACCAACACACACACTCTGCTCTCTGTCTTTATTCTTTGCCTTGTTTGCCTTCAGACCACTCAGACACTTAGGTGCATTTTACATATTTATTGTTCCTTCGCTCAACTACAGTGTAAGTGCTGAGAGGGCAGGAATTTCGGGCTGGTTTTTTTTTTTTTCCATTCTGTAACTGTGGTGCTTAGAATAATGCTTACACATAGTAGACCCTCAGTAAAGATTTGTTAACCAATTGAAAGAATTGCCTGGCACATGGCGAAGTAATCAGCAAATAATAGCTAAATCTTGATTAAAAATATTCATTCATTCATTCACTCATTCATTTAATCAAGTATTCATTCAGCATCTACTGTAGCTGCCAAGCTCTGTATGAGGTTCAGAAGACCCTGAGAAGCACGCGTGGTGCCTGTGCTGGGCCACTCATTGCCTGATGGAGTTAAATGCAGTAATGCATATAAAACATCCCATAGGATTGCATTAGAGCCATCTCTGTGCTCAGTTTTCCTGTTCACCACCCTTGGATGGGAGCTTGGGAGGGTGGCGTCAGATTGCCTGTCCCTAAGACCTCCAGCTCCTCCCTCCTGTCCCCAGTTGTGCCCATGAACGTGAGCTGCTCCCGCACGGACTTCCAGATCCTGATCTCCACGAAGGCGCTGGCCCCACTGGGGCGGACCCAGGTCTACCTGGGCAGCCGTCGCTGTGCTGCCCAGGAAGTTGGCAGCACCTTCCGGATCCAGGCCCGCTTTGACACCTGCGGTACTGAGTCTCAGGTAGGGGCTGGGGGAGGAGGGCAGCAGGACGGAGGGGCTCTGGCCGCTGCCGAAAGGCACCTGCCATTCCTGAGACATCAGCATCTCTTTACCTCAGCAAATTTGTTCAGTGTAGACCCAACAAAGAACTTAAATAAGGGCAGCAGAGAAGGGGGCCTGTTGCACAACCCAGCACAACCGAAGGCCCCTATTGTAGGCTCCTCCCATCCGGCCCCATGGGCTGACCTTCCCTGGAGCTTTCCTGCTGTCCCCGCTCTGTTCTCCCCGTAGCTCCCTGTGGCCACCCAGTCCTCACTTCTTCAACACTCAGAGCTGTGTGAGCCCTGCTGCCTCCTGCCCGCCCTCCCCTAATCTGTGGTCCGAATCCTTTCCTGGGTTCCACAAAACAAAGGACCCTTCAAGTAACAGGATCCACCTCCCTCCAAAGGCTTGCAACTGAAATTTTCTATCTTTGTGTTTTAGAAACCTTAAACCCAGGCATGGGCCCTCAGAGCCCCTGAGCTCTGCACCCTGCACCCTGATGTTTGTTTTCTTTTCTTTCTTTTTTTTTTTTTTTACAGAGCAGAGATAGGGACAGACAGACAGGAACGGAGAGAGATGAGAAGCATCAATCATCAGTTTCTCGTTGCAACTTCTTAGTTGTTCATTGATTGCTTTCTCACATGTGCCTTGACCGTGGGCCTTCAGCAGACCGAGTAACCCCTTGCTCGGGCCAGCAACCTTGGGTCCAAGCTGGTGAGCTTTTGCTCAAGCCAGATGAGCCCGCGCTCAAGCTGGCGACCTCGGGGTCTCGAACCTGGGTCCTTCCGCATCCCAGTCCGACGCTCTATCCACTGCGCCACCACCTGGTCAGGCGATGTTTGTATTCTTAGGGATGCGTCAGGCACGGGAACGGGAAAAGGAACAGTGGCCTCTATTAGGATGACCCCCTAGCCTCGGTATCGGGGATTTGACAGTCTGGCCTGGCAGAACTCACATGCTTTCCAGCATACTGTACTCCTCCACCCCCAACATGAGCTCTGGCCCCTCCAGCCCACCCCTGGCTTCCCTCGCCTCCTGGCAGCCACTGTCCTTTTGGCCTGAGAGGAGAAGTGGAGGTCAGTCTTGGCTGCTAAGATGATCTTCCCATACCCCTACTCCATGCCCTAAACCACTCAGGGATTTTCTTCAGGGCAGAACCACATTCTACAGAGTCATGAAATGATGGAGACAGGGAATGCAAGAAACAGAATTGTATGATCTAGAAGGAAGAACTCATAGATACTCAGAGTCATGAAACCACCACCAGAACTTGGAACCACAGAAGCATAGAATCTTGGAGTCAATATTGTGGAAACTAGAAGCTGAGAACCTTAGACTCATGGATTCTTAGTGTAATGCTTTCAAGTCTTAGCCCCAAGAGAACCAGCCTCTGCGCTGAGTTGCTTTCGAAGATGCACGGCTCAGACGGCTAAAAGCATGGCAGCCTTTCTGTGCGTCTCTTACAAAATGTTGCAGACTTGATTTTATAGCTATAACATCATGTGTGGCCTTCCCTCCCCAAGCTTCTCACTCATCAAAAACTTTCCTGTGCCCCATTTTATGAGTTTGTTCTCCCTTCTTTATTACATAGATTCACTTCCGCCCTTTGAACTGGATCCCCTTCCACTCTTAGGTCCTCTCTTTTTTTTCCTAGTGTCCCGATTCTGTGTTACAAAAATCCAGGATGCCAGTCCTCTTCAGAGGGTGTGGTGGCTGACAGGCTAAGGGCACAAATACAGATGGTTCCTTGGGGACATGGACTCGGAACCTTTTGAGAACGCAGAGTTGGGAGAGATCGACCCTTAAGGTCACCTGGTCTACAAAATTTCCTTCTCCAAAGTGTCCCGTGATGGCAGCTTCTCGCGCCTGCTCACTCTGTTTTAGGGTGTTTTGATTTTTTTTTTTTTTTGTATTTTTTCCGAAGCTGGAAACGGGGAGGCAGTCAGACAGACTCCCGCATGCACCCGACCAGGATCCACCCGGCACGCCCACCAGGGGGCGATGCTCTGCCCACCAGGGGGCGATGCTCTGCCCCTCCGGGGTGTCGCTCTGCCGCAATCAGAGCCATTCTAGCGCCTGAGGCAGAGGCTACAGAGCCATCCTCAGCGCCTGGGCAAACTTTGCTCCAGTGGAGCCTTGGCTGCGGGAGGGGAAGAGAGAGACAGAGAGGAAGGAGAGGGGGAGGGGTGGAGAAGCAGATGGGCGCTTCTCCTGTGTGCCCTGGCCGGGAATCGAACCCAGGACTCCTGCACGCCAGGCCGACGCTCTACCACTGAGCCAACCGGCCAGGGCCTAGAGTGCTTTGATTTTTAAAGCCTTGTGTCAGCCACCACTGTGCATGGGTAGTAGGCCACCTGAGGAGTTCATGGCTGCTGCACATTTCGGGTGGTAGGGAGAGGAGCCCTGCATCAATGTAGCCCCTGCTCCAGACCACATCAGGCTGCCCAGCAAATGCTGCCCCAATACCTCACCATCTCAGGGCAACTTGACCCATTCCTCTCTTATCCGTGGAGGTGGGGAGGGCAATGGTGTGCCAAACTCACATCTTACTCCTCAATGGCTCTTCCCAACCTTAAGGTGGTGCCACTCTGGTGACCAGGGACTCAGCAGCAGGGACACATTATTGCTGCAGACATAATTGGGAGAAAAGATTCCAGAAGGAAGGTCACATAACACCAGGGCCAGACCTTCTATCTGGGAAGCAGGAGACTTGGCTTCCGGACCTAGCTGTGGGCGTGACTGCCTTTGCTAGGCCTCGTGGTCTGGTCACAGCTGTAACTTGCCAAGGAAGGGAGATTGAGCTAGGTGCCGTGAAAGTCCCCTTTGGCTCCATGTTCGTTGATTTAGTGAGGCATGATGACGAAGAGCACAGTTAAGAATTGGGAGGATCTGGGTGAGAACATGTTCCCTGTCACTTGTGTGCTGTGTGACCTCAGGCAAGGGATTTAACCTCTGGGTCTCAGTTTCCTCATCTGTAAAGTGGGGGTATTAATGGTACCAATAAGAGAAGGATGTTGTGAGAATTAAATGAGATAATGCACTTGAGATACAAAGCCCAGAACGTGGCAAATGTCCCTGTGATTATTGTTACTATCTGTCACAGACCCAGCCTCTTTGAAGCCAGAGCAAACCCTGAGCCATCAAATCTGATATTGTCCTTCCTGACACCCTCACAGCAACCCTTCTACACGTGGGGACACTGAGGCTCCGTGTGGGAAGGGCGTCAGTGACCAAGCTGGGACTAGAGTCCAGGCTCCTGGGGCTCTTCCCCCTGAGTACTGAGTCCTCACATATCTAGGGGGACACAGTTAGCTCTAGGCCCCTTCAGATGTGAACAAGTGCCCTGTGACCCCCACAGAGAAGGAACAACACTTCAGTGGTCGTCAGCGTGCTGTACATCGACTTCTCGGCTGGGGGGCAGGAGGACATCCACAAGTACGAGGTCCACTGTGAGCCCCGGCGCAAGGAGGCTTCTGTCCACCTGCTCTCCGGCTCTGACTGGCTTGGGCCCTATGCTGCCATGGCTGAGCACCTTCAGGAAGCACCGCCCATGGACGAAGCAGAGATACTGGAGGGCCCCGTGGCCATGGTGGCCCAGGACACCAGTGACATTGTCTTCCTGGGCCTTTGCATCCTGGCGGGAGTCCTCATGGTCATTGCCATTGTGGTCCTGATGCTGCTGTGAGAAGGTAAGATAGGGACCTGGCATCTGTCCCAGGGAGGCAGCTTGGGAACCCTACAACAGGGATGGGACCAGGCCTTGTTGACTTGCTGGTGACCATGGACAAGTCACTGTCCCTCTCTGAGCCTCAGTTTCCTGAGGACTATCACTCTGCCATGCTTATCTCACAGGACTGGCATGAGGCTCAGAGAAGAGTATGGGTGGATAAGAGCTTTGTAAACGATAGCATGGCATGTATGAGTATGCAATTGTTGTTATTAATTTTAAAGATATAAAAAACTGTGTGTGTTACTGTTACTGGAGACAAAGTGATTAACGCTGACTCATTCTATAACCTGTAAGTGTTTCACCAACTCAGGGTACAAATAAGGGCATCTCTTATTTTTCAACTAATCACGCATCCCAAGCCTTCATTAGCAGGAAGTTCAGTATCCATCCAGAGGTTTCACTCTCCCCGAATTGATCCAAGAACATGAGGACTTCTGTCTGAAGCAGCCCAGGGCTGCTTCTAAACTCCAGAACAGAGAAAGGGAACAGAAACCCCACCTAGTACTGTCGTTTCGGGCCCTGCCACATGGTGCTGCTGTTGAAGACTGGCTGTGTGCATCCTGGTGGGTGCCTGCGCACTGAGGAGGTGATGCCCTGCTGGGTCAGATCCCTGTGTAAACCACAGGCAGATCCACACTGTGCTCAGCAGTGAGGCTGGAGGCCGAGACCGGTATCTCCTTCATGTTGGCACTTTCCCTAAAATATTTTGTAATCTTTGACTGAAAAGCTGATTGAAGTCCCACATGTCTCTGTCCTCCTCACCCCTGATGTTGAGCTTAGATCACCAGCCTGCCCTTCCCCTCCAGATGAGTTCTCTTGGAGCACTCTGGATCTTCTACCATTAGGTTTCACTTGCGGCTACTCCAGTCTACTCACATGTTTCTAATTTCCCACCACAGGGAGCAGGGGCTGGGTTCCGAATGCTGACCTGTGAGAAAACCTCGGACATCCTTATGTGAATTGGTACATCCCTCCCCAGAGCTCTACATAGCAGGAAGTGGCACAATCTTGTTAATGAAAAAGAAACAAGACATGCATTTATAATTCACCACTTTCCCTTGTTCACCTTTATAGTTGCATAATACATCATTCAATGGAGTCCTTCCTTAATAACAGAAATCTCCAAATTGTGTTCACCACTGATGTCAATTTAAAAGACTGTAGCCAATTACAGTTCTTTCAACAACCCAACAAACATCCGGCTGTTTCCAGCTTTGTATCTGTTGTTATGACAGGCCTCGGGCGCACAACAGTTAACACATCCAGGAAATTCCTTCCTCTTAGGTGCTTCTGGTCAGTGCAACAACATCAGGGGTGGGAGGGCAGGTACCTGGGTAACTCGCAGAGTAAAGAACTAGAAAGAAGAGAGCCAACATAAGAAATGAATTAAGCGGGAAGCCTGACCAGGTGGTGGCGCAGTGGATAGAGCATCGACCTGGAACACTGAGGACCCAGGTTCGAAATCCCGAGGTCACTGGCTTGAGCGTGGGATCATAGCCAAGACCCCATGGCTGCTGGCTTGAGCCCAAAGTCGCTGGCTTGAGCAAAGGGTCCCTGGCTCAGTTGGAGTCTCACCCACCCACCCACCCCCGGTCAAGGCATATATGAGAAAGCAATCAATGAACAGCTAAGGTGCCACAACTGTGAGTTGATGCTTCTCATCTCTCTCCTTTCCTGTCTGTCCCTGTCTCTCTGTCTGTTTCTCTCGCCCTAAAAATAACAAGAAAATAAGTGGATTAAGGGAAAAAAAGTTGCCTGGACATTAGGAGAACTGGATTCAAGTCCAAGTTCTTCTTCTTACTAATTGTGTGAGCCTGGGCAAGTCATTTTGATTCTATGAGTTCTGATACCTCCACTTGCAAAATGGGACCACAGATAAGAGCTTGCTGTGAAGATGTAGCAACATGATGAATTAAAGAAGTCTTTTGGGGTAATGAATGTGACAGCAGGAGAGAGTCTGGACTGCTACCTCAGGCCCCTTGCTCTTTCTCTCCCACCCACCTTCTCACTCTCAGACACCTCTAGCCACTGGGCCACACTACCACTCCCAGATTGCATTGTGAACACTTCACAAACCACCTGGGTCTCCATATCCCTGTCTGGGAAGGACCAGCTATACATTAGATTCTCTCTGTGGCTGACCTCCTCCAGGTTCTGCCCTCCAGAACTCATGGGTGGACCTTGGAGTACAGCTGGTGGGCCCCAGACAGGTGGGCCCAAGCTGGCCTTGTCATGGTGGGGAGACAATAGCTCAGCCTGTGCGAAGCCTAATTCTCAAAGCTGAGTGTGTGAGTGAGTGTGTGGACATGCATTCATGCGGGGAAGTTGGGGGCCTCCATCTGTACTCCAGCACCTACTGCACAGAGGCCAGAGCTCGGGCCCTGCAGCCGGGCCACCAGCGCGCCACTACGTGTTAGCTGTGTCACCATGGGCAAGTAACCTCACCTCTATAATAATGTGTACTTCATCAGTTCACTGTGGGGATTAAATGAGATGATGTGTGACAGTGCCCAGGACACAGGAAGGATGCAACAAAATTCAGTTGTTACCACTGACTGTGCAAAAGCTCTGGACTGGAAACCCAGGTTCTCGGCCCAGCTCTGCCGCCGGCTGGCTGTGTAGCCATGGGAGAGCCCATTCCCTTCTCTGGCCTCGTTTTCCCTATTTTCAAAATGTGAGAAGCATTATTATCACCCCCAGCACTGTCACTGTCATAGCCACCACCCTAAGCTCTGACTATGTGGCAGGTGTTTAAGATGTGTCATCTCACTCATTTAAGCCACCTTGTAAGGCTGACATAAATTGCCCCCATTGTACAGATGAGGAAACTGAGGTTTGGGAAGTGAAAGTGCTGTGCCCAAGATTACACGGCTATGAAATGTTGAAGCTGGTCTGAAAGGCGCCAGTTCTTCCCTGAGCTGGGGCACTACGCAAAAAGCTGGGTCCTCTTGGGACCCCAGGCCACTGCTCTCAAACATCACAGCTGTGTCTGGTTGGGAAAGAACTGGAATGGCTGAGAGGGAGAGGGTGCTCAGGTGCTGCCATTCCCTGCCCTCAGGTCAGCCAGCATGCTGATTATCCTGTGTTAGCTGCAGGAAATAACAGGCTTTGTGACAGCACAGTGTCTATTAGAAATGAAAGGTCTGAAATGATACCCATTAGCCAACACGCCCCGGCCCCGGAAGAGTGTCAGGGCATGGCGAGCATGGCACAGCATTCCTGCTCACCTGCCAGTTCCCCTTTTCAGAAAGTGGGTGGCTGTGAAGGAGCCTGGCTTGAACCCCAGCTTTTTCCCCATTGGCTGTGTGGCCCTGGGACATGCTTACCCCCCAGCTAGGAGCTTGGGTCCTCCTCCCAGCCTGTCTCATAGAGCCAATGTTACTGATGAGGAAGTTTTTGGCAAATGGATGTGCTGGCCTTGGGAAAATACCTTCTGAGCTGCAGGTCAGACAGACCTGAGTGCATTTCCAGTTTTTTCCCTGACTCTGTGTGACCTTGGGCAGGTTGCTCAGCTTCTCTGAGCCTCAGTTTCCTTATGTATGGAATGGAATAGAAAGATCCTCTTTACAAGGTGATTGTAAGGGCAGAGAACATGAGGAGAGCTCCCCATATGGGGCCTCCACCGGGACGAGTCAGAAAGTGGTTGGCTGGCAGGTCGGGCCTGACAATGGCTTCCCTGAGGAGTCCTCAACTCCCAGAGCTGGAGGGGGCCTGACAAGAACGCAAGCCCCCCACCATCTCCTCCCGCCTCCCACCACTGAGCCAGCCCAGCCTCCCCGTTCTCCTGCTGTTCTCCAGTGGACCCGGCCCTCCTATCTCCAGGCCCCTCTGCGTGGAGTGTCCTTGCACCAGAGCACTGCCTGACCTGGCTCCTTCACATCCTTCTCTGACCATGTACCATTTTACCCACACGTATCACTGTGCTCCCTCGGCGGGGGGGGGGGGGCTTACTTTATTCTGTCACAGAACTCTGTATCACCACCTGCAATGGTGTGACAGCCGTGTTTGCCCTTGCTCCTCTAGACCTGATCCCCTCACTGTGGTGCCAGCACCATGAAGGAGGTTGTCCCCTTGTCCACCCCACCAGAGCCTGGCACACGAGCCTTCCACGAGTGTGGATGAGTGAGTGAGCAAGCAAGCCAGTGAATGAATGGGTAAATTTGATGCAATTCCATTCATTCAACCCTACGTGAGTGACTGTATTTGTACTTTGGGACAATTGGAGTCAAGGACATCTCCCAGTGTCTTCTCTGAGCCACCCTCTTCCCGCTTCATGGAACGCAGACAGACTCAGACGGGGCCCTCCCTCCAGGAGCTCACGCCTGGGGGCAAAGAACCAGCTCTAAGGCACACCCTGCCTGAAGGGACCGTACCACTGGGGTCCACAGGAATCAGCAGATACCCAGTAAAATCAGGAATCTGAAATGAGTTTAATAAAGGGGTTATTTATTAATTTTTAATAATTTTTCAGCTATAGTTGACATACACTATCATATTGCTTTCAGGTGTACAACAGAGTTATTACACATTTATATACCTTACATAGTGACCACCCGATAAGTCTAGTCACTACCCATCTGCCACCCTACAAAGTTATTACAGTATTTCTGACTATATTCCCTGGGTTGTACTTTACATCCTCACAGCTGTTTCATAACTGGCAGTTTGTGTTTCTTAGTCCCTTCCCCTTTTTCACCGAGTCCCCCAACCCCCCTCCCATCTGGCAACCATCAAAATGTTTTCTGTATCTGTGAGTCTGTTTCTGTTTTGCTTGTTCATTTATTTTGATTTTTTGGATTCCACATATAAGTGAAATCATATTGTATTTGTCTTTCTCTATCTGATTTGTTTCACTTAGCATAATTTCCTCTAGGTCCATCCTTATTGTCGCAAATGGCAAAATTTCATTCTCTTTTGGCTGGGTAATATTCCACTGTATATATGGCATAAAGGGGCTGTTTGCAAAGGTGCAGGTAGGGTGCAGAGAAACCACCGGAGAGTGCAGAAGCGGGGGCTGCTGACTGTGGGGTCATTACCATCCTCAGGCCTGAAGAGTGAGGAGAGGAACACAAACCAGCCAGGGAAGCCCTCGCTCTCCCCCTACCCTCCAGTCTCCCTGGGTAGGGAGGGGGTCCTCACTGGCTGAACATTGAGGGATGCAGACCATGTCTCCCCAGGGCACAGAGCAGGGTGGATGGAGTGTAACAGTGAATCTGGAGGCTCAAACGGAAACAACACAGAAATAAACAAAAACACTTTCCTCTCTAAGCTTTTGGGAATAAGACAGGGTTAAAATTACTGACTCGACTTGTGTAGTGCTAGAGGAGCCCAGAGGAACACTCATGCCCAGGAGGCTCCTCAGGTAGAGGAGGGGGAATGCCATCCAGGCTCAGGGAACAGCATGTGCTAATGCAAGGAGGCATGAAAGAGCATGTCATGACAGGTAGACAGGAAAAGGACCGTTGGGGGCTGGGAGGAATGTTGGGGTGAAGCTGGAAAGAGAGGCTGGGAAATGATTATTTAGGTCATCTGGATGGTACCACCTGCTTCTCTTAGAATGATGGGAGCCCTTGTGTCCTTGGCTTCAGAATGAAAACACCTACTGGACCAAGAAGCCAAGTGACTGCCCTTTTCTGTCTTGGGTGTGGGGTTCCTGTCTTGGCTCTGCCTCCAGCTTTCCACAATCTTTCCAAGTCTCACTTTCCTCATTTGTAACTTGCAATTAAAAGTAGGAACATTTATTGAAATTTACTCAATGACAGGCATTTTTAAAGATTTTTTTTTGTGCCTGACCAGGCGGTGGCGCAGTGGATAGAGCATCGGACTAGGATGTGGAGAACCCAGGTTTGAGACCCTGAGGTTGCTGGCTTGAGCGCGGGCTCATCTGGTTTGAGCAAGGCTCACCAGCTTGAACCCAAGGTCGCTGGCTTGAGCAAGCGGTCACTCGCTCTGTTGTAGCCCCCCCCCCCCGGTCATGGCACATATGAGAAATCAATCAATGAACAACTAAGGAGCTGCAATGAAGAATTGATATTTCTCATCTCTCTCCCTTCCTGTTTGTCCTTCTCTCTGACTCTCTCTGTCTCTGCCAAAAAAAAAATGTTTAAAAAAGATTATTTTTGGCATTTATTTTCTTCTTTAATTCTATAAACAGCAGCTGTTATTATTCCTTCTAAGAAACAGTACAGGTGGGATTCAGTAGGTGTGTCTGAAGAGCCCAGACCTTACAGTAAGGCAGGTGAGTAGAGTTAATGAGAAAAACAGATGGCAACTCTAAATCACACTTGTCACTGTAACAAGATACACGTGAGCTATGACTATTGAGCTCTTTGTATCTGACTCTTCTCAGATTCTAAACTCTTTCTGTAAATTAGTTCATTTAATCCTTGTAGTAATGTGTAAAGTGGGTACTGTTATGAGTTCCATTTCACAGATGAGGAAACGGAGGCACTGACAAGTTGAATAATTTGCTTGAGGTCACAGCTAATAGTTCTCAGGAACTGTTCTAGACACTTCATATGTATTAGCTTGTTTAGACCTCACAGCATGCACAGAGGTTGCATACTTCACCCACGGTCACATTGCTAGTTAGTGGTGTGGCCAGGCCTCAAACAGGTGGTTGGATTTCAGAGTCCCTGCTCCTACCCAGCAGTGCTCATACTTCTTGGCACAGTGCCTAGTGCAGAGCATGACCTTGATAAGCATTGACCAGTCCCAGTGTGAGGCTGTCTGGGCTCCTGAGGTCCCAGAGAGGCCCCACTAACTGCTGCTGCATCACAGGGGCCTTGTCAGGGCTGCACTCAGGGGAGCCTTCAGGGAACTCCGTGGCCTGTGTGTTCTGCCCACACAGGCCTGGAACACATAGTGCAAGAGTCAGGTCTGCTACCCTGGGCACTGAGCCTCAGAGTGTCCCAGGGCCACTTCCATGTTGCCCTCCAAAGTCAACAACACCCCCTGCCTGACCTCCCTCCTGGAACATCTAGCCAGTGACTTTGGGCTTAAGCCAGCGACCATGGGATCACGTCTATGATCCCATGCTCAAGTGAGCGATCCCGCGCTCAAGCTGGTGAGCCTGTGCTCAAGCTGGTGACCTCAGGGTTTTTAACCTGAGACCTCAGCGTCCCAGGTTGACACTCTATCCACTGCGTCATCATCAGTCAGGCTGGGGGCTCTTTTAATGAAACCAAAACCACACAGATTCTCCCCAACTGTCCCTGCCTTTTGTGCCAAGAGGATCCTTCAGGGTATTTCTTCATGGCTGAGTGCCTGGGCCTGAACCGATGGGTGATGGAGGAACAGTGGGAGCATAAATGCGTGTAGTCCTGCCCAAAACCAACAATGCCACAAAGCAGGTGAGCACTACGGCCAGAAAAGGAGCCCCAACCCTGCCTGGAAGCAAGGAGGGTCCCTCGCAGGTGGTGAGGCCGGGCAGGTCCTGGGGAAAGAGTGGACATTGAACAGGTCCTTCAAGGGGAGAGCGGCAGGGGAGGAAAGCCATTTCAGGCAGGGCACAGTTGGAGACTAGAGATTTAGGAGCCTCGAGGGAACCCCGAGTTCACCACGTGGGTCAGCACAGAGTAGAACGAGACAGTGGAGGAGACAAGTCCAGAAAGTCTGGGAGGGGACAGGCGTTGCTGCCCAAAGACTTCCCACACAGCGGCTGTGTCAGCTCTTGGCCCCCATTTGGTGGCTTCAGGAGTCCTCTGGGGCATAAGGGTTTCCCCAAATCATAAATCCTGTCCACTGGCTTTGCAGCTGAAGCCCCAGAGAAGGTGATTGATCTACGGTCATTCAGAAGTGATAGAGTCACACTCAAGTCACCTGTCTCCTAGGGATGCTCTGTCCCTGCAGCACACTCTCACTGTCCTGTCTCCTTCCTGGAGGTTAAGTTTTCATTTGACCAACCTAGGAGTCAGTCAGGGCACCCCACGCTCCATAGGACTCCCCTGGCAACATTGTTGACCTGACCAGGTCCCACCACCCACATCACCTGGGCCAGGGAGTTTCCCTGTCTTTGAAACTAAACACAAACAAGCCCCAAAGAGAAACTGCCCCATGCTTGAGCTCCAGATAAATGGAGCTCGGGTCTATGGCGTGTACACACCTTTTGCCTCATCGCCAGGATAGGCTAGGAAACTGTTTGAATAAAACTCCCCTGAGCAGGTGCCCAGCCTTTTACACTTTGCAAAGTGCTTTCCCTAAACATTCTGCCCTTTGATCCTCACACCTGTCCTGAGAAGGAGGCATTACCCACTTTACAGAGGGGGAAACTGAGGCTTGAGAGAGAAAGTAACGTACTCAAGGCCACACAACAAGTTGATGATACAAGTAACCCCAGGAGGCTGCATGTGTTGGTCTAGCATTAGTTAAATGGCTCGTCTCTGATTAATATGGTGGGCAAAACCAAGAACCATTTGGTCTGAGTGGGACAGAGAAGTGCCATCGAGGCCAAGCCTTTCAAAGATGCAGGACAGTCCGCAGGCAGAATGGAGTGGAGCTAAGGAGAAGGGCTTTCAGGGCAGAAAAACTGAGCAAAGCCTGGAGGTGGGAAAGCAGGAGGTGCACAGGGAGCACTCCAGCGGGGCTGATGCACAGGGAGTGTGGGGACATGTGGAAGGGGCACACTGCTTTCCCAGCGGCCCTCTTCTCCCTTGCTCTGTCTCCCAGCTGCCTCCCCTAACATCTCCTCTGCTGTCACTGTTGGCATTCGGAGTCTCTCCCATCATTCTGGAAGCTGCTGGAGGTAAGTGACCTGGTCTGGTTCATTTCGTGTCCTCAGCCTCCAGCTCAGGGCTGGCCTGGCACAGAGATGGAGTCAGTGAGTGCAGAAAAATGAGTGAATGAGTATGCAGTGCCAGCCGCATTACATACAACAGCAGCTAACAGTGTTTTGAACACCAACCATGGGGTGCCTGGCTAACTGCTTTTTGCATACATCATCTCTTTATCCTGTGAGGGCTGTGTTATTATTTAGTTTTTTATTACCATCAAAACTCCATTTTATAAATGAGGAAACTGAGGCACAGAGAGGTGAAGAACGTAGATAAGGTCAAAGAGCTTATAAGTGTCTCAGATTCATCCCCAAGCCAAAGGCTCATTGAGAGATTTTGCACACACTCTCAGCTCCATGGAGAGATTCCCTCCTGCACACACGTGTGCGCCCACAGGTGCACACAGATGCACACACAAATACGTCCAGGCCACAGCCCTGTGCTCCTGGATGCCCGCCCAGCCTAGCGAAGGGGCTCAGAGGGCCGGTGCCGGGCCAAGGGCAGGGCAGGGCAGGCGGGAAGGGTCAGGCGGGCTCTGAGACTGGGGCTGCCGCTCCCTGTCATCAGGCTTCTCCAGCTCTGTCAGGGTCTGGAAACGCTCTCCTTTCACGTAGTCTGCCTGCCCCGTGCAGTCTCCACCACAGACTATGACTCACAGAAAGGAAGCAAAGATCTCCCACAACCCTCTGGCATGGCAGGCCCTGAGCCGGCTCCTTAGAAACAGCGTCATCCCTGGAGAGGCTCATAGGGTGCCCAAGTCACCCAGAGGTGGAAAGGAGTTCCAATTTAGGTGTGTTAGACCATCTGGCCCAACGTGTCCCTCGCTGCCCAAGTGTCTTACCAGAAGCCCCAACCCAAGACCCCTCTTTGTCTGAGAGAGGATGGTCCAGCCGCAGGGAGCAGGGGCGGGATCGGAGGGCAAGGCCTGACCTGAGCTCACACCGTCAGTGGAGGGGGAGCTGGCACCAGGGCTGGGGGTGGGGATGGGCCACAAGAGCATCTCTCCTGCCAGAGCTGAACTTGAGGCTGGTTGAAGGTCAGTCTGGAGGTTTGGAGAAACCTTGTCTGGACACTGGCCCTCTTTGCCAGCTCTGTCAGAGCAGAAAGAGCCCGTGGAAGGGAGGGGCCTGCTGGGAGTCAGGTGTCCAGACCAGGCCTGAGTTCTGAGCAGCAGGTGAGTTTGTGTGCGCTGTGTCCCTGTGCTGGCATTCACACACATGCATGGCTGGACAGGAGTGCTTTGAGTGCAGCTGGGGCACAGGGGCAAGGGGCTGGGGCACAGGGGCAAGGGGCCGGGGCACAGGGGCAAGGGGCTGGGGCACAGGGGCAAGGGGCTTGTGTTGCTATGTGTGCACGTGTGTTTGGGTGCACTTGCACATGCATATGTGTGTGTGTATCTAATGCTACCCCCACTGTACCTTCATGTGTGCCCAACCTGCTTTGGTCTATGAAACCCCATCTCTTCCAGGGTCTCATTTGATCCCCACCACAGAGCTGTGAGGAGGCATGGTAGGGGTCATGGAGAAAGGGCGGCTGAGAGGGAGCTAGGACTTCTGTGCTCGGTGAGGGGGAAGGCCTGACTGCAGGGATACGCTATGTGTGTGTAATCATGCATAAGGGAGTTCGTGTGCATGTGTGTGTATGTATGTGTGTGCGCACGCACCCGCACATACACGCTTCCTCTAGAGGGGACTGGAAGTGATGATCCCTCAGGCCCCTTCCAGCTCCACAGAGCTTGTTCCTGAAGGGCTGTGTTGGACTATTTTGGGGTCAGTTTGGGCAGGAGCATGGGTCAAGGTCTATACACAGCTGGCGAGAGTAAAAGCTTGTGTGTGCTGTGGGTGGGCTGGAGTGTCTTCTTCCACCAGACGACAGTTCCTGAAACCCCAGGTCTTAAAGAGAGAGTTGGCCGACAGCTCTCCAGGCCCCTCTGCCCACCGGACAGAGGCCTGCACTGGTGTTGGGCATAGTCTTGGGGGGCCATGAGCAGGGATCTGTGGCACCACCAGGAAGCCGATGGCTGAGCCACTATATTTGGGTTTGCCAATTTCTTGGCAGGAAAAAGATCCAAAATGTTTCCCTGAGGTTTGTCTCCAACATCCCAAACCAGTCCCTAAATCCTCCTGGCACCCTTCTCCTCCCCGACTCTTAAATCTTATTAGCGCAGACTAGGGCAGACAGACACCAACTAAATCCTTAAAACTGAGATAAGTAAAAGGTAGCCAATTGTCCCGGTCTGCCCAGGACTGAGGGGGTGCCCAGGACATGGGACTTCGAGTTTTAAAATCAGGTGACCTGGACTAGTCAGTCACCCTATTTGAGTGAGTGCAGAGGGGAGAAAGGACAGGTGCAGTGGGGACAACGTCCTGGAAACCTAAAGGCCCCTGTGTCCTCACCCCAGCGGAGGGTCTTGCTGGCTGCAGACTCCCCGGACAATCTCTTCTGTCATGGGGGTTTCGTTTCCATCTCTGTGGTATTTGGTGACTCTCAATCTGGGTCTTCCCCCAGAGCTCTCTCCTGGCTTCAGTCCCTTCGTCTGCGGGTCTGGATGACAGCACCAGGCTGTCCCATACAGAGCCGCCTCGCAGGACTCCAGTGAAACCATTATGTTCCCTGAGCCTCGTTCTCCTGTGTTCCTCTTTCGGTGAGCAGCCTTACCACCCACCGGTCACCCAGATGCACATCTGGGCTCCTCTTTGATCCCTCCCTCTCCCTCACCTCCCACATCCAGCCCTGTCAGTTCCATATACAGTACTGCTGCTCTCTCACCCCTGCCGCCATCACACTGATACCAGGAGCCTCCCCTGGCCTCCCTGCCTCCAGCCATTGCGCTGGGTTCATCTAGACCAGGGGTCCCCAAACTACGGCCCGCGGGCCGCATGTGGCCCCCTGAGGCCATTTATCCGGCCCCGCTGCACTTCCAGAAGGGGCACCTCTTTCATTGGTGGTCAGTGAGAGGAGCACATTGACCATCTCATTAGCCAAAAGCAGGCCCATAGTTCCCATTGAAATACTGGTCAGTTTGTTGATTTAAATTTACTTGTTCTTTATTTTAAATACTGTATTTGTTCCCGTTTTGTTTTTTTACTTTAAAATAAGATATGTGCAGTGTGCGTAGGGATTTGTTCATAGTTTTTTTATAGTCCGGCCCTCCAACGGTCTGAGGGACAGTGAACTGGCCCCCTGTGAAAAAAGTTTGGGGACCCCTGATCTAGACCATGGAGTCTGGTCCAAGATTAAGAATAAGAGAGAATGTTGGCTTGGACTTCCTTCCAAATTCTGGGTTCTGAGAACTCTTGTTGTGCCAGTTTAGCAACACTCCTTACTTATACCCTACCCTAGAGGAACTGACAGGGTCACACTAGTGTCCTTGAGGGTTTTTGTCTGGGCGGGCTGGCCACAGCCAGTTCAAGCCCCCTCTGCTCCACTCCCACCCTGCAGCTAGGGGGTCTTCGCGCTCCCCAGTGCTCTCGGGATGAAGCTGCAGCTCCTCACTTTGCTTACTAGGCCCTACATGACCAGCCCCTGTCACTCCTGGGGTGGCCCTTCTGACCATTGCTCTATCTGTTTCACTGTGCTGTTGGTTTTCTGTGTTCTGTAAAGAATGATGATGATATGTGTGTAATGATGGAGGTGAGTGTGTGGTAGTTGTGATGGTGTGTGTGTGGTGGTTGGGATGGTGTGTGTCTGTGTGTGTGTGGTGGTTGGGATGGTGTGTGTCTGTGTGTGTGTGGTGGTTGGGATGGTGTGTGTCTGTGTGTGTGTGTGGTGGTTGGGATGGTGTGTGTGTGTGTGTGTGGTGGTTGGGATGCTGTGGGTCTGTGTGTGTGTATGGTGGTTGGGATAGTATGTGTCTGTGTGTGTACAGTGGTTGCTATGGTGTGTGTGTGTATGGTGGTTGGGATGATGTGTGTGCATGTATGTGTGTGGTGGTTGGGATGGTATGTGTGTGTGTGTGTGGTGGTTGGGATGGTGTGTGTCTGTGTGTGTGTGGTGGTTGGGATGGTGTGTGTCTGTGTGTGTGGTGGTTGGAATGGTGTGTGTCTGTGTGTATGGTGGTTGGGATGGTGTGTGTCTGTGTGTATATGGTGGTTGGGATGGTGTGTGTCTATGTGTGTGTGGTGGTTGGGATGGTGTGTGTCTGTGTGTGTGGTGGTTGGAATGGTGTGTGTCTGTGTGTATGGTGGTTGGGATGGTGTGTGTCTGTGTGTATATGGTGGTTGGGATGGTGTGTGTCTATGTGTGTGTGGTGGTTGGGATGGTGTGTGTCTGTGTGTGGTGGTTGGGATGGTGTGTGTCTGTGTGTGTGGTGGTTGGGATGGTGTGTGTCTGTGTGTGTGTGGTGGTTGGGATGGTGTGTGTCTGTGTGTGTGGTGGTTGGGATGATGTGTGTCTGTGTGTATATGGTGGTTGGGATGATGTGTGTCTGTGTGTGTGTGGTGGTTGGGATGGTGTGTGTCTGTGTGTATATGGTGGTTGGGATGGTGTGTGTCTGTGTGTGTGGTGGTTGGGATGGTGTGTGTCTGTGTGTGTGGTGGTTGGGATGGTGTGTGTCTGTGTGTGTGTGGTGGTTGGAATGGTGTGTGTCTGTGTGTATGGTGGTTGGGATGATGTGTGTCTGTGTGTATGTGGTGGTTGGGATGGTGTGTGTCTGTGTGTGTGGTGGTTGGGATGGTGTGTGTCTGTGTGTGTGGTGGTTGGGATGGTGTGTGTCTGTGTGTGTGTGGTGGTTGGGATGGTGTGTGTCTGTGTGTGTATGGTGGTTGGATGATGTGTGTCTGTGTGTGTGTACAGTGGTTGGGATGGTGTGTGTCTGTGCATGTACAGTGAGTGGTTGGGATGGTGTGTGTCTGTGTGTGTGTGGTGGTTGGGATGGTGTGTGTCTGTGTGTGTGTGGTGGTTGGGATGGTGTGTGTGCATGTATGTATATGGTGGTTGGATGATGTGTGTCTGTGTGTGTACAGTGGTTGGGATGGTGTGTGTCTGTGTGTGTGGTGGTTGGGATGGTGTGTGTCTGTGTGTGTGGTGGTTGGGATGGTGTGTGTCTGTGTGTGTGTGGTGGTTGGGATGGTGTGTGTGCATGTATGTATATGGTGGTTGGATGATGTGTGTCTGTGTGTGTGTGGTGGTTGGGATGGTGTGTGTGCATGTATGTATATGGTGGTTGGATGATGTGTGTCTGTGTGTGTACAGTGGTTGGGATGGTGTGTGTCTGTGCATGTACAGTGAGTGGTTGGGATGGCATGTGAATTTGTTGGTAGGGACGGAATAGGGCTTTCAGACCCCTCACATCTATTAGTTCTATTTGTATCTGTTTTATGGGTTGGGGTTCCTTATATGACTTCCTTTGTGAGAGGCTTCTATAGTTCTAAAACATTTGTGAAGATTCAGTGCTCTAGGACTACTTGTTCTCTCCTCTTCCGTGCCAGTGGGTTCCCACCTCTGTGTGTTTACCCAAGTTCTTCTGATGGCCTCCATCTCCGTCTAAAAATGCTGCCCTCTCAAACATCCTCACCTCCAAGAAGCTCCTGGGGTCACTGCCAGGACAGGATAGCTCCCTCATCTATCCACCAGTGCCCTTCCTCTCTCCCTCCTTTGTGTTCTGGTCTTACTCGCCCACCTAGACTGAGAGCTCACTTCTGTAGCAATCTCCACACCGATACTCTTCCTTTCTCCTCTGCTGACTTGTGCACAGAGAGGAACAAAACCTTGACAGGATTGTTGGGCAGCGCACGGCCTGGTGGGGAGAGAGACAGAGGAGAATATCACGGGTCTGGTTTGGACCATCCAGATGGAAACGTCCTCCAAGCAGTTAGAGGTGTGGGTCTGGAGCTCAGGAGGAAGGTCGGGGAAGAAGACTGGGGCTCGACAGTCATCAGCATGTAGAGAAGGTTATCAGGAGAGTGAGGAGGAGGGAGGAGGGAGGGCTCTCTCATACTGTGTGCTCTGGAAGGCAGGTCCTGGCCATCTTGCTCACCACTGAGTCACCAGACACAGCACAAGGACCAACACATAAAAATAGCCACTGAAATCCTAGGTGGACAAAGGGAGGAGGCGACAAACCCGAGACCTAGGAAGAGGAACCAGAAACGTATAGATGTTAGAAAAACGGAGAGGAATGGGTTTCAAGGACAAAGCAGCCATCAGTGCTGATGTAGCAGCCATCAGTCTGGGTCAGAGCCGACAGCCCTGGTTTATATTTGGGAATGAGGAGAGCACTGGCGAATCAGGCAAGTGACATGGTGAAGGTGGAAGCCGAGGTCAGTGCCCGGTGAGCATGGAGTCAGATTTGCAGCAGTCAGGGACATCCCGAGAGCCCTTGCAGGAGAAGTGCATGAAGTGGAGGGGGAGCTGCAAAGACCCATCTGGTCAGCCTCGGACCTGGTCAGGGAGCTGGGGTCTAACTGAACGACCTTGCCTAAGTCCCCCCGGCCTCTCTCGGGGGGTCTGCAGTGACTCTCCTGCATCCTCACTAGCTGTAGTCCTCGATGAGCCTCCGCAGGACCAGCCCTCACTTGGTGCTGCTGGGACTCAGGCCCTTTGGCTCTGCTGAGGGAAGGACTTCCTACCTCGAGGAACACTGATGGGCACCCCTGTTTTTATTTTTTTATTTTTTTTATTTTTTACAGGGACATAGAAAGAGTCAGAGAGAGGAATAGATAGGGACAGACAGACAGGAACAGAGAGAGATGAGAAGCATCGATCATTAGTTTTTCATTGTGACACCTTAGTTGTTCATTGATTGCTTTCTCATATGTGCCTTGACTGTGGGCCTTCAGCAGACCGAGTAACCCCTTGCTCGAGCCAGCGACCTTGGGTCCAAGCTGGTGAGCTTTTGCTCAAACCAGGTGAACCCGTGCTCAAGCTGGCGACCTTGGGGTCTGAAACCTGGGTCCTCTGCATCCCAGTCCAACACTTTATTCACTGTGCCACTGCCTGGTCAGGCAACACCCCTGTTTTTAATTTTTTTTTTTTTATTTATTCATTTTGTTTTTAGAGAGGAGAGAGGGAGAGAGAGAAACAGAGAGGGTGAGAGAGAGGAGAGAGAGACAGAGAGAGAAGGTGGGAAGGAGCTAGAAGCATCAACTCCCATATGTGCCTTGACCAGGCAAGCCCAGGGTTTCGAACCGGCGACCTCAGCATTTCCAGGTTGATGCTTTATCCACTGCGCCACCACAGGTCAGGCAACACCCCTGTTTTTAAATGGCCCTGGGAAGTAGGTAGGTGGAGAAGAGATAACTAGTAGCTTATAGTTTTCTCCCCTCTCCTAAAGCTGAGATTTCTCTAAAGCCTCGGCACATCAGATGGAAAGGGGGAAGGCATTGGTGAGGAGCTGAGAGACTCTAGGAGCATCTAAGGTCAGAGGGGGGGTTGGTCTTGTATCCGGATGGCTCAAAAGACCCCATACCCACCTCACTGCTAGCTGGTCCTAGTCTAGTCACCCAGAGCTGCCATGGTCATCCCTAGCCCAGAGGTGACCCCCATATCAGTGGTGAGAGCTCTGAGGGAAGAGTAGGGACCCTTTGGCTCTGGCTGGCTTACTTCCTTGTTGAGTGACCGAGGGTCAGGGGGTCATTTCTCCAGTACTGTCTGTATCGTGGAGTCACCCAACTGCTTAATACCCTGACATTCTGGGGCTCCAAACTGTCCTACCAAGACCAGTAGCAGTCGCAGCATGGCACAAAAGGTCCCCAGAGATAGAGCCATCAGAAATGGGTGTGGGGACTAAAGGCTCCCCTACTATTTATTGAGGGCCTCGTAAGCACCGAGCACTGTGCTGACAGCAGATGTGCAGCCTGGGAGGCAGGAGCTTAGATTCTAGTCAAGCTCTGCCTTTAACCCACTGCATGACCTGGCTCTCCAACTTGCGTGTGTATGGGGATCAGAAGCACCAGGAGGTGACGCCAGTTGCTGGGCCCCACCCCCAGAGTTTCTGATTTAGTAGATCTGGGATGAGGCCCAATATTTGCACATTTCTAACAAGTACCCTAATGATGCTGACATTGCTAGTGGAGGGACCGCATTTTGGGAACTGCTGGCCTAGGTGCTGCCTTTCTGAGTCTGGATTTCCTCAGCTCTCCACAGGGAGACTCCTGCTGGTTCTGCCTACCCCTTCCCTAGAGGTGCTGTGAGGCTCAAATGTAAAAATCCAGGTGAATTATGGAACTTCCCAGAGATGTTTGGGACCTCAAGATCCATCTGCCTGCACTCCGCACTTGACAGGAGAGGAAACTGAGGACCAGAGACTGCTCAGACCAAGGTCACAGTCAATTTGAAGGTGACGGAACTGGAACTAAAAACCGAGTCGCCTCCACCCTTCTGGGCTCCCTCAGCCTGAATACGCTGTTTTAAGTATCTTGTCTTAGATGAAGTGACACCACATGGCTTTTGTAGAGGATGTTCTGAGTGTTCTGCCTGTGTCTCTTGGTGTTCACCATTTCTGTGCATGCCGACCTGACAGCTTCCAAGTGCCAGCCCCGCAGCCATGCCTGAGGACTTTCTTTGGCCTCAGAGCACACTCAGCCTGGGGCACGCATGCAGGAAAGTTGCCAGAGACTTAACATACATACTGCACCCCCCCCCACACACACACACATCCAGCAGATCCCAGCCACCATCTGGTAGGCACATCCCCTGCTCCCTCACCCTGGATTGGCTCATCTTTAATGCTCCTTCTATATTTTTTTAATTTTTTTAAAATTTTATTTATTCATTTTAGAGAGGAGAGAGAAAGGGAGAGAGAGAGACAGAGAGGGAGAGAGAGAGGAGAGAGAGACAGAGAGAGAAGGTGGGAAGGAGCTAGAAGCATCAACTCCCATATGTGCCTTGACCAGGCAAGCCCAGGGTTTCGAACTGGCGACCTCAGCATTTCCAGGTTGATGCTTTATCCACTGCGCCACCACAGGTCAGGCAACTCCTTCTATATTATCACCCAGAATTCCTTGCTGGAATTGAGCCCTGGCTGGTTAGAGCAGAAACTTCCAGCCCTAGCTGGTTGGCTCAATGGTAGAGCATCAGCCCAGCATGTGGATGTCCTGGATTCGATTCCCAATCAGGGCACACAGGAGAGGCGACCATCTGCTTCTCCACCCCTCCCCCTCCCCCTTCTCTCTCTCTCTTTCTCTCCTCTCTCTTCCCCTCGTACAGTCATGGCTCAATTGGTTCGAGTACATCAGCCCTGGGTGCTGAGAATGGCTCAGTGGAGCCTCTGCCTCAGGTGCTAAAAATAGCTTGGGTTGTAAGCATGGCCCCAGATGGGCTGAGATGGCGGTTGTCAGGTGGATCCCAGTTGGGGCATATGCAGGAGTCTGTCTTTCTCCCCTTCTCTCACTTGGAAAAGAAGAAAGAAAAGAAACTTCCTTGATAACACACCCTTTACTTTTTTCCCTTCCTTGTCTCACCTTCCAGTACCTTAATAGTGTTTCTTCTGATCACCTTTCAAATTAACCGCTTGTCTCAAATCCTCATTTCTGGGTTTGTTCCTGGGGATCCCAGATACAGACAGTAAAATAATAATTACCATTTATTGAATACCTATTATGTGTCAGTATCATGCACATATGTCCTCATGTGATCCTCATGACAACCTTTAGAAGTGGGCATTATTACCTCTGTGTCACTTTGGGGGTTACTCAGATTTAGAAGGAAGATAGTCTGACCAAGGATTGATAAGCTTTCAATCCACAAGGGGGGGCCTGGATATCCCCCCCCCCCTGGGGGCCCAGCCCCACTGGATGGTCACAGCCAGAGAAGAAACAGTGTGGGGCACTTTTGAGCCCTGAAACTGTCCCCACAGAGACATCATTAATGGTGGCAAAAGTAGAATTCCTTCCAAGGGCCTCACATGAGGATACCGATGAAGGAGCCAGACCCAGAGAAGGAGAACAGACAATGATCTTATGGTGACTGTGACTTACAATCTGGTTTGTGGCTTGTAATGCGGGTGGCCTTGGCCAGGCAGGTTCACACTGGATTTAGGCAGACGGCAGAGGAACTGCGGAGCCGGAAAGCGTTGGGCCATTTCCCATTTAATCGATTCTCACAACGGTGGGCAAGCAAACAGGCAGGGGAGAACCTCTTCTCACAGCAACAGGCGAACAAACGGCAAACGGCTCCTCACAGTGGCGGGCAAGCAATCCGCCCTGAGGGAGGCACCCGTGGCCTTACAGTCTATATACACGGGGCTCTGCCACGTGCTCATGCACTAGTCATGCAAAGTGCAAGCAAACAAGCCTAACACAGCTGTTTTCCCAACACAGCTACTTTGGGGAAGAATAACTGAGGAATTCTTTGAGAGGGATAAGTTCCTGCTTTTGTAGAAGGCTTAGTTAGGGTCACTGTCTTTTGGACAAGTAGAACGCCGGTGGCCGAGGCCAGGCAAGTTCACCTTGGATTCGGGCAGACGTTAGAAAAACTGCGGAGCCAGAAAGCACTGGGCCATTCCATTTAATAATCTCACAACGGCAGATGAGCACACAGGCAGGGGAAACACCCTTTCAGGTGAACATACAGCAAAATGGCCCCTCATAGTGACAGACAGACAGGCAACCCACACACCCACACACCCACACACCCACACACCCACACACCCACACACCCACACACCCACACACCCACACACCCACCATCCCCCATCTCTCATCTCTCTCAAGCACAAGTACCCATAGCCTTATATAGGCTATACACACATGCCCCTGCCATGTGCTCACGCAAAGTGCTTGCAGCCGTTAAACCTGCGAGCAAGCCTAATACAGCTGCCCCACAAGAATGGGACTCCACCTTGTAGTCACAGGCTGGTGGAGCCAGGCAGTGTTTAACGTCATATATTCTTGTGTGGACAGAAGATGGTCTTTGTGTACGAAAGTGCAATGTTTTATTTTAGATTTAAGTTTCAAAGCATGTTTGCAGAGCAAATAGTATTGTTATATAAAAAGAAAGGCCCACTTTAGACTTCATAGTGGGTGCATTTTCCCTAGTGGGAACTTTGAATTTATTTCCCCATCTCTGGCCTCGGTTTCCTCATGCATACCAAGCAAGGCAGCTGCATGGGCCCCAGGCTCTCTGAGGTCCCAGGGCTGACAGGGCCGGTGGCTCTCTTGGGGCTGCTTGGCAAGTCTAGGCAGGTTCCTGCCCTAGTCTCGCCTAGAAGCACATCTGTAATTGAGCCTGCAGGGTGGCTGTGACAGGCACAGCCTGTAAATCTCCACTGGGGAAGCAGCCCAGGGAGATAAATTATGCTGCAGCTGGCTCCTCCTGGCGTTCCGGGAGCAGCCTGTGTCTGAGGGTAACGTGGAGAGAAGGGCTGACAAAGTCATTCCTCATCGATGAGATACTCAATAGGGTGGGGGGCATGAGGACCCAGGCCACCTCTGCGGGGCAGAAAAGAGAGGTCACAGAGTGGGGTTTGTTGTTCAGAGTCCATGAACAAGAGCATATGGTGATTTAAGCAAAACAGTGACTTGGTCAGAATGCATGTACTGTCATGGAGTGCTGACATGTCTCTCTCCTCCCCTGGGTTCTGAGGCCAAACACTGAGTCAGAACTGAGTCAGCTTAGTGAGACTGGGAGAGGGTACGTATCACTGAATACAAATAAGAGAAATATTAAAAAGAGCTAATATTGAGTGCTTATTCTGGGCCAGACCCTATGATTATTTTGTTTTACATGTATTATTTATTCCTCACAACAATCCCAGGAGGTAGGTACTGTGGGGCAGCTGTGTTAGGCTTGCTCGCTGGTTTACTGGCTGCAAGCACTTGGTCTGATTAGTGTGTGAGCAGGTGGTAGCGCCACATGTGTGCATGGCCTATGTAAGGCTGCGGGGGCTTGTGCTTGGGGAATGCGGATGCGTGGATTTCCTGCCCACCACAGGAGGGGCCATTATGCTGTTTGTTTGCCTGAGAGGCGGTTTCTCCTGCCTGTGTGCTTGTCCGCTGTTGTGAGACTTTATTAAATGAAATGGCCCAACACTTTCCAGCTCCGCAGTTTTCCTATCGTCCACCCAAATCCAATGTGGACCTACCTGGCCTCGGCCACCGGCATTGCAGTACCTCACGATAGAGTTGAGAACACATGTCCATGGCACAGAGAGGTTAAGTAACTTGCTCAGGGTGACTCAGCTAGTAAGTGGCTGAGCCAGAATTTAAACCCAGGTCATTTGACTCCAGAGCTTGTGCCCTGAATCACTCTGCAAGCTGATCAATACAGTAGTGAGGACAACAACAACTTATGTGTCAGAAACCTGTCACGGGAACTAGAGGAAGAATTAACGAAGGCTGGACAAGGAGTTCCTTGTGGGGAAAAGAGCTGTGGTTAGGCTTGCTCACTGTGGTTAGGTTTCCCGGCTGCAAGCACTTTGCATGATTAGTGCGTGAGCACGAGGTGGAGAGCCACGTGTGTGTCTCTGTGAAAAGCTATGGGCGCTTTTCCTCGGTGGTGGTCTCCCAGATCGCTCTCCCGCCACCGTGAGGGGCAGTTCCCTGAGTCCCTCAGCTGCCACCGTGAGGGGCGGTGTTCCTGATCCCTTGCCCTCCACTGCAAAAAGCTGAAAAGCCGAAAAGCCTTTGCTTATTTGCTTGCCTGTCTCTCTGAGCCTCCAATAAACGGTTAATGGCCCGGTGCTTTCTGGCTCCACAGTTCCTCTACCGTCTGCCCGAGTTCAGTGTGAACCTGCCTGGCCTCGGCCACCAGCATTACAGTTCCCAGGCAGGCTGGCAGAGGGAACGAGTGCAAAGAGAAGGGGCTGAGAAAGGTCATTGCACGTTAAGGAATAATACCCTTGGGGAGGCTGAAGCATGGAGGGGCTGCACGCTGGGAGACGGGTCTGGAGCGGGAGGCAAGGCCAGAGCCTGTGAGCCTCGGTGCCAGGCTGAGAATCACAGGCTCTATCCTGTGGGCAGGGGTCGGGCAGTGACAGGGCCAGGTAGGAGGACCGCACCACCTCTCACTAGCTCTGTAAGTGACAAGGCACTCCCCTCGTAGGACCTCATCTGTAAAGCAGGGGTGACAATGCCTGCCAAATTCTATCTCGGCGTTTGGGCAAGGACTAGTAAGGCAACAGACAAAAAGGATTTGAAAAACCTGAGAGATTTGACAAAGGCAGGTTGGTGGGTTGGGCGGAAAAAGCAAACAGTCTGTAGGTGTGAATGTAGCCAGCTGTTTCCCATAGAGGTAATCAGATTCATTCCAGCTTTTATTGTTATTAGAAATGATGCTGGCCCTGGCTGGTTGGCTCAGTGGTAGAGCGTTGGCCTGGCGTGCAGGAGTCCCGGGTTCAGTTCCCGGCCAGGGCACACAGGAGAAGCACCCATCTGCTTCTCCACCCCTCCCCCTCTCCTTCCTCTCTGTCTCTCTCTTCCCCTCCCGCAGCCAAGGCTCCACTGGAGCAAAGTTGGGCCGGGTGCTGAGGATGGCTCTGTGGCCTCTGCCTCAGGCGCTAGAATGGCTCTGATTGTGGCAGAGCGACGCCCCCAGATGGGCAGAGCATCGCCCCCTGGTGGGCATGCCGGGTGGATCCCGGTAGGGCGCATGCGGGAGTCTGTCTACCTCCCCGTTTCCAGCTTCGGAAAAAAAAAAAAAAGAAAGAAATGATGCCTTTCGCTCCACTACCTCGCCTGAGGATCCTCAGACCTTTAAAGTTAGATGTAATTATTCCCATCTTACAAATGAAAACACTGAGGCAGAGAGGTGACAGGAGCCAACCCAGCCCTGCAGGCTGGAGGGCAGAGTCGATGCAGCCTGAGTTTCTGGCTGCGGGAGGGGAAGAGAGAGACAGAGAGGAAGGAGGGGGAGGGGTGGAGAAGCAGTTATTTATTCAAATAAATAATGGGATTTCAAAAACTGAGAAATGCCTGTAAAGTACTTAACAGAGTCTTGACACAATGCTCTATAAATGAGAGCTTTCGTTATTATACATATTATTCTAAAGCAGTTTTTAAGAACTCTGTTTCTTTGTGGAAAACAATTCTCCCCCAAAGTTAAATGCTCCTTGATGGAGCTGAAGAGGAAGAGGCTAAAGCAAGTGACGCTTCTTAGCCAGAAAATAAGTTTCACGGGGCCGACGCCTGCCTTTGACTTGACGCCCGCTGAGGCCGCACAGTCAGCTGAGGCCAATGCCCGGGCACCTGCAGGAGCAGGGCTGCTTCGCTGGAGAGGGAGGCTGGCCTGGTCAGGAAGGGCCTTGAGTGCACAGCAGCCCACAGCCTGTCCTGAAGCCTGTCTCCGCTCCTGCCGGCTGAGTCACCTTGGCCAGTCATCGAACCTCTGAGCCATCCGATGTTTTCATTTGACAAATGAGGATGATAATATTCATCTGCATTGCAGGGCTATTATGAAAGTTGTAAGAGAGTTATGTGGTAGCTATACTATCATCAGGTCTTTATCTTCATTATTAGAAGGCATTTTGGCTTTATCCTGGGACAGTGGGGGCCAGTCAAAGGCTGTCTGCCTGGTGTGGTAAGGTGGGATTTTATGGGATAAAAAGGTCACCCTGGAGGTCAGTTCAGACAGGGGACTAGAGGGGGAAAATGGGTGGAATCTGAGGATTCTCTGTGTGACCCTGCCCACTCCCATCCCATTTGACCTCTCCGAGCAGCACCCTTAGCCATGAATTGAACTAACCTAGCAAAAAGATGGTTGTGCATTGTGGCAGGAAAACAAAATCTGAATGTAACTAACAGAGCTTTACCTTATCCACTTGCCTGGGATGGTATTTATGCTAATCCTATTCCAAGCAAAAGCAACTCAGACTAATAAAAGCCACGCCTGAGCTCGGGACTGCACACCATCTGTCAGTCCGCACACTTGGGATTAGCCTTTCCTAGTAGTGTAGACTGTAGACTGTGCTGCTTGGCCCCATGGGTTCTCGTGGGCCAGCCAGGAGGTGCGGAGCGGGAGCCATTCATTCGTTCACATGCACCTCATTCAGCATGTATGTATGGGGCCCTCCTGGGGCCAAGCCCTGTGCCAGGTACTGGAAGAGCCAGAGGAGACACAGACAAGCTTGCTCCTTCCACGAAGGGTGTGCTCTGTTGTGGGAAGCAGAAAAATAAAGTAAATAAACGAGCATGTTAAGATCAGGTGGTGCTAAATCCTGTGAAGAGAAAAGCACTGATGTGGCAGAGAGTGACCTGGACAGTGGGGGACTAATGAGAGGATGGCCAGTGAAGACCTCCATGAGAACTGACAAGGTGGCAGCCCGGGGTTGGCAGCCTGTGCCAGGCAGAGGGAAAAACGGATGCTCAGGTGCCAAGGAAGGGCCACAGTTGGCATGTCTGAGAGACAGAAGGCCTGAGCGGGTCAAGCCAAGGGTAGGAGTCAAGATAGAAACAGTACCAGAGGTCAAGACATGGGAGACCTTGTTGGCCAATGCAAGGACTTGGTGTGATGGGCACCACTGGAGAACTTCGAGCAGGGGAGGGACATGACTTGAAGTAGGTTTTAGATGTTTTAGTCAGAACTGCTAGATGGAGAACCGATTACAGGAGCGACAAGAGCGTCCTTGAGGAGACAAAGTAGGAGGCTCTGACACTGGGGTCGGAGCCAAGTAGGACTGGGGTTTATTTTGGAGGTAACGAGAGTAAGTTAAAGAGGGTAGAGTACCTAGCATAACCTCTAGCACACAGCAGGCGCTCACTACATGGTGGCTGGCATTTTGACTTTTAATCCTCCTCTGCCAAATAACTTCCCACAATAATACCTTTTAAACAAAATCCTGAGCCTGACCTGTGGTGGCGCAGTAGATAAAACATTGACCTGGAATGCTGAGGTCGCTGGTTCGAAGCCCTGGGCTTGCCTGGTCAAGGCACATATGAGAGTTGATGCTTCCTGCTCCTCCCCCCTTTCTCTTTCTCTCTTTCTCTCTTTCTCCCTTTCTTTCTCTCTCTCTCTCTCTCTCTCTCATTCTCTCCCCTTGATAAAGGAACGAATAAAAAAATTAAAAATCCTGATATCTGATCATCTCAAGTACTGACCGGGGGGCCCCTGTGACAAGATTCATTTTCCTTTGTGTGCTGGCCTCAAGTTATGTCTTCCATGGGCTGCTTTCCTGTGAAGTGAACCTCTTGCGGGCCATGCATTTTCTGGCTCTGAAGCAATCCAACCCTTAGTGCTTCCTCAGGGAGCCTTGCTCTCTGCAGCAGGCAGGAGGGGATGGGGATCTTGCATGTATAAGAGACTTCCTGACCCAGCACCAACTTCAGAACCACGAGAAACCCATGGCTTGGGTGAGATCCTAAGCGTGGACACAGGCACGAGTCTCACCTGGTCTCATTCACTCTCAGTGCATGTGTAACAAGTTCCTGCTCTGCTCCAGACTCTGTGTGGAGGACACAGGAGTGAATCGGATACAGTCGTTGCCCTGCAGTTCACATTAAGGTGGAAGGGGAAATATAAATAATGCCTGATGGTGTTCTAGGTGCTCGATATTTGTTGATGAACAGTTACCCACATAGTGAGTAAGCCCTTGATACCTATAATTTTACTTAGGTATTTCCTTATCTCAAAATCTTTAAAATTCTCACCTGACCAGGCAGTGGCGCAGTGGATGGTGTGTTGACCTGGGATGTTGAGGATCCAGGTTTGAAACCCTGAGGTTGTCGGCTTGAACAAGGGCTCATCTGGCTTGAGCATGGGCTCACCAGCTTGAGTGCAGTGTCATTGGCTTGAGTGTGGGATCACAGACATGACCCCATGCTCGCTGGCTTGAGCCTAAAGGTCGCTGGCTTGAGCAAGGATTCACTGGCTCAGCTGGAGCCCCGTGGTCAAGGCACATATGAGAAAGCAAGCAATGAACAAGGTGCCACAAAGAAGAATTGATGCTTCTCACCTCTGTCCCTTCCTGTCTGCCTGTCCCTGTCTATCCCTTTCTCTCTTGCTTAAAAAAAATAAATTTTAAATTCTCCAAGTAGAAATTCCCAGCCTAGAAAAGACTGGCCCCACCTTCTCCTGTCTCACATTCTTCCCTCCTGCACTTTGGCTCCAGACACATTATCTTTATTGTTCCTACTCTTTAACATTCCTCTGCCTTGCAGCACATACAAACCTGTCCTTGTACCCAGAATACCAACCACTTCTCCCATTCACTACATGTTAAACTCCTATAAGCCCAGCTCAAAAAGTAGCATCTTTGCAAAGCCTTCCTGATTCTCCCAAGACCAGGCCCCTCCACAGGCCTCCCTCCATTCTGCTCCCATGGTCCCCAACTCAGCCCTCCATTATGTCAGATGTTTATAGATCGGTGACTGTGAGCTCTGATACAGAGTCATTTCCTGGTTCATCTCAGTGGCCCGGGGCCTATTACAGGGCCTTACACAGAGAAAGGAGATATTCCAGAAGCATTTTCATTCATGGTGGTGATAAGGACAGTAGTATAGACAGATGTGAGAGACGAGAATGAGGCCAGGGAGGTCAGCAAACGCCTGGTAGGGTACGGCCTTGACTGCCAGGCCTTAGGGTAAATTTCAGCCACTGGAGAAAAATCTGAAGAAGAATAGGAAAAGACTAGGTCATGGGAAACAAGTAAATGCTGAGAAATTGTCCCAGGCAGAGAAGACTGGAGAGGCATGGTGACTTAAGTGCAATGTGGTATCCTGGATTGAATCCTGGAACAGGAAAAGAATAGAAAAACCAATGCCCACTTCAAAGAGACGAAAGAGCAGGGCAGGAGAACTATTTGGGGTTGTGATAGGGGATGTAAATATTGATGATGTTTATGTGATATTCTCAAAAACTATTAGCTCTGGGTTCATTTCCCAACATAAATAAGAGAAGATAACCCTTGCCATTTAGAACTTAAGGTCTATTAATAGGTAAAAAAAAAAAAAAAAAAAATCCTGTACTTCTATAAACATACAAAGATCATCCCCTTCTTCAATTCTGAAACCATTCCATGAAACATTCTATTCAGATGGGGAAATTGAGGCCTGAAGAGTTAAAATCGCTTGTCTCAGGTTGCTAGTTGAACAGCAATAAGCCAATGATTATCCTACTCAAAAGTAGGCATGAAGAGTTGCGAAGGAAAATGTCTTGCCAGTCATATAGTGTTTCTCACATAGCACAGTTGTCAGTGTGGTTTTTGCATTAAAATACATGAATTTATATTCACTGAAAAAAATCAGATTAGATTAGAACCCAAAGTATAGAATAAATATATGTGAGTTGATACTGATATTAAATAAATAAATAAGGCGGAGCAAATCTTCCTTTGGAAAGAATTCCAAATAATATAAGTACTCTACCCTCCCCCAGCAATTTAATTCCCCCACCTTTAACAGGGTCTGGACTTAATGACTCGCCTTCAAAGAATAGAGTAAGAAAAGGAAAAAATTGTAACTTTCGAGTGGAGAGCCCTGGCAAACACTACCTTCCCCACGCAATCAAGGTGAAACATCACCAGTGATAAATGATGTGGATGTCATGTACCCCCTGATGAGAGGTGACAAGAAGGGCACTTCACCTCTGTGGTATTCCTCCCCAAACACATAACCCTCGTTTAGACATGAGGAAGTTGTAGCATCCACCGGGTACGAGAACAAATGTTGGAGACTTTCAGGAGTTAAGATGTTACTTTATTGGCCAGTTTAACCTGCGCAGGGGCGAACTCCCGAGATGTCCGGAGACACCTTGCCCACAAGGAGCTGCAAATGGGAGCTGCCCTGGAGCTTACAGCCAGGCCCTTATATATCCTAAGTGAGCAAGCATAGACAGAAGCAGATGTGGCAGTTTAGCTATTGGCTAGGGAGGTCACACGCAGCATAGCAACAGGGGCCGGCATAGCAACAGGGGCCGGTTTTAGCTTAGTGGCGAATTTCAAACCTAAACTTCTGATAAGGGTCTCTGACCTTCTTTGTTCCCAGCCTCACAGGAGCCATATCAGCACTTACTGTTCCTGCAATAGTTACACTCTTTGGCAGCTCCAGTACTCCCTGAATCTAACATTCCCCTATCTCTTTTGGGCATAAATCAAACCCTTGATTCTTCATCATTGGGGAGAATGGTATAAGGCTGGGGCTCATGAGAATTTTCTACTTTAGCTGTAGCTATAAGCTAATTGGGTCTTATACACTGGCTAGTGATTAGCCTACTACGCCTCTCACAATGGTCAGCGATGAGCTCAGGGGGAGAGGGGTATTTATAGGCGAAACCTACAAGGTTACAATGTTTTCAGCACATTTGTACAATATCTTTGCAAAAGTACACAAGCACACACTGTTTTAAGATAATAAACTGCTTTCCTGCAATATCTGCAGGGCTGATACACAAGGAACGTGTCCTGCCTTGTATTTTTCTTCTTTGTACTAACTTCTTATAACTTACACAAACCTTCTGCAACTTACATAAACCTTTAACTTTTATGCACTTTCTTATCTAGAAATAACTGGCCTTCATAACAACTTGCTTTTCCCTTTTCTTTTCAAAAGTACCTCTATACTTTATACTTTCTATTATCAAAACTATACAATTCCTTTCTAGTCAAAACTTTTTATTTAAAAATCTTTAACCTTTAGTAACAATTAAGTTGACTTTCTTTTTATCCTAGTTTCTCTTTTCCTAAAGCCTGATTAAAAGAGTCCTTAGTTAGTTCCTCTAGGCATTAGCCATGCGTGGACCAGTTAACTTCTGGTTTGTGGCTGAAGCAGGGCATGCTGTCCTTCTCAGGGTCAGCTTACAAGGGTTGGCGGAGTCAGTCTTCACTGTCCACAAAGGTGTCTCTGCTGGGACTGTAAGCTTCAGCTGGCTGCGGTGGACCCAGGCAGGTATGCCTTCTACCTTGGCAATAGTGGGAGTGCTCAGGATCATGGTGTGTGGACCCGTCTACGCGGGAGTCAGTCCTTGGGTGGTGTACTTCTAGAAGTTCCTCTTGGACAGTCTTTGAACAGTCCGCTGAGTAACCTGTAAAACCTTCTTATGTCCTACTTTCTACAGCACAGACGTATCTCTTGATGGGGCCGGGAAGCCTGGCAGGCTTTCAGTTCAATGACCTTTCTTTCTACTCTGAAGCAGGGCCTGCAAGGACTTGAGGAAATTATGATTAGAAATCTCTAGTTCCCCTCTGGTCAATCGAGGTACAAGGGGCATAGGTTGCCCAAGTAAGATTTCATAAGGGGTCTATTTATTGAGATAGGGGGTACATCTGGTTCTAAAAAGGGCGAAAGGGAGGAGCTCAACCTAGTTTTCGCTGGTCTCCCCTCTCAGCTTAATTATAGTTTCCTTTAGAATCCTGTTCATTCTTTCTACCTGTGCTGAACTTTGGGGCCTATAAATGCAATGTAATTTCTAATTAATACCTAACTTCGTGGCTAATTCTTGAGATATCCTGGATATGAATGCAGGTCCATTGTCTGATCCTAGGGCTAGGGGAATGCCATGTCTAGGTATGATTTCCCTTAATAAGACTTTGCAGACTGTGGAAGCAGCCTCTCCTCACGTGGGGAATGCTTCCACCTATCCTGAGGTGTCTAATAATACTAGTAGATACTTATAACCTGACTTCCTAGGGGTTATATCTGTGAAATCTATTTCCTACAGTTCTCCCGGAGCTTTCCCCCGATACCTCATAAAGGGGGGTAGCTTCTTATTCTGTGCATTTACTCTGGCACAGATGCTGCACCTCGAGACAATGGAGTGGACAATATCTCTGATGTTGGGCCCTACATAATACTTCCTGATAAGTTGTTCTAGCTTGTTTTGTCCTAGATGGGTACTAGTATGAATACTTCCTACTATTTCTCTTACTATTCCCTGGGGTAAATAGAGCCGGGAGTCTGGAAGCTCTATCTCTCCCTGTTGATTTTTCTTCCCTTTTAACTACATCTCTTCCTGCTCTTCTTCTGGGGAATATCTAGGATCCGGAGGTAGCGTTGGCTTAGGCAGCAATGGCAGAAGGCTTTCTTGTGGCCTAGTGGCTGCCCCTCTTTGGTGTCCTTTGCAGTGGATGATTGCAACTTTGGTAGGTAGCCAAATGGCGTTTAGGAGGGCAAGAATTTCATTGCGATTTTTAATGTCTTTCCCCCTGCTGTCTGTAAGCCTCTCTCCTTGTATATGGCTCCATGGACATGGGCAGTGGCGAATGCATACCGGCTGTCAGTATAGATGTTGGCAACTTTTCCCTCTGCTATCTGTAAGGCTCAGGTTAGTCCTATTAGCTCTGCCCTTTGTGCAGATGTTCCTGCGGGCAGTGCTTTCTGCCACAGGACCTTATTTTCCATGGCCACTGCTGCCCCTGCATGTCGCTGTCCATCCTTAATAAAACTGCTCCTGTCAGTAAAGAGGGTCAGGTCTGCCTTCCCATATACTTGATCCTTAATTCCGGGCGGGAGCCAGTCACTGTGTCAAGGATTTGTTTGCAACTGTGGACTAAAGTGGAGTCGCTGGGTTCAGGGCAGCAGTTTTGAGGAACTGAACAGATGGAGGGTTCAGCAGCTGAGCCTGATACTGCATTAGCCGCACATTAGATAGCCACCAGTCAGGAGGTGCTCGCAGCACTTGCTCTACGTAGTGCTCCTCAATGACTTTGATGTCCTGCCCTAAAGTTAATTTACCAGCCTCCTTGACTAGTATGGAGGTGGCAGCAAGTGCCCTCAGACATGTTGGCCATCCCGAGGCTACAGGATCAAGTCTCTTGGACAGATAGGCAACAGGCCTCTTCTACAGCCCAAGTTCCTGGCTCAGTACTCCTAAGGCTACCCCTCCTTTTTCTGCTATAAATAGCTGAAAGGGTTTGGCCAGATCTGGCAGGGCCAAAGCCGGGGCAGCCGCCAGGGCCTCTTTCAGCACTTGGAACGCTTGCTTCTTCTTATCTGTCCATGTGAACTACTCTTCCTTACCCTTGGTCAGTTCGTGCAGGGGTTCAGCTAGTTCTGCAAAGCCTAATATCCACAATCGACAGTATCCTACTGCACCCAGGAATTCTCGTACCTGTCTCTTGTTAGTAGCCTCGGGGATCTGCAAGACCATCTGAATTCACTGGCTGGATAATGTCCTTTGCCCTCCCTGTAAGTTATAACCTAAATAACTTACAGTTTGCGTCACAATCTCGGCCTTCTTGGCGGAGCCTCGATACCCCATTTGCCCGAGATCTTGTAGCAGGTCCAAGGTAGCTTCCTCATACTCTCCTTCGTCCTTGGCAGCTATGAGGATGTCATCCACATACTGGAGCAGTACAATTGACGGATGGGAGAAGCAGAAAGCCTGCAGATCTTTGCTGAGGGCTTCATTAAAAATGGTGGGGGAATTCTTAAACCCTTGTGGTAGTCTGGTCCAAGTGAACTGCCCTACCAGTCTATTTCCTGGGTCATTCTATTCAAAGGCAAAGATCCCTTGGCTCTGAGGTGCCAGGGGAATACAAAAGAAGGCATCCTTTAAATCCAGGGCAGAATAATAGGTATGAGTTGGAGGCAATGAGCTCAGTAAGGTATACGGGTTGGGCACCGTGGGATGAATAGTCTCTACCTGTGCATTCACCTCCCGCAAGTCCTGGACCGGACGATAGTCTTGGCTCCCCGATTTCTGGACATGAAGCAGTGGGGTGTTCCAGGCTGATTGGCACCTTCGAAGGATGCCTGCCTCCAGCAGACGTTGCAAGTGCCGGGTGATTCCCTGTTTAGCTCGGGCTGGGACCGGGTACTGCCTGATCTTAACCGGTCTAGCAGTGCTAAGCAGTTGCACCAGGACAGGCGATTGGTGAGCAGCCAAACCTGGGGGGTTGGTTTCCGCCCAAACCTCAGGTACCCGGGCATGCAGGGCGTCTGGAACCCTTTCCTCAGCCTCCTTACCTTCTAGGACGGTGGCAAGTAAGTGTTCTTCAGACAGTAGGACAATTACTTCTATGCTGACCTCTGCCTCAGGATCTAGAAGGGTATATACTCTATAAGCCCCTATGAGTCTCTCTAGAAAGGCTGCTGGGGATTCCTCTCTTCCCTGGATGACTTCACTTACCTTGCTAAAGTTGATTGACTTTCTAGCTGCTGCCTTGAGCCCCCCCAACAGAGCCCAGCGATACTGGAGGAGCACGTCCCTTCCCCCAGTGGTATTAGGGTCCCAGGTAGGAGGTTGAGACGGGAGAACGTCTTCTATTTCCCTTCGTCCCTCCTAAGTTTCCCTTTCTTCTCCTAAGTTTCCCTTTCTTCTCCTAAGTTTCCCTTTCTTCTCCTAATTCCGCCTTAGCAGCTTCTCTCATTATTCTGTCCCTTTCTTCAGAAGTGAAGAGGGTTTGTAAAATCTGCTGACAATCGTCCCATGTGGGCTGATGGGTCCAAAAAAATGGTCTCAAGGAGAAATATTAGTCCCTGAGGTTTCTCGGAAAATGGGGGATTCTGATGTTTCTAATTGTATAAATCACTAGTGGAAAAAGGCCCATAGATGAGGCGAGGAGGTGCCCGTGGGCCAGCATCTGGTGCCAGCGGTGCCTCCCAGAGAGGCAAAATAGCTGCGCCTCCTGGAGGAGGAGGCAAAATGGCTGCCCTCCCGGAGGAGGAGACAAAATGGCTGTATCTACCCACACATCCATATACAGGTATTGGTCTGGGTGGGGAGCCCTATAGACCGTGGCTCTGACAGCAAACAAAATTGGAAGGTCAAAAGTGCCCTCTGTGGGCCGTCCTACATTAAATGCAGGCTATTCCAGCTGGCTCAAGGTCGGGAGGAAACCTGGACTTGGCTGCGGACCTCCGTACCCCTGAGCCCTCTTCTGGAAATCAGAAAAATTCTTCAACAGGCACTCGAGCAGGGATCCTGGCACAGACTCCTGTTGTCCCATCCTAGATGAATCAGGAATAATGAGAAAGGGTAGGATACAGGCAACACACACTATTAACACAAGGAACACACTTGTCTCTCTCACACTCAACTCAGTCATTTGAGCTCAGACAAAACGCAGCGCAGCGCAAAACGGATTCTAATGTGACCGGTCACTCTAAAGTTAACAAATCCAAATATCCAAATTTCAGAGAGCGGCGTCCCGCTTCTGAAAGCCCTGGGTAGGTTACCAGCGGCGTCCCACCTACTACCTCAGGTTTATATGCTCCGGAGCCCAAAACCAAACCAAATGAGGATCCTCCGTGAATACTTACTCAGCTCGAGCTGTCCTTCCGGTCTCTAACCCAAAACTCCGCCAAGGGAGAATCCCGGACGAGCCCCCAAAATGTAGCATCCACCGGTACGAGAACAAACGTCGGAGACTTTCAGGAGTTTAGATGTTACTTTATTGGCCAGTTTAACCTGCGCAGGGGCGAACTCCCGAAATGTCCGGAGACACCTTGCCCACAAGGAGCTGCAAATGGGAGCCGCCCTGGAGCTTACAGCCAGGCCCTTATATATCCTAAGTGAGCAAGCATAGACAGAAGCAGATGTGGCAGTTTAGCTATTGGCTAGGGAGGTCACACGCAGCATAGCAACAGGGGCCGGCATAGCAACAGGGGCCGGTTTTAGTTTAGTGGCGAATTTCAAACCTAAACTTCTGATAAGGGTCTCTGACCTTCTTTGTTCCCAGCCTCACAGGAGCCATATCAGCACTTACTGTTCCTGCAATAGTTACACTCTTTGGCAGCTCCAGTACTCCCTGAATCTAACAGAAGTCAGCAGCCAAACCCAAACTGAGGAGCATTCTACAAAATGCCTGGCCAGCACTGCTCCAGACTGTCCAGGTCATGGGAAACAAGGACAGGCTGAGAAACGGTCTCAGAGCAGAGGAGACTAGAGAGGCATGGTGATCAAAGGCAGTGGTATCCTGACTGAATCCTGGAACAGGAAAAGGACATTAGTGGAAAAACTTGTGAAGTCTGAATGAAGTTTGGAATTGAGCTAACAGTAATGTGCCCATGGTGAATTTTTTAATTTTGATAAACGTACCATATTAATGTAAGATGTTAATGATAGGGGAAACTATCCTGACTGGGTACTCAGTCAGAGCATCATCCTGATACACTGAGGTTGCAGGTTCAATTCCCAGTCAGGGGACATACAAGAATCAACCAATGAATGCATAAGTGAGTGGAACAACAAATCGATGTTTCTCTCTTTCTCCCTCTAAAAACAAAAACAAAAACAAAATACCAATAGGGCAAACTAGATGAAGCACATATAGGAATTCTCTGTATTATCTTTGAAACTATTTTTTAAATCTAAAATTATTCCAAAATAAAGTTTATTTTAAAAAAAATCAGGCCTGACCTGTGGTGGCGCAGTGGATAAAGCATCGACCTGGGATGCTGAGGTCGCCAGTTCAGGACCCTGGGCTTGCCTGGTCAAGGCACATGTGGGAGTTGATGCTTCCTGCTCCCCCACCCCTTCTGTCTCTCTTCTCTCTAAAATGAGTAAATAAAAAGAAATCTTTAAATATAATAAAAATTTTTTTAAAAAGGAGCAAGTGAAACCCCCACCCCCCCCCACCCTCTACTCCATCCAAAGCCTCTCTAAACTGGGTATGTATCTGTACACATCTTTTTCTTTTTCCTCTTTTTTTTCCAATATGTTCCAATAGGAATAGTTTTTTTCCCTTATATAAATGGTTCATACTTTATATTTGGTTCTATAACCTTTTTCACTTAATAATTTGTCTTAGTGATGTTTCCATGTTAGAACTTACAGAACTCTGCGGTCCAATACAGTAGCCACTAGCTACATGTGGCTATTAAACACTTGAAAATGTAGTTTGCCCAAATGGAGATGCGCTATGAGTGTAAAATGCTCACCAGATTGCAAAGACAACACGGGAAAGAACATACAGTCTCTCCATAATAATTTTTATGCTGATCACATATTGAAGTGATAATATTTGAGGTATACAGAACTCAAAATATATTAATTTCATGTTTCTTTTTACATTTTTTAAAAATTATTTATTTATTCATTTTAGAAAGGAGAGAGAGGGAGAGAGAGAGAGAGAGGAGAGAGACAGAGAGAGAAAGGGGGGAGGAGCAGGAAGCATCAACTCCCATATGTGCCTTGACCAGGCAGGCCCAGGGTTTTGAACCAGTGACCTCAGCATTTCCAGGTCGACGCTTTACCCACTGCACCACCACAGGTCAGGCTCTTTTTACATTTTTTTAGTGTGCTCACTGGAAAATGTAAAATGACATATGTGGCTCACATTGTATGTCTATCAGACAGTGCTTGCTGTTACAGGAGCTGAACTCATTCTTTAAGCTATCTATTGCGTAGTGTTCCAAAAGTTTGTATCACAATTTTATTTAACCATGCTTTTCTAATGTACATTTAGATTGTTTCTAAAATTTTATTACAAACCACATTATAATTAAAGTCTTCAGACATGCCTTTGTGCACACATAAAAAAATTTCTCTAGAGCAGGGGTTGTTGGCAAAGTAAGATCCCCCGACCAAATCCAGCACAGTGCCTGCTTTTGTAAACAAAGTGTTATCAGAACACAACCACACCCATCATTTACATGTTATCTAAGGCTGCTTTTGCACTACAACAACAGAGCTGAGTAGTTTTGATGGAGACCAAATGACAGCCAAGCCTAAAATCTTTACTGTTTCTTTAAAAAAAGTTCACTGACCCCTGCTCTGAGTTGTTACCAACTACTAGAAGAGCTATGTTGCAGGTCCAGTTCCCTAGAAAGTAGACTCTTAGATAGAGGTTCGCCTATAGGAACTTTATTAGGGATTACTCTTAGGTGGAGGGAGGGAAAGAAGCAAGTTAGGCAGAGAGATAAACTGGACAATGTAGTATTAAGACTTCAGCTAGTCCCATGGGAGGTCCTTCAGTTGTTCTGAGTTGGGCCAATGGGGCCAGACCTTTATAACCTTGAACCAGCCTGCCCTGAGAAAGGAGTACACGTGGGTGAGGTAACTTTCTTCAGCTGAGGGAAAGTCCCAGTGAGGGCTGCTGGCTGAGAGGGCACAGGTCCACCGTCCTGGGGGCAGGGGAGGGGGCTCGGCAGTGCAGGAGAGCATAACTGCAGTCCATACCTTGTACCACAGAGCTACTCATCCTTGTTTAAGCTCTGGGAGCAGCTTCCATGATTCTGGTGGACCTCTTTTCTTGGGGAAATTTATAGAGAAAAGTTAGTGGGACAAACAACAACCTCCACCACCATGACTGGTCTTGAGGCCACAACTGATACTCATCATCTCCTTCTGCTGTCCAGTCTTGATCTCCCTTTCCCTCAGCTAGCACCTTTTCTGGCCTTAGTGACTTACATGGCGGCATAGACCCTCTATCCCAGGGGTCTCAAACTCAACTCAGCATGTGGGCCGCAGAGCAAGATCACAGCCGTTCGGCGGGCCGCACTAGGTCTACAAAAGGCAACTGTTACGCAACACTTTTCTCACTGCAGTTGAAAACAAAAAAAACCCAGTACAACAAGCACAATCGTACATGCAGTTTACTCAGTGTCACAAAACGACCAGAAACTGTAGTTCGCATCACAACTGCTGTTAACTAAGCTAATATCTAGCTAGGATGCTAGAGAAATGAAAAATACAAGTAGGCCCCTAGGCCTACTTGTATTAAGTAATAATAATTAAGTAATTTTATCCAAAATATTTTGAACTTCGTGGATTAATCTGCGGGCCGCACAAAATTGTTTGGCGGGCCGCATGCGGCCTGCGGGCCGCAAGTTTGAGACCCCTGCTTTATCCTGAGAGGTCTGGGCCTGTGATCACCATATCTTCTCAGGCTACAGACCCTGCACCTGTCGATTTACCATAAATATTGGTCAAGGGAGTACTAAGATATATCCAAATGGATCAATTGTGTACCAAAGATATACCTCCCTGCCTTCCACTGCTTTAAAGCAAACTTACCTCCTCCCAACGATCAGCATTAATTATCCCTGAAAAAACAGTGACTCCATTTTGTGTCTGCTGGTCCCTTGACACAAGGAGCTCAAAGTACCTGGATGGCAGTCACAGCTAAAAGTCCTGAAGTAATCTTGTTTGGGAACTAGGATCTCTAAACCGGCAGAATCCAGAACTGCGGGAACAAGAAGCACAAATGCTTCCTGGAGTGATGATCAGAATAAGACCGTTACCCGTGTATTCTGCCTGTTGGAGACAAAGTTCTGTGTAATGGTCTTTGATTTAGAATGCATGCTGCCTCCTGAAGGGTGGCACCCTATTCTCGCAGAGTTTCTGAGCTGGTGCCTTACAGTGCCTTCGAAAGATAGTTCCAAACTGGCAGCTTAAGGACAATGCAGTGCATGAAAGACACGTGGGTTCCACGGCCTGCATCCACGGCTTTACCTCCCTTGCTGTAGTCATGTGGGATGCCAAGCCAGCGGGTCAAACACTCTGTAAACGCTTAGAAATAAAACCTTACAAACAAAGCCATATCTGGAATATGTCCACTCCAGTGAAAATGAATTGCAGCTCTTTCCAGGGTGGAAAGGGTTTAATATAATCAACTTGTCAAGTGTCTGGTTGTTCTCCTGAAGGGATGGAGATGTGTCTGAGACTTAGAGTTGGTCTCTAACCGGCAGGCTGAACACTCAGCACCAGCAATAGCTAGATCAATTTTGGTGTGACACATACTATGGGGCCCATCCATACCCTCTTCCTATGCCACCATGGTTACTGTCTATGCACCCACTGTGCCAGCTCTGGAGTCGCCTTAGAGGCTGGCTGCTGTCAACTGTACATACGTGGCTATTCAGGGCTTATTCCATGGTATACAACCTGGGGTGTGTTAACATGGAATACATACCTTCACACTTGGTGTCCACTCTCAGAGGTCCAACCACATGCCTCTACCCAATTTCCTTGTCCCTGATTTTCCAATCTTACTCCTTCCAGACCCCTAGCTAAGCAGACAAGCTCGTCATGAGATCCATGTACAGTCTAACCTTGGGCCCTCTTTCTTTCCACAAAAAGTGGATGACTAGGTGCACTATCCAAAGCTCTGCCCATTGGAAAGACTTCCCCATCTGCCGTCTTTCAAGGACGCGCCTGCGTGGGACTGCAGCGCAGCTCCAGTCTGCTTTTGGCTTGCTCACTCACACTGAGCCGACTTCCCGGGGAACAAGCTTGGCTCTTGTCACCACATGCTGGATATGAGAAGCTTCTCAGGCAAGCACAGGTGGGCTGAGGGAGAGGCACTGGTGCAAAGGCGGTGGGTGACACAGATGTGGGCCACCTACTCATGCAGCTACCATCTGTCCTTTGGCCCTGCTGTGTCCAGTGCCGGTTGTACAGTGTCTATCTTATGCCTTGCTGCTGAGAAACTAGCTCATGATAAGCAACTTTGACTCTATGGTCAACTTGATAATCCATGCTCAGACCATCAGGCTTTCCCAGAACACTGTAGCAAATCAGGAGCTGTGTTTTGAAAAGGGTGTAACTCCTGGCTACAGACAGCACGGCCTGTTTCAAATCCCTAGAGGTCTACCTAGTGATTCTGCTCCTGGGCTTGTCATAAACTCCATAGGCATCTCTCCCACCAGCGATACCTCAGATACCATGGATTCTGCTATATCATATGGCCCACACAGCATGGCTACTCGTACTATAGTCTGGACCTGCTGCTGAGCCCTTTCCTGAACTGAGCTCCCCCCAAAACTGGCAGCCTTCTGTGTCATCCACTATATGAGATGGAGCAGTGTTCCCAGATGTGGAATATACTGCCTCCAAAACCCAAAGAGGCCTACCAAGCATTGTGCTTCCTTATTAATGGGAGAGTGAGAGGTGCAATAATCTGTCTTTTACTTTGGAGAGAATGTTCCTACCATATCCCAGACCACTGGTCCCTACAATTTGCACTGATATGTCAGGCCCCTGTATCTTCATACTGTTTTCTTACACTCTCTGCAATGCATGTATCTCACTAAGGCTTCCAATATTCTCATCGTTTCTTGCTTATCCGGCCCAATTAGCTGGTGTTGTCAAGGTAGTGGATCACTGTGATGTTCTGCAAGATGTCTAGGCAGTCCAGGTCTTTTCAGACTAGGTCATGAGAGGGTGGGAACGTGAACAGCCCTGAGGCAAGACTGTAAATGTGTATTTTTGTCTGTTTGAAGCCAGTATGAACTGACTTTCCTTTCTGATAGGGAAAGAAAAGAGAAACATTCACCAGATTGGCGGCTGCATACCATGGACTCGAAAACATGTTAATGTGCTCTAGGAAAGATGCCACATCTGACGTAGCAGCTGCAATTAGAACTTAGAACTACCACTTGGTTGATTTTGCTGTAGAGTTCACTGTCATCTTCCAGGATCCATCTAATTTTTGTAGGGGCCAAACCAGTGAATTAAATAGAGATATAATGGTGATCACTATCCCTGCACCCTTTAGGTCTTTAAGGATGGCATTTATCTTTGCCAATCCCTGATTACTAATGAGGTTGTGCATCTTCTAACATGTTTATTGGCTTACTTCCTTTTCTTTGAAATCCTATAATTCATAACCATTTGTCTTTTTTTTTTTTTAATGGTTTATCTAGTCCTTGGCACTCACCTTCACTAGACTGTAAACTTCTTGGAGCCAGAGAGTATTTCTTCTTTATCCTTGTGACCCTTACAATAAACACAGACTGAATGAGTGATTTTTAACAAGATGAAAAAGCAATATTTGATTGGACATCCTGGTCTTCTTGAATCTTGAAACTAACCTCCTTAGCTAATGGGTAAGCCAATCCCTGACAGCAATTATATCATTCTGGTTGATTTAAAAGAAAATACAATGTTATCCAATCAAACCATCATTCTTTTGAAATCAAGGCAGTGTCACTGAACCAATCGAAGCTCCCAAAGCCTTGTTTTCTGGATGGACTCCCCTCGATAGCAATAATGGGCCGTAACAAACTAAGCCTTCGTCCCACATGGCTGTGATAAACGCATCCAAAACACATTACAAATCTCAGAATGAGGCTCTGAGGCCTGAGGCTGCAGCAAAAGAAAACCAAGGTTGACAGGCACAAGTGTAAGAACCTGATATTCTTTAAATGAAAAAAGGCCAGCTGCCTGTTCCTTCACCATTGAACACAGTAAATGCATTATCTGAGCTTCCTGCCATTTTTCAAAGCTGGGACTCTCTAATAATATCTGTTTGGTCAACTCTAAACTTCATTTGTCAAAAAAAAAAAATCTCTAATTTAGTGAATCTCGAGTGTTCTTTGCTTGGCCATAAATTGTCGGAGTTTTAAAAATGTTTTAATTTTCTAAAATATCTGTTTACATAGAAACATTTTTATCTTTCTAAAATGCAAACCTTATTAGGCCCCTCACCTCCTCACAAACTTCTCATAGCCTCCAATTATCTGAAGGCCAAAGACCAAACTTGTTCACAAAGCCTCTAGGGCCCCGGCCAATGCTTTTGCCCCATTTCTCTCCACCATTCCTACCTTATACCGCTACCACTCTGCATCATCTGCCTACACTTCACACCTCTGGGCTTTTGTACATATACTTATCCTTTTGCTAAGAACTATCCTTTGGCCTGACCTGTGGTGGTGCAGTGGGTAAAGCATTGACCTGGAATGCTGAGGCTGCCCGTTGGAAACCCTGGGCTTGCCTGGTCAAGGCACATATAAAAGTTGATGCTTCCTACTCCTCCCTCCCTGCTCTCTCTCTCTCTCCCCTCTCTAAAACGAATAAAGTCTTAAAAAAACACACACAGAAAAAACCATCCTTCAAGACTTGGTTCAAACATGAACTCTTTAAAGACTTTTCCTTCCCTTAGAATATTAATCACTCCTTTCTATACTTTCTCAACACTGTAAATAAGTATCTACAACAAACACCTATTATGCTGTGCTGTAATTATTTACTTATGTGTCTGTCTCCCCACCAAGACTAAGAGCTCCTCCAGGGTAGATGTTATAGCTTATCTATCACAGTTTCCCCAGTGCCAGTCTGGTCTTTGGCACACAGTGAATAGGCAACACTGCTTGTTGAATGAATGAATGAAAATTAAGACTCAGTCCCTACCCAAAGGACCAGGACCTTCCATTTAACCACCAGAAGGAAAGGATCAATAGGCTGCTGAAGCAGACTTTAATTTCCCTAACTTCCCTAGCAACCAAACACATTTAGAAGACACATTCATGCCTCGACTTACAGGTAACTCAGAGAACCTAGGAACTTTGCCCACCCCATTTCAGGGGTCGAGCCTTCATTTTTAACAGGCTGGAATGCAGAGGTGCTTCTTAGTGGGTGGGTCAGCTCAGATGGATGACTGCAAGCCTCGTTTCCTTCAGCAAGCACTCAGAATAGCTCCATTAGCGTTCGTGGAAATTCTGCACATGTGTCAAGGAGAAAACAGCCACAAATAACACAGCCTGCTTTCCAAATCTCCAAAGCACATCTCTGCAATCATTTTACTTTCCAACTATCACCACTGAAGCCTTTCAGCCACAGAACAATTTGTTTTCAACCTACTCTGGGTTTTTAGGTTAGCACAACTTTTTGGTTGCTTATAAAGGGAAGCGTCTGACTTCTAGTCTCTCTCCCTGCTCCAGCTTCTCTTCTACAGCCTGTTAACAAAAAAACCGATCAGCTCCTGCTTAGAACCAGTCCACAAACTTTCACCTGTTGCTCAAGACCCTTCAGACTTGTCCTGGTCCTTGCCTTCCTCTCCTGCCTCATTTCCAGCTACTCTCCTCTCCTCTGGCCACACCAGTCACCTTCCAGCACCTCACAGTTCTGATTCTTTCCATACTCTGCTTTCTTTGCCAGGCACACACCTCAACCACCAAGTTAACTACTTCTGACCTTTAAAATCGCACCGCACACAGGTATCACCTCCTCCAGGAAGTATCACCTAATTTGATTAGATACCTTTTTGGTAGACCCACAACTAGTCATTCAACTATTCAATAGTTAAGGAGACTTGAGTTTGTATTAGGCTTTGTTCTAGGTGCTGGAGATACAGCAGGGAACAAAACAAAGACTCTACTTTCATGAAGCTTAAATTCTTTTACTTATTTATTAAAAATAATTTAAAACAAATTCCTTTATTTTTAAAATTTTTACATTGATTTGGAGGGGGGAGTAAGAGAGAGAGGAGAGGCGCACCAACTCGTTCTACTTAGTTGTTCCATTTAGTTGTGCACTCACTGATCACTTCTTGTACATGTCCTGACTGGGGATCGACCCCGTGACCTTGGTGCGAGGGGACACTTTATTCACTGCACCATTCAGACAAGGCTAAATTTTTTAAAATTGATTTTTAGAGAGAGACAGAGAAACATCTACTTGTAGTTATACCTACTTGTGTATTTGCTGGTTGACTCCTGCATGTGCCCTGACTAGGGATCAAACCCACAACTTTGATGCATCAGGTTGACACTCCAACCAACTGAGCTATCTGGCCAGGGTTTACATTATTTTTTTATTTTATTTTATTTTTTACAGGGACATAGAAAGAGTCAGAGAGAGGAATAGATAGGGACAGACAGACAGGAACAGAGAGAGATGAGAAGCATCGATCATTAGTTTTTCATTGTGACACCTTAGTTGTTCATTGATTGCTTTCTCATATGTGCCTTGACTGTGGGCCTTCAGCAGACCGAGTAACCCCTTGCTCGAGCCAGCGACCTTGGGTCCAAGCTGGTGAGCTTTTGCTCAAACCAGATGAACCCATGCTCAAGCTGGCGACCTCGGGGTCTTGAGCCTGGGTCCTCTGCATCCCAGTCCGACGCTCTATCCACTGCGCCACTGCCTGGTCAGGCTTACATTATTTTTTTTTAAGTTAAGTTACAGGTGTACAATTCTATAATACATCATTTGTATATTGCATTGTATGCTTCCCACCCAACGTCTGTGTCTTTCCATCACCATATGCTTGACCCCCTTTATCCTCTTTCTCTTCCCCCTGCCCTCCCTTCGGCTCTGGTAACCACCACGCTGTTGGGCTACAATCTAGTGGGGAGATGGAATCAAACGCACAACCACAGAACACGTGGATATGTCCAGAACAATACACAGGGTATTATGGTAGGGGCAGGAGGGGGAGTCAGGTAGAGCACAGCATTTCAGAGAGAAAATAGCATGTGAACACACTTAGAGGGAGAGGGGCAGGTGAGATTTCCAGCTTTGATGTGTCCTTTTGTTTCTAGTATAGAGAGGTGAGTTTGAGGTTAAGACTGGGCGCAAAGCTACCAGTTAGGAAGCCATGTAGACAACCTGGGAAACAGAGGATTAAGTCCTAAAGTGGCAGCAGAGATGGAGAAGAGGCAAGAGATTCTAAATATACGTGAGAAGTAAAAGTATTAGGGGTTGGTTGGGAAAGGGTAGGAGAGGAGGCATCTAGGCTGAGCCCCAGGTTCCTAGCTAAAGTACCTGGGTTGCCAGCATTGCCCAGTGAGAGAAGACATATAATATCTGAGATACCCATGGGGCATCTAGAAGAAATCATCGGACACTCAGGGAGCATGTATGGTCTGAAGATACAAATTGGAATGTCATCTGTATGTAACCATGAGAGAGCGAATGAAATTAATTAACCTGGGAGACTGTATCCAGTCAAATAGACATGGGTTTTGAATCTTAGCTCTGCCATTCACTATCTGTGTGACCTTCAGTAAGTTACTAAACCATTCTGAGCCTCACTTTTCTTATCTTTAATTGGATATTATTATTACATAAATGTCTATCACAGTGCTAAGCACATGGTAGGTGCTTAATTATTATTCTAGCTCTAGGACTTGCTAGCAATAGGAAACTGAACAAGATACTTCTACTTGGTAAGCCTCAGGGTCTCACCTGCAGCTGCTGCTAGGTACCCACAGTACCACGTGGAATGGGTGTTCAATAAATGGTTGCTGAGTAAATGAAGAAATCTAAAAAACACTGAAACAATACCTCCTAACAACAGGTGAGAGGTTTAAACAGGATTAAAAAAGACTATATAAATACTAATAAATTATCCACCACTTAGAAGGTAGACAATGTTAGTTCCTTCCTTTCTATCCTTTCTAACCCATCCTGTCTATTTTTGTATTTTAAACTGTTTTAATAGCTCCTTCTTTTCATATTACAAACATGCTCCAGTCTTCCCAAACCTTCTAGAAAACCTTCCTTGGCTCTAGCTATCTCTTTCAAATTCTTGCCCAACCATTTTTTATTTTCACCAGCTACTCAACCCAAAACACTTTTCAATGCACAAGCCATATCTTTTGCTTTGGGGGTGGGGAAGCCCCAGTTTATTATTACTCTAAAAAAAGCAAATATCATTTACATAATTGTTCAAGCAGACTTATACAGAGGTATTGCATTTTAAAATATATATATGCAATTCTTCTACTACAGTAATTCATTTCAAGAGAAATTTCATTATGTATCTTCTACAGAGCCCTAAACTGAGAGAGCCAAGTATTCAAATAAACCCCAAGGTGTAGGGACGCTTCAAGCCAGTTCTTCATTAGAAGCCTCAGCATGGGGGCTCCAGAGACCAACACAGAAGGTCTTCCGGGGAGAGCTGAAACGTTCAGATAAGTGAGTTCTGGAAAGAAGGGGTAGTTGGCTGGCTCTGGCAGGCTCACCCCTGGGGTAGAGCAAAGAGAATAGACAGGGGAGTTCTGAGAGGCACCGGAGCTATCTAAACTCAGGGGGATGGAGCCGAGTGAGCGGCAGCAGTAATTGAGTTTCAGTTACCTGCAGGGTGGCGAAATAAAGTACTAACTTCATCTGCCTGACACGGGGGAAGTTTAGAGGTGTCCTTGGCATACTCGCAGTGAAATCCATCACCTTTTCGCTGTGCTGGGTGATAGCAACCGTACAGCGCTTCCTAGTGACAGCCAGTGCGCGTCCTGTTAGGCAGCACCGGGTGCTGCAGCTAATGAAGCGCTTCCTGCAGGCCTGGCTCCCAGGCTCTCTGCAGCCTCTGTCTGAAGGAATGGCACCATGGGAAAATTTAGCACAGCCAGTGTCAGCCATCAGCCAGACTCAAAAGAGTCTTTGAATGGCAGAGGGGGGCACGTTTTCTTTTCTGCCAAGCCCAGGGTTAGAACCATCCTCCGGTCATTTTTTGTGGGTCTGTACAAACGTGCCAACCGGCAGAGAGCCGTTCTTCAGCTGAGCCCGGATTTCAGCTCGGTGCTTTAATGTGAAGACCAGGGCTCTCACCGTCCGCCGGTAAGGCCCATTAATGAGGCGGGAGCAGAGATGAAACGTTTCCCGCTCAATATTTTCAACCAGTAGGTGATCCATCTAAAAAACAGCAAAATTATCAAATTAGGGCCTTGCATTGCATAAGGATTTAAAAACAAGAGAGGCTGGAGCACTCTGCTCAGAAGCTTCCATTAATCAACTGAGATTCAAGGACATCTACTTCCTGTCACAAGAGAAACAGGAAGAGCAAATTAATTCCACCCTGGCAATTAAGGAACAAGGCCATGTGCTTTGTGACAGGGACCTCATTCACAACCCCTGCCGGGTGGTAATATTTGCCATTATAACAGGAAACTGGCCTGAACTAAGCAACGAGTACTGGGCCCTGTACTTTACCAACCAGGAAACGAAGACCAAGGGTAATAAATCAGCATAACAGTTTATAATTTTTGGCAGGGGGGGGGTTGTTTTAAAAGTGCCTTTAACCCCTTAGTGCATTTCAGAAACACTGGGTCTGGATCCTAATATGTGTGTAGAGCAGTTATAAATCACTTTTCACATTTAATGCTCACAACTCCTATTACCTCATTTTACAGATGAGGAAATGGAATCAAAGGTAAAGAAAGGTTCAAGGTCTTATAACCACTAAGAGGCAGAGCCGGGACTCTGACCTGGAACCCCAACTCCGAAGTTCATGTTCTTCCCTTTCGCCACACAAAGTGCCCCCTCAACATTCTGAGAGCCCGGGAGAGTTTGGGGAGACGCTTGCAGGGTCAACTAAGCAGAGCAGGCTTGGGGATGGAACCTGTAGCAATTCTGGGGTGGTCTGGCTCAGGCCCAAATCCTCCTACAGACACAGACATAATCACTGTAGGACAGGTCTGGGATCTGTCCAGTCTGGATCCAGGGTAGCGGGGCTGCTGGTCAGAAAGCCCAGTCCTACCTCTCTTTCCAGGCCCGTTCCAGCCACTCCCCACCCAGTCCTGAGCACGGGCCGCAGGGGCCCGCTAAGCTGCCTTCACCAACCTCTGCGCCTCTGCACAGGTACGTGTCCCTCAGCAAGGTCCACTTTCCCTAGGAAATACCTTCCTATTTGTATGTCAAAATTCAGCTAAAAAGCAAAATGCCAAAAATCAAATCCTAGCTCAGAGGGCTGAAAGTTCTTCTTTGGGTTACACAATGTCCTGAGCTTCCCTCAGTCATTATCATAATACAGTTTGATGATCCATTTTTTGTTTGTCTCCCCTAACAGCGAGTTCCTTGAATACGAGGCACAAATTTCTCTCTCTTACTTCCTTTCCCCCTTCATTCAAGTATTTATATAGCACTTACTATGTGCCAGGCTCTGTGCTTGGGGAGAGGAAAAAGCAGTAACAAAGGCTGGTACAGGGTCTGACTCCACAAAGAGCACAGTCCAGTCAGAACAAGCAGTGAACAGGGACTGGGAGTGTGCCGAGTGCTGGGAAAGAGGGCAGCAGTGCATTGGGCAAGCCAGCCAGGGCCACACCGTCAGGAAAGAAATTTTAAGGGAAAAAAAAAGTGCACCAGAAATAAAAAAGGATCATGTGACATTTGATAAAATATCCTAATATAAGGAATGGATGGACCAAAACAAACAGAAAAAAGAAACTTGGAAGAAATAAGGACCAAGAAGGGAACAGAATAGGACTGAGGGAGAAATAGAGAATGAATGTCCAGGCCTAGACATCTGCCTAGGAATAGGAGACAAAAGACATTCAGGGACGTTTATGGTCCTGATCACTGACTAACCATCCAGGCCTGTGCTGGAGTGAGTGGACGTGGCGTCCTGTCTCTCCGGAACCCAGACTCCTCAAGCTTTTCAGGGCCGCCAAGGTGGGCACTGAACTAGCCTGTGGCCTAAGGCAGCCCTGGTAGATTACTTTAGGAGGCTGCAAGGGTGGCTGGCTGTCTGCCCAGCATTTGCCCAACAACATTTGCCAGAGAACCTCCTCAATCCAGTGTGAGACTGTTTAGAGATTCACTTAGTTTAATGTCAAGAAAATGTTTTTTTGCCCTGGCTGGTTGGCTCAGTGGTTGAGTGTTGACCCTCTGTGTGGAAGTCCTGGGTTTGATTCCCAGTCAAGGCACACAGAAGAATCGACCATCTGCTTCTCCACCCCCCCTTCCCCTCCTGCAGCCATGGCTCTAATGGTTCGAGCTGTTGAGCCCTGAGCACTGAGGATGGCTCCATGGCCTTGCCTTAGGCACTGAAGTGGATCGGTTGCTGAGCAATGGAGCAGTGCCCCCAATGGGCAGAGCATTGCCCTGTAGGGGGTTGCCAGGTGGATCCCAGTCAGGCGCATGTGGGAGTCTGTCTCTCTATCTCCCTGCCTCTCACTTAAGAAAATAATAATAATAAGTAAATGTTTTTTCCTTTTTACTAAATTTATTGGGGTGACACTGGTTAACAAAATTACACAGGTTTTGGGTGCACAATTCCACAACACATTGTTTGTACACTGTACTGTATTGTGTGTTCACCACCCAAGTTGAAAGGAGTAGTTGTTTAGGGATAAAGGGTGTATGCACACATTTAAAAAGGTCATTCCATCAAACTGTAGTATTTATATTGTACAAACAACAACAACAACAAAAAACTCTGAGGGTGCCTTGGAATTCACATAACTAGATACTCATACATATTTCATTTAGCAAATAGCTGCTGAGTCGCTACCCTGAGTCTGTCCTGATCTGGGTAGTGGGGAAACTGAGCAGAAAAGACCTGACCCTGCCTTTCTAGGACCCAGCCTAGAGAGGAGATGCGTGTACACAAACAACCATGGGGTTGTGGAATAGGTGTTCTATCAGCCATGTGGTGGGAATAGGGAGCAAGCATCTAACAATTCTCACACGTGCTTTCTAACTAAATGAAGGCCAATCTGAATGAAGAAATTAAGAAAAACATCAGGGACACTAAAATGTAAATTATATGGGAAAATGTCATGTACCTTTTTGTATAACAAGTTCACTGCACGAAGTGAAGAATGCCTACTTATGACTGCCTTTGGATAATACAAACTTTCCCAAGTTGTTGAGTCCTTTCCAATGGGTCCTAACTTAGTGATTTAGGTAAGACTTTTGGGGACTTAGCTAAAGGACCAGAGTCTCACTGAGACCTTGAGAAAAAGGGGTTTTGCTGTGAGATGCATCTGTAGAAATAGGACTGGGAATGTTATAGAAAACCTAGGGACTTATTTAGGGACCATATTCCCTGGGTCTCTCATGATCTGCTTGGTCTCCTCCTCACAGATTTTTCCTCCTCTCTATTTGCCTTACTTGCTACCAATTCTAACTGCCTTTTTCTCCCCCCATATTCTACACATCTCTACTCACGGCCTCTGCTTCCTCAGAACTCCTCCAACATCTGTTCTGTCTCAACATTCCCATTGTTGTTTTTTTAGTATTTCCTAGTTCACATTTCTCAGAGGCAGAGAATCTGATCTGCCTTCCCTATCTATTTGTACCTGTGAGTTATTCAGTTGTTCTATCCTGGACAAATTGGCTATAGCTAGGAGAAGATATAAAACATGACCACCTAGAGCTATCTTTCATCAAGGATTCTGGCCTCAGTAGGAAATGGTGCCATAATCAATTAGTGATGTCTGCCACGTCTGTAAGCCCTTTATAAAGTAAGGGAACAAGGCCTTCTTCCTGTGTGTACCTTAAGTGCAGAACTCTCCACACTGTACTGTAACTATTTATTTGCCTATCTCCCCAAGAAGACTGTGAGCCCATCTAGGGATGATACTGTGTTGGATCCATTTCTAAACTCCCCATGCCTAGCATAGGTACTAGCACATGGTAAGAACTTAGTAAATATTGTATCTGTTAAATAAATTTCCTGTTTTCCCCATGTAAGTGCTCTCCTTTCCTACTCTTTCAATAACATCTTATATATAACAGATATGAAATATGTTTTTATTTTATATATATTTTCTAGTTAGCAAAAACCTACCCCTCTTGCAAAGGCCAGTTCAATTGCCATCTCTTCCATACAACCTTCCCAGATCCGCCCATCAGATTTCACATTCTGTCCTTTGTGTGTCTACACCACGTGCTAGTACCACTATTTCAGATATAGTCTTGTCTTATATTAGTCATTTACAGGCTCTGAACCAGGAGAGAGTAAGCTTTCTTAATACCATATAATTTTTTTGAGATTTCCTACTTCTTCTTCTTTTTTTAATGTTTATTGTATAGATTTTAGAGAGAGAGGAATGGCGAGAGAGAGAGACAGGACTATCGATCTGTTCCTGTACGTGCCCTGACCAGGGATCGAACTGGCAACCTCTGCACTTCAGGACGATGCTCTCACCAACTGAGCTATTTGGTCAGGGCAAGTAAGCTTTCTTAAGATAACGAATGCAACTCACTTATATTTGCATTCTCCCCTGGCACTAGTGGAGCAGTACTAAACATTTATTGAATTGAATATCCACTGGAAGCAAACTTTGTGTGAGTTTTAGTACAAATAGCATGCTTGAATTCGTACATATCTAACCACACTTTTTTTTGACCATTTAAATACATTTATGAAAGAGCTGGTCAAAGCCAGAGGTGCAGTTTGAGACCATTAAACAAAGAAAAAACTAACAGTCCCATATGGGGATGTACCCCTGACCTGGATCTCATTAGCACCATCTGACAACCAACTGGGCCAACCAGCCAGTGTTTCATAACTCTTAATGATACAGGCTCACTTTGAGAATCAGGTTCTTTTTTTTTTTAATGACATAATAGGAAAATGATCACAGGCTATGAGGTAGGAAGGAGAGTGGATAATGAGGAAGGGGAAGTAAGAGAATGACACCACAGGGGATGTTCATATGAGGAAAGATCTAAAAGATAGGGAGGAACAAAGAAGATCCGGAAGGGAGAAAGTAAAGGGGAATGGAGCCAGGGTCTCAACAATGGGAGTTTCTATTCATCTATTCCATTATCCCAAGAACAAGGAAACAATCCATGAACCCGGAAAGCAAGAGCTATACAGTAATAAAGAGACACATTTGACTGTGTGTGTATATTCCACATCTGTGGCTTTCACTATTAAAGAATATGACCAAAACAAATAACATGAAGACATTTTTTCTACAAAAATGTAATGAGTAGATCTGCAAAAACACATGCTAGGATCAAACTGGAAAGGCTTTTTAGTCATTGGACCAATAACTTACCCAACGGCTTACTGTCTGATAAAGCACATTTGTGGAGATCGGATGTCTGATTTGAATGCACTAAACATTGCTTACTGTCAAAGAATGGGTCATTGATTTACCCTAATATGAAAATGTTTCAGATGATAATAGGTGCTAAGTGTTAGCTGTTATGCAAAAGCGTTTATTATATAAAATTCTCTAACATATCAAACTTATAAAATTACTATCAAATACTGTTTATGCAAGAAAAATAGATGATTTTTTTCGCCAGGGAACAGAGTACGATGCATCCTTTTAATTTTTAAATTTTACTCTTTGGGAACAAAACCACTCAACTATGCTTAATCTGATATTTTTTCCAATTACATTAGAAAGCACTAACGAATGTATCACTTTTTTAACTTTGCTTTGTAACACTTGAGTGCTTACCACTCGATGTGCCATTTAAAGGATAATTAATGGATAAACTAAAAGGATAATTATTATGGAGTTTAATATAGTAGGCAAACTACTCATTAATCCTTACAAGCAGTGCTTCGTTATTATCATTTACGTAAAAAGATACCACAGGGAACTGCTATTTACCACCACATTAACTACTTATTATGTACCCACATCCTATGTTTCTGTACTAATTTTGGTTTATTTAAAATAAAAACTTTATTTAAAATATCAAATAGCAAGTCTTATTGGCTAATCAATACTCTGGAAAATGAGACTTACAACCTTCAAATTTTTTCTCCCTTCCAAAGATTTAATATTCATTAAAGCTTCTTTTAGGAAAAGGTAAGCAAATTTAACAGCATAGCAATTCGCTGAACTAGCAAACATTAAAAATTATAAATGAAAAAATAAACATATATAGAAAAGGATATACAAAATGACACTAACTGGCACTGATTTAAGATTAATAAGACTATCCAAATGTAAATAATTGTCGATTTTCTGCAGTGTTATTTAAATAATCAATAAAACTTGATTTATCTTATGGAACATTTGGCACATAACTGGCTCTTAATAATCTGGGATAATCATAACTTTATAGCATTCATTTAAAAAGCCACAATAATTCACCAAACAGAAAATGCACCAATGTTTCAATGGTGACCTTATTTTTCCTTTCTAAATTTTTCTCATTTTCTATTATAAGTTTATATTTAAAACCCAAAACTTTATTTTAAAAAAGTAAATAATATACTACAAGTCCATTTACCTTCTTTTTGTGGATGCATTATTAAAATAGAAAGGCTAAAATATTTTTCAGCGATTTAGCATTTAAATCAGACTTCTAAATTGCTTTTTTTGTTAATAATATTGTTATTCTTAAGAAAACTTTAATAAGGATACCCTAAGAAGAAGAAAAAATATAGATGTTACATGTCTGATTTTTCCAGAGTATAAATCGACCCCTAAGGTTTGTTTGATGATGGTTATTAATATTGTTAATGAGCAAAAATCCTTCTAGCATGTATGCTTCAAACAACTAATGTCATCTGAACTGCTGGTTAGAGAACAGGAATTATGTCTACTGAATTGAGACATAGCTTTAGAACTAAAGGTATGAGTATGGACAATAAATGCGGGAGTAAAGTCTTTTCAATAAACAGCTATTTATTTTGTCATTGATATTGCATAACACAGTTCACCCCAGAATTTTTGCTACAGTGGGAAGGAAAAGAATTTTAAATGGAAGCAGCCAACATTTATTAAGTGACTTCTAATCACCAGGCACTATACTAATTTTTTTACATAAATGGTTGATTAATTCTTTCCAATAACCTTAGGTGGTAAGTATAAGAATTACTTTCCATATAAAAAAAATTTAGTCTCAAAAACGTAAAGGGAGGCCCTGGCTGGATAGCTCAGTTGGTTACAGCATTCTACGTCAAGTTTATGGGTTCAACCCACAGTCAGGGCACATATGAGAATCAACTAATGAAAGAATAAGTAAGTGGAATGATAAATTGATGTTTCTCTCTCTTTCTCTAATAAGTTAATTAAAAAAAAATGTCAAGGGATTTGCCTAAGGTGCCACAGCTGGTACATACTAGAGCCAGGGTTTTAGTCAAGGTCTTTCTAGTTCCTCTGTACAACCCTATCTCCCAAAATGATTACAAATCCAGAATGCTTATAGAAAAAGCAGAATAAAGCCATAACATTAAGACTATGAAAGTCCACTATGAAAATGTGAAGCTCACTCAATTAAGAGCTCCTAGCCTGACCAGGTGGTGATGCAGTGGGTAGAGTGTCGGCCTGGGATGCAGAGGACTCAGGTTCGAAACTCCGAGGTTGCCAGCTTGAGCACAGGCTCACCAGCTTGAGCATGGGATCACTGGCTTGAGTCTGGGATCACAGACGTGACCCCATGGTCATTAGCTCGAGCCAAAAGGTCGCTGGCTTGAAGCCCAAGGTTGCTGCCTTGAGCACTTGAGTAAAGGGTCACTGGCTTAGCTGGAGCTCCTGGGTCAAGATACATAAGAAAGCAATCAATGAACAAATATGGTGCTGCAACAAAGACTTGATGCTTCTCATCTCTCTCTCTTCCCGTCTGTCTGTCCCTGTCTGTCTCTCTCTCACTAAAAAACAACAACAACAAAAAAAAGACCTCCTAGAAATCACATTACAACCAGACATTACCTCTAATTCCAACACTTCTGAGAGTAATTTCTGGGCGTTTTTCCTAAATGTCTCAGTTTTGGAATCACTTCGGACTTCAATAGATGGTCTATCTGCATGTTTCTCAATAAAAGTTCTCCACTCAGTGTAAACTTCTCTGGCAAGACAAGCCACTTCCGAATCTGAGTGCTGACGCATCTTGTTCACAGTGTGACCTGAACAAAATAAGAGAAAACAGAAAAAAAAAAGGTTGTTCTGTCTCCTGTAAAGTACAGGACCAGATGGACTTGGGCTGACATGCTATAGCAATTAGAAAGTAATTCACCCTCTGAAGGATTTGAAGGCTTTTGTGCAAATGACCATTTCTCAAAGACTAAGATTATAAGATAATCACTGGGAGAGAATCACTGGACTAGTCAATATAGTAAGTCATAAAATAGAAGCATGATCAATAGATACTTAGAACAACTACGGTACCAATTCCTTAATCCAAAACTACAATAAAAGAAAATGAATTAAGCATTCTTATCTTTCTGGTACATCTTATCTTTCTTATATTTCAGAACAACCAAGTAGCTTTAGTTATTGAGGGAATAAATGTTCTTTATCCAGCTAATAAATGTAAAATGATTGACAGAATTTTAAAAAATCTGTGGCCCTGGCCGGTTGGCTCAGTGGTGGAGCGTTGGCCTGGCATGCAGAAGTCCCAGGTTCGATTCCCGGCCAGGGCACACAGGAGAAGCGCCCATCTGCTTCTCCACCTCTCCCCCTCGCCTTCCTCTCTGGCTCTCTCTTCCCCTCCTGCAGCGAGGCTCCATTGGAGCAAGGATGGCCCGGGCGCTGGGGATGGCTTCCTTGGCCTCTGCCCCAGGCGCTAGAGTGGCTCTGGTCGCAACAGAGCTACGCCCCGGAGGGGCAGAGCATCGCCCCCTGGTGGGCAGAGCGTCGCCCCCTGGTGGGCATGCCGGGTGGATCCTGGTCGGGCGCATGCAGGAGTCTGTCTCTCCCCGTTTCCAGCTTCAGGAAAAAAAAAAAAAAAAAAAGGCTGACCTGTGGTGACGCAGTGGGATAAAGCATAGATTTGGAACACTGAGGTCGCCGGTTCGAAACCCCAGGCTTACCTGGTCAAGGCACATATGGGAGTGGATGCTTCCTGCTCCTCCCCCTTCTCTCTCTCTCTCTCTCTCTCTCTCCCTCTCTCTCCCTCTTTCCCTCTCTCTCCCTCTTTCCCTCTCTCTCCTCTCTGAAAATTGAATAAAGTCTTTAAAAAAATTAAAAAAAAAATCTGTGGGACTTCCAGTTAAGATGGTGGCGTAAGTAAACATGGTATGTACCTCGCCTCCTCACAACCACATCAAAATTATAATGAAACTACAGAATAACCATTATTCAGAACCTCCTGAAATCTGGCTGAACGTAAATCCTACAACCAAGAAATGAAAAAGAAGCCATATTGAGATTGGTAGGGGTGGAGATGCAGAAAAGACTGGTCCCAAACCCACATATGGTGAATAAAAATCAGGAGGGGTAGTTCAGCTGTGGAGGGACCCCTCTGACCAGTGAGGGGTCCCAACCCCATACCAGGGTCCCCAACCCAGGGTTCCAGTGCCAGGAAGAGAAGTCCCCATAACTTCTGGCTGTCAAAACCAGCGAGGATTGTGGCTGAATGAGATGGAAGGGGTGCTGGAGCCCCAGGCTGCTCCTCTCAAGGGCCCACACACGGACTTACTCAGACTCACTCCCTCTGAGCTTCAGCACAGGGGCAGCAGCTTGAAAGGCACAGAGGCATACAGGGAGGGACTGAATTGTCTGGCATCAAGGCGAGAGCTGGGGGTGGGCAGCTTTCTGCCAGACAAAGTGCTGGCAGAAGCCATTGTTCCTTTGATGCGCCCTCTCCCCACAGAGCTGGCAGGCGGGTGCCATATCTGAGACTCCATCAACCTGGCTCACATTATTTGCCACGTTCTGATGATTCCTTGAGGACCCACCCCTATCAACTTGCAGGGCCATCCAAGTTGTTTCCAGAGGCTTTTCCATTCAAATGGTCTGTCATGGCTCATGCTTCAGATTTTCCTAAAATCTCTAAAACAAGCATCTGGCCTCAGCATGCCCTATACCTTTCACTGTGGCCACAGGCCTGGCACTAAGAGCAGACAGCCTTAGTTCACAGCTTGGCCTCACCTGGGCACCTCCAAGCCCAGCATAAGTAGCAACCACCTACAGATTGCTTCATAGCTCATGCCAGGTGGCCTCAGGCAGAGCACAGGTAGTGGCTGACCTTGGCCTGCACCTCCCAGGAAGCCCCGGAACCACTGTACCAGTGGACAGCTTCAGACCATGTCAAAGTACCACCCACCATCTCCACAAGTGACACACTCAAAGAGCAGAATCAGCAAGCACCAGAGCCCCGCGGATCCTTGATAGTGGTTGCAGGTCACAGCCAGTCTTTGCAGACGATCAGCCTGGGGGGAAATCCCTCCCATTGATGTGCAACAACAATGAGGCTGAACTACAAGAGATGGGTGTGCACAGCCCACATGGGGGCACACCCTGAATGCGCAGGCTGAGTGCCTGGGGTTGGGGAGGCTGTGTTCTGTAGGGTTCAGTGGCAGAGCCTCCCAACCCCCAAATTTGTACTTCATAATCCCTTCACCTTTTTTTACCCATCCCCCCATCTGACAAGTGTCAAAATATTCTCTGTATCTGTGAGTCTGTTTCTGTTCTGCTTGTTTATTTTTAAGATTCAGTCATTGATACATATGTCTTTATTGCTATTTTATTGTTCAAATCTTTTATCTTTTTTTTTCTTCTTAAAGAAGAGGCTTTAACATTTCAAATACTACTGGTTTGGTGGTGGTGAACTCCTTTAGTTTTTTTTCTTGTCTGGGAAGCTCTTTATCTGTCTTTCAATTCTAAATGATAGCTTTGCTGGATAGAGTAATCTTGGCTGTTAGATCCTTGCTTTTTATCACTTTGAATATTTTTTGCCAACTACATCCAGCATGAAAGGTTTCTGTTGAGAAATCAGCTGAAAGTCTTATGGGAGTGCCCTTGTAGGTAACTAACTGCTTTTCTCCTGCTGCTTTTAAGATTCTGTCTTTAATCCTTTACATTTTAATTATGATGCGTCTTGGTGCGGGTCTCTTTGAGTTCATCTTGTTTGGGACTCTCTGCACTGAACTTGTATGTCTAGTTCCTTCACTATGTTAGGGAAGTCTTCTGTCATTATTTTTTCAAATAGGTTTTCAATTTCCTGCTATCTCTGTTCTTCCGGCATCCCCATGATGAGCCAATATTTATTTTCAAAGGTACATTTGTGGCCTGACTGGTGGTGGCACAGTGGATAGAGTGTTAACCTGGGACGCTGAAGTCTCAGGCTTGAAACCCTGAGGTTGCTGGCTTGAGCTCAAACTCGCCAGCTTGAGTGTAGGGTCTCTGGCTTGAGCATGGAATCATCAACAAGATCCCATGGGTAACTGGCTTGAACCCAACGATTGCTGGCTTGAAGCCCAGGGTCACTGGCTTAGCTTGAGCACTCTGGTCAAGGCACATATGAGAAGCAATCAATGAACAACTAAAGTGAGGCAACTACAAGTTGAAGCTTCTCATCTCTTTCTCTCTCTCTCTCTCTAAAAAAAAGTACATTTGTGCCCTGGCCGGTTGGCTCAGTGGTAGAGCGTCGGCCTAGCGTGCGGAGGACCCGGGTTCGATTCCCGGCCAGGGCACACAGGAGAAGCGCCCATTTGCTTCTCCACCCCTCCGCCACGCTTTCCTCTCTGTCTCTCTCTTCCCCTCCCGCAGCCAAGGCTCCATTGGAGCAAAGATGGCCCGGGCGCTGGGGATGGCTCTGTGGCCTATGCCTCAGGCGCTAGAGTGGCTCTGGTCGCAACATGGCGACGCCCAGGATGGGCAGAGCATCGCCCCCTGGTGGGCAGAGCGTCGCCCCTGGTGGGCGTGCCGGGTGGATCCCGGTCGGGCGCATGCGGGAGTCTGTCTGACTGTCTCTCCCTGTTTCCAAACTTCAGAAAAATGAAAAAAGAAAAAAAAAAAAAAAAAAGTACATTTGTGTACACATATAAACACATTATGTGTGTTTATATGCAGAAGAAAAATTCTAAAAGAATTTATAATGAAATTATTCATGGGTCTCCTCTGAGTAGTGGGACGGTGTGTGTCTATGAGTTCCAGCTCACAATCTTGTGGGTTGGTTCAAACTGTAAGCACTTCTAACAGTGCAGGCTATACTGTAACAGAGGTGCATTCGGGCTTCTTTGGAATCAAGAACCTTCTCTATATGTGTTCCCCATCATATCCTTTTCTCTTTCCAAGAAATGCGCCTGACTAGGCTGTCGTGCAGTGGATAGAGCGTCGGACTGGGATGCAGAGGACCCAGGTTCGAAACCCCGAGGTCGCCAGCTTGGGCGTGGGCTCATCTGGTTTGAGCAAAAGCTCACCAGCGTGGACCCAAGGTCGCTGGCCCAAGCAAGGGGTTACTTGGTCTGCTGAAGGCCCACAGTCAAGGCACATATGAGAAAGCAATCAATGAACAACTGAAGTGTCACAACAAAAAACTGATGATTGATGCTTCTCATCTCTCTTCGTTTCTGTCTGTCTGTCTGTCCCTTCTATTCCTCTCTCTGACTCTCTCTGTCCCTAAAAAAAAAAAAAAGAAATGCACTGTTGATCCAGCTTTATATACAAGAACTGAAAACACAGAAGTCTCTAAAACAGAGTGCCCTCCTACTTGTCAAACCAATGCCTTCTTCATCCTGATGTTATTTGATTCTTCAGTGGCACCTGACACTGCTGCCTTCTTCCTTCTGAAATATTCTCTTCCACTGGTTTTTTTTTTGTATTTTTCTGAAGCTGGAAACGGGGAGAGACAGTCAGACAGACTCCCGCATGCACCTGACCGGGATCCACCCGGCACGCCCACCAGGGGCAACGCTCTGCCCACCAGGGGGCGATGCTCTGCCCCTCCGGGGCGTCGCTCTGTCGCGACCAGAGCCACTCTAGCGCCTGGGGCAGAGGCCAAGGAGCCATCCCCAGCGCCCGGGCCATCTTTGCTCCAATGGAGCCTTGCTGCAGAAGGGGAAGAGAGAGACAGAGAGGAAGGAGAGGGAGAGGGGGGTGGAGAGGCAAATGGGCACCTCTCCTGTGTGCCCTGGCTGGGAATCGAACCCGGGACTTCTGCACACCAGGCCAACGCTCTACCACTGAGCCAACCAGCCAGGGCCTCTTCCACTGTTTTTTTTGAGACACAGTCTTTACTGGTTCTCCTCTTTCTTCTCTATTTCTTCTGCTGGCTGCAGATGCCTTGCTCGCTGCAGTATTATTCTTAGTCTCTTCTCTTCTTTTTTCATCTGCCTTCCCTGAGTAATCCTACCCACTCCTGTGGTCCAACTACCATCTGCAAGCAGACGACTACCAAATATGTACCTCTAGCCCAGTGGTTCTCAACCTGTGGGTCGCGACCCCTGTGTGCCGGTCGTTCGACCCCCGCCGGGGTCTCGACCCACAGGTTGAGAACTGCTGCTCTAGCCCAAAGGCTCTCAGTGAGCACAAGACCTACATATTTGTCCCCAACTACACATCTCTGATGTTTGTTTTGCAAACACCTCTAACTCAACATTTCTAAAATGGAAAACGAAATTCAACATGATTCCCCTCAGTCCCTCCTCCTGTATTTCCTATCACTCAATGGTACCACCATTCACACATCATGTCAGGCTCCTTAACATTTTTTCTTTCCCTTTTCCTGTCCAGCTGCCTCTTTATCCTCCCTGCTACCCCTGATTCAGGTCCTCATCACCTCTCCACGGGTCTACTGCAATTATTTACTAACCAATCTCTGTCCTCAGTCTAGCCTTCTCCAATTTATCTTCTATAGTGAAGTCAAAAATAACATTTAAAAACACAACTTGATCACATCACTCCCTTACCAAATACTCTTCAGTGGCTCTCTCCACTGCCCTCAATTAATTCCTAAGTATAGCATTCAGCTCTGGATGACCCGACCCTCTTTGGCCTTACCTCTCATGAGGTCACCCTCTTTTCTCCCCCCTCACACCCAGCCCTCCTGCTCCTTTATCTCCATGCACTAAGTTCTAGACACAGGAAACAGTTTGTACATCCTTGTTCTGGTTCAGACTGTCTAGCCTCCTTACATTTCTGTGCCTTAGCTCACTGTCCCCTCTGCCTCTGTCCCCAATCTTTTTACACAGGGGGCAAGCTCACTGTCCCTCAGACCATTGGAAAGCCACCACATACAGTGCTCCTCTCACTGACCACCAATGAAAGAGGTGCCCCTTCCGGAAGTGCGGCCGGGGGCCGGATAAATGTCCTCAGGGGGCCGCATAGGGCCGTAGTTTGGGGATGCCTGGCCCTAGAATGTTTAAATGCTCACTTTCCCTTCTAAATTGCAAATATCTGAGGACAGAACCCATACCTTACTCCAAGTTATATTCTCAGCTCTCAGAATAGTGCCTAGCACAGAATCATCAGTAAATGTTTGCTGAACTGAATCAAAGTTGAATAAAAAAAAATTTATATTTGGCTTTGAAATTGGTTTTGTACTAATATTTGAATATGGATGCAGTTGATTGGGAAAATCACACAATTGTAAACAAAATAATGGAACAACACAGTAAAGAATTGAATCCAAAGGCACTGGGAAAATCAAAAGCTTCTAATTCTTACCCATTGCTAAGAATTCTTTCTGCTTACTACTCCTAATTTTATATGAATTATCTCATTTAATTTTTATAACTAAACAATGAATTAAATACTATTTTTATATCTCTTTTTACAAATGCGAAACTGAAGCTCAGCAAAGTAACGTGCCCAGATCTCACGGCTAGTATGTGTGGAAGCCAGGACTAGAGTACAAGTGGCCTGACTCCAGGGCCTGTACACTAACACCCTTTACTTCTCTGTTGTTAGGAACTGGGACACAGGGAGTGCTCAATAAGGCTCTGTTGAGATGTTGTTCACTTTCTTGGTACTATTCCCAAATCAGAAGAGCACAGACCTTGAGAGGGGGCGATAGGGCTTCAGGCTTCATCTCCCAGGACAGGGCAGTCCAGTCAATGCTTCTGGCCTGCAGGGGGCAATGCATCTCATGGATAACTCTCAGAGGAGCGCCACCCAGACTGGTCAGCAGCTCTGCCAACACCAAGATCATCCCAGGAAGGGCAAGGCTGTAAGGGAGCCCAGGGATGTAAGATTTGTTAGCAAAAGGAAGAAGTCTCAAAAAAAAAAAAAAAAAAGATAGCAGGAAAAGGAGAAGAAGAGAAGAAAAGAGAAGGGGGTGGTCTAAAGAACCTTTTTCTTAAAAAAAACGCACAAAAAAACAAGGCAAATGAAATCATAAATTTTAGATCACAAAAGGAATTTTGTGATAATAATGATGACAGTTAACTACTATACTAAATGCTTAGCATACCTTAATTCATTTAATCCTCAGGACAATTCTATGAGGTAGGTGCTGCTGTGATTCTCCCATTTTATAGGTAAAGAACCTGAAAAACTAAGTTAAGTAACTCGCAAAGGACATGGCAAGCAAGGAGGTCCAGGCTTCAAAGACAGGCTGTTTGGCTCCAGAGCTCATGCAATAACCCTGTACTATTGCCTCTGGGGATGACACAGTTCTACCTCTTCCTGATTCAGATGAAAAAAATGAGGATCCATGACCTCTCCCCAAGGTCACAAGTTGGTCAGTAGCTACATCAAGGAAGTTAATGACCTGCAAAAAGTCATTATTTGCTCCATGAAATTTATGTCATAGAGCATGCAGTGCCACTGGCTGAGCTTATGATCTAGGTCAAGCCCCCCTGGGTTTAAGGGTAGGGGGTTTCTGCATCCCAGCACATCAAGTCAAATTCCCTATGGGAAGCAGTCTTTCACTCATTTAAGAAACATTAACAAATAAATAAATAACAAAATGCTATGTATGTACCAGGCCCTGGGCTGCACACTGAGATAGAATGTTGACCAAGAGGCAGCCCTGTGTGTACTTAAGGAGCTCCAGGTAGGTCTAAGCACAGGAGGGGACACTTAAACAGATGCATAAAAGTGTTACAGACCTGCCTGGCCTGTGGTGGCGGAGTGGATGGTACGTGCACCTGCAGTACTGAGGTTGCTGATTTGAGCCCCTGGGCTTGCTCGGTCAGGGAATATTGCCACAAGCAATCAGTGATCAGCTAAAGTGAAGCAACTATGAGTTGATACTTCTTGCTCCCCCACTGCTCTCTCCTCTCTCTGTACAATCAATCAAAAAGGGAGGGAGGGAGGGAGGGAAGGAGGGAAGGAGTAAGTAAATAAGTTACAGACCCTAAGATGGTACTGAAAGGGCCCAGGGAGGACCAAAAGGACTGAGTCAATTCAGATTGCAAAGGAGCCAGGAAATACCATGAAAGAGGCAAATTTTCATCTTGAGTCTTGACATTGACTCCAGGAGACCGCACTCACAGAAGAAGTAAAGTGAACAAGATTACAGAACCTGAAATAGCATGGCATAATTTGAGGGCTTGTGGTAGGCAAAAGAGTGGTCCCCAAAGACAGCCTTGCCCTCATCCTCAGAACCTGTGAAGATGTTACTTTACATGGAGAAAGGGACTTTGCAGATGTGATCAAGGTTAAGGACCCTGACGTGGGGTGGACGAGCCTGGATTATCTTGGTGGGCCCAATCAAATCACACTCCTTAAAGGCAGAAGAAACAGAAAGGTGGGTCAGAGAGATGAGGCGGCAATCCTCCAGCTCTGAAAACGGAGCACGGGAACCACGAGCAAGGAATACAAACAGCTTCTGGGAACCGGAAAAGGCAAGGGAGCAGATTCTCCCCTAGAGTGCCCAGAAAGGAATGTAGCCTTGCCAACACCTCTGTTTTAGCCCACTGAAACCCTACTGACCCACAGAACCATAAGATAATAATGTGTTCTTTTATATCACTAATTCTGTGACAATTTGGTATAGCATTATTCATAGTAAATGAAGGACTGCTGAAGAAATGGGAATCTGTGGCACAACTTGAAACGAGAAGGCCACTGGAAAGGTCCTTGCCACAGACATTCGTTATCTTGGGCAAGTCAAATCATATCCCTGTTCATTCACTCACTCACTACTTTGTTCATTCAACAAATATTTTTAGCTGCACACAGATTATATTTCATCTGGGTCATGAAGGACAAGTAAAAGCCATTATGGACAAAGGTGCATGTTCAGGTTTCAGGAGGTAGCATAAAGAATATCTTAGCTTTGTCACTATTATTTGGTTTTCTGACCTGGGTAAATTACTTTAAACTCTAAACCTCAGTATTCCCAATTGTAAAATGGAGAAAATAACATTTACCTTCCAGAATTGTTATGTGGATCAAATGAGGTCATAGTCGGGAAAGCACTTAGCAAATATAGGTTTTCTTGTCATTCAATCATAAATGAAAATAAGACATCTCTGAAATCAGATCAATATGATTGACATACAACTTTTCCCAGAATATTCATATATACAGCACTGCAAAGTGGAGCATGCTTGCTGACCAGGTTGAGTGCAAGGCCTAACTTTACTGCCTCATCAGCCATCTACCCAATACCCCTACCACTGGTCTCCTTTAAAATGAAGGCAGCCAGGCCCTGGCCGGTTGGCTCAGTGGTAGAGCGTCGGCCTGGCATGCAGAAGTCCCGGGTTCGATTCCCGGCCAGGGCACACAGGAGAAGCGCCCATCTGCTTCTCCACCCCTCCCCCTCTCCTTTCTCTCTGTCTCTCTCTTCCCCTCCCGCAGCTGAGGCTCCATTGGAGCAAAGATGGCCCGGGTGCTGGGGATGGCTCCTTGGCCTCTGACCCAGGCGCTAGAGTGGCTCTGATCACAACAGAGCAACGCCCCGGAGGGGCAGAGCATTGCCCCCTGGTGGGCAGAGCGTCGCCCCCTGGTGGGCGTGCTGGGTGGACCCCTGTCGGGCGCATGCGGGAGTCTGTCTGACTGTCTCTCCCCGTTTCCAGCTTCAGAAAAATACAAAAAAAAAAAAAAAAAAAAAAAAAAAATGAAGGCAGCCAGCCACGGAGTCCCCATTAAGTGCCAGGTCCACAGGCTTTCGTTTGGCGGCCCCTCAACTTCCCAGACCACTTGAGAACAGTGAGGCCACTCATTGATCTTAAAACATTGCCTCTTAAAACATTCTCCTCCTCGGCCTTCATGTCACAATACAAAAGTCCTGGCTCCCTTCCTCTCTCTCTAATCATATTCCTTCTGTCTCTTCACAGGGTCTTCTTCCTCTTCCTACTTCCTTACCATGGATCTTCCAAGTTCTATACTTCAGCCCTTGAATCTTTTCTTTTACTCAGAGAATTCATCCACTTACGGTATATGATTTTAAGCAAATGCTTCCAGGTAAATGAACGCCAAATATGTATTTTTAGTCGAAAGCTCTCAAGTGAGCTTCAGTCTCACTTCCCCGATTGCCTGCTGGACATTGCTACCTGGAGAGTTCATGTGAGAGCAAAATGCTACAGGCATTGACTAAAATGAACTAAATTCTGTTTGAAAGGCACTAACAGGCATGCAGTCCTATTTAAAAGAGGTGAGTTAAAGCAGATGGCAGGACCCCTAGAGATGGTCCAATAAAATAAAGGCCCATATGGCTACTGTCCAGGGCACAATGGCAGTCTTCTGCTTACTAACAAAGAACATGGCCCTAAGAGACCCAGGTTCTCATTATATATCTGGTGCTAACTTACTATGTGGTCCTAGATAACTCACTTCATCTCTCTGGGTCTGTGTCCTTTATAAATTTACGTAGGTAAATGGATTTAAAAGTGTTATGCCATTGCCATTTACAAAGTTCATAAATAGAAAAAGTTTTAAGATCTCAACAGTAAATGGACAAGGAACACAAACAATTCACACACACACAAAAAGTGCCAATAGACGCAGAAAAAGTCATTCTCTTGCAGCAAATGAAAACAAGATGCTATTTTAACCTATTAGTAAGATTTTCAGAAAATGGTAGGGATATAAAGTAGAACATTTCTAAAAATCCAAGATTCAAAAATGGATCAGGATTGGAGATACATACCCAAGAGCTGTTTGAATTAAGGCCTTGGTTAAGCTCGAGAGTGGATAGGCTCTCTGCTGGACTCGAGCAGAAGACTGAGGGCGGAGCGTTATGGAAGAGTACCCCATATTCGGGAACAGGGGACAAGGACTGAAGAAACAGGAATATAAGAAGCTAGAAAGAGTCATGGAGAAAATCTTATTTGACCTTGTCATTTTCATTCATTGGATGAATATATTCTGAGTTTCTGCTATATGCCACACCAATGCTAGAAACGTATCACTAAATAAAATGTGTTGCATGGTCCTGCTGGCATAGGGTTACTAATTAGTAAATCAAAAATAAAGAAGCAAATAATTAAATAAGTAATTGCAAACTCAGGAAAGGGCTAAGGAAATAAACATTTAAAAAATTGGCAACAAGTTCAGTGTCACTTATGTTGACAGAAAAAGACTGATCAATAGTTTCAAATTTGTGATTCTGGGAAGATGAAAAATGAGACACAACTACTGGACTTGGATAGAATGAAATCACTGTGTCCTGAGAGAGAACAGTAGTTGTGGGAGAAGCCAGCATGAAAACGATTGAATGAAGGAATGGGAGGTACAGAAATGGGAGTTGTGATTATCAATACATTTTTTTAAAGATTTTATTTATTGATTTTTAGAGAGAGGAGAGAGAGAGAAAAAAGGGGTGAGCAGGAAGCATCAACTTGTAGTAGTTGCTTCTCCTTTGTGTCTTGACCAGGCAAGCCTGGGGTTTTGAACAGTTGACCTCAGCATGCCAGGTTGATGCTTTATCCACTGCACCACCACAGGCCAGGCGGATTATCAGTAATTTTTAAAGACATTTGGCTATAAAGGGAAGAAGAGAAACAAGGTGTCTGTAAGAGATGGCAAAGCCAATTAAAGGGAAAGACCTGAATCTGTATGAAAGCAGAAAGAACCAAGGGAGAGGGTAGGAGCGGCAACAAAATAAAGGGGCTTCTTGGCCTCCGTATCTCCAGTCAATCCTTGCTAACGCCAGTCCATTCTCCTTGATAAGGCTGCTCTCCAAACCTGTCAATCAACGGGTTAGAATCTCTCCTATTTTAAAAATGATAACTTTCTTCAAACCCACATTCCCTTTCTAATATTGCCATCTCTCTCTTTCCTTTCAATATCAAACTTCTTGAAAGAGCTGTTTATCTTCGCAGTTTCATTTCCTCACCTCCTTCTCATTCCTCAACTTTCTGACCCTAACCCTGCCTTTGACCCTACCAAAACCATTTATGACCATAACTTGCAATACCTAATGTGCAATTTTTAGATTTAGCATATTTGGCCTTTGAGAACAATGGACATTGCTGACCTAGAAATATTCCTTCCCATTTCATGACAGCATTCTTTCCTGTTTCCCTTGTCAGTCTCCTTCTCTAAGTCTCTTCAATATCAGTGTGCTTCAGGTTTTTGGACTTAGCTCTTGGCTTTTCTTAAATACTGTCCCTGGGCAAGCTCAATTTGCTTAATTTCTAACTATACGCTGATGATGACTCCCAAGTATATATGGATAGTCTCTCCTTAGCTTCAGCCTTGTACTTCCAACATTCTGTTGGACATTTCCTCTTGGATGTCCCACAGTATATAAAACACAATTAGTCTAAAACTGAATTTATTAATCTCTCCACCTCCATGATTGCTGTTCCCTATCTTAACAAGTAGTCCTGCCACCCGCCTACTTGACCAAAACAGAATTCTAGGTTTTAGCCTTCTTCATTCCTTTATCTTCGTTCCCAACATCCAGTGAATCTCTAAGTCCTTTGGGATTTTATTCCATTTATGTCTCTTGAGTCCAACCACACTTCTCCATCTCTGTGACTATTACTCCACCCGGGCCACCCTCATTTCTCAATCAGATGTTTTAGTAGCTTCTTCACTGGGCTTCCTGCCTCTAGGTTTGCTTTTCTCAATACTTTTCCCACATGGCAGCCAGATAGATTTTTTTCTAAAATGTAAATGTAAATGTGCCACTCCTTCATTCAAAATCTTCCAATAATAATCACTTACTATCTTTAGGGTCTTTCACTGCAGTAAAACTAGATTCTAGATAAAAATCACCTCATTACCTCTTTTGTGTGTGTATGTGTGTGTGTGTGTGTGTGTGTGAGACAGAGACAGAGAGAGGAAAAGACAGGGACAGAGAGGAAGAGAGAGAGATGAGAAGCATCAATTCTTTGTTGCAGCATCTTAGTTGTTCATTGATTGCTTTCTCATATGTGCCTTGACTGGGGGACTACAGCAGTTCGAGTGACCCCTTGCTCAAACCAGATGAGCCCATGCCCAAGCTGGCGACCTCGGGGTTTTGAACCTGGGTCCTCCGCATCCCAGTCCAACACTCTATCCACTGCACCACTGCCTGGCCAGGGCACTTCATTCCCTCTTAAAGAAAAGTAAGCAAAGGCTAAAAGGGTTGGCTCAGGGCAGGATGGGGTTAAACTAAGGGCTGATGTAAACAGTAATGCTGCTGAAATACTGACCATTGGGCCAATGGTGAAGTGAGAGAGCTGATCCTGGGACACTCACAATGACCTGGGACCCTTGAGAAGTGCACTGAAGTATTCTAGGTCAGCTGGGACCCTTTGTTATTGGCACAAAAAAAGAAAAAACGCTAATCCTCTATACAGGGAAGTTTCTCCAACTTAGTCCTACTAAATTCCCATAGATTGAAAGAAAATAATGCACTCACAATTAAAAATCAGGAAACACATGGGAAGGCAAGCACCATGAGACTCAGCAGAAACAATAAACAACAGATTTAAACCCCTAAGGACTACAAATACTAGAACAGTCAGATGAAAAATACTGAAGAACTATACATTAAATGTTCGAAGAAATAAAAGGTACAATAATAAGAATGTACAAATAATATTTTAAAAAGACTGATTTAGGGGGAAAAAGAAGCTTCTAAAACTGAAAAATAGTTTTTGAGATAAAGAACTCAATGAATGGGTTAAAAAGCAGATTAGAGTCAGCTAAAAAGAGAATTAGTGTCTCAGGAGATATATATCTGAAGAAACTTCCCAGAATATAACAAAAGCCAAAGAGATAAAAAAATACACGACAAATAAGTAAGGGGTATGGGAAAAAGTATACCTCTAATTGTAGAATCTCAGAATGAAGTAATAGAATGAAAGAGAGGTACTTTTGAAGGGATAATGGCTGTAAAATTCTACAGATGAACACAAATCTACATGTCCAAGAAGTACACTATCTCTAGGTTAAACAAAAAGAAATACGTGCTGTGGCGGCCAGTCTATAAGATATCACCCAATGATCCTCACCTCTTGCTATTTATAACCTGTGTGTAGTTGCCTCCCAAACTGCACCAGGGTTGGTCTGTGTGCCCCACAGAATATGACAGAAGTGATGGTATATCACTTCCAGGATTAGGTTACAAGACGCTGTAGCTTCCATCTTGGTTATTCTGTCTTAGATCACTTGTTCTGGGGAAAGTCAGCTGCCATGCCATGAGCATCCTTAAGGAGAGGCCCATGTGATGAAGAACTGAGGCCTCCTACTAGCAATTCTAGGAGTGAGCCATTTTGAATTGATCCTTAAGTCCTGGTCAAACTTTAAGGTAACTAGAGTCCCAGCCAACAGCTTGACTGAAATCTCTTAAGAGACTATGAGCACCTGACCAGGTGGTGGCGCAGTGGATAGAGCGTCAAATTAGGATGTGCAGGACCCAGGTTCAAAACCCCAAGGTCGCCAGTTTGAGTGCAGGCTCATCTGCTTGAGCGTGGGGTCGCTGGATTGAGCATGTGATCAACACCATGGTAGCTGGCTTGAGCCCAAAAGGTCACTGGCTTGAGCCCAAGGTCACTGGCTTGAGCAAGAGGTCACTTGCTCTGCTGTAGCCCCCCCTCCAAGTCAAGGCACATATGAAAAAGCAATCAATGAAAACTAAGGTGCCACAATGAAGAATTGATGCTTCTCATCTCTCTCCCTTCCTGCTGTCTGTCTGTCCCTATCTGTCCCTCTCTCTGACTCTCTGTCAAAAAAAAAAAGAAAGAAAATGTCACCCCATTAAAATTAATTAAAAAGAAAAAGAGAGAAACACTATGAGCCAGAATCAACCAGATAGCAGCTCCCAGATTCCTGACTCTGAAAAACTGTGTCAGAAAACAGTATTTAAATTCCTCAATTTGGGGGTAATTTTTACACAGGGACAGATAACTAATATACGTGCTAAGACCAAACAGTTTTTAATGGCTTACAAAGAACCTTCTTCATCTGGTCCAGACTGTCTCTCCAGCTTCATGTCAAACACATCCAACTTCTTTTAGTTTCTGCAGTGCCTCCTGTTCTCTCCCACCCCCAGCCCTGTGTACAGCTCAAAGGATATACCTCCTGCCTGACATTCTTCAACATCTTTTCCTTTACTCTCAATGCGTATACTCCTTAGGCTAACTTCTGATCATCAGAATACTTATCAATCCCACTGTCTGATAGTCTTGTTAAATTGTCTGTCCTTCCATTAGACCAGGGGTCCCCAAACTACAGCCCGCGGGCCGCATGCGGCCCCCTGAGGCCATTTATCCGGCCCCCGCTGCACTTCAGGAAGGGGCACCTCTTTCATTGGTGGTCAGTGAGAGAAGCACATTGACCATTTCATTAGCCAAAAGTAGGCCCATAGTTCCCACTGAAATACTGGTCAGTTTGTTGATTTAAATTTACTTGTTCTTTATTTTAAGTATTGTATTTGTTCCCATTTTGTTTTTTTACTTTAAAATAAGATATGTGCAGTGTGCACAGGGATTTGTTCATAGTTTTTTTTTATAGTCCGGCCCTCCAACAGTCTGAGGGACAGTGAACTGGCCCCCTGTGTAAAAAGTTTGGGGACCTCTGCATTAGACTATAGATTTCAAAGAGGAGTGGACAATAGCCGCCTCCATTATTATGCCAGCACGGTTCCTAGCACAAAGAAGGCACTCAGTAAACACTTGCCTCTTATAGCCCACAGGATAGGGACAGGCAGGAGACTCAAGGTAGAAGAACGTCAACACATGCAGGCAGTGATCCAAATGACTCTTCAGCTTAGCAACTGTCATAACTATAAAGAAATCAAGAAACACCTATATTTTCTAAACCTCAGGTTTAGGGAAGGCTTGGAGTAAGGTCAAGACTTAAAAGTTGGATGGTTTCCAGCTCCTCCCAAGTCAAGCCCCCTTGTTGTGGTTTTATTATGATCCTTGAATTAAAATCCCTGATCAGACACACCCATTCTTAAAAGCATATTCACAATTTACTCAAAGAACAAAATTGAAATGATTTTTTAAAAATTATCATACCCTGTATTTTCAGAATAATTCCAGCCTATTACATTGATATTTAAGGTCTGATCATAACTGTACTGTGCTGTGTACCTAAATGTGAACATATATAGGTATATACATATATGTAAATATATACATGTCATAAAATATTAAATCACTAGTACCCTCTACTGGTGGAAATACCTTATCTGCTCATATGAATGGTCTTATTGCCCTCTAGTGACCACCACCTATAATGAGAAAATCCACCAGCAGATGGGAGCATTGCCTTGGCTGTGATGATAGGGTTTTATGTTCTTGAAGCATCTAATTTTCTCAGATTCTGGTTTATATTACAGGGGTGCAACTCTCAAGACTCTTGGGGGGCTCTCTGGGGGATTTCACACAGTTCTTGCCAGCTGTTAGAGCCAGTGTGAAGCTGCTCTGTCTCCTGCTTCTCATAAACAAGAGGTCAAGGGGATGCAAAGAAGGCAATGGTTGCACTAGTGAGGGTAAGAACAGCAGCTGTGAGTGACTGCCCGGGACTCCCTGGGGAGTCAGGAGCAGCTTGAGGAACACATGTTGGCCCTCCCTTGCATATTAATTCACAGTTGCGTGCTATACTAAAGCGGCAATTCAATGTAGTCTCTGACTTACCTTTCAAATATTTCCAACGCTATAACCAATGATGGAATAGCAAAGGATGCTATCGTTTTGTTTTTATAAACCGTGCTTTACAAGTTATTTCTCCTCAAGACAGAAAAGACAACTCTCTTTCAAGATTTCACTGACATGTCACCTCTTCTATGAAGCCTTTTCTGAATTCCCCAGATGTGACTACTCTTTCCTTATGCCAGCATATACCTTATAGAGATCAGAATGGTACCCAGGATATTATTTGTTTTTATTTAAACCTATAATTTCTTATTGCTCACATTTGTCTACATGCTTATTTCTCCACCAAACCCTAAATTCCTTGAGATCAGGAACCATGTCTTATTCATTTCTGCATACCCAGCATCAAGCACACTCAAAATGTTATCCATAGATCACTGCCAGTTACCAGTCCATGAGGTAAACACAGAAACTGAAGCATTTAGAAACTTTTATAGCAATTTGACAGAGTAGTTCTACATCTGTTGGTCTCATTTTTAAAACTGGGGCTTGTATTTGTATATTTTAATTTTATTTTTCTGGTAATTTTTATTATATATTCTAAAAGTATTGGTCTGCAAACAATGGAAAGTTTTTAAACAATGGTCCCTTACCATGGATAGTTTGAGAAGCACCGATATGAGAGATAACTTAATGTTTGAGTGAGGGAGGAAAGGGAAGAGAGGAGATAAAAATATATGCACTTTGTATAACATTCAGAAGGAACATACCTATCCTTGTTGATTTTAATACTTCCCTGGAGGGTATTTTCTTCTTTAATTCTTGTAAGGTTTCAACTAGATTCTCTTTGGTTTGATCAGGAAGCTCCAACATAGTTTTCCATCTTTTTATGTCTTCTACAACCACAACTCTCTGGGAAAAGAAAAGTCATTTGGAAAATGGAACATTTTCATTAGAAAGACATCTGCCTTCACCTGAGCTAATGGGGCTCCTATTGACATATGAATTATTGATTATGACCTGAACCAAAGCACAGTATGTGTGATAGCCCCAAATGATGGGTAATTGCTTAAAAGCAGGTTCTGCTTACTGCAAATCAGGAAGAGAGTTACATCTATTAGGAAAAGTGCAACTTTTAATCTTACCATGTCAGACACCACTGGGCACTTAGCAGTGAGAAGCAATAGGATGAGAAAAAAAGAAAAATGATGCTGAGGTGAATCAACCATATAGCTCACTTAAGTGTGTTAATTCATAGGCAAGGACAGAGAGGAAAAAATCATAGACATATTTATTTCAACAATAAAAGCACACTTCAATAGCTCTCCACTTCCTAGATGATACAACTCAAACTGTTTCTTGTTTGAACAATTTTTAAAAACTTCAAACACATAGAAAGGTAGAGTAATTCACTATGTATTTATAATAAAAGTTAATATTTTGCCTTTTTTATTTTATAAATAAAACATTACAAAGTTTAACCCTTCACCAAACTCATTCCCCTCCTTCCATTCCTAGAAGAAGCTACCATATTTCCATTAAGTGTAAAATTTTAACAGTTAAGGAATCTGGGCGGAGGGATGGGAAGATTCTTTGTTCTGCACTGCAACTTTTCTTTAGTTTTGAAAGTATTTCAATTAAAGAATATAGAAAAGTAAACAGACAAAATAATAAAGTTGTTTTTATAATTAAAAACAAATCTTGTCTCGATGGTTATTACCCAGGGGAGGGGGCCGAGTTAGGAATGGAAGGGGACTCTGGGATCTGGTAATGCTTTTTCTTGATCTGGATACTGGTGACACAGGTATGCTCACTTTGTGAAAATTTGTCAAGGTATACATTCATAATGTCCATTTTTCTACATGCATGTGATAGTTCAATAAAAAGCAACCAAAAAATCTCCCTCTCTATACATCGACTCACTCTCCTGGCTGGGGTCTGCTTCCAGTCTAGCAGGAAGTGGTGGAAGGAGATGTCTGACTCTTCTACTTCTGTCATTGCTCCTCCTCCTCCTCCCTCTTCTGCTTCTTTGCTTTGGTCTCTGACTCTTCTGAAAGGCAGAAACTGCAAGAGCCAAACTGAAAACAGGAGGCTAGTGTGTCCCAAAAGGAAACCTTATTTTTAAAGTGCAAGGGTGCAAGCGGGCTGAAACCAGCAAAAGGGTGTGAGCCAAGAGCTGCGGGAGAGAGCAGTAGATAATAGAGGTTCCGGCATTTGCTGGCATGGGGTTGTCTGCACCTGGACATACTCAGATTAGCATATCAGGGTTTGCTACCTTGGTTACAGGCTGTTTCCTTTTTCCAACCCTCAGGCCCCTCATGATCGCCTTGTCTCAAGGACATTTTTCAGAACCTTCTCAGGGTGGGAGGGTGGGTGGGTTGGGGGGTTTGCTTAAGAGGAAGTAGAATTTGGGAGAGGGAGATGCTTACTGAAAAAGTTGCCTTAGTGCGGCAGTTCTCAACCTGTGGGTCGCGACCCCTGTGTTTTGGTCTTTCGACCCCCGCCGGGGTCGCGACCCACAGGTTGAGAACCGCTGCCTTAGTGGAAGTTGGATGAGAGGAATTTGAGGGTTTTTTTTCTTTGTTTTTTGTTTTTTTTGTATTTTTCTAAAGACAGAAATGAGGAGGCAGTCAGACTCCCGCATGCGCCCGACCAGGATCCACCCGGCATGCCCACCAGGGGGCGATGCTCTGCCCATCTGGGGCGTTGCTCTGTTGCAACCAGAGCCATTCTAGCGCCTGAGGCAGAGGCCATGGAGCCATCCTCAGCGCCCGGGCCAACTTTGCTCCAGTGGAGCCTTGGCTGCAGGAGGGGAAGAGAGAGACAGAGAGGAAGGAGAGGGGGAGGGGTGGAGAAGCAGATGGGTGCTTCTCCTGTGTGCCCTGGCCGGGAGTCGAACCCAGGACTCATGCACGCCAGGCCGACGCTCTACCACTGAGCCAACCAGCCAGGGTCAGGAATTTGACTTTTAAAAGAGCTAATTTAATTCTCACACCTTCCAGGTTTGAAGCTAGGAAAAGTAGGAGCAATAGGACAGGAAAAGCCTTACTTTCTGTTGTGATACTATGCTAATCAGGTTTTAGTGCTCTGGGATATTTTCAATAGGAAGAAGGTATAAATATATCATTCTGCAACTTGCTTTTTCACTCAATTTTATTATTTTAATTTTTTTTTAATTTTATTTATTCATTTTTAGAGAGGAGAGAGAGAGAGGGAGAGAGAGAGACAGAGAGGGAGAGAGAGGAGAGACAGAGAGAGAGGAGGGGGGAGGAGCTGGAAGCATCAACTCCCATATGTGCCTTGACCAGGCAAGCCCAGGGTTTCGAACCGGCGACCTCAGCATTTCCAGGTCGACGCTTTATCCACTGCGCCACCACAGGTCAGGCTTATTTTAATTTTTTTAGTGAGAGGAGGGGAGGCAGAGAGATAGACTCCCACAAGTACGTGATTGGTATCTACTGGGCAAGCCCACTAGGGGGTGATGCTCTGCCCATCTGGGGCCCTTGCTCTATTGCAACTAGAGCCATTTCTTAGCACCTGATGCGGAGGTCATAGAGCCATCCTCAGTGCCTGGAGCCAACTTGTTCCAATCAAGCCATGGCTACAGGAGGGAGGAGGAAAGAGAGAGAGAAAAAGGGGGGGGGGAGGAAGAGGTGAGGGAGGAAGGGTAGAGAAACAGATGGGCACGTCTCCTGTGTGCCCTGACTGGGAATAGAACCCAGGATATTCACATGCCAGACTGATGCTCTACCACTCAGCCAAATGGCCAGGGCCTCAATTTATTTTCTTGATTTATTCACACTGATATATATTATATAAAGCCAGATAATCCACTTTAATAGTACTGGATAGTATTCCATTATTTTTGTATACAAATATCTTAGAATTTTAAAATCTATTCCCCCCATTCAGGGTTGCAGAGTGTGAATTTAAACTATATTTAGATACAGATAGGTATGTAAATATAGATATAGATAGTTCTACTTTATTATAGTCAACTATTTTTTCATCCAAAACCCTGAGAAGACCACACTCTTCACGTTACTTCCTTGGACTAATGGAATTTTTCTAGTTCATTTTTTCTCAAACATGGAAGCCCTATTTTGGCTCTCAGCTTCATATGGGAGTTATTAGCCTGAGGACTTATGTGCAGTCCCCATACTGGCCCTAAATCCCCAGACCCTAAGCATTACATCTGGTTTCAATAGACCTATTCAACTTCAGCTCCCACTTGCACTCTGGGTTTAGATTTCTTCTCATGGCACCTGAGGATTTCTTGTTCTTGCTTTTGAGTTCAGCTCTGTTTCCGAGACTTTTTATCCAGCATTCCTCCATGGTTAGGATGAGGTTCAGGATTCTACTCTGCTCTTTCCAGCATATGGAACTATAGAAGCCCAACTCTTTGGCATGGCATAAAAGGCCTTACGTGACTTGGCTCCTGACTCCTTTTCAGTCTCATCATCTGTTCCAGATACACCAAAGTATTTGAAGCAATCTATAGAGTCAACGCAATTTCTATCAAGATACCGATGGTGTATTTCACAGAACTAGAACAAATATTCTAAAAATTTAAATAGAACCTGAATAGCAACAGGATCTTGAGAAAGAACAAAGTAGAGGAATTGCACTACCTATATCAAACTATACTACATAGCATAGTAATCAAAACAGCATGGTACTGGCATAAGAACAGACATATAGATCAATGGAACAGAAGAGAAAGGCCAGAAATATATACATTCCTTATAGTAAAATAATTTTTGACAAAGGAGGCAAAAACATACAATGGGGTAAAGATAGTCTATTCAATAAATGATGTCGGGAATATTGGACAGATTCGTGCAAAAAAAAAGAAACCTGACCACCTTCTTACACCATACATAAGAATAAACTCAAAATAGATAAAAGATTTAAAGGTTAGACTTGACACCATAAAAATCCTAAAAGAAAATATAGGCAGTAAAACCTCAGACATTTCTTATAGCAATATTTTTTCTGATATATATCCTCAGGTAAGGGAAACAAAAGAAAAAATAAACAAATGAGACTACATCAAACTAAAAAGCTTTTGCACAACAAAGGAAACCATCCACAAAATGAAAAAACCTACTGAATGGGATAACATATATGGGAGAACATATCTGCTCATACATCTGATAAGAAATTAATATGCAAAATTTATAAAACACTTATAAAACTCATCACCCAAACCACAAACAATCCAGTTAAAAATTGGGCAAAGGACACTTCTCCAAAGAGAACATACAGAGGGCCAATAGGCATATGAAAGACGCTCAGAGAAATACAAATTCAAACCACAATGAGATATCACTTCACACCTGTCAGAATGACTATCACTAGTACAGTGTGTCCGTAAAGTCATGGTGCACTTTTGACCGGTCACAGGAAAGCAACAAAAGACCATAGAAATGTGAAATCTGCACCAAATAAAAGGAAAACTCTCCCAGTTTCTGTAGGATGATGTGGCAGCATGTGCACATGTGCAGATGATGACATAACACCATGTATACAGTGGAGCAGCCCATGGCCATGCCAGTCAAGATGTGGACGGTACAGAGGAAAGTTCAGTGTGTTCTGTGGCTCGCTAGATTTGAATCCGTGACCAAAGTGCAACGTGAATATTGGCGTGTTTATAACAAAGCACCACCACATAGGAATAACTATTCGGTGGGATAAGCAGTTGAAGGAAACCAGCAGTTTGGTGGAGAAACCCCGTTCTGGTAGGCCATCAGTCAGTGATGAGTCTGTAGAGGCTATACGGGATAGCTACCTAAGGAACCCTAAAAAATCTGTGCGTGAGCCCACATCGAACTGCACTGAATAGGTATGAAACTAGGAGCGTTTTCCTTTTATTTGGTGCAGATTTCACATTTCTCTCATCTTTTGTTGCTTTCCTTTGACTGGTCAAAAGTGCACCATGACTTTATGGATACACTGTATATCAACAAGCAACAAGTGCTGGCAAGGGTGGGGAGAAAAGGGAACCCTCCTGCATTGTGGTGGGAATGCAGACTGGTGCAGCCACTGTGTAAAGCAGTATGGAGTGAACTCAGAAAATTAAAAATGAAACTGCCTTATGACCCAGCAATTCCACTTTTGAAAATTTATTCAAAGAAACCTAAAACACTAATTTAAAAGAATATATACACCTCTATATTCATTGCAGTGTTATTTACAATAGCCAAGATTTGTGTCCATCACGAGATGAGTGGGGGAAAAAGCTGTGGTACAGGTACACAATGGAATACTACTTGGCTATAAAAAAGAAGGAAATCTTACCCTTTGCGAAAGCATGGACGGGCCTGGAAAGCATTATGTTAAATGAAATAAGCTAGTCAGAGAAAGACAGGTATCATATCATTTCACTCATATATGGAATCTAATGAACAGAATGAACTAACAAGCAAAATAGCAACAAAGAGCAGGCTGACAGCTGGGGAGAGGGGGGCTGGGAGGATGGCAGGATGGAGGGATTGAGTAACAAAGAAAAGAAAAGAGAAAACTTATGGACATGGACAACAGTGTGGTGACTGCTGGGGGGAGGGTGGTTGTTGCCCAAATGAGTCAGTGTTTCACTCTCTGTCTGGAATGTTCTTTCTTTGCCTATCTATTTTTTTAAGACTCTCTTCAAATATCACCTCCTCTGTGAAGCCATTCTTGCCTCTCTCCAATCATATTTGACCATACTTCTTTTTGGGTCCATTTGTAATCTTTACAGACTTCTATTACTGTGTCTCTGTTTTTTTTTTTACAGAGACAGAAAGAGAGTCAAAGAGAGAGATAGATAGGGACAGACAGGAACGGAGAGAGATGAGAAGCATCAATCATCAGTTTTTCATTGTGACACCTTAGTTGTTCATTGATTGCTTTCTCATATGTGCCTTGACCGTGGGGCTATAGCAGACCGAGTAACCCCTTGCTCGAGCCAGCGACCTTGGGTCCAAGCTGGTGAGCTTTGCTCAAACCAGATGATCCGACGCTCAAGCTGGCGACCACGGGGTCTCGAACCTGGGTCCTCCGCATCCCAGTCCAACACTCTATCCACACCACCACCACTTGGTCAGGCACTATGTCTCTGCTTTTTGCATATACTTGTCTATTAGTCTATCTTCCCCACTGAACTGTGAACAACTTGAGGGCTGGAACAATTCATGTGTCTTTCTATACCCAGTGCAAAATTGGTGTGATTGAACAAAGTCATTTCTACCCTCAGGGACTAAGTATAGTATAGTTTTCAGATCTAAAATTTTAGGGCGGAAATAGAAAAATATAGAAACCAGTTTCAGAGCAGAAGAATTCCATATACATCAAAGAATGTTTCCTTATTTTCACCCAGATGTGGCCCCAAAACAGATATTTCAAGTTTATATCAGAATTTGGGAGAGGAAAAAGAGAGTGAACATGAAATATCACTGAGGTAGCTACACTGAGTAGTGGAATGGTTACTGCCAGAAAGGAAAGGTGGTGCTCTCCAATATACCATCTAGTCTTACATTTTTTGGATGGCTGAAGTATCAAGTTTGACAAAATCAATTAGGGACAACGATTCGCTCATAAACAATAACATGGGCACCATTCCATGGAGCTAGTCAATCATACAAAGGGAGGAAAGGTTTATAGAGCATTCTTAAGTGCTGAACCTAAAAGAATTAGCATATTCTAGAATTCTTTTAACTTAAAGAAATCTCGTATGGCAACCAACAGAAGAAATCACTTTCCCTTAAGGGAGTAAGAAGAGTTTAACCAAATTAACCTTTACCATTCAAATGTACACTACATGAGCTCTATTGAGTATCACTTTCATTGAATGTGATAAGGCTATGGCAAAATTACTTGTACTACACTGATAACAGAAATACAATGGTCCCAATATTCTTACGATTTTTGTTCTTCCTCTACATGGCATTCAGAAACCTCCACTTTAACAGTTCACCACATTGTGGGCAAACTGTAAAATCAGATTGTCTAGTTCAAATCCCAACTCTGCCACTTATAGCTGCATGACCTTGAGCAAATTATTTAATCTCTTTGTGCCTTATTATTCACCTGTAAAATATAAATGATGAAAGCATCCATTTTGCCTGGCCATCCACTGTGGTGGCACAATGGATAGAGCATTGACCTGGAATGCTGAAGTTGCCCAATCAAAACCCTGGGCTTGCCCCGTCAAGGTACAAATGACAAGCAGCCAATGAACTAAATGAAGTGAAGCTGAAACATCTCGCTCCACACCCCCCACTCTGTAAAATCAATACATAAAATCTTTTTTTAAAAAGTATCCATTTCACAGAGGAGTTATTAGAATTTAAAGGGTTAATATATGGAAAGCATTTAGTACAATGCCTGGCCCACAGAAATGGGCTCAATAGATGTTAGTAGTAACCATTACTATTATCATCATCATCTTTCTCAGTTCCACTTTTACTACACTAGCCTCTCCTTTTCTGTACATGAAAAAAGGAAACTATCAGTTTTTATCACATTCCAGGCACAATGCTTAGCCCTTTCAACATGCATTTATTTATTTAGTCCTCATAACATTGCAGGTTAGATATTGTTATTTCTGATATTACAGATGAGGAAATCGAGGCTTGAACATTCAGCAAATTCTTGGCATTAAAATGTGATGCTGGTGCGTGGGCATAAGTCATTTGGCAGACAGACCTATCTAACTCAATTTTAATTTGTCATTGTGTACACATGAAAGTAAGCACGTAAGTGTGCATAAGGAAAAGAGAACAGCAAGTACCACTATTGAACAGCTATCTGTCACTACTCTCTACCTAGCCAAATCTTTCCTTCCCTTTGGGGTGCGATAACCACTAAAACAAGATGCTGAGCTCTCTCCTCTTTTGACTTTTACTGTCCAAAAAAACACTTTTATAATAAATCACATATGATTTTATCATTACTTAGTAATTTCTTATGCTATGATTCTCTAATAGGAAGTCCCATGAGGGCTCATACTTTGACTTAAAGTTCTCTTATGTTCCCTACAGTACCTACCATAGTGTTGGATCTAAAGTTATTTCACAATAATATTTATAGAATAGTTTAATGTCCGGACCAGTTTAATGTAAGGGCATCTCTAAATAAAGATGATTCTCCTATTTATTTAATAAATTTTAACCTACAATGTAATAGGCACTGTGTTAGGTCTTAGAGAAGAATTAGAACATATTAAGACACTTTGGCCCCAGTCCTCAGGAGTTCATAGTAGACTAGGGAAAACTACCAGTTATCAGATAATTATAATAAAGCGAGGTAAGTGCTACAACAGATATTTGAGCCAAGTGCTAAGAGTATTAAAGAGGGATTAACTCCCCTAAATGACCTAGAAAGCATCTCAACATTCACTTATTTACCAACTATTTATTGACTACTCACTATGTGCCAAGCACTATGACAGGTCCAAAAATACAGCAGTAAATAAAATACCCAAGGTCCCTGTACCCATGTAATTTATAATCTAGGATTCACATAAAAAGTTACATTTGAGTGGGATGACAAATGGGTAGAAATTTACTCTGTAAAAACAAAGAGAAAGGCTTTCTAGGAAAAGGAAAAAGCATTATTCAAAGCCCTGGAGACATGAAAGAGACTAGCTTATCTGAGAACAGCAAGAAATGGAGTGTGGTTAGAGAGTAGTCCTGTGAACAGGGTGCTACAAGGAATAAGATGACAAGGCTCACTGGTCAGATCAGAAAGGGTAACATATGCCATGCCAAGGCTTTTGCAGTTTTAGTTCATTTGGTAATTCAGAAAAATGTATTGCAAATTTCTATATGCAAAGCCTGTGCCAGACACAGGGGACACAAAATCAGAAAGACATACTCTTTCAAGAAGCTTAGAGTATAGCAGGGCACAGGTATGTAAAGAAACACACAGAATTAAGCACAAGCAAGTGCAATGATAGGGGCATGTTTAAGATACAGGGATGGCTAGGGGATGTAAAACTGAATAAAATAAACCTCATTTAAAATGGAATTGGGGCCCTGGCCGGTTGGCTCAGCGGTAGAGCGTCGGCCTGGCGTGCGGGGGACCAGGGTTCGATTCCCGGCCAGGGCACATAGGAGAAGTGCCCATTTGATTCTCCACCCCCCCCTCCTTCCTCTCTGTCTCTCTCTTCCCCTCCCGCAGCTGAGGCTCCATTGGAGCAAAGATGGCCCGGGCGCTGGGGATGGCTCCTTGGCCTCTGCCCCAGGCGCTAGAGTGGCTCTGGTCGCAGCAGAGCGACGCCCCGGAGGGGCAGAGCATCGCCCCCTGGTGGGCAGAGCATCGCCCCGGGTGGGCGTGCCCGGTGGATCCCGGTCGGGCGCGCATGCGGGAGTCTGTCTGACTGTCTCTCCCCGTTTCCAGCTTCAGAAAAAAAAAAAAAAAATGGAGTTGGGCAGCCAGGAGAAGTTGTCATGCACTACCACTAGATATCAACTGCAGACCCCAACAGGAAGAGACCACATCTTGCACTCCCAACAAAAAATGTCCCTGTTTTACTACCAAAGAAATAGAAAGATTTGCTACCTGTCCAGAAACAAGCCTAGCCAATGAGAACCCTCAAAATTCAGCCAATTAGAAGTAATCAACATTCAGAACGCTCTTCTTCCAATAGACTTATCTTCAAGGCAATCCCTTCCCAACATTTTTTTTTTTATGACAGAGACAGAGAGAGGGACAGACAGACAGGAAGGGAGAAAGACGAGAAGCAACACTTCTTTGCTACAACTCCCCAGCTATTCATCTATTCATTGATTGCTCTCTCATATGTGTCCTGATTGGGGGGGGGGCTACAACAGACCGAGTGACCCCTTGCTCGAGCCAGCAACCTTCGGCTCAAGCTGGTGAGCCTTGCTCAAACCAGGTGAGCCCATGTTCAAGTTGGCGGCCTCAGGGTCTTGAACCTGGGTCCTCCACATCCCAGTCCAACGCTCTATCCACTGCACCACCGCCTGGTCAGGCCCCCTTTTTTTTTTTTCTATAAAGTTTCCTCTCCTTTGTTTACGAACTTGACTAGTTTTTGCTATAGTGTGTTTGTGTTGAATTTCAATTCTCTGCCATTCCCAAATAAATTCATTTTCACTGGTAAAAAACTAGCTGTTTTATGTTTAAGTCAACAAGAAGGGAGTGATTAGATTGGCTCTGTATCTGGTGGACAGAAAGGACAGAATGAACTACTCTACTATGAACTATGTCATGGGGAACAAATAAGATTTCATAAAGTAAATGATAATAGCAAACACTTGCATAGTACTTAGAATGTGCCAGGCTCTGTTTCAAGTTCTTTATATACAGGCAGGGGCTAAAGTAGGTTTACAGTTATGAGTATGTGAAAGAGTTTATTCTTTTTTTTTTAAGAGTTTATTCTTGTATTATTATTTATTGTATTATTTTCCATATAAACAACTATATACCTACTTTTGCCCCACCTGATATATTGAGTCACTCAAACTTCATAACTACCTTATAAAATAGATATCATTTAATCTCATTTTATAGATGAAAGACAGTTTAAATAACTTGTCCAACATCACACCAGTAGCAATGGCAGAGCTGGGATTTTAACACAGGCAGTTTAAAATAGGATCTAGAACAGGGGTCTCCAAACTTTTTACACAGGGGGCCAGTTCACTGTCCCTCAGACCACTGGAGGGCCAGACTATAAAAAAAACTATGAACAAATCCTTATGCACACTGCACATATCTTATTTTAAAGTAAAAAAACAAAACGGGAACAAATATAATATTTACAATAAAGAAAAGTAAATTTAAGTCAACAAACTGACCAGTATTTCAATGGGAACTATGGGCCTGCTTTTGGCTAATGAGATGGTCAATGTGCTCCTCTCACTGACCACCAATGAAAGAGGTGCCCCTTCCAGAAGTGCAGTGGGGGCCGGATAAATGGCCTCAGGGGGCCGCATGTGGCCCGTGGGCTGTAGTTTGGGGACCCCTGATCTAGAATATGTGTTTTTAATTACTATATTATATCATCTCCAAGACAAGGGAGTAAAGCCATTCTAGGCCAACAGGAAAGCATATGCAAAGTTACAGAGGTACGAATGAGCACATCTTTGGTAAATTGTGAGCGGTTGACACTGGGTGAAATGTACATTAAGAGCCAGCAGAGGATGAGGCAGGCAGGTGCCAGGTCATGGAAGGCCTTGGGTGTCATGTAAAAAAATGTCTATCGGCCCTGGCCAGTTGGTTCAGTGGCAGAGCGTCGGCCTGGTGTGCAGAAGTCCTGGGTTCGATTCCCAGCCAGGGCACACAGGAGAAGCGCCCATCTGCTTCTCCACCCCTCCCCCTCTCCTTCCTCTCTGTCTCTCTCTTCCCCTCCCGCAGTCGAGGCTCCACTGGAGCAAAGATGGCCCGGGCGCTGGGGATGGCTCCTCGGCCTCTGCTCCAGGCGCTAGTGGCTCTGGTCGCAACAGAGCGACGCCCCGGAGGGGCAGAGCATCGCCCCCTGGTGGGCATGCCAGGTGGATCCTGGTCGGGCGCATGCAGGAGTCTGTCTGACTGTCTCTCCCCGTTTCCGGCTTCAGAAAAATACAGAAAAAAAAAAAAAATGTCTTTATCAATAAGTACTGAGAAACCACTGAAGGATTAGGCAGGGGAATGACTTGAGAATTTTTTAATTTTTTTAAAACTTAACTTCTCTAGCCTGACCAGGCAGTGGTGCAGTGGATAGAGTGTCGGACTGGGACGCAGAGGACCGAGGTTTGAAACCCCAAGGTTGCTGGCTTGAGCACAGGCTCACTGGCTTGAGCGTGGGGTCATTGGCTGGAGTGTGGGATCACAGACATGACCCCATGGTCGCTGGCTTGAGCCCAAGGTCGCTGGCTTGAGCAAGGGGTCACTCACTTTGCTGTAGCCTCCTGGTCAAGGCACATATGAGAAAGCAATCAATGAACAACTAAGGAGCTGCAATGAAGAATTGATGCTTCTCATCTCTCTCCCTGTGCTTGTCTGTCCCTGTCTCCCTCTCCCTCTGTCTCAAAAAAAAAACAAAACAGGCCATGGCCAGTTGGCTCAGCGGTAGAGTGTCGGCCTGGCGTGCGGGGGACCCGAGTTCGATTCCCAGCCAGGGCACATGGGAGAAGCGCCCATTTGCTTCTCCACCCCCCCCCCTCCTTCCTCTCTGTCTCTCTCTTCCCCTCCCACAGCCAGGGGGCTCCATTGGAGCAGGGATGGCCCGGGCGCTGGGGATGGCTCCTTGGCCTCTGCCCCAGGCGCTGGGGTGGCTCTGGTCGCCCCAGAGCAACGCCCCGAAGGGGCAAAGCATCGCCCCCTGGTGGGCAGAGCCTCGCCCCTGGTGGGCGTGCCGAGTGGGTCCCGGTCGGGCGCATGAGGGAGTCTGTCTGACTGTCTCTCCCTGTTTCTAGCTTCAGAAAAATACAAAAAAAACCCCAAAAACTAATGATTGATGCTTCTCATCTCTCCGTTCCTGTCTGTCTGTCCCCGTCTAGCCCTCTCTCTGACTCTCTCTCAGTCTCTGTTAAAAAAAAGGATTCCTAAAGAATTTAAGTGTTTGTATGTTAGTGTACCTGTAGTTTAATCATTACTCTCCTCTTTTCTTCCAGTCTGATATCACAATCCTGTTCATCACCATCCCTCATTGAGAATCACTGCTGTAGATAATGATTCATGAATACTCTAAAAAAACAGAGATGTGAAAAACTTGAATGTGTTCCATGAAGTCACAGAACTGCAAGACGAGCTATAGAAATGATCCCTAAAAGTCTAGTCTTCACAGAACTGCAAGGCAAGGAGAGACTTTGAAGGTCATCAAGAGTTCAGTAGGTCTCAACCAAGGGCTCTCTGGAAATATGTGAGGACAATTTTTGGTTATCACAATGGGAGGTGCTATTGGCATTTTTTTTTTTTTTTGTATTTTTCTGAAGTTGGAAACGGGGGAGGCAGTCAGACAGACTCCCGCATGCGCCGAGCCGGGATCCACCCGGCACGCCCACCAGGGGGCGATGCTCTGTCCATCTGCGGTGTCGCTCGGTTGCAACCAGAGCCATTCTAGCGCCTGAGGCAGAGGCCACAGAGCCATCCTCAGCGCCCGGGCCATCTTTGCTCCAATGGAGCCTTGGCTGCAGGAGGGGAAGAAAGAGACAGAGGGGAAGGAGAGGGGGAAGTGCGGAAAAGCAGATGGGCGCTTCTCCTGTGTGCCCTGGCCGGGAATTGAACCCGGGACTCCCACACGCCAGGCCGACGCTCTACCACTGAGCCAACCGGCCAGGACCGCTATTGGCATTTAAGTGTCTGAGGGCCAGCAATGTTAAACTTCCTACAACTCACAAGACAGTCCCAAATAATGGAGAATTATCTTACCACAAATGACAACAGCACTCCTTTAAAGAAATAGTGATATGGTTCAACCCTACATTTTAAGGACAAGGATAAACTGAGATCCCAGAGAAGGAAATGCCTTGCTAAAGATCACCCACCTGCACAATGAGGACTAGAATACAGGGCTTCTGTTTATACCCCATCACTGTTTTCTAATCTTGATCTGGTAAGTCTCTGTCCTATCTAGGAAAGTCCATCTGAATATATAACTCAAGTACACAGAATGCCATCTTGCTGTCGTTCTTTGCACATTTTCTCTAGCCCCAGATTGCACTCTCACCCTCAGAAGTCTAGGTTGGAGGTCCAAGTAGGCAGTTATCAACATGGGACGTCTTATGATGAATAAGGTCACCCTGGCCAAATACAGAAAATGTGGCAAAGTTCTTGGGAGCACAAACCTTGCAGTCTAGTAGAGGAAGAGGAACCAATAAAGAAAACAGAAGTCAGATATGTAGGAGGAGAGGTTCAAGAAGACAAAGGGAACTAATGACAAGCAGTTTTTTTTTTTATTTCAGTGAACTAATAATTACCATTAATTGGGTATCTTTGTTGATTGAGTGACTCATTGTTGGTTGTCTATTCTGTATCTATTCCTTGACTTTCTTGTTGCAGAGTCCTTTTTTTTTTTAGCCAGTGACACAGATAGGGACAGACAGGAAAGGAGAAAGATGAGAAGCATCAATTCTTCGTTGCAGCACCTTTGTTGTTCATTGATTGCTTTCTCATATGTGCCTTGACCAGGAGCCAGGGACCCCTTGCTCAAGCCAGAGACCTTGGGCTTCAAGCCAGCGACCTTTGGGCTCAAGCCAGCAACCAAGGGGTCATGACTATGATTCCACACTCAAGTCAGCGACCCCTTCAAATCTGTGACCTCTGTCTCAGATGGACGGTCTATCCACTGTGCCACCACCTGGTCAAGTGCAAAGTCCATTAAAACAGTCTCTTTCCCAGTCTCAGTTATGGAGGTCATGTGATGCAGTTCTGGCCAATAAGATAAGAGAGTATAACCTAGCCTTACTGAGTTTGTACAGGGTACATGGAATCATACTTGGTACTTTAACATTCCTAACAGACAGAATTTTGCAAGAGGAATAACATAGGAGGCTGGTCCTTCAAGCTAGCAGAACATACCATGAAGCCAAAGCAATTAGAAAAGTGCAAAAGAAGTATGGGAATTAATAAATAGCAGTACAATAATTCATAGGTCTTTCTGCCTTGCTATCACAGTCCACTGCATTTTCTCTAGTCCCAGGTCCCCTCTCACCTTCAGAGATTCAATTGTGGCTTGCTTGTAAATCTTTCTTCCAGCATCTTTCTTCTGAGGACTATTCTGGAGTCTAGGCGTTCGAATGACGAATTTATCCATTTTGAGGGGACTCCAACTCCCTTCACATGCTGGAAGTGTGTTCTGCTCAAGAAAGAGGGCAGATTCTAAAACATCATCAAAACTGCTGGGATATGCGTTCCCTAAAGTGACACATCTGGAAGCATTCTTGAATTATGAGGACTACTGAATGGAATTTACTGAAACTTGTACAATGATGGGTGTACTTCCTGAGTCAAGCAGTGCCTACTTTACTGGAGATTCCAATATTGTGCCAGGTGTTGAACCCAGTGACAAGTCTCTTCCAACTTAGGTTGGGTTGTGGCAGGGTTAAAATTCCACTGGGTTCAGTGAAGCTCTAACAACTACCCCAGCATAGTCGGAATCCCAAGGGTTCCCTTAGTAACCAGTCATCAACAACCATTTCCAAATCTCCATGAAATGCTTGGTGGTCAGAAGACCCTATCCACGACTTCAGTGTTCTGGATCCCCGAGCAAAAATACACACCATCTTCCTCTGCCCTCAGCATTCCTGAGCCCAGGAAGGGGACCCTAGCAACGGTCTGACGTGAAACCCACCAGGAAAAGCAGCCCTGGCAGCAGCTAGGCCCCTCCAAAGAACACCTTCTGAGGCCCCCAAACCTGATGGAACTAAACGGAAGCTTCTTTCCAGGACGGTAGTTTCTCGGCAGAGGAGCCGTCCGCCCTCCGAGCGACTCAGGGACACAGCAAACCACACTCCCCAGAATGCCCTGCGAAGGGAGCGGGTGAGGTCGCGCGCCGGGCGGCTGTAGTTCGCCCAGACCGATTTTTCCGACGGCACCGTGCGCCTCCCGCCGTACGGAACTACGTGCCCCAGCGTGCACCTCCAAGGGAAGGAAAGAATCAGGGGGTGCGGGTTCGCTCTCGGTTCGCGATGGTTGGCTCCATCTCTTCTCTCCAATCTGGTAGTTCGTAGACCCAGGGCTGGGCGGAGGCGGCAATTTCGCGCGGGCCTGGGCGGGGAGGAGACCGCAGAGGCGGAAGCGGTGGCCCGTGGGGCGGGGAAGGGGCTGGCCCCGGAAGGAGGAGGAAACCCTGAAAAGAAAACAGCAACAAGCTGAGCTGCTGTGACAGAGAGAAACAAAATGGCGGCGCTGAAAGGGAGCCTCTGGGTCAGGGTCCCACTGGGGCTCCCGCCGCTGCTGCTGCTGACCATGGCCCTGGCCGGGGGCTCGGGAACTGCTTCGGCCGAAGCGTTTGACTCGGTCTTGGGCGATACGGCATCTTGCCACCGGGCCTGTCAGTTGACCTACCCCTTGCACACCTACCCCAAGGTAGGGCCCCTCCGAACCGGGCTACAACCCTTCCCTGACCGCCCATTTCTCCGCTCTCCCGCAGCTCTTGTCGGCTTTGGGAACCTGGCCGTTGAGTCCACCTTTCAACCGCTGTCTCCTATTTGTGTAACTCCTGTTTTCCTCCCTAATCCTACCCGCACCCTGCTGCTGCCGCCGTAATGACCGGAAGTTGGTGCTGCACCCACCCTGTAATGGGCTAGAGGACAGACAGATGAGAAATACTCGGTCTCTTTTACCCTGGGAACCCGCGGGGCAGCTGCGGAGACTAGCACTCTGAGCGGGAGGAGGATACTGATCATTCATGCAGGTCCTCACCTTCAAGGTGCGTAAGGAACGGCGGGGGGGACAGGAGGAGATAGATACACAAGCTCTCGAAAGGTTAGTTCATAAATCCTGTTGACTGAGCACCTCTCAGACGCCTAGACAGTTCCCCTGTGGTAGGAAATGTAGTGTACTAAGTCAGCCCGACGAGTTGTGAGACGCACAGGAAAGCTTTTCAGCCTGTATTCCAGGGACTGGGATGGTTTAGAAAAAGAAGCAGTTAGAGAACCCTGCGTGGAGAGAATTTACCATTCAGTGCAGAAGAGAGGGGATTCGAGGAGTAAGGAAATGAGACCGCCCCTCAGGGAAAGGGGATCACAGCCGACGGAAAGGTGTGACCGTACTTCCACTTCCTGCCCCTTCCCCCGCAGGTGCCGCTTTTCCTTTCATTCCATTCTACTTCCCAAGTTGTTTTTTCAGCTTCTTGAGAACTCTGTTTACTCAACATTCTAGATTGCCTGGTGACTCCCCCCACCCTTCCCTGTGTATATTTTGGGTATATGCCTTCCTCACCCCACTGCCTTTATTTATCAGAGTTTTTGCTGATGTTCTCCTTTTTCTCCTTGTTTTCTCCTCTGTGCTGTATGCTTAACCGTGTGTCTAGTGCTTTTTGCTCCTACAAAGTGACCACAAGGACTGGTCTAGTGAAGTTAGGTTGTTCCTTATTGGCAAGTGTTTTCAAGTCTTTGAAAAGTTCTGGCCCTGGCCTGTTGGCTCAGTGGTAGAGCATCGGCCTGGCGTGCGGGAGTCCCGGGTTCGATTCCCGGCCAGGGCACATAGGAGAAGCACCCATCTTCTTCTCCACCCCTCCTCCTCTCCTTCTTCTCTGTCTCTCTCTTCCCCTCCTGCAGCCAAGGCTCCATTGGAGCAAAAGATGGCCCGGGCGCTGAGCATGGCTCTATGGCCTCTGCCTCAGGCGCTAGAATGGCTCTGGTTGCAGCAGAGCGACGCCCCAGATGGGCAGAGCATCGCCCCCTGGTGGGCATGCCGGGTGGATCCCGGTCGGGCACATGCGGGAGTCTGTCTGACTGCCTCCCCGTTTCCAGCTTCAGAAAAATACACACACAAAAAAAAGTTCTGAATGCTTTCACTTCCCATATATGTCTGTTTACATTTTACATTGCATTGAGGATTATTCCTTTCAAGACAAAGTGTGGGAGAGGGGTATTCTAAAATTTTCAGTCAGAGACTAATACAGCAGAAGAGAGAAATGAGAAATTCTGACTTCTACACTTAAATCAATGTATACTGTCCCTAAAAACATTTGCATGGGTTCAAATACAAGAAACATACCGTAAGTTTATATTAATAATGAAGCTAACTAGATCCAGCCTGGTCTTTTTTTTTTTTAATGTAAAGTGTGGGCTCTGGAACCATACAAACCCAGCTTCCATCCCCAGTCCACTTTTACTATCTGTGTGTCCTTGCTGATGACTTCTCCTCACTTCATTTTGTCAGCTGTAGAAAAACACCTTCATACCCTGCAGAACTAGTGCGGGGATTAATGATAATATATGTGGCATACTTAGCACAGTGCCTAACATATGTCAGTAATTGTTTCTTGCCTGACAAAGGTGGTGGCACAGTGGATAGAGTATCAGTCTGGGATGCTGAGGATCCAGGTTCAAAACCTCGAGGTCACCTGCTTAAGCCCCGGCTCATCTAGCTTGAGCATGAGCTCACCAGCCTGAGCTTGGGTCACTAGTTTGAGCATGGGATCATAGACATGACCCCCCATGGTCGCTGGTTTGAAGCTCAAGGTCGCTGGCTTGAACAAGGGGTCACTGGCTCAGCTGGAGCCCCCCAGTCAAGGCACATATGAAAAAGCAACCAATGAACAACTATGAGTTGATGTTGCACATCTCTCTCCCTTCCTGTCTGTCTGTCCCTCTCTCTGTCTCTCTTAAAAAAAAATGTTTCTTTCATTATATTATGAAGCCTGTTTGGTATGTATATTAGTAGTGCTGAATAATGAGAGAATAGTTAGCTTGACTTAGTTCAGGATATGAAAATGCAAATAAAATCTTTAAATAGAATCATTGAGCCCTGGTTGGGTAGCTCAGTTGGTTAGAGTGTTGTCAAGATTGAGAGTTCAGTCCGGTCAGAACACATACAAGAGTAAACCAATGAATGCATGAAAAGTGGAACAACAAGTCAATGTTTTTCTCTCTCTTTTTCTTTCTCTAAAAACCATTTTAAAATAAATAATATAGCCTGACCAGGCAGTGGCGCAGTGGATAGAGCGTCGGACTGGGATGCAGAGGACCCAGGTTCGAGACCCTGAGGTCACCAGCTTGAGCGCAGGCTCATCTGGCTTGAGCAGAAATCTCACCAGCTTGACCCAAGGTCGCTGGCTCGAGCAAGGGGTTACTTGGTCTGCTGAAGGCCCACGGTCAAGGCACATAAGAGAAAGCAATCAATGAACAACTAAGGTCTCACAACGAAAAACTGATGATTGATGCTTCTCATCTCTCTCCGTTCCTGTCTGTCCCTGTCTATCCCTCTCTCTGACTCTCTCTCTCTCTGTCCCTGTAAAAAATAAATAAGTAAATAAATAATATAAATAATATTATTGAGATTCCTTACAACTATTTAACTGGTATTCGGTTTGGTGGAGAATACCATTTCCTTGTTCTCTAAATCAGAGGATATATATTTTATAAAAGCTTGCCAGTCATTTGTGATAAATGGGATGTGAATTATTTACTTAGAGTAATAATGTTATCTAGAACATGAGACACATACTTGGAATAAGGATATGATTTTTCATAACCATCTATTGAGTGTCTACTCTGTGCCAAGTGTTGTATCAGATGTTAAGTGATAGTACAGTGCCTGGCACATTATGGATGCTCATTAAATATGTTATTAATGTTATGTCTATTTATTAGCTAGTATAGCACAATATTAATTATATTGTGAGTATAAAATGTGTAATCCTCATATTCAAGATTGATAGAAGGGTATTGTCCCTGTTTTTCAACTGAGGAAACTGAAGCTGAGAGAGATCCAAAGTTGTATAGAATAAGTGGTGAGGTTGAGCTTCAAACCTAGACTCTTTTCACCATGCCATACATATTCTTTTCTGAAAATGGTACTGGAGGGCTTATTGGGTTGGTTTAACAGAAGAAAACATATCTGAAAATGAAATGACATTCAGTAAAGCTCATACTAATGAGTTTATACATCCTTTGTGCAATAGAAGGAAATATGTGGTGCTCCAAAGACATGAGAATTCTTTCACTGTTGTACAAAGTCTGCAAAAGCTATTCAGGTATGAAATTTATTTTAATTGCTAAAATTCTTTCAATTTCACCAAACAATGAATGCAGCTAGAACTGAGGTCCAAAAATGTGCTCTCTTCAAAGCTGTATAATAAAGCTTGCTTCTTGTATTTATTTTTTTTAAATTAAGTGATAGAAGGGGAGGCAGAGAGACAGACTCCCTCATATGCCCCAAACTGGATCCACCTGGCAAGCCCCCTACTGGGCCATGCTGCCCATTTAGGGTATTGCTCAGCAACCAAACCACTTTTAGTGCCTGAGGCAGAGGCCAGGGAGCCATCCTCAGCTGATGATGCACTAGAACCAATAAAACCAATCTAGTCATGGCTGTTGGAGGTGAAAAGGGGGAGGGGAGAGGAGGAGGGTGGAAAAGCAGATGGTCTCTTCTCCTGTGTGCCCTGACCAAAAATCCAACCTAGGACATCCACATGCTGGGCCAATGCTCTACCACTGAGCCAATCAGCCAGGGCCAAAACTTGCTTGATATTAGACTGTAGCCATTTCTTGCTGATGGATTGCTACTGCTACATAAATTTTGTTAATTCTCTCCTGGAAAGAAATGCATAGCTTTGTATTCTGTTGGTTGCTAACTGGTGTATGCACATGCTGTTTTCTTATTAGGTGCCTGCCAGTTTGTACACAGTGGATCACACAGTAAGTTGAAGAGGTTCCTCTACATGTATTGTTTTGTTTCAAATACTTTATGTGTTAATTGAAGGAAAGCCTGTTGACAACATTGTTATTAGCCTGACTGGTAGTGGTGCAGTGGGTAGGGCGTTGACCTGGGTCCCAGGTTTGAAACCCTAAAGTCGCCAACTTGGGTGTGGGCTCACCAACATGATCCCATGGTCACTGGCTTGAGCCCAGAGGCTGCTGGCTTGAGAAGAGATCACTGGCTTGGCCTGAGCCCTCTGATCAATGAATGTATGAGAAGCAATCAATGAACAACTAAAGGGACATAACTCTGAGTCGATGCTTTTCATCTCTCTCCCTTTCACTCTCTCTCTCTCTCTCTCTCTCTCTCACTCACTCGAAAAAAGACAGCCCTGGCCGGATAGCTGAGTTGGTTAGAGCATCATCCCAAAGCGCAGAGGTTACTGGTTCAATCCCTAGTCTGAGCATACACAGTAACAGATCAGTGTTCCTGTCTCTCTCTCACTCTCTCCTTTTCTCTCTAAAATCAATAAAATAAACATTTAAAAAAGAAAAAAAAAGACATTGTCATTAGTCTTACTAAGCAGGTAACTTTTTTCAATAGTGAAGAATATATTCTTTCTTGAGCTGACAAAAATATACAGTGATGCCTATAACTATTGTTTTCTATTTTAAAACTATTTATGATTAACACTACTATTATTGAGCACTTTGTATGTCCCAGGCACTGTGCTAGGAATAGCTACCTCCCGTGTTATTGAGGGGATTAGAGATAATTTATAGCTATTATCTCCTTTTATGATGAGAAACAGAGTTAGATAGGTAAAGTAACATGTGCTGGGTCACTCACCTAAAAGGTTTTAATCCAGGTCTGTCTAATTCCATTGGCCTTTCCCATATGGCACACTATTGCTGCTGTTTGTGTGTTTAGTTAATAAGCCAAGATTTAAAAATCTTTTTATGTATGCATTTTTATAGATGTACACCTCACATTGTAGGGGCTGTTATAGCACTATTTGTCATGTGAAGATGATTGTGATACTTTTCCTGATAAGCTTATGATTTGTATAAATATTTATGTGGCAGAAGTATGCTATTGATCCTAAGGTACTTGCTTACTCATTTCTATCCCTGTTAAAGTTCTAATTATGTTACTTAATTTTTTTCTTTCAATTTTTCCCACAAAATATGAGGAAAGAGTGATTTTACCCACTAGGCTTCTTTCTTGGATATCACTTTAAAAACAAACTAAAACCTCTTTATACGGCAGAGGTCTTGGATATGACCTGGTTCCTATCATTTTACTTTCAGTTATAAAATTTTTTATTGGAAAGTTTATAATAAACTCTACTAACTTTACTTTCCTTTGACCTTTTTTCCCTGAGGAAAATATACTATTTTTTTGTAATTCTCCCTGTTCTTGAATTCCCTAGGAAGAGGAGCTGTACGCATGTCAGAGAGGTTGCAGGCTGTTTTCAATTTGTCAGTTTGTGGATGACGGAATTGATTTAAATCGGACCAAATTGGAATGTGAATCTGGTAAGATGCTATGCTAATGACATGAACAGTATGTGACATTGGTGTTGTCTTTGAGATGTGTTATACTTTTAACATATTGATATTTTCCTTAGAAAATGACAAGCATAATGTTTAAACTAGTCATCTAACATATTTTAATTATTATGAAGTTAGAGTTTTAGTAGCTGCTAATAGAAATTTCATGGGCTTTAAATTTCATCTATTTGTTGAGACAATATTTATTTTGTACTGTGGATAGAACACCTTTGTTTAAGCAAGTACTTGGTTTAGACAAATGCTGTAGTAATTACCCTTCTCATAATTCATCACTACCTTTTCAGTGGATGGTATAATTTTCCTAAGCCTTTCAATCATAGGCTAGTTGACTTAGCTCCTAGTTTTTTTTACTGAATCAGGCCTTTGATTCAGTATTTAATAGTGTATTCTTCTGTGGGTCACGCCAATAAAAGAAGTAACCGGAGTCTTTGTTGTCTCTTTTTTTTTTTTTGGTCTTTGTCATCTCTTAGAAAACTATTCTTACCTTTTGCTGAAAGAGATGAGATGTGTTTAATAAAAGAAGCCTGTAATCAGGACAAAATTGACATTTAACTTTTTAAAGAACTATAATGGGATTTTGTCCGTTTATTACATTACACTGTTTATTCATGTAGGAGGAAGCGTCTTACTCCCTATTGCTATCCCATGACTAATACCCAGGCTCTGTTATAACATTACCTTATTTTTTATGGCTCAGTCTCCTACCTAGCCATTTTTAATATGTGCATAATGCTTTTCAGTTTACTATCTAGTGTCTTTGAGAAGTATATTACAAGTACATGGCTGGGTTGGAAAGAAAAATAAGATTGTTATAGTAGTGAAATGTTCTGTCACAAGAAAGAAATGGCTCTAGTGAACTAAATGAAGAGAGTATATCTGGTAAAGATTCATTTCAACTTTAGAATCCTGCTGTAGAACATTTTCTAAGTTCCATTTTCTCAGAATTTAGGGTGTTAGACTGATTGTTTTATTTTTTCTTGCCATGTGAATACTCTTGCTTTTTGTGTGTGTGTGTGTGTGTGGCCCATATGGGGACCCTTGCTTTTCAACTAAACGATCTAGTTCTGAACAGTAACATCATAAAATATAAATCAGTAAATCACTAAAATATAGTTTGTTCAACCCTATGAAGTAGGTGGTTGTATTTCCATTTTAGACATTTGGAAGTCAATAGAGAGGTTAAACAATCATCCCAGGTCACATACACAGCCAACAAATGATGGAGCCAAAACTTAAGATTACCTGTTAAATGAGGTTGCCTATTTAATGTTTTTTCCACTGTGCAAACCTTAGCTATGCGGCTCCCCTCTTATGAATGTCATCATATAGCCAGAGCCCAAGTATGTAATTAATAGATTTATTCCTGATTGAATTGTGGGAGATAAGAGATAGGGGTTTTATTAAAATGGTACATTTGCTACTATTACCAAATTTGGAAATTCATATTGAAATGCTTTTTAAGAAATTTCTTTATGAAATGCCAAATCTCTTTTCTATCTTTCTCTCTCTCTCTCTCTCTCTTTCTTGTAATTTGACTATTTTTTCTCTTAACAGCATGTACAGAAGCGTATTCCCAATCTGATGAGCAGTATGCTTGCCATCTTGGTTGCCAGAATCAGCTTCCATTTGCTGAATTGAGACAAGAACAAGTATGAAACAAAATTTTCTTTCAAATTTGCCTGCTTAGATTGCACTTACTTGTATTAAAATATTTATCTCCTGCTTGATCCTGTTTTAGTGTTCTATTTTTTAATTAGTTTTCAGCAAGCAAATTATATGTTTGCAAATAGAAAAATCAATTCTATTTTTGTATAATTCTTTACTGTTAAAAAATATGTTCATGGCCTGACCTGTGGTGGCGCAGTGGATAAAGCGTCTACCTAGAAATGCTGAGGTTGTCGGTTCGAAACCCTGGGCTTGCCTGGTCAAGGCACATATGGGAGTTGATGCTTCCAGCTCCTCCCCCCTTCTCTCTGTCTCTCCTCTCTCTCTCTGTCTCTCCCTCTCCTCTCTAAAAAATGAATAAATAAATAAAAAAACTAAGAAAAATCTGAATCTTTAAAAAAAAGTATATGTTCATGTTCGTAATGTCATTTTGTTTTTTCTCATGGGTTAGTGAAGATGTTATCCCCCTTTTACATACAGAGAAACTGAGTTTCAGGAAAATTGATAGTTCGGAGTCCTTTTTTCCATTCCAGCTACAGTCATCATCATTTCTCATATATGTTACTAAATTAACTTCCAAACTATTTTTCCACTTTAACCCCCTCTAGTTTATCTTTTCGTGTGTCCAAACATTTATTTTTTAAATGGAAATCTCATCATATCATACTCCTATCTTATAGACTTCAGTTGTTCCCCATTGCATATAGGTTCAAGTCCAAACCACTTATCACTACCTGGCTCATGATTACCTCTCCTATGTCATTTGTTATATTTCCCCATGCCTCATACTCTATGCTCCAAATGTACTGGGGAAAATTTCTTAATTTTATTAACTTTTGCATGGAAAATACAGCTATATGATTTAAAACTCAAAAGGTAAAAAAAATAAATAGTGAAAAGACTCCTGGCTCATATCTCTTTTCCTCCATGAAAGTAGCCTAAGTTACTAATACAGATATTTTATGCACATACAAGAACATATGAATTCTTTTTTTAAAATTAAAGTATACATAATGAATGTCTGCTCTTTTTTCACTATGTAATATTCTATTATAGAGATGTATCATTTATTTAAACATTCCTTTATTTATGGGCATGTAGGTTGTTTCTAATCTTTTTCCTTTAAAAATGATACTGCATATTTTGCACAATTATGAGTCAGAATTAGAAGAGAGATGATATCAATTAGTGTTAAATCTTATCAGTAACTTACTATATATACACATATATGTTGAGCCCATAAATACTTTTCTCACTCTGCCCTGTGTCATGTCTTACATTTTATCCATGTATTCTTTTGATATTTTTCTTTCGTTTTTCCATTGATGTTCATTATAGCATGATTTATTTTACTTGAAAGCATTAAAGATGAAAATGGTGTGATTTATCCCTTTCCCTTCTACTCTTGAGGACTTGCTAGTCCTTATTTAATCAAATCTTAAGATTCTCCATATTTTTGGACCTGATTCAGAAGCTTTTTATTCTATACAGGTGATAGGTAGTTTATAAATATGTTTGGTGGCAAATTAAATGGATTTTTATCTTTACCATAGTCAATTTATATGGATAACTAAGAGTTTATCTAATCCTAATGATTATCATAGATTCACTTAATTCTTTATAACCTGTCCCAATAAGGATTTGGAGAATCTTGATTATGTTGCTCTCTTGAATATACATATATAAATAATGATATATTTATCATGGTTTAATTTTTTTTAAAGCTCATGTCCCTGATGCCAAAAATGCATCTACTCTTCCCTCTAACTTTGGTGAGGTCATTCTGGAGTGACATGATGGACTCTGCCCAGAGCTTTATAACCTCTTCATGGACTTTTTATCTTCAAGCTGATGATGGAAAAATAGTTATATTCCAGGTGACAACTATGCTTCATATATTCCCCTAAATACTAACAACCATAAATATATATGTCTTGAATGTCTTGGCATAGAGCCATGTATGTAGTCACTTATAAATATTGATTGTCAAATAATAATTACTTATTTGGCCTAATGGAAACATTGGACATTGTGACACAATTTGACTTACCCTTCCGTCTGCCCATTGGAAGCCTTTCTAAAGCCCATCAGTCCTTATCAGACAAGAACTCTGAATTTTCTAAATTTTATAGTGGTTTAAATTGATCAAATAAAAATGCTAGATATGGGAGATAATTAATATACTTTGACTATAAATAGTGGCATGAATTTGTGTATGGAAATAGAGAAAAGCAATATGATATAAATTTTAGTTGTTTTTAGGGCTTTTTCTCATAACTCTTGTAAGAGAGCTTACTGAAGAAGCAAATTGCATGCTAGAGAGGTAACTTTTCTCCTACCTCATTATTTACCATGTGATGTGATACTAGTAGCTATTTTTTTTAAGGTTCTTATGTAGTAGGGAATATATGTATTTTATCTCAGATCTTCAAACAACCTCGTGAGGTTGTATTATCCCTATTTTATTGACAAAGAAACTGAGAGTCTAACTTGTTTAAGGGCACCCTGCCAGTGAGTAACAAAAATAGGCTTCAAACTTAGGTTCAAACTTTAGCTCCAAAGCTCATAATAGCACCCTACCATACTATCTTTCTTTTTTTTTTTTTTTTTTTTCTGTATTTTTCTGAAGCCGGAAATGGGGAGAGACAGTCAGACAGACTCCCACATGCGCCCGACCCCGATCCACCCGGCACGCCCACCAGGGGGTGACGCTCTGCCCACCAGGGGGCGATACTCTGCCCCTCCGGGGCATCGCTCTGTTGCGACCAGAGCCACTCTAGCGCCTGGGGCAGAAGCCGAGGAGCCATCCCCAGCGCCTGGGCCATCTTTGCTCCAGTGGAGCCTCGGCTGCGGGAGGGGAAGAGAGAGACAGAGAGGAAGGAGAGGGGCATACTATCTTCCTTTTAATTTCATAGTTAAAAACCTTAAATTTGCAACCCCACAAGTTATGTTGTGGTACTTTCTTTTGTAATCATTAAAGCGAACCTATAATTATTATTACTGAGTGGCTTACTGTAAGCCACTCTGTAAGGCTACTATGTGATTTTTAGCACTATCCTAAGCCTTGAGTTTCTAATTAGTAAAACACAGAAGAAATTTTCATTCTTTAAGTTCATGAATAAGTTCTGTGTCCTAAAGCTACTTAAGTTAAAACATAAGTTGACTCTTAAGAGCGGAGCCCTCATTCATTCCTGGTTAGATATGAGGTTAGTTTCGTTTCCCTCTTTGTGTCAACTTGAGTGTAACTAAGATGGAGAAGCCCCAGCTCCAGAGGATCAGTGTGCTATATATAAAGTGTGGAGTACTTAGCTATAATTTATGGATTACTCATACTTAAGGAAGAATGGAATGTTTCAGTTGAGAAAAAAATAGGGATAATAAATGTTTAGCCAAAAATTCTGTCAGTCTGCTAAATTATCCTGATCAACTAGAATTAGAACTCATTTTTGCAGGGCATGATATTTAATGCAGTATATTCTAATTTGTCCTTCTTTTTTCTACTTTTTAAAAATGTTGTCAGGAAGTTAAACTAAATGCTTGATGATGCCAGAAATCTGTTTGTAAGGCACTGGATCTAATATTTAGGAAGTGCAATTAAAATATATTGTGGTTAATGTGTTTTGTTTTGTTTTTATACCGTACTTCTGTTACTTTTCTCTCAATTTGAATGTTTGTAGAGATGATGTGTTACTGAACTTGCTACTGAAGAAGACTTAAGAAGCACAGATAACTTAATTGCTCTCATCATTATTTCAGTCTAAGCCAGAAATCCAGTATGCACCACAGTTGGAGCATGAGCCTACAAATTTGAAAGAATCGTCACTAAGAAAAATGTCTTGTAAGTTTTATTTTAAGCAGCTTGGGATAAAAACATTAGCAGTCGAATCTGGTTGTGGCAGAATTGGTTGTGTGATTGTTTTTACACTAATGGGAGGTGAACAAACAATTTCTAAAACAATGGTTTTCAAACTTTAATGTGCATTAGGATCTAGAGAGCTTCTTAAAACAGATTTATGAGCACCATCACCAAAGTTTCCAATTTACTAGCTCTGGTACAGAATTTGCATTTCTGACATTGTCTCAGGTGGGAACTGCACTTTTAAAAACACCATTCTAAAAGCATTTAGTTTGCTTTGAATGATGTTGCGAGTATAAACTAATGAAGTATGCTGATATATCCCAATAAACCAAACAGTGAAACAATCCTGGAAGTATGAGTTTTTACTGTTATTTTTATTTCCATACTAGAATTGAATTTTAACTAATGGAATATAAAACATCAAGCTAAGGCTGAGCTTACCTTTTAAAATGTACTAGCTCATACTTCATTTAAGATACTGATTTAATTAACTTTCTAATTATTTTACTGGGTGGATAATGACAGCACATAATGCCATCTTTAACTTTACATTAGAATAAACCAAATTCTATTATTTAAACCCACATGTAATTAAATTGAATGCTTCAGTGTCATTTAGTATTTGGAAATAAAATAAGAAATCTTTAATGTAGTAGAATATCCATTTGGTTTTTGATGTGCCGTAGGAACTTTCATTCATTATTGAATGTATCAAATTATATTTATAAAAACAACTGGCCCTGGCTGGATAGCTTGATTGGTTAAAGCATCATTCCTAAGTGCAGAGGTTGTGGATTCAATCCCCGGTCAGGACACATACAGGAACAGATGGATATTTCTTTCTTTCTCTCTCTCTCTTACTCTCTCTCGCTCTCTCTCGCTAAATCATTAAATAAAAAACCAAAAACAACCTGGTTATTACCTTGGCCAGTTGGCTCAGTGGTAGAGTGTCAACCCGGCTTGTTGAAGTCGTGGGTTTGATTTCTGGTCAGGGCATACAGGATAAGCAGTCTTCTACTTTTCCCCTGCCCCCCCTTCTCCTCCCAGAGCCATGGCTTGATTGATTAGAGTGTATTGGCCCTGGGCGCTAAGGATGGCTCTGTGGAGCCTCTGCCTCAGGCACTAAAAATAGCTCGGTTGCAAGCATTGGTCCCAGATGGGCCAAGGATTGGCCCCAGCCAGGGGTCATCGGATGGATCCTGGTAGGGGTGCATGTGGAAGTCTGCATTTATCTCCCTTCCTTTCACTTAAAATAAAAAAATAAAAATAAATAAAAACTGGTTTTCTATAAGTATATAGATCTAAAAGTAGTCACTTGAGACTTTTGGAGTACAGAATATCATAAACATGTACCTTGTTATTTCAGCAGATCTACAAATGAGATCACAAGCACACAGGAGCTATCTTGTGGATGAAGAAAGCGATGGCTTTTTAAGATGCCTATCTCTGTATGTATTCCTCTTTATTTTTTGAAACTTCTTTAACATTTTCTTTATTTTATTTATTTATTTTTGAGAGAGAGAGAAACAGGAAGGGAGAGAGAAGAAACATCAACTCACGTAGTGTCACTTTTAGTTGTTCGTTGATTGCTTCTCATACATGCCTTGACCAGGAGGCTTAAGCCAAGCCAGTGACCTTTGGGTTCAAACGAGTGACTTTGCATTCATGTTGATGATCTGGAGCTCAAGCTGGCGACCCTGCACTCAAGTTGGTAAGCCTCCATTCAGGCCAGATGAACCTCTGCTCAAGCAGGCAACCTTGGGGTTTTGAACCTGGGTCCTTGGTGTCCTAGGTCAACAGTCTAGTCACTGTGCCACTCTTTATTAATGGGTGTAGGAGATAAAATCTGGCTTGGAGAGATAGATTCCTTTTTATTATTTTAAAATTTTATTAACTGCTCAAGAGTGAAACAACTTTTTTACCTTTTCCCTACCAAACTTATACTTTTGGATATTTTAGTTTATTTAAAAGGTAATACGCATACTACTTTGGTAAAACCCAAGCAGATAGTTTTTTCACAGTACAAAAGCTTGCTTGTTAGGATTTCTTGATTTATGTTAAGAAATGTGCTACTCCAGCCATTTAAATGAAGTATATGTTAATGGTTTGGGGATCAGATTTTTGTTTTTAGCGCAAGGCCACACGTGAGATTATTAGAGGTAGCTAAGAACTATAGCTTAAGGAGGGCTCCATGTTTTATACTAAGGAGTATCAACTGTGTGGAGGATTCTGAAAGGCTGGCAGAGAAAAGTGGGCATGTGGGGGTAATTGGTCCCTTATGCCCTCCTAGGAAGGAATATCAAGCTTTCTGAGGGTGAAAAGGGCTTTCTTAAAATATGTGTGTTCTCACTCCTCCAAGGAGCTACGATATGAGTCCTCCCCTTACACCCCTTCCTCTAGAAATAATGAAAAAGAGAAAGTGGGTCTTAACACTTATTGGTAACTGTTTATACTCTGTGTCAGATACCAGGCCAAGCACTTGAGTGGAACCGCAGACAAGTGCTTGCCCTCATGGTCTCACACCATGTTCTATCTCAGGTGTAAGACTGCAGTAGTCCAAACTGCATGCTTCCTGTAATTTCTTGTGATAGAAATAGTTTCTTGACAGGTTTTATCAGATATCAGAAGGGTCTTATGGAATCTGGAGATTGATGCCTTTTACTGACTAAAATCAGTAAAGACTAGGTAAGAAAATAAGGACTTGACTTTAAATTTTCCCTTTCATTTCTAAACCTACTTTTGACCTTCTGCAGAAAAGAACAATTTTTCTTTCTAGTGTTTAGGATTTTTGTTGCAATGTGATCATTTAATATAAGCTAAGTAATCACCTAATCTTAAATTATAATTTATTCTCAATACTTTTACTACTTGGCATCTTATTGGTGATTTATTGCTCTTTAAGATTTTGTCATTATACTATAGTTCTTCTAAATCTAACATTTTTAAATTAATTTTGTAAATGTTTGAGGAAACAACTAACTTTTTTTTTTTGCATTTTTCCAAAGCTGGAAATGGGGAGGCAGTCAGACTCCCACATGCGCCCCACCGGGCTCCACCCGGCATGCCCACCAGGGGGCGATGCTCTGCCCTTCTGGGGCATCGCTTTGTTGCATCCAGAGCCATTCTAGCGCCTGAGGCAGAGGCCACAGAGCCATCCTCAGCGCCCAAGCCATCTTTGCTCCAATGGAGCCTCGGCTGCGGGAGGGAAAGAGAGAGACAGAGAGGAAGGAGAGGGGGAGGGGTGGAGAAGCAGATGGCTTCTCCTGTGTGCCCTGGCCGGGAATCGAACCCGGGACTCCTGCACGCCAGGCCGACGCTCTACCACTGAGCCAACCGGCCAGGGCATAACTTTTTGACTAGAAATTTAATCCTATGAAGTTTCTGTACACAAACATCAATTATTATAATAGTGTACTACATTTTAATAAAAATAATTCTTTTTTTGTGACAGACAGAGAGATGGACAGGTAGGGACAATCAGGAAGGGAGAGAGATGAGAAGCATCAATTCTTTGTTTCAGCACCTTAGTTGTTCATTGATTGCTTCCCCGTATGTGCCTTGACCAGGAGGCTACAGCAGAGCGAGTGACCCCTTGCTCAAGCCAGCAACCTTGGGTTCAAGCCAGTGACTTTGGGCTTCAAGCCAGCAACCTTTTGGCTCAAGCTGGTAAGCCTGTGCTCAAGCCAATGACCTTGGGGTTTCGAACCTGTGTCTTCCGTGTCCCAGTTCGACGCTCTATCCACTGTGCCACTGCCTGGTCGGGCTAAAAATAATTCTTTTAGAAATGCTTTTTTCTCTCATTGATATTATTTGACTTTTAGAACAGTGTACACTGTGATAAGTAGATAGATAAGAGAGGCGAATCAACTATTCCCAAGGTTATATATCTACTATGTTAAAATTCATACCTAGGTTCCCTAATTCTACATCTTCTACTCATGCTATTCTGCCATAGCTGTCTGCTTTTTAAAGGGTCGTTATTTTTCCATGATTGCATACAAGATCACCTAGTTAGTCAGTGGAATCTGGTCTTCTGGCTCTTACTACAGTGCTTCTTTTTATTTTATCACATAGTTGTTAGAAAGTTACCCTTGGCCTCCAGAATGGAAAATGAGGTCACACTCATTTTTCACTTACCATTTCTTTTTGGAGAGTTTATTATATGCCAGGTACTGTGTTAGGATCTTAAGACCTAAGAAAGAATGTTCAGTCTCTACCTCTATGGATTTCTCAGGTCTAGTATAAAGACAGACATGCAAACAGTAAACAACACAAAAATGGTTGCTACATATTATAATACATACCTCTCCTATATATAGAGTGCAAGGAGTACTAAGTCTATCAGAGCTTTCAAAGGAAGGATTTACAGAGTAGATAGAAATGTCTTAAATGATGAGTTGAGATTTTTGCTAATTTTAGCACACTTGTTTGAGAGATTTGACCAAATCCAGGTAGACAGGAGTTTGATAGGAGTGGGAAAACAATAATGTTTAATGATCAAGAGAAGGCCTCTGTCCTGACCAGGCGGTGACACAGTGGATAGAACGTCGGACTGGGACACAGAGGACCCAGGTTCAAAACCCCAAGGTCACCAGCTTGAGTGTGGGCTTGCTAGCTTGAGAATGGGGTTGCTGGCTTGAGCGTAGGATCATAGACATAACCCCATGGTCACTGGTTTGAGCCCAAAGGTCGCTGGCTTGAAGCCCAAGGTCGCTGGCTTGAGCAAGGGATCACTCACTCTGCTGTAGCTCTCTAGTCAAGGCACATATGAAAAAGCTATCAGTGAACAACAAAGGAGACACAATGAAGAATTGATGTTTCTCATTTCTCTCCCTTCCTGTCTATCTGTCCCTATCTGTCCCTCTCTCCATCTCTCTGTCACACACACACAAAAAAAAAACCCAAGAAGTGGGCTCTGTAAAGGAGAGGATCATGTTGGAGAACTTAGTTAAATCAGAGGCAAGTTACAAGGTCTGAACTAGGGCAGTAGGAGTAGGTAAGGAGTACAGGAGATGACAGAGATAGTTGAGAGTCTTGTAGGATAATGTTTTGTTGTAGAAGTTGAAGTGGATTGACTACATAAAATGAGCCTTTGTTTTGTGGCTTAACTAGTTGTGACTAGAGCATATATCAAATATATCCTTCTCGTGGTGTGGAAGGGAATTACTTAGCATTCAGGTTAGGGCTGGAATATATAAGTTAGGTATTTTTTCATTAAAAATATTTTTACTTTCTTATCTTTCTAAATTGGAATACTTACACATCATATTGGAGTTCCCTGCTTTTAGATACAATGCATTTTTTAAAGTTTACCTCTTTTGCTAAGTACAAACAATGACTGCATGCTTTTACCTTAGCATATTCAAGTGTTGGCAAACCATCAGGTGTATGGGTTATGGTGGTAACTTCATATATTTTATTAGGCAATGTTGGGTGAGCATAGATGTGAAAATTGGACTACCTCGTTCAACTAGACTACCTAGTTACATAGTTTTTCAGAATTAGTCTCTTAAATATTTAAAAATAGCTTATCTTATTCCTATTTTTGAAATCTTAACCTATAGTTTGTCAAATAATATGTCAGAGAAGAAGCTCTAGTTGCTGATTCTTGTCACTGGCTTCCTACATTAAGATATTTTAGTCATAAGAAACATAATTATGTCTTTACTGAGATACTCCATAATGGGTACAGAATGCCTCATAATAGATGTACTCTTGTAAATTGAACTGTAAGTAAATTGTGGCAGGTTAAATATTTGAAATGTTCTAGAGAAGGTAATTTCTGGAAGCCTTTTGTGAATCTCCTTATAAAGCAAATGATTGTTTCATAATTTTCCTAGTCTATACCTTAACTCTGGGATATTGAGTTTCTTTAAAACAAGTATCATTGTAATATCTTGCAAAATAATGTATGTGACACTTTTATAGCAGTGTATAATTTATAGGACACTTTCATTTGCCTTATCTTATTTAGTAATTTAAAATTTTCTTTGACAGTAATTTGCTTTAATTTTACACATTTAAAAGAAAGCCAGTACAGTATGTCTGATTTTTTTAATTATAAAAGGGTACAGCTGTGTTACAGAAACTTGAGAAATGGAGGGAAGGACTTCATACTACTCAAATATAGTACCTACTATAATATTTCCTTCTATACATAAGGCTTTGTAATTGATTGTATAGATAGTAACCATAAAGTTTTAATCATATTGTTAATCTAAGTACATAAGGTTGATTGCCTTTAATTACTAAGAATCTCCTATTTCTTATATTATAAAATTTTAACATGACTAATTGTTGGGGTTTTTTTTCCAGTAACTCGGGGTGGATTTTAACCACAACTCTTGTCCTCTCAGTGATGGTATTGCTCTGGATTTGTTGTGCAACTGTTGCTACAGCTGTGGAGCAGTATGTTCCCTCTGAGGTAAATTTAATTCTAATACTTAGGCCATTTGAAGACTGAGCCATGTGACTAATCATTAAATGCCTGTTTGTTTAACTAGAAAACCAAGGCCTCTCTACTAATGAAATAAAGAGAAGATTTGGTGCTTTTAATCATACACCTGGGGGTTGGCACACATGAAAATTACAGGTTTGCAGCACAAGTATCACTGTTCCAGTTTTCTGTAAAGCTAACTACCATAGTTAACATATATGTTGGCTGGTTTGAGTAGTGTTTCTCTCTCTTCCTGGTTCTTTTTTTTTTTTTCTTTTTTCTTTTTAGACAGAGAGAGAGTCAGAGAGAGGGATAGATAGGGACAGACAGGCAGGAACGGAGAGAAATGAGAAGCATCAATCATCAGTTTTTCGTTGTGACATCTTAGTTGTTCATCGATTGCTCTCTCATATGTGCCTTGACTGTGGGCCTTCAGCAGACCAAGCAACCCCTTGCTCAAGCCAGTGACCTTGGGTCCAAGCTGGTGAGCTTCTGCCCAAACCAGATGAGCCTGCGCTCAAGCTGGTGACCTCGGGGTCTCGAACCTGGGTCTTCCTCATCCCAGTCTGACACTTCATCCACTGTGCCACCGCCTGGTCAGGCTCTTCCTGGTTCTTTGAGACTGAAAATAAGCTGTTGACATCAGTTCCTAAGGTGATTTTCTTTTTAAGATTTTATTTATTGATTTTAGAGAGGGGGCAGAGACAGAGAGAAATGGGAGAGGAACAGGAAGCACCAATTTATAGTAGTTTTCCTGTATGTGCCTTAACTAGGCAAGCCCAGGGTTTCAAATCAGCAACCTCATCATTCTGGTCGATGCTTTATCCACTACACCACCAGGTGCTAAGGCAGCGGTTCTCAACCTGTGGGTTGCGAACCCCACAGGTTGAGAACCACTGTGCTAAGGTGATGTTTAAAAAAGAAGACTTGAGCCTGACCAGGTGGTGGCGCAGTGGATAGAGCGTTGGACTGGGATGCGCAGGACCCAGATTCGAGACCCCAAGGTCGCCAGCTTGAGCGCGGGCTCATCTGGTTTGAGCAAGGCTCACCAGCTTGAGCCCAAGGTCACTAGCTTGAGCAAGGGGTCACTCAGTCTGCTGTAGCCCCCCAGTCAAAGCACATATGAGAAAGCAATCAGTGAACAACTAAGGTGCTGTAGCGAAGAATTGATACTTCTCATCTCTCTCCCTTCCTGTCTGTCTGTCCCTATGACTCTGTCTCTGTCACAAAAAAATAAAATAAAAATAAATAAAAAAGAAGACTTGTAGAACCACTTAAAATTTAAAGAGTAATTACTGCTTTAGGAGCAGCAAGGTTAGATTGTTTGATTTTGAGTTAAAGTATTCTGGTATCTAACCCTGAGAGAGATGGAAAACTATCACTGACTTCCTTGGTAATTAAATTTTAACTGACCCAAGAAACGTAACTTAAGATAAAGGGGTTTTGTTTTGGGAAATTTATAATTTGATGATTCAATTTGGCTTTCAAGGAAAGAAAGTTATTTATATAACTAAATATGAAATAATAATGTCTGTTGACCTCAACTCCAAATAAAATGAACTAGTTATCTTGTGCTTTGAAGGTACAATAGAAAAAGAGTGAAAAGAAGAAAGGGGAGCCATGGCTGGATAACTCAGTTGGTTAGAGCATCCTCCCTAAGTGCAAAGGTTGCTGGTTCGATCCCCAGTCGGGGCACATAAGGAATAGATCAGTGTTTCTCTCTCCCTGTCTCTCTCTCCCTTCCTCTTTCACTAAAATTCAGTAATAAAAATTAAAAATAATTAATTAATTTCTGTTAAACAAAAAAAGAAGGGAAGAAAATTGAAATAGAATCTAACAATAAGTAAGTAGTTGGCATGTGCTTAGCATTGCACTAAAACAATCTTATTGTAATAGACTATAAAGATACCATTTTCTTTGTTTAAAACTTTTTTACTGATTTTAGAGAAGAGAGAGAGAATCAGTTTGTTTTTCCATTTATGCATTCATATGGTTGATTTTTATTAAACAGTTTATTTTTTTTAGATTTTATTTATTGATTTTTAGAGACAGGAGAGAAAGAAAGAGGGGGAAGAAACAGGAGACATCAATTCCTAATAGTTGCTTCTTGTCTGTACCTTGACCAGGCAAGCCCAGAGTTTCGAACCAGTGACCTCAGTGTTCCAGGTCAACGCTTTATTCATTGCGCCACACAGGTCAGGCCCTTGTTGATTCTTTTGAATGTGCCTTGACTAGGGAATCAAACCAGCAACTCTAGTGTATTGGGATGATGAACCGACTGCGCTCCCAGCCAGGACTAAAGATGTGTTTTGATAGAAGATTTACACATGAATAATCAAGATAATAATTTTTTTTTTTTTAAGATGATATGTGATACAGGCAGCTAGAAAATGGGATAGGGTAATCTGATAACTAACTTCTATATAGTTCTTTAAGATTTACAAAGTATTTTCATATATCCTACATGTCCAGCAGTGCTCTATAGCAGGTTTTATCCATTTATATTGAATAGATGAGTAAGCAGGCTTACAAAGTTCAGTTAACCATCCTGGGATTGCACAGCAAAGAAAGTATTGAGACTGGAATTCGCTCTTGTCTTTTAGACTCACAACTCCTGTGCTTTTTCCTGTATACCGTCTTTCCTATGACTGATAAGGATTTTATGTTGCACAAATAACAAATATATAAAGCGCTAAGGAAAGCAGATACCGTGTGCTGGGATTGTCAGATAAGGCTTTTAGGTAATGTGGATCTTGACCTGAATTTTGAAGAATGGGTAGGTATGGATTAGCAGAGAGCGGAGGGGGGACAGTTTTCCCAAATGTTGACAAAAATAAGCTAATTATCAGGGAAGTACTGTAAGGAACTGACTTGTTTGAAAGAATTTATATTAGGAAACTAAACCAAATGGATAAAGTTGGAAAGGATTGGGAATTAAAGTATTAAAGATTGCATAAACTTCTATAAAATTCATCTGCTTATGATATGAATGTACTGATGACATCCTCTTGCTACGTTACTTGTGTTATTTTTAGTTCTGATGTGCATATTTTAGTCATTGTTTCTGATAAAATGAAATTACCCATCTTACATAGGATTGCCTTTGGCTATTCTGTTAAAGTTACCCCATGCACTCTAAATCCTGTACAAACAAAGCTACAAACCTATAGTAATATATCTTTGTTGACCTCTCCAGCATGTGGTACTTTATTCCTTCCTGTGTATATTAAGAGCCCAATTCCTTCTCCTCACCCCTAGAACAACCTGGATTCTGGTCCCCAGACCTACTGACTAATTTGAGCATGTTCTACTAGGCACTGTTTTAAGTACTTTATATAAATTAGCTTATTTAGTCCTTTCACTAATTCTGTGAGATGGCTGACATTAGTATCCCCATTTTCCAGATCTGAAAATTATAAGAGAGAGTATATAATTGCCCAGTGGCACATACTAGTAAGTGGTAAAACCAGAATTTGAAACCAAAGCCAATATCCTTAAGTTTCTTTAGTTATCTGGGAATCATAAATAGGGGAGTTGATTTTGTGATTCATATCAGGAGCTGATCTCTTGTGTGCCCACTAACATTAGGAAGATGAATACTACTGGGACCACATGGTTCATGTTTTTGAGCCAGGATGCTCACACTCTCTCTTATCCAAATAGTTCTTAGGTGGATCTTCCATAGTGTTTCCTCTCTTTCCTCCTTACTTGACTTGTGGAGGTATTGTTTAGATGTAGCAATGCCTTTTGTGGTTTTGGTTACATCCTATAGACTTGGGGATCTTTCCTTCCCTTTCAAACAACTCTTGACCTTCCTTTTCATTTTAGATATTATCTCTGCTGTGCATGGGTTTTGTTTTGATTGTATAGCTTTAATTCTGTGAGAAATTTTCTCTTTCAGATTTTTGGGGGAACACCTCCCTTTTCCCATTAGAGAGAGAGAGAACAGAAGGAGGGGTGGAGAAGCAGATGGTCATTTCTCCTGTGTGTCCTGACCAGGAATCGAACCCGAGACATACACATGCCTGGCCGATGTTCTATCACTGAGCCAACTGGCCAGGGAAAAGCTATCTAAACTTTACTTTTATAAAGCCTTTTTATTGATTTTATTATTGGAACATCAGTTATTTCTGACCCCTCTCCATAGCAACATGAGACTCCATTTTATTTATTTCTTTTCTCATCCCACAATAAGCCATAACTTTATTAATTATAGAAACAGTACAAATTTCAAACCAAGCTGTAGTAACTCTTTTGAAACACCAAAAAAATTAAGATTACTACATTGTTAATTCCATAATAGCATTTACAATATCATTACTGTTGTTCTTCAGGGCTCGAACTGCCTTTGCTCTTGACACATTTGCTTGTGACATCACCAATTCTATGTTGAGACTCCATTTTAATTATACAAGTGTAATTTATCTGTGAGCAGTGCTATTTATATTGTTATGTTATTTACATTCAGGGATCCCCAAACTTTTTACACAGGGGGCCAGTTCACTGTCCCTCAGACCATTGGAGGGCTCCCACATACAGTGCTCCTCTCACTGACCACCAATGAGAGAGTTGCCCCTTCTGGAAGTGCGGCTGGAGCCGGATAAATGGCCTTAGGGGGCCAAATTGCGGCCCGCGGGCCGTAGTTTGGGGACGCCTGAATATATGATCCTCAGTGTTTGTAGGAAATCATAAGCCCGCTGAGAGAATGAGTCTCTCCCAAGTAGGACCTGGTATCTTGGAGTTTCAACATGAAATATAAAAAGCTTCCTTTTCAAGCACTACAAAAAAACTTAAAATGGTGGTAATAAATGTCTGGAAAGTGGTCATAGAAACTTATGAGCAGCTTTATTTTTCTTATTTAGGAAAGCTCTAAAATAATTTATTTTTAGCCTGCTTTGCACATAGGTATTCATCATATACCTAATAGCCAGAAAGAGTTGGCAAAGAGTTTCATTTCTCTGATTGATCGTAAAGCAGTGTCATTTTGAATGACTTGATGTATAAAGATTTTGGTCCTCTTTTGCCACTTTTCTTCCTCTGTTCTTCCACATTTATGTAATTTTTGAAACTTAATGGGGTGTTACTGTCTCTTATTGAGTGATCAAGCTAAGAAGAGTTGTCATTCATAGTGGTCCTTGTCAGGCAGGTCAAACTTGACATATAAGAACAGGGTTTAGCAGTATTAGATGTTTCTTCCTAAGATCATGCAGCCTCAGAAATTTGCTATAATGACAGATGTTGATATGCATGCATCCTCATTGTTATCTCTTCACATGTTTGCTTCCTTTTTCCTTATTTGTCAAAAACATGATTATCTGATTTTATGTTTTCAGTTAAAGGACTTCAGAAGACTCTTAAAAACATTAATGTTAGTAAATCATGTATGTTTATGGATAAGTTCTTATGTGCCCATCCTTATTCAAAGGATTAAAAGTATAGTGAAGAACAAGATTGTAAGGTATTTTTCCCCGCCGAGAAGGAAGAACAGGCCAGAGCCACAAAGTGTGGAATAGCAGACAGCTTTATTGAGTACAGAGCACACATCCCGCCCAGCAAGGTTCCCTGGCCCCGAAGAAAGAAAGATGGAGGAGAGATGGAGGTCAGGGAAGTTGCACGGATTAAACCGCGTGGGAGATATTTAAAGGGTCCCTCTAGGGAAGTGGAGCTAACATGACGTGGTGAAATTTCACTGGCTGGCAGATGATCGCTTCTTTCCAAATGGTTCCTGGGAAGCTTCCTTTGACGGGCTTGATTGTGGGCGGTTCCAGCCAAAGTGGGCAGTCCTAGCCAAAGCCCGCGGGTCTGAGTTCCCCACGTGACCATCCCTCATTATCCACCGACCTTACATTCTGACCTTTTGTGTTAAATAGAAAAAGGGGCGCCGTTTATTCATCTGGCTACTTCCTGCTGAATAGGGGCGTCGTGGGGAAGGGGAGATTGGAAGGTGGTGGCTTTGAGGGGTGTCAGGAGGAACATCTGTGTGGCTGACTGGAGAAACTTCACAGATGCGGTCCTATAAGGATTTTAAAAAAAGAGAGGAGTAATAGGGGATTTGCAGGGTCCAGCCTTTTGGTGAGCTGGAGATGGATGGAGTCCAGTGGTTCCGACTGCCAGTGGTCCTGTAAGGAGGCAAGCTTGAGGCAGAACTGCATGTCAGGAGTGGTGTAAAAAGGGGAAAGGAAGAGGGTCCCATCCATTCCCATAACCGAAACCTGTGAGGGAACTAGAGGTCCAGAGTATGAAGGTAAAAACAGAGAAGGCAGCCCCCATGTCCACAAGAAATGAGATGGACTTACTCAGTTGTTGCAAAACCCTGGGTTCTCCGAGTCCAGGCCGTGTCCTAGGAGTTTGGGCGATGCACCCACCTGGCTGGATTGGCCTTCCATTTGGGCGGCTTGTCCTCCACGTAGAGGCACTGAGGAAAAAACCTGCTGCCCGAAGGGGCAATCACTCCGCCAGTGACTGGGCTGCTTGCAGTCAGGGCAGGGCTCAGTGGGCAGCCGTGGGCAGGGGCCCTGCTGGGACCAGTGGTCCTGCTTGCCACACTTAAAGCAAGCTGCTGGTGGCTCTGCTGGTCTCAGGGTTGCCACAAGAGTCAGGGTTTGGAGCGTTACCTTCTGATGCATGCGGGGCCTGGCAAACAGCCTTGGCCTGTTTCTACTAATTGAGACCGTTAAAAACTTTAAATGCTGTGTTCACAGGTTCCAGATAGGGGTTTAGGGGGTTGGGAATAAGAGGAGGGGGGCTCGTGCGGAGCCCGACACCCAGATCCTGCAGGAAACGCTGGACAGGGCAGGAACTTCCTGCAAGAAAATTGGGGTTGGACGTCCTGAAAACTGGTGTAAGAGCCAATGCCAGGCTGAGAAAGGCCTGACGGAGGGGCCCCTGGCCAGCAGGGGAGGAGAAAGAGATGGTAGTAGATGGTGAATAAGGAATAAGAAACAGGTTTTTGCGAAGGGAGGGGAGAGAGAGTTTGGAGTCCGCGGAGAAGGAAAGATTAGGAGTGGAGGTTTTAGGTGAGGTTTCTCTGGCCAGAAAAAGGCCTGTGCTGTGTGAAACAGGCGGCACAGAGATTAAAGACAGGTGCGCGAATAATTAGAGGCTGTGAATGTAAGAGATCTCCAATCAGTTCCCAACTTTTTTGGCGATAGTTAAATTGGTGAGGGTGTTAACACTGAAAGTCCCTTCAGGAGGCTAATTCAGTGGGTTCTGTGGCCTGGCCACAGCGGAGAAGAAGAACAGTTTCTTCTTCCTTAGGGAGGGAGATTCCTGTGCCCCAACAGCTGCCCTCAGTTCTCGGAGTGGTCAGACTTGAGCATTAGCGTCCTAAAAACTCAAGGTCCAGCCACGGATGAAAGTGGATGTGCTTGGGGAGGTCTCCCCAAGCACATGCTCACTCGGATGGACAGAAAAGACTCCCCTGACGTAGCTATGGTTTCGGACAGGGAGTCTCAGAGGAAAGAACCGAGAGGAATGCTGGAGGCAAGGGACTTACCGCACTGTGCGCCGAAGTGGGTCAGAGGTCCTGGTTCTTTCTCGGAGGGGGGGTGGAAGGAGCGGTCCTTGCAGACTTCTAACTCCTTCCGGGTTTTCGGCACCAAAATGTAAGGTATTTTTCCCCGCCGAGAAGGAGGGAACAGGCCAGAGCCACAAAGTGTGGAATAGCAGACGGCTTTATTGAGTACAGAGCACACATCCCGCCCAGCAAGGTTCCCTGGCCCCGAAGAAAGAAAGATGGAGGAGAGATGGAGGTCAGGGAAGTTGCACGGATTAAACCGCGTGGGAGATATTTAAAGGGTCCCTCTAGGGAAGTGGAGCTAACATGACGTGGTGAAATTTCACTGGCTGGCAGATGATCGCTTCTTTCCAAATGGTTCCTGGGAAGCTTCCTTTGGCGGGTTTGATTGTGGGCGGTTCCAGCCAAAGTGGGCAGTCCTAGCCAAAGCCCGCGGGTCTGAATTCCCCACGTGACCATCCCTCATTATCCACCGACCTTACAAAGATCAAGATGAAACAGAGTTTAAGGCTTCCAAGACTTAGGAAGTAGGGTGAAACATGTCTTAAATTATATATAATAAACATTATTTTCTTTGTCTAAGAAAAAAAAAAGACCAAGAATCTTACCATTTAGAAGCTTTAAGTCTCAGAAAAGAATATAAATGCCACAGCTTTTTAATCCAAATTTTGTTAAGAAACTGAAGTTTTAAAAAAGATTTAAGTAACTTTTCCAAGATTCCATAACTGATTAGTGGCAGAGCGAAGCCTAAAGCCCAGATACATATTTACTAACTAAATTTATTTTTAATTTTAGAAGTAGTCTACGGCCATACCATCCTGAATACGTCCTATCTCGTCTAATTTTAGAAGTAATATGTGTAAACATGAATTAAATCTTCCCCAGCCAATAGTTTTTAAAATTTTTTCTAAGTAGTTACCATTTTTATATTTTCTTTTTTTGTTTGTTTGTTTATCAACTTTAGTAATATCTTTCTACTAAAAGCTGAACAATTAATTAGTTTCCTTACACTATCTCCCACCTCATCTCCATCTCTTCACATTCTTCTTTGTTGTTGTTTGAAATGTCAGACAGTTCTTGGTTGCTATTTCAAGGCTTTAAATGTTACTAGGTAGAGTTGTGAAAGTTGTTCTTCCACAATACCCTAGAGAAAATTATCACATGTGAATTCTGGGTTTTAAGGAGGTCACAGTATATCAGATCCATGTCCAGTCCATCAACCACTGAGTCTGTTTGGAGGATATTCTCTTACTGGAAAAGTATAAGGTACTAGACTATCTCCTTGCAGGATACTTGTTGCCTTGAAACAGTAGGCAGCAAACTATATCTGAAACCTGAAACAAGTAAGCAACCATCACAACGACACCACTTTTAGAATATTTTTATTATCTCAGAAAGAAAACTCATACTCATTAGTAGTCACTCCCCTTTTCCTCCCAAGCACGACCACTACCACCCCAGCCATAGACAATATATGGTCTCTTGTGACTGGCCTCTTTCACTTAGTATGATGTTTTCAAGGTTCATTCATGTTGTAGCGTGTATCAGTATTGATAGATACCTAAAATCTTCCAGGTGCTCTTTATTCAATATCTTTTAAATGCACCTTTCTAACATTGAGTATTTCTATACTCTCTCAGTGAGGTCAGCACTTCAATTTGTAACTCATGATTCAGAGATGTATTGCTGTAGGAGTAAACAATAAAATCTATCTCATTTCTTTCTTTTTTTTTTTTGTATTTTTCTGAAGCTGTAAACGGGGAGAGACAGTCATACAGACTCATGCATGCACCCGACCAGGATCCACCCGGCACGCCCACCAGGGGGCGATGCTCTGCCCCTCCGGGGCGTCGCTCTGTTGCGACCAGAGCCACTCTAGCGCCTGAGGCAGAGGCCAAGGAGCCATCCCCAGCGCACGGGCCGTCTTTGCTCCAATGGAGCCTCGCTGCAGGAGGGGAAGAGAGAGACAGAGAGGAAGGAGAGGGGAGGGTGGAGAAGCAGATGGGCGCTTCTTCTGTGTGCCCTGGCCGGGAATCAAACCCGGGACCTCTACATGCCAGGCCGACGCTCTACCACTGAGCCAACCGGCCAGAGCTCTATCCTATTTCTTAATAAATACTTTTCATTTTGTTTTTCTGCTATTAGGAGCTAGACCCACATCTAAATAGACCTACTTGCATAAGATACTAGACATTAGCATTATACTCTAATGAATTTTATAACATTTGCAGTGACTCTATTTTATGCTTTTATTTTTTTTGTTTCACTATCTTCTTGGATAAGATAATAATTTAAGGAGCTTTTGTATGTTTATGAAGACCTTTCTGTCAGTATGAAAATGTTTCATGTAAATTCTTTGTTCTCACAGCCTTTTAAAACAGCACATTTTCCAAATGTATTTAGTTAAAACATTCAGTAACAAAGCTGCTTACTCCAACTTGACAACTTGGTTGGAGAGCTAAGATCTTAAAGAAATTGATCACGTATTAAAGCAGTGGTTTTCAACCACTGGCCCTTCAGAAATTTTATGCCGATCCGTGAAAGAGTTAACCACCCTGATGTTGTATAAAGATTATACTCGGCCTGACCTGTGGTGGCGCAGTGGATAAAGCGTCGACCTGGAATGCTGAGGTCACCAGTTCAAAACCCTGGGATTACCTGGTCAAGGTACATTTGGGAGTTGATGCTTCTTGCTCCTCCTCCTTCTCTCTCTCTCTCTCTCTCTCTCTCTCTCTCTCTCTCTCCCCTCCTTCTCTCCTCTCTAAAATGAATAAATAAAGTCTTAAAAAAAAAGATTATACTCAATGATTCTAGACTATAATTTTTGTACAACATTAGAGTGTTTAACTCTTTCACAGACCGGCATGAAATTTCAGGTGGACTGGCAGTTAAAAACCACTGACTTAAAGAATCAACATCGCACTCTGGCCAGTTAGCTTGGTTGGTTAGAGCATCATCCTGAAGTGCAGAAGTTTCCAGTTTGATCCCTGGTCAGGACACAAACAAAAGCAGATGTTTCTGTCTCTCTCCTGCTTTCTCCCTTCCTCTCTCTAAAATCAATAAACTAAACATTTGAAAAAGATAAAAATAAAAAAACTCAAATTAAAAAAGAAAAAATTACACATGGCAAATTAATGCTCTTGGTATGACCACACTAACTCCATTTAGACCTGAGCAATTTTTTTTGATACTCAGTTGTTATGCTTCTAAATATTTTAAGTTGGGACATGTGGAAAAGTTTTCTTTGGCCATCACTGGCAATTGAATCACCTATCTGTAACACTTTGAGTAAAAGCATTCTTATTGAGGACATTTATAGAATTATTTTTATGAAATATCCATTGATTTAATTGTGGTTTGAAGACATACTTAGTGAAGTTTATAATTATCTAAATTCTAACATGAATTAATTTTCTTTTGCAGAAGCTAAGTATCTACGGTGACTTGGAGTTTGTGAATGAACAAAAACTAAACAGATACCCAGCTTCTTCTCTGGTGGTGGTTAGGTCTGCAGCTGAAGATCATGAGGAAGCGGGGCCACTGCCTACAAAAGTGAATCTTGCTCATTCAGAAATTTAAGTTTTGGGGGGTCTTTTTTGTTGTTGTTTTTTTAAAAGAAAAGTATAATAGATACCTAAATTTTCATTTCTCATAGAGCTTTTAAAATTGATGTCATTGAATATAGGGCTTAAAAATTACTATAAAATGAAAATAAAGTTACCCAAATATGTGAAGACTATATCTACTGTAACTTTACCTGTAGTCTTTTTCCCAGTAATTTAAGAGATGGATATTTGGGATTGTATTTTTATTTTAACATCTATAGCTACATTATTACTTGCATTGTTTTGTTTTCATTTTTAGCCACATTCTATGAGCTGATCATTGTTTTACCCACCTGTCACCATGATACCATCAATCACTTTAATTCATAAGCTGAATATTCAGTAGGATATGATGCTTCCGCTCAGAAATGACCCACAACCTGTCATTTAAAATTTAGCAAGAAATGCACTTACACTACATTTTCAGTTGTATTGAACTGAAATCATTAAAATTGTATTTGAATAATTATATGCTGAAATTTGAATTAATATACTCAATTTTTCTCTCACCCCTACCCAACCTGGACCAAAATTATGAAATGTTCTGTTTCTACCTATGGCTATATAATATGATGATCAAGAAACAAATTGAAGTAAAAACGATGCAGTCAGAAATGCATTTTAGGTTACTTGCACGAACTATAGATTTTTTTTTTAAATGAATCCAATGAAACATTTTTCTCTGGTAGAAAGCATATCAAGTACAAGTTTTTACTTGGCAAAAGCTATTATTATTATCATCATTCCTTTACCTATGGTGATACAAATTTGAAAATAAGAGTGATATCAGGTAACATAGTATACCAGAATCTTAACATGATTTGGTGTTATTTTACCATGAAATGTTAAATAACTTTGCAAACCAATACTTTCCTTATACAGAGGGCATTGCTGGCAGCTGAAGTAGTACTTTTTTTTGATAGAGACAGGAAGGGAGAGAGATGAGAAGCATCAACTTATAGTTATGGCACCTTAGTTGTTCATTAATTGCTTCTCATATGTGCCTTGACCAGGGGTTCTCCTGCTGAGCCAGTGACCCCTTGCTCAAGCCAGTGACCTTGGGCTTCAAGCCAGCAACCATGGGATCCTGTTGATGATTCCACACTCGGGCTGGATGAACCTGTGCTCAAGCTGGTGACTTTGGGGTTTTGAACCTGGTACCTCAGCATTTCAGATCAACACTCTATCCACTGTGCCACCACTGGCCAGGCTAAAGTAGTACTTTTTGACTAAGGAATGAGACACACACTTATCTTACAGCCTAATTATCAGCTTTCTCTGAGTCAAGAAAAAAGCAACTATTAATCAAGTAAGACCTTGGTCACAAAAATACAGGTTTTGGTTTTTAAAATAGTTTGACTAGATTTGGTAGAGGGTTAGAAGATATGTGAACACACCCAGATGCAGAAGAGAGGAGTGAGCAGTCATTGGAGTCGTCAAGAAATCAGTTTCTTATTTTTTATGAGAAAACAGTTACAGAACATGGGAATTGGGTTGGAGTACACCTTAAAGAAAAATCCTGGTTGTCTTATTTCTTACCCCTGGTACTTACTTAGTATCAGGGACAGGTTTAACTGAAACACATCTAGTGAAGCAAACTGAGGGGGAAATACAATGCTGCAGATTTATAGGAGTCAGCACATTGTTAGAAAAGCCCTCCCTTATAAAAACAAAATAATAAGAAGAATATCTAGATAAAAAGGAGCAAATTGTAGATTGTCGTATATTCTCTCTCTCACCTGCCCTTGATTTTGTTTTTCTTTGCTTCCTGAGATACCCTTATTTGTCTTAAAAGTATTAATCCAAGTATAGACAAACTTTCCCCTTCTGTTTATGAGATTCATATATGTGAAAATAACCCAATCATTCCTGATGTTCAGTAGGTAAGCAAATATCTGTGTCCTCCCCTCTTTTGATTTTAGGGTGATTAAATCACTGACATTTTCAAAGAGAATTTTACTTTAGCCTGACCAGGTGATGGCGCAGTGGATAGAGTTTCAGACTGGGACGCAGAGGACCCAGGTTCGAAACCCCAAGGTCGCCAACTTGAGCGCAGGCTCATCTGGCTTGAGCTCGGGCTCATCAGCTTGAGCCCAAAGGCTGCTGACTTGAAGCCCGAGGTCACTGGTTTGAGCAAGGGGTCACTCACTCTGCTGGCAAGGGGTCACTCACTCTGCCAGGCAAGGCACATATGAGATAGCAATTAACAACTAAGGTGCTGCAACGAAGATGTGATGCTTCTCATCTCTCTTCCTTCCTGTCTGTCCCTCTTTGTCTTTGTCTCTCTCTGTCTCTGTCACCAGAAAAAAAAAGGAATTTAACTTTAAAAAAAGAAAAAATTAGTGGACCTATGGTGGTACAGTGGATAGAGTGTCAACCTGGAATGTGGGGTTGGAGTCATTGGTTTGAAGACCCTGGCTTGCCAGTCAGGGCACATACAAGAAGCAACTACTACAAGTTGATGTTTACTGTTCCTACCCCCCCCCCCATTTCTCTCTCTATCTCTCTCCCTCTCTCTTTTCTTGTCTCTTTCTCCTGTGAATGAGGCTGTGATTGGCCACCTTAAATTAGATAGGTGTTTATTTGGCAGAGTTGGGATAAAAACTCTGGTCTGTCTGACTCAACTTGAGGTTAGGCTGATCTCATGTCAAGAGGGTCTGTCCTAGGCACAGCCAGGTGAAGATGGAGTCCCAGATCATAGAAAATATAAGGAAAAACAAACCAAAGGGAGGAGGAAAAGTTGAAGAAGACTTCATGAAATGAGACTTTTACCTGGTCTGGGCAAGAAAGATGGATTTAAAAAGAGAGGAACCTAGCAGAAGTTACTCTATGTGAGTGACAAGCTACAGACTGGGAGATACCTTTAACCCATTTAACAAATGACTTGAATCCAACATAAATCTATAAGTCAATAAGCCAAATCACCCATAAACGAGTGGGAAAGAGGTGAAAAAACAATTCACCAGGTAGGAAAATCCACATGACCAAATACATTTTTTAAAGGGCAGCCTAACAGCCTACAGTAAGTTAGTGCTTTTCTTTTCTTTTCTTTCAATTTATTTATTTTAGAAGGGGGGAGGAGCAGAAAGCATCAACTCCCATATGTGCCTTGACCAGGCAAGCCCAGGGTTTCGAACCGGCGACCTCAGCATTCCCAGGTCGACGCTTTATCCACTGCGCCACCACAGGTCAGGCAATTTTTTTTTTTTTAGAATTTTTTTTTTTTGTTTGTTTTTTTGTTTTTTTCATTTTTCTGAAGCTGGAAACAGGGAGAGACAGTCAGACAGACTCCCGCATGCGCCCGACCGGGATCCACCCGGCATGCCCACCAGGGGCGACGCTCTGCCCACCAGGGGGCGATGCTCTGCCCATCCTGGGCGTCGCCATGTTGCGACCAGAGCCACTCTAGCGCCTGAGGCAGAGGCCACAGAGCCATGCCCAGCGCCCGGGCCATCTTTGCTCCAATGGAGCCTTGGCTGCAGGAGGGGAAGAGAGAGACAGAGAGGAAAGCGTGGCGGAGGGGTGGAGAAGCAAATGGGCGCTTCTCCTGTGTGCCCTGGCCGGGAATCGAACCCGGGTCCTCCGCACGCTAGGCCGACGCTCTACCGCTGAGCCAACCGGCCAGGGCTTTAATTTTTTTTTTTTATATTTATTTATTCATTTTTTAGAGAGGAGAGAGAGTTAGAATGAGAGAGAGAGAGAGAGAGAAAGGGGGGAGGAGCAGGAAGCATCAACTCCCATATATGCCTTGACCAGGCAAGCCCAGGGTTTTGAACCAGTGACCTCAGTGTGCCACTTTTCAAACTGTAGAAATGATCCCTGAAAGTATAGTCTTAACTCTGCCATTTTTCAAGTGTGAACCTTGGGCAAGTTATTAAATGTCTCTATGCATCAATTTCTTTTTTTTTTTTAATTATTTTCTTCTCTGTGTGTGTGTTTTTTTAAGATTTTATTTATTTTTAGAGAGGAGACAGAGAAGGGGCAGGGGCAGGAAGCATCAACCCCCATATGTGCCTTGACCAGGCAAACCCAGGGTTTCGAACCAGCAACCTTGGCATTCTAGGTCAATGCTCTATCCACTGTGCCACTACAGTTTCCACATCTGTAAAATGGAGATGATAATAGTCTCTATCTTCTGGGGCTGAGAGGACCAAATGAGTTAATATATACAATCTAGGCCTGACCTGTGGTGGCGCAGTGGATAAAGGGTCGACCTGGAAATGCTGAGGTCGCCGGTTTGAAACCCTGGGCTTGCCTGGTCAAGGCACATATGGAGTTGATGCTTCCAGCTCCTCCCCCCCCCCTTCTCTCTCTCTGTCTCTCCCTCTCCTCTCTAAAATGAATAAATAAAAAAATTAAAATATATATATATACAATCTAAAGCATGTCATACAGCAGGTGGCAAAGGTAAGTGCTCAATACACAGTAGTGATCGGTGGTAGCAGTAGGAATTTCTAGAGATCCTTAAGCCTCATCACTGATGTGGAGCTAAAGCAGGTCCTGAAAAGCTTCTGCATTCAAATCTGCAGCCCTACCTTATACTGGGTGACTCGAGGGCCTTGTCTCTGCACCTCAGGCTCTTTGTCAAATGGGGATGAGGATTTTAACAACCCTAGAGCATTGCCTCAGACCACAGAGTGGGGAAAGGCTGGGCAGGAGGAGGGCCCTCCCGCCCTCCCCTCCACCTGGGAGGCAACCTGAGGAGGCACGGCCCACAAGGGTGCGGCTAGGCTGCCCCTGGTGACAAGGCAGGGGACCTGCGCTGAGTTCTATGCACCCACCCCAGTGCCCAGAGACTGGAGCTGGGGCTGAGTGTTTGGAACTGGAGACATGAACAAGATCTTCCCTCAGGTAGGATCTGCCCTGGGGGAGCCGACCTGGGGCAGGAGTGGGCAGTAAAGGGGAGATGTTGAGGTCGCTCAGGGTCCCTCTGCTCTGGACAGGGTGGGGAGGGACGCATCCACATGATGGGAGGGGGCATCAGGGAAAGCCTCTGAGAAGGAGCCATCTGAGATGCTTTGAAGGATCAGTGTTTACCAAGTGAACAGTGGAAGCAAAGGCATTCCAAGCAAAGGGCACAGTATAGGCAAAGGTGTGGAAATGTGAAGCGGTAATGATGAGTTCTTTTGTGAGTGGCTAGTGGTTCTATCTAAGGCTCTCAGTGACTTTTGTGAAAAATGCTTTTTTGTGGCTCTACAAGGCTGGACTGAGCCCATACCTCACTCTGTCTCAAGCAGGCGGATGGCAATGGCAATGCTGCTGCTGGAACCAAAGTCCTCCCTGGAGAAGAAGGTAAAGGATGGAGGGCCTAGGGCCAGTGCCCTGAGGCCCTCTCTCAGGTAGGGTTCCCTGAGGTTGGGCCATTGCTACAGAGGCTCAGAGAGGACACCCTAGGCTCCAACTGTCCCTCAGACCTCTGCTCCCTCCCAACTTCACTGCCAAGTTCCTGGCCAGCTAGGCTGATAACCTACTTAATGGAGTTATTCATCTTTCTTCTGCACAAGCATTTGCTGAGCACCTACTTTATATTGCCTACCTCACAGACACTACACCACATATAGAGTCCACCTGCACCCTATACAGGAAAGAGCTCTGGAGTCAAATACTTGACCCAGTGGGTGACCTGGGCAACTCAGTTTACCACTGAGGGATAAAGTTGGCAGGGTCATACACTTACTCAGAACCTACTATGTGCCACTGACTTGTGCGACTAGTTCATTTATTGAGCATCTACATTTGCTCTGTCTTGACCCATATTTGATCAATGAGGAAGCAGACCCAGAGAGGTAGATACTAAATATGGCTATAAGAGATCAAGGCCCTATTATGTGCCTGACACTGCATGGTCTCTTAAATTCTTAGGACAGCTCTGAGACACCCCCCCCTTCCTGTTATGGGGCAATAACAGATAAGGAAGTTGAGGCTAAGAGAGGTTGAATCACTTGGCCAAGCTGGGATCCCACGCAGCTGGAAGGTGGGAGAGAGGGTTCAAATTCGAATTGGGGTCCCTGTGTTTGCAAAGCTCTGGTACCTTTGTTGCTTCATATTAATGTTTATTTCCAAGTCCTGGCTCATGATGGGCACTGTTGTAAAACAAATGGCTTCTTTTCCACATCTGTCCAGAGGAAGGATTGGCACCTGAGGGCTTTCCAGCTTTGGAGAGCAGCATCTTCATCTGGGCGTGGGCCTCAGTTCTGCCCAAGTCTCTCCTGTGACCCCGTCTTGTCCATGGCCTGTGCTGTACAAATATTTGAGGAGTGGCTGCTTGGTTGACCAGGACGCTCTTGCTCAGCCTCACACTGTCTTGTCTCCCTGGTTACCTGAGTTTACCTGTGTTTGCCGACAACAAGGAAACCACAACTAGGGCTTGTAGAGGTTATCAGTTTTAGCTTTATGCTGCATCTCCTACTATCCTCTCCTTTCCCAACCACACATGAATCTCAGCTTCAGTCACACTGGGCCACTGGCTGTCCCCCACACACCACCCACCAGGACTTGATCCTCCTAAGCTTTCTATCTGGAATGTCCTCTCCTTGTACCCTCACCTCACCTGCCAGGCGAAATCCCACCCTCCTTCGAGCACCTGTGACACTTTGCTCACACTTTCTTAACCACACTTACTACCTGGCTCTGTGACCTACACAGGGACAGAGCTGACTAGCAGGTGAGCAGAATAGGCAGCTTCACAAATATGAGTGGATTGGATGGATGTGACCTGAACTGACCTGAATTGGGGTCTTTCCTTCTCTCCTGGAGCTGTGGGGTCAGAGTATTCACAAAGCATCTACTATGTGCCTGCCTTTTTGCTGGAACCTGGGGACACAGATGTATCAGACCCATTCTGCTTCTTTCTCTGAAATAACTGGGACCCAGAGCGCAGCAGTTGTACCCATACTCTCCTTTTAACCTGCCCATGAATTGCATTTTAAGTGAAATTATAAACTTTCAGCTGGCAGTGATTGAGCTATGAGTGCTTTTGTGTTCTCTACAGAGCAGGACACCTAGTAGGTTCTCAATAAAGCTTTCTTTTTTTTTTTATTACTTCACAAGCAAGCAAAAATGAAAGGAACAGCTTGACCAGGCCGTGGCGCAGTGGATAGAGCGTCGGACTGGGATGTGGAGGACCCAGGTTCGAGACCCCGAGGTCACCAGCTTGAGCGTGGGCTCATCTGGTTTGAGCAAAAGCTCACCAGCTTGGACCCAAGGTCGCTGGCTCGAGTAAGGCGTTGCTCGGTCTGCTGTAGCCCCATGGTCAAGGCACATACGAGAAAGCAATCAATGAACAACTAAGGTGTCGCAATGAAAAACTAATGATTGATGCTTCTCATCTCTCTCCTTTCCTGTCTGTCTGTTCCTAACTATTCCTCACTCTGACTCTCTGTCTCTGTTAAAAAAAAAAAAAATTAACAGAACAAAGTAAATTAAAGGAGCAGGATGTTTCCAATTACCATTATTTTCACAGGGCTTACGATACAGCCAGGTACATAGTAAATGCTCAGTAAACATTAACAATAGCTAAAACCTTTACTATATTAAAGCACTGTTTTAATATATTAAGTAGCTTAATTCTCTCGACAACCCTATGGTAGGTATTATGACCTTCATTTTCCACATCAGGAAACAGGCACAGAAAAGCAAAGTGACAGTCTCAGAGGGGCCCAGCTGGGAAGTGGGGGAGCTGGGATTTCAACCAGCCTCCTGGAGGGCTGCAAAATGGACAATCAGTTGGCACCGTGGAAAGTGTTCTGGTTTTGGCGGCAAATAGGTGTGAACTCACATCCCAGCTCTTCATGAGGTCTGACCTTGTCTTCTCTGAGCCTGTTTCCTCATCTATAAAGTGTTACTTTGAAAAATAAAATAATGGCTATGAAGGGCCTGCTGTAGTTTCTGCCCCATGATAGGGGTTTGAAAAGCAGGTGTCCCTCTCCCCCTGCCTTCTGAAGAGATGGCCTTGTGGAAGGACAGGAGGGTAAGGGCAGTGGAGCAGAAACCTGGGCCACTCAGCTCAACTTACCATTCACCAACTACAGAACTAGGGGCCAGGGACTGGTGCTTGGTGGCAGTAAGCCCACAGTCAGAACTGACAGCATCATGATGGGCTTAAGAAACTCCTCCTCCAGGGAACCTATTTGGCCCCCAAACAAATCCCCACATGGGGACAAGTCACTTATAGGAAGGTGGGCGGAGGGGGTCCCTGGGCCCCAGTGCTGGCTGCTCCACCACTGGTTTTCTGCTCCACACAGCAGGCTGCAGCCCCCTATGCTGCTCTCGCCGAGGGGCCTGCCTTTCCATCTTTGTGCTGCTCCTGCTGGCAACTCTTGCAGCCCTGATCGCCGTGGTCACCATCCTTGGACCCCCACCACGTACTCCAGGTCAGGGTGGGCAAGAGAGGATGGGTCAGACTCGCTGGGAGGGAATGGAGGGTGCAGAAAAATGGGGGGAACCTGACCCTACCTGGCTTCTCCACGAAGTGACTTTTGGACAATTCCTTAAGGTACGTGCACAGACTCAGGCACACACACTGACATTAATGTGTCTCTGAGCCTCCATTTACACATCTGTAACCTGAGATGTTCAGAGAACTCAGCTTAGATGATCCACCTCCTCCAGGAAGCCTGCCTTAATCTCCAGGCTGGGTTAGGAGACTTGCCTCAGCCCCGACAACCTCCTGACTTCCTTTTCTCCTAGCCTGGCTGTCCTGAGTGGTGCCATCTGCCTGTGTGTCTGTCTCCATCATACAAGATAAGAGTGTGTCTGATACTTCACTGTGGCTCAAGCTTCAGTGGTGCACCCCAACATGGTCTCTGCCCTCACGGAGCTAACAATTTGGAGAGAGACATAAGGCATTAATCAAATAAGCACATTAAGACAAGGTTAACGGGGCTCTGGGAGTCTGGAATAGGGCCTCTGACCCATCTGGGAATCAGCATGGACACCTTGAGAAATAGAAGAGAGCTGAGGCATGTGGGAAATGGGAATTGTTTAGTGAAGGTGATGATAGGAAAAGCATCCTAGGCACAGGGAACAGCATGTGCAGAGCCCCTGGGGTGGGAGGAATCATGAGGAGGAGAGACTGCAAGGCCAGTGGATACAGAGGGCTGGAGCAGCGGGCAGGCCAGATGCCTAGGGCCTCAAAGGCTGCACGGAGGAGGGAGCACACCATCCAGAGAGCCATAGGAAAGGGTTTGAACTGAGTGTAGAGTGTCACAGCCTCTACTTTTCTGACAAATGGTGGCTGGAGGGTGTAAGGGGACAAGATGAGGGAGGCTAAATTCACAGTTGTCTACATGCCTGCCTATGCAGAAATACAGGCACTTAGGGCAGATGTGCACACATAAGGAGTTGCACTCACGTGCTTGTATGTACACACATGTGTCTTTTTTTTTTTATTGATTGATTTTTTATTTTATTTATTTATTTATTTATTTGTATTTTTCCAAAGCTGGAAACGGGGAGGCAGTCAGACTCCCGCTTGCGCCCGACTGGGATCCACCCGGCACGCCCACCAGGGGGTGATGCTCTGCCCATCCGGGCGTCGCTCTGTCGCTATCAGAGCCACTCTAGCGCCTGGGGCGGAGGCCAAGGAGCCATCCCCAGCGCCCGGGCCATCTTTTGCTCCAGTGGAGCCTTGGCTGCGGGAGGGGAAGAGAGAGACAGAGAGAAAGGAGAGGGGGAGGGGTGGAGAAGCAGATGGGCGCCTCTCCTGCGTGCCCTGGCCAGGAATCGAACCCAGGACTTCCGCACGCCAGGCCGACGCTCTACCACTGAGCCAACCGGCCAGGGCCTATTTATTGATTTTTAGAGAGAGTAAGGGAGAGAGACAGAGAGAAAGAAAGAGAGAAAGAAGCATCAGCCTGACCAGGTGGTGGTGCAGTGGATAGAGTGTCGGACTGGGATGCGGAAGGACCCAGGTTCGAGACCCTGAGGTCACCAGCTTAAGCGCTGGCTCATCTGGTTTGAGCAAAGCTCACCAGCTTGGACCCAAGGTCGCTGACTCCAGCAAGGGGTTACTCAGTCTGCTGAAGGCCCATGGTCAAGGCACATATGAGAAAGCAATCAATGAACAACTAAGAAGTCGAAACGAAAAACTAATGATTGATGCTTCTCATCTCTCTCCATTCCTGTCTGTCTGTCCCTGTCTATCTCTGCCTCTGTAAAAATAAATAAATAAATAAATAAAATTAAAAAAAAAAAAAAAACTATTAAAAAAAAAAAAAAAAGAAGCATCAATTTGTTGTTCCACTCATTCATGCCATCGTTGGTTGATTCTTTTATGTGTCCTGACCAGGAATTGACCTTGCAACATGTTGGGACAATGTTCTAACCAAGTGAGCTACCCAACCATGGCTGTGTGTCTGTGTTTATGTGTCTGTTATGCATGTGTCTCTGTATGTGCCTACATGTCTGTGTACTTGTGTGTGCATATCTGTGTGCATGTGCATTGTGTGTATGTGTGTGTGACAATGTGAGAGTTTCTCAGAGTCAGTCCCCCTTTCACTAGCTGAGGCAGTTCTGGGAGCTAAAACATGTTTCCCATGTGCTCAAACACACAAGCACAAACCTACGGTCATCTCCAGTCTGCATGCATGTGTGCGCATGCACATGCACTGCTTGTAAGCCACGGTGACCTCTCAACTTATCTGACAGTTTCTCTCCTTTAATTCTTTGGGGCAGCTCTGGGGGTGGGTGCCCCCCTCAATGGATGGGAGGGAAGACTCTCAGAAAGACAGACATGTTAGATGGTGGCCCCCATCCCTGGACACGGGGAAGGCAGCCCCGCCTTGGGAAAGAGCTGAGTCAGCAGGCCTGGGTTATTTGCTGTGCGACTGGGCTGTTACACCTCTCTGAGCCCTCCTTTTCTCATCTATAAAATGGTGCTAATGATAATGCTTCAAAGGGGTTTAGGGAGGCAATAGAATAAAAATGTGAAAGTGCATTGTAACCATGAAGTTGTGCCCAGATATAAGGAATGATGGCATAACGGTCCCCAGCCCAGGCCCAATATACTGTTTCTGATAACCCAACCCAGTGCCAGGAGCACCACCATTAAAACCATTTCACTGACTAAGCCCTGTCCGCAGGAGCCTCCTGTGAGACCATCAGGAAGATCTCAGTGAAGGAGGGAGCCATGACTCACTCTGCACATTCTGTGTTCTGGTGTTATATAAATCTCCCCAACCATGCTATGGGTGTGCATTATGATCCTCATTTTGCAGACAAGAGATCTGAGGCTCAGAGAGGTACATTCGCTTGCCCAAGGTCACTCAGCTGTCAAGTAGTAGAGCTGGGACTTTGGCCTCCAGTACTAAGCTCAGTACCCTCCTCACTCTTCAGTCCCTCAGTCCAGCTCAGGGTGGGCCTCAGGTATGGGAACCTGGTGATGCTCTTGTGAGCACCACCCTTGACCCTCCGGGCCTCCCCCTGCCCAATCAGGGGCCCAGGCCTGTGTGACTCTGACAAACAGGACCGGCTTCCTGTGCCATGATCGAAGGAGCTGCATCTCGGCCAGTGGGGTCTGTGATGGCGTCCGCACCTGTCCCCATGGCGATGACGAGGATGAGGCTTTGTGCCGTGAGTACCTTCTCAGTCCTTCCCTGGCTCTAGAGGGGCCTGCCAGGGCCCTTTGAGGGTTTCCCCCCCAACTCTAAGTACCCTGCAGCCGAAATGAAGCTCGATCATTCTTGAAATTACCAGGCACTTTTGTGTCCTCAGCCCTTTGCTTATATGGTGCCCTCAGCCAGAAACACCTGTCCCCACCTGCACACATATTTATGGAATGCCATCATTCTGTGCATCATGCCCAGAGAACCTGTATTCAAACTTCATGGCAGAGCTCAAGTGTTATCTCCACCAGGAAGCTTTCCCTGACTCTTCTCTTTTTATTTATTTATTCATTATAGAGAGGGGAGAGAGAGAGAGAGAGAAAGGGGAAGGAGCAAGAAGCATCAACTCCCATATGTGCCTTAACCAGGCAAGCCCAGGGTTTCGAACCAGCGACCTCAGCATTTCCAGGTTGACGCTTTATCCACTGTGCCATCACAGGTCTGACTCTTCTCTTTTTTTAAGTGAGAGGATTAAAGATAGAGAGACAGACCTCTGCATGTACCCCAACCAGGATTTACCTGGAGACTCGTCTGGGGCTGATGCTCTGCTCATATGGGGACCATGCTTGCAACTGAGCTATTTTCAGTGCCTGAGGCAAAGGTTCCACAGAGCCATCCTCAGCATCCGGGGCCAAGGTACTTGAATCAATTGAGCCATAGCTGTGGGAGGAGAAGAGAGAGAGAGAAGAGGGAGGGGGAGGGGTGAAGAAGCAGATGGTCACTTCTCCTGTGTGCCCTGACTGGGAATCAAACCTAGGACTTCCACATGCTGGGTCAACACTTAATCCACTGAACCAATCAGCCAAGGCCTTTCCCTGACTCTTAGATCAGTTTAAGTTACCTCCTTTGGGCTCCCACAGCCTTTGTGATCCCCTGTGTCCCAGCCCTAGTCACGTTGGTTGTCACTCTTTGATTGGCATATTTGCCATGGCCATCAGACTGTAAACTCCTCTGGGGCAGGCCTGGTCTGCTTGACCTTGGGGACCCCAGTGTCTAGCACAGGGCATGACACAGAGGGGTATTCAGAATAATTTGCTGAATAAATGATGGAATGAGTAAGTAAATGGATGAATGGGATGATCTTGTCCCAGATCTTAAAGACCTGAAAATTCTCAGGAGAGAGGAGCCAGGACACTTTCCAGGAAGGAGGGAGAGAGCTTGGTTAAAGTGGGTGGAATAGGGGAGATAATGAGGGGAGTGCCTTTATATCATTAAACCTTCAAGACTAGAAGAGATCTTAAAATCATCTAGTCCATATGCCAGCTCATGCCCAAATCCCCTCTATAACAAACCCAAGAGAGGCCACCTAACTTCCACTTGTATACTCCTGGGATGGGGAGCTCACTACAACTTGAGGCAGCAACTCTCATCATTGCATGGTTTTTCCATGAGAATGTCTCCCACTAGCATCCTTGATTGGTTCCAACTCTGCATGGTTTTTCCATGAGAATGTCTCCCACTAGCATCCTTGATTGGTTCCAACTCTGCCCTCTCATCAATCCCTGCCCCCAACAAACCACATTTTAATCTGTCTCCATGATGATGGCATTGCATGAAGTTGAAGACTGCTTTTTTGCCCCACATAAGTGTCCCTTTCCCTGGGCCACATTCTAAAATTCCAGACATCTCCCTTGTGTTCAATTTCCACCAGCATCCCACAGAACACATACCAGCTGCCTATGTTTGCCTCCCTGGACAGCCTCTAGAAGCATTCGTAACACTTCTGACCAGCTTTGGTTCGTCCAAGTAACAAGGGCTTTCCCCCTCTCAGATCTGAGTTACATTTCTATTAATGTGGCCTGAGTTTGTGTTAATTTTTGGTAGACTTGTCACTCTGCTGCCTAACGCAGAACCCACTTTCAAGAAAGGTATTCTGACTCCCTCTCTCAGGGTATGTGAACTCACGTCCTCTGAGTTCTGGGACCCAAGTGCAAGACTTCACATTTATTCTTGTTATGTTCCAGTTGTAGAAGGCTTCCTGGAGATGTCGGAACTTGAACCTGGTCTTGCAGTACACTGATTTTGGATTGGTGCCAAGGGGGACATTTCTGGAGGGGGGAAAGTGCAGGCAGTGGTGTAGGGTGGGGGTGCACAGAAGCTGAGCAGAGAATGAGGAAGCAGGAAGCAGCTCTCTGGGCATCTTGTTGGATGTACAGGAAAAAAAACATTTCTCTCCTTTTGACTCGATCTCCTCCCTGGGAGATCTCCTCCTCATGCCCTTCCTGGGATGGATACACAGTGACCCCAAGTTTAGCAGCTGCCAAGGTGGCTAGGACAATCCACCTTCAGACAGCCCTGAGAAAGAAAGCTGTGGCCAGATGTAGACTTCCTCCTGCCTCATCTGTAGGAGATGTGCCCCAGAGTCTCCCCAAATTCCTTGTGGCCCACTGTGGAGACCCAGCCTCCTGGATCTACTCAGACCAAAAGTGCGATGGAACCAACAACTGCGGGGACTGCTCGGATGAACGGAGCCCAGGTGGGAATCGGCACAGGGTGGGCTGGGGCAGGTGGTCAGGCAGTGACCAGAGCTTGACCAGGAACCTCTGAGGTGCCCCCTGCACCCCCTCCTTGCATCCCTGCCTGGATGCCTCCAGTGGATGCCCTCACGTGGCTCCTTCTGGAGGTTTAGTGGTGGGGAACTCACTTTCAAGGACACAGAGGAGGAAGCTGGGGCTCAGAGGGTGATCGTGCAAGATGTCTGTAGCCCACCTAGAGTTTGAACTTGAGTTTCCCTCATCTCCTCTGCACCTCCCTACAACCTTGTGAGGAAAGCAGGGCAGGAGTCACTGGCCCCAATTTATATAAAGGTAAACTAATGCCAGAGAGCAGAAGGGACTTAATATAACAAATGATAGGAAGGGAGCTTGGTGCACCCTCCCTAAGTCCAGGTCTCCTGACTCCGCATCTGGTGTCTTTTTTTTTTTTTTTTTTTCCCGCATCTGGTGTCTTTTAACTGCCCTGATTTCTTTGCATTCTCTTCCTCAGGGTTTAATCAACAAACATGGTCTGAACACTGGGGCTGGGGCTGTCCCAGGGTCTGCTAGAGCAGTGGTCCCCAACCCCCAGGCCACGGACTGGTACCGGTCCGTGGGCCATTTGGTACAGGTCCGCAGAGAAAGAATAAATAACTTACATTATTTCCGTTTTATTTATATTTAAGTCTGAACAATGTTTTATTTTTTAAAAATGACCAGATTCCCTTTGTTATATCCATCTAAGACTCACTCTTGATGCTTGTCTCGGTCACGTGATACATTTATCCGTCCCACCCAAAAGGCAGGTCCATGAAAATATTTTCTGACATTAAACTGGTCCGTGGCCCAAAAAAGGTTGGGGACCACTGTGTTAGAGGACAGTAAGGAGTCAAACATGTGTCCTAGCCACAGGACTCACATCATGCTGATGCCAAAAGGAAGTGATGAGGACATGGGGAGGTTTTTCTTGGGAAGAGAGAGTGTTAGAATCAAGGGAGACTTCTCAGAAGAGGCAGTATTCAAGTAGTCCTTAGAGATTGGGCAGGGTTTCAACAGGTTGGGTGTGCAGGGAAGAATGCTGGTGGCGCTGGGCACAGGGCAAAGGAAGTCATTAGGCACCCACAGGGAGTTCTAAGTGGGTGGTGGGGCTGAGTCAAGGTGAGGGAGAGAGGATGGGCTGGGGCACTATTCTTTAATAACAACCTCGAGAAGATGAGGGAACCGAGGCTTAGACAGAGTAAGAGACTTGCTTGAGGTCACACAGCCCATGAATTGGGATCTAGTTTCTCTCTCCCCCAGGGAAATAAGGAATACAGTCAACCCATGTCAGATGGGATGGGGCTCTGGGAAGCTATGGCAGGTGTGCCAGAGCTGGGACGTGCCCTGCACCTGGCAGGACACTACAGCTGCTCTTCTGTTGGCTCTTGTCCCTCCAGTGACTGAATGCCCACCCTGCGGCCCTGGGTGGTGGCGCTGCCCCTCCACTGTCTTCAAGTATTGTGGCTGTATCCCGAGGAGCCTCTGCCGGGACCATGTGCAGCACTGCTCTGACTGGTCTGACGAGTACTCCTGTCCTGGACCCTAAGTGGGCCGACTGGGTGGCACCAGTAATCCTTCACATGAGTGTCAAGTCCAAGAACACGAGGGCAGGAGGTAGACTTCAAGATCAACTAGTGCAATCTATGCACTGTTGCCTCTGAATAAGACTTGTCTCTCCTGCTTTCAAGATGTCCAGCCTCTCTTTGAATGCCTCCAGTGACAGGGAGCTCACTATCGTGTTAGGCAGCTCCTAACAAAGATGAGGGGAATCTGCTTCCATGATTTTAGGCCTGCTTCTGGACCCACACAGAGGAAATCTGCTCCTCTGCTCCAAGACAGATTTGCAGATCCTGACCTTATAGAAAAGATAAGTCTGCGGCTCAAACATCAAACTGAGGAATCTAGGCCTTATGTAGAGTGCATGCCACTTCCTGTCCCTTTGGTACACACGGCAGATATTGCTGGGCTTGGCTACAGCCTCAGCATTTTTCTCATCTCAGTAATCCTACTGACTGATCACATGAAATTGCACCTGAGACAGGGCTTTGTCATCTTGCCAATGAAACGCCATCCAGGAGGCTCTGAGCTATAGAGTAGATGGTCTGTAGAAAGATCTCCCCTCTGTCCACCCCATTCTCCAGCCTAACACTCCCCACCCTCCACCCTGTGACCAGTGGCCAAACAGCCCAGGTTTCTTGTAGTAGGGATTGTATTTTGATCCCAGAGCCTGAGTGAATGAGCTTTTCTCTGCATCCCATCCTAGCTTCACAACACACAAACAAGGATGGATGCTCCCATTAAAGAGATGAGGAAACCAAGGCCCAGAGGCAGAAATTACTTTCCCCATATCATATAGCAAAGTCCGTGCTAGAACGGGGACTGAAACACAGTCTGGTGTCCCAAACCTGAAACTTTTTCTGCTATCAATAGGATTATATCTTGGCTTAGCTTGAGGGCCTGACCAGGTGGTGGCACAGTGGATAGAGCGTTGGACTGGGATGCAGAGGACCCAGGTTCAAGACCCTGAGCTCGCCAGCTTGAGCGCGGGCTCATCTGGTTTGAGCAAAAGCTCACCAGCTTGAACCCAAGGTCACTGGCTCCAGCAGGGGGTTACTCGGTCTGCTGAAGGCCCATGGTCAAGGCACATATGAGAAAGCAATCAATGAACAACTAAGGTGTTGCAACGCACAATGAAAAACTAATGATTGATCCTTCTCACCTCTCTCTGTTCCTGTCTGTCTGTCCCTGTCTATCCCTTTCACTGACTCATTCTCTGTCTCTGTAAAAAATTAAAAAAAAAAATTAGCTTGAGGGTCATAAAGTGATCCACACTTCTTCTGAAAGAGAGACTTGAAATGTGGCCAACAAGAGGGTTCCTGTTAAAGGAGACAGACATATTCCCATTTGGAATTAATAAAATCAATTTTATATATCCATGTGAGTTTTGAACTGAAACTGAGCATCTGAGAGACAGGTGAGCTCTGGTTCATTCATCACTCACTGAAGAGTCTCTACGCACCTGCTTGGGGCCAAGCTGGGTGCCGGGTACCCAGAAGTGAAGAGACCTGGGTCCCTGCACATCAGGAGCACAGGGTCCCTTGGAGGATGCACTTCGCACCATGGAAGGATGGAGGAACAGCAGGACATGCTAGACTGGGCGTACTGAAGAGGGGCCTCCAGGAGCCAGGACACAGTCATGTTCCTGACCCTGAGGCACTAAGGACCAGCTCCTTGGACAGGGCATGTCAGGGATCCTTCCCAAGGGATGGTCAGCCCTGGGCTCTGGCACCTTCAGTTGAGTTTCTCTCTGACTGCAGCACAAGCAAGGAGCTGCGGGCTCACTTGGGGCATCCTGGGTTCTGAACACCAATCCAGAGGAGCTTCTTTCTTAGAGGAGGGGCATTTGGGCTGGCTCTGCAGGGCATGAGAACTTCCAGTGGTGCAGGTGGCAGTGAGGGGCATTCTCAGCTGAGGGGCCATGTGAACAAAGGTATGGGCGTGTGAGATGGTACAGTTCAGCCAGGGAATGCCATTAGGTCAGGGCAGCCAAAACAGCAGTGGGGTTAGAGGGGAGACAGGAAGAGGTGAGGAGATGAGTGGGGACATGGTCCTAGAGGGCACAGCATGTCACACTTCATTCTAAGGACAATGGTGATAAGGCATGATAAGCAACAGCACCATTTGGAGCTATAGTGACCTTTCATTACAACAGTCCAAGAAAGAGATGTTAGGACTGGGACAAAGTGGGCAGAGAGGAAGGGATGGTCAAGCGCTACTTCCTGGGAGAACACATGGGTCTTAGGAAACCTATGTGAGTGGGAGTCAAGAGGTGAAGAGGAAGGAAGACGAGGGAGTCCTGAGAGGGAGCCCCTGGCCTCCCACCCTGGGCTATGGCCTCTCCAGCAGGATACCAGTCTCCAGGGAAGAGAGGGTTGAGCTGGTGCCTGGGGAACAAGAAGCTTGTTTCAGCACTCAAATGCCAACAGGCTCCTGGCGCCCTGAGCATCGGTTGTTGAAAACAAGGTCGCTGGGGCGAGACCATGGGAACATGAGCCTATGTTTGCTCATAACAGTCAGCCTTGGTGCTTCATGCGGCAGGAGAGCACCCAGTTCCCGGCAGGGGCTGGTGGTGCTGCGGTTGGGCCCTGTGCGAGAGAGGTAGGTGGACCTTGGTGGGCATCCAGCCCTAGGCTTCTTCAGTGGCGTGTGGCTCTTCTCAGAAAGACTCCCAGGGGCACCAGTATCATGGTTGCACATCATTTTAACACACCCCCCTCGCAACCAAGCCCATCCGGGGGTCCCTGGGGGTACAGGGCTTCATTTTTTAGGATGGAGACGCCAAGGCCGGGACCGACCTGTCTAAGTGCACTCCGCGTGTCAGCAGCACTTAAACTTAAATTTAATTAAGTTTATTGGGTAATGACATTGCATACATTTCAGGTGTGCAGTTCTATCATACAACATTAGTGCTGCATTGTGTGCTCAAAACCCAGAGTCTAGTCTTCTTCTGTCACCATATATTTGACCCCTTTAACCCTTTTCATCCTTCCCTCCACCCCCCTTTCCTCTGGTAACCACCATACTGTTGTCAGTATCTATGAGTTTGTTTGTTCTTTGCTTTCTGTTTTATATCCCGCATGAGTGGAATCATATGGTTCTTGTCCTTTTCCATCTCATTTATTCCATTTAGCATGATACTCTCAAGATTCAAGTGATCACAAATATAAAAGCCAGGTTTCTAGGAGCATGCATTAGCATTTCTTTTTTTTTATTATTATTATTTTTATTTTTCCGAAGCTGGAAACAGGGAGAGACAGTCAGACAGACTCCCGCATGCGCCCGACCGGGATCCACCCGGCACGCCCACCAGGGGGCGACGCTCTGCCCCTCCGGGGCGTCCCTCTGCTGCGACCAGAGCCACTCTAGCGCCTGGGGCAGAGGCCAAGGAGCCATCCCCAGCGCCCCGGGCCATGTTTGCTCCAATGGAGCCTTGGCTGCGGGAGGGGAAGAGAGAGACAGAGAGGAAGGAGGGGGTGGGGGGTGGAGAAGCAAATGGGCGCTTCTCCTATGTGCCCTGGCCGGGAATCGAACCCGGGTCCCCCGCATGCCAGGCTGACGCTCTACCGCTGAGCCAACCGGCCAGGGCCGCGTTAGCATTTCTAGGAGCATGCATTAGCGTTTGCTGGGCACTTACCGTGGACCAGACACTGCTAAGTAAGAGCTTTAACTCTCATTCTTGCTATAACCCTCTGAGGGAGGAACTGTTTTTACATGAGACTCAGGCCAGGCAGCTGGTTGCAGGGTCTATGACTGATGAGGCACAAAGCCAGTTGTCTGGGCGCTTAGCCAGGCTAGTTTACTGTTTTATGCTATGTCTCATGAGGTCTAGAAGCTTCCTGTGGTGATGATGCCTGAGCAGGGATGTGAGAGAGCCAGGTGGGAAGCAGGGACAGGGCAGTCCTGACTGAGGAGTGTGAAGCGGTTCCCCACGGCTGGAGTGTGAGGAAGAGCCTCAGATTCTGGGCGGCAGGGAGTGAACTTGACTCAAGGCTGTGGGGAGCTGGCAGAGGAGTTCAGCAAGAAGGACACACTGGATTTCTCCTTCTGAGGAGGGACTGCAAAGAAGGCTCCCTCTGCACATTAGGAACAAGAATGTCATGGCCAGACTATCTTGCTGGCTTGTGGAGAAGGAAAAGTGAGATGTAGAATGTGAATGCCACTTGGAAACAGTAAAGCTTCAAGCAGAAGAAAGGGGAGTGCTAACTGCTATGTTAGGGGATTAATGAGTCTTAACAGCCAATATTTAGCGAGCAGTCAGTGCACGCCAAGCACTACTGCAAACTTTTGTATATCTTATCTCTTCTCATTTTCTCTAATCCTCACAACTATTACAGGAACCTGGTCTGGTTTTATGCTCACTTTACAGAGGCATGAATCTGTTTGCTTAAGATCACACAGCTTTTAAAGGACTTAACCAGGATCAAACCTTGCTAGGCCCAAATCCAGAGCCCACCGTACCCCTCCTTAACGTCTCACTCTCTCTCTGCCAGGACTCCCTAGAAGAGGAAAACTGGAGCCCAAGCCAGGGAGCGGCAGCCTGGAAACAGGAGGTGGCTGCTGCTAGCGGAACAGCATTTGTTCTTTTCTTATTTACTGGCTCTTCCTTTCAGAAAGAAGCAGATGCCCTAGCAACCTCCAAACAGCACTCTGTAAGCCGGGGCCAGAAGCCACAGTGTCCAGTATGGCCAGCCAGGGCCCTCCCCTGGTTCTCACCATCAGAGCAGGGGATATACGGCCCCAGACTGCAGGGAAAGCCCAAGCAGCCAGCATCAATATTTGTCATCTCCCAGCATCCCTGGACCCAGCTCCAAGATCAGTACTTTAAGTGCATCAGGCTCTTTGCTGTGCAAACACACAGGGATAGATGGATGGAATTTAAAGTAGCTTACTCTTCACCCCAAGGTTTGGACTGGAAATCTAGTCTGATTTAACCTTCTGCCGTTGCTGTTTGCCTGGAACTCTCAGTTCATCTTAAGACTCATTGAACTACAGACATCAAAGCTGGTGAGGAACTCAGAACCCAGTCGGGCTTTTGACAAGAGGATACAGCTTCTCAGGGAAAGAATGGATCAGCCCAAAGTAGCACTGCCTAGTGGCTGCCACTGGGATTCTGAGGGCCACCCAAGTCAAGGTAGAAGTGATTACAATGAGCCCTTAAAAAATAGTTTTCAGCCCTGGCCCGTTGGCTCAGTAGTAGAGCGTTGGCCTGGCGTGCAGGAGTCCTGGGTTCGATTCCCGGCCAGGGCACACAGGAGAAGCGCCCATCTGCTTCTCCACCCTTCCCCCTCTCCTTCCTCTCTGTCTCTCTCTTCCCCTCCCGCAGCCGGGGCTCCATTGGAGCAGTTTGCCCGGGTGCTGAGGATGGCTCTGTGGCCTCTGCCTCAGGCACTAGAATTGCTGTGATTGCGGCAGAGCGACGCCCCAGATGGGCAGAGCATCGCCCCCTGGTGGGCATGCCGGGTGGATTCCGGTTGGGCGCATGCGGGAGTCTGTTTGACTGCCTCCCCGTTTCCAACTTCAGGAAAACAACAACAAAAAATAGTTTTCAAATCAAAACTTCAATGAGATACCACCTCACAATAGAAGGGCTATAATCTACAAGACAGGTAATAACAAGTGTTGGAGAGGCTGTGGAAAAAAGGAACCCTCATTCACTGCTGGTGGGAATGTGAGTTGGTACAGCCACTATGGAAAACAGTATGAAGGTTCCTCAAAACATTAAGAATAGAGTTACCGTATGACCCAACAACCCCTCTACTGGGCATCTACCCCAAAAATGTGAAAATATTTATTCACAAAGATATATGCGCCCCTATGTTCACTGCAGCATTTTTCACAGTGGCCAAGACATGGAGACAACAGAAGTGTCCCTTGATAGAGGGTTGGATAAAGAAGATGTGGTACAAGCCCTGGCCAGATGGCTCAGTGGTAGAGCATTGGCCTGGCGTGCAGGAGTCCCGGGTTCGATTCCCGGCCAGGGCACACAGGAGAAGCGCCCATCTGCTTCTCCCCTCCCCCTCTCCTTCCTCTCTGTCTCTCTCTTCCCCTCCCACAGCCAAGGCTCCATTGGAGCGGGGTTGGCCCAGGCGCTGAGGTTGGCTCTGTGGCCTCTGCCTCAAGCACTAGAAGGCTCTGATCACAACAGAGCAATGCCCCAGATGGGCAGAGCATCGCCCCCTGGTTGGCATGCCGGTTGGGCGCATGTGGGAGTCTGTCTGACTGCCTCCCCATTTCCAACTTCAGAAAAATACAAAAAAAAAGAAGATGTGGTACATATATACAATGGAATACTACTCAGCCATAAGAAAAAGTGAAATATTGCCATTTGCAACAACATGGATAGACCTTGAGAATATTATGCTAAGCAAAGTAAATCAGTCAGAAAAAGCTAAGAACCATATGATTTCACTCTTATGTGAGATATAAAACTGAAACTTATAGACATAGGCTACAATATGGTGGTTATCAGAGGGTAGGAGGTATAAGGGGTAAAGGGAGCTAAATATATGGTGACAAAAGATGATTTGACTTTGAGTGGTGGGCACACAATGCAATGTACAGATTATGTATAATAAATGTATACCTGAAGCCTGTGGTGGGATTCAAATAATTTAACAACTGGTCTCTGCCCTAATGATCATTTTAAATATAAAAAAAGATATACCAAAAGGTAGTTTATTATTTCATGCATTTAACACTTAAATAAGAATAAAAGAGGTACACAAAACTAGATTATGTTATAAGTTTTAAAATATTAATTAAAAATATTAAATAATACCGGAAAAAAACTGTTATTTATTTCCAGTGGCAGCTTGTCACCCCCTGGTTGTTCGGCACTTTTTCTCTTTATGTTATATGTTTGTTTACTGAAGTAACAAACGTCAGGGAATTAAAATGTAGTATTTCATCAAAGCATAATGAATTTTATGAAATGAATAAATAAATATTACAAGCACAGTTCCATCAAATTTTTCTCTCCTGTGGACAGAATGGACATTATTACAGGCATTTAGAATACACTGTTGTGCAGATGGAGGTTAAAAAGAGTAAGGAATGTAAATTTGTGATTTCCACACTGGGCAGCTGCCCAGGCGCCCACCTTAGAGAGAACGCTGATTACAAGTGCCATTTTAACAACTGGTTTGCCGAACTCAACAAAAAATTAGGTATTGGTTCTGCTGAACCAGTACAAACAGCTGAATCCCACCACTTTCTGTGGAGCTGGAACCTTGGCTTCAAGAAAGGAAAAGGCATTCACATTTGTTGGGCCCCCACGGAACTCAGCATGCTAAGCATTATCCCATTTCACAGCTCAGGAAACTGAGGCTCAGAACAGCCAGGGTCACATAGTCTGTCTGTCACACACTTGGGACTTAAAGAACAGATTTTTCTATTCCTTTGGGGACACTGGCAATCAGATGAATCTCACCACTGCTTGAAGCCTATATAATCTTACTAGTCAATGTCGCCCCAATAAATTTAATTTAAAAATAAAACTTTAAAAATGTTTTAATTGAGATATAATTTACATACAATGAAATGCACAGATCTTAATCATATGGTTCAATTAGTTTTTTAAAATAGCTTGATTGAAGTATAATTGACACACAGAAAGCTACACAGAGTTAAAATGTATACTTTCATAAATTTGCACACATGCTTATACTCATGAAACTATCACAACTAAGATAATGACTACATCCATCACTCTCAAATGTCCTTGTATCCTTCATAACCCTTGGCTCTCACCCACTTCCATCCTCAAGGCCATACACAGGCAACCACTGATTTATTTTCTGTCAGTATAAATTAGCTTGTGCTTTTAAAGAATGTTATATAAATAGAATCATATATATATGTATATATACATATATATACATATATATATACATATATACATATATACATATATATATATATATATAGTATATACTCTTTTTATCTGTCTGGCTTCTTTCACTCAGAGTAACTGCTAGGAGATTTATCTGTGCTGTAACATACCCAATAGTCATTCTTTTTATTTCTGAGTAGTATTCTGTCATATGGATATATCATCATTTGTGCATTCCAGGTTGAAGAAATGCATTCTTCACTTTCCATTCATTAATGGATTTTGGGTTATTCTCAGTATTTATTATTACAAATAAAACTGCTATAAACATTTATAAGCTTTTATATGCATGTATGCTTTGATTTATCATGGGGGAGTATAGACTATTGGATGTGGTAGATGTATGTATACAGAGGTGGATTTAATAGCGGGAGCACCAAGCTTTATTTAAATCTTAAGCACCAAGTCACTGCTTAACCCAAATTAAGAAAAGTTAATAGTTTAACTTTTCATGAAACCACCTATTTTCCACGTGGTTGTATCACTTTACATTCCTGCCATCAGAATCTGAAAGTTCCAGTTGTTCTATATGCTTTTCAAGACTTGGTCTGTTCAGCCATTTTAATTTTAGCTATTCTAATAGGTGTGTGCTAGCATCTCATTGTGATTTTACTTTGCTTTTTGTAGTGACTAATGATACTGAGCATCTTTTCATGTGCTCTATTACTACCCATTTATCTTCATCGGTAAAGGATTTATTCAAATCTTTTGCCCATTGATAAGATTGCTTATTTTTTCATTACTGAGTTTTGAGAGTTCTTTATATATTATGAATACATATCCTTTATCAGATAACATGATTTGCAAATATTTCTCCCAATCTGTGGATTGCCTCTTCTTTTTTTTTTTTTTTTTTTTTTTACTGAGACAGAGAGAGAGTCAGAGAGAGGGATAAATAGGGACAGACAGACAGGAACAGAGAGGGATGAGAAGCATCAATCATTAGTTTTTCATTGTGACACCTTAGTTGTTCATTGATTGCTTTCTCATATGTGCCTTGACCGGGGGGCTACAGCAGACCAAGTAACCCCTTGCTCAAGCCAGCGACCTTGGGTCTAAGCTGGTGAGCTCTGCTCAAACCAGATGAGCCCACGCTCAAGCCAATGACCTCGGGGTCTTGAACCTGAGTCCTTCGCATCCCAGTCCGACGCTCTATCCACTGTGCCACCACCTGGTCAGGCGCCTCTTCATCTTTTAACAGTGTCTTAAGAAGTTTTTGATTTTGATAAAATACAATTGATCAATATTTTTCTTTTATGAATCATGTTTTTGTATTTTTTGTGTTTAAAAAATCACTGCTTAACCCAAAGTCACAAAAATTAGCCTTTTAGTTTTAGGTTTTATGATTAGGTCTTCAAAATTCGATTTTGTTATTGTGTTTTTTGCACATGAAATCAGTTGTTCCTTTCTCTATTTAACTGACTTTGCAACTTTGTAAAATATCAGTTATCCATTTACTTGTGATCTAGTTGTTCCATTGATCTATTTGTCTGTCTTGATGTCAATACCACAGTGTCTTGATTCCTGTCCCTTTATAATAAATCTTAAAATCATGTAGTGTTGGTCCTACTTTTTCTTTTTCAAAGCTGTTTTAGCTAGTCTAGATCCTTTGTATTTCCATATGAATTTTAGACTCAGTTTGCTAAATTCTGCAAGGTCTGTAGGAATTTTGATTGGGATTGCATTGAAACTACAGATTACATTTGGGGAGAATTGCCATCGTAACATTGTTGAGTCATCTCTCCCATGATTACATTATATCTCTCCTTTAATTTGTTTTCTAATTTTTCTCAGTAATATTTTCTAGTTTTCAGTGTACAAGTTTATAATTCCTTTGTCTGATTTATCTCTAAGTATTTCATATTTTTTGATGGTAAGTGGTATTTTTAAATTTTAATTTTTAGATATAAAAAGTTAATATTTGTATATCGATCATGTATCATACAAAGTTGCTAAACTCACATATTAATTCTAGTAGATTTTTTTTTGGTAAATTCCATCAGATTTTCTATGTAGGTAATTATAAAGCCTATGAGTAAATGCAGTCTTATTTCTTTGTTTCCAATGTGATGTCTTTTAATTCTTCTTTGTCTTATTTCAGTGGCTATTTACAATGTTGAATAGAAGTGGTAAGAGCTGACACTTGCCTTACCTGACTCATACATTCCTGAGCTAGAGGAGAGGGCATTTAGTCTTTCATCATTGACCATGTTAGCTGTAGGGTTTGGGCATGAGCTTCATCAGGCTGAGGAAATTTTCTTCTGTTCCTAGTTTACTGAAAATTTATATCGGGAACAAGACAGTGAATTTTGTCAAATGTTTCTTCTGACAAAGGTTTTGATTCATATATTTTAAAACTGTGCTTTTAGGTGCATATATGTTTAGGATTGTTATATCTTCTTGATGAACTGACCCATTTATCATTAGGTATTGATTTTTATCTCTGGTAATAGTAGTTGCTCTGAAATCTCTTTGATATTAATTTAGCCACACCAGTTTTTCCTAGCCCTGTGTGGCCATCAAGAACTGTTTCCTCTAATCCTGTTGGGTGGTTCTTTCCCTGGACTTGGGCAGTTTCCTCACATGCATGTGTTGAATACTTGAGGGGCACTCTCTACATATCTCTGAAGCTCTCTGTGTCTGTGTCACGGTGACAATGAACTACTCAGAGACCAGATGAAATGCTCTGAGGGGGCAAGGGCAGCAACAGCCCCAGTCAGCAGACCGAAGAACTGAAGCCTTGTCCCCAAACTTAGATATTTATTAGCCAGTATAAATAACTCAAGGAAACAGACAACAGAAGTTCTCAGGGGGTGAAGTAAAGGGCAAGGAACATACTGACTTCTAATCTCTGTTCTGAGAGCCTAAACATTTGTTACTGAATCTTATCCTACTGTTTTGCTGTTTCCAGTACACACTATTTCCAGTCCGGGTCAGAGAGGCCCCTGGACTCTCATCCGCTCAGGGCTTTCACCCTAGGGTGCCTCTCTGTCTCTAATTCTTTACTCTAACTCTGCAAGTCTTCACAGCATATTCCTACATGTCTGTAGCTTCTTTCTCCTCTCCACCACTCTTTTCTATGAGTACTCGCTGCTTTGCTTTTCCTAAACTCTATACCCCATCTCCTTAATCCTGGAGTCTGCCTGGATACCCTTCTCTGTGCTGTGGCTTGGACACTCTCTCCAGGCAGCAAGCTGGAGCAATTGTAGGGCTCACCTTGTTTCTTTCTCTCAGGGCTCACTGTCTTTCATTGCTTGATGTCCAGTGTTTAAAACCATTGCTTCTGACAGTCTTCATATGCTTTTTGGTTGTTCCAGGCAGGAAAGTGAAGCTGATTCCATCACTCCACCTTGGCTGCTTTCTGAATCCTTTGAACAAGGTAGAGGGAGATACCTTCTCAGAAGTCATCCAGAACCAGCCAGGCTGGAGGTGGGGTGTGAGGGGAGGTGGTCTATCCTTGGGGATTGGTTCTATTTCATTCACTGAGAAAGCAGGGCCCAACCATTACTATTTCATTTCATAGGCTAGATCTAAGGCAGTGACTTCAGCTTCCTCTTTTCCCAAGATGCCAGTGGTGGAAGTTAGATCAAGGCCTGTAAAATTCTCATTTAGCTTGCTCAGTGCCACGGAGAAATGTTGGCCCTGAGAGTCAGTCTGAGATTTACACCGACTCTTTCAGCAAGGGCTCCACATAGCCAAGCAGTTTCTCATCTGCAAAGCAGACTGCGATTTCCAGAATCCTTGACTTGGAGAACGCTTGTCATTCTCATTCCATCATAGCATCTTCATCCAGACTCTCAGAGGGGTCCTGGGATCTGCCTCATCAGATTCTTGGGGGTGGAGGTGGGGGCATACAGGGGTTTTGCTTGAGGGGAATCCAGGTTTCTGAGGCCAAACAGCTCTCCAGAATCAGAATGGAGGGGTTGGGGGTAGGTATCTGCACATTTTTTACAAGTTCCCTGAGAGATCATTGGAAAATTCTGGGAATCACTGATTTAAATCCTAATCCAGTTTTTCCATTCCAAGAGATACAACATTTGCTAGGTGTGCTATCTTGTTAAGCTATACTATCCCTTTCTGCTCCTAACCACATGAGCATTATGTGGCATAATTATTTTAAGGTTTTATTTATTGATTTTAAAGAGAGAGGAGGAAGGGGAGCAAGAAGGATCAACTCATAGTTGCTTCACTTTAGTTGCTCATTGCTTGCTGTTGTATGTACTTTTTTTTTTTTTACAGAGACAGAGAGAGTCAGAGAGAGGGATAGACAGGGACAGACAGACAGGAACAGAGAGAGATGAGAAGCATCAATCATCAGTTTTTCGTTGCAATACCTTAGTTGTTCATTGATTGCTTTCTCATATGTGCCTTGACCCGGGGGCTACAGCAGAATGAGTGACCCCTTGCTCAAGCCAGTAACCTTGGGTCCAAGCTGGTGAGCTTTGCTCAAGCCCCATGAGCCCGCGTTCAAGCTGGCAACCTCGGAGTCTTGAACCTGGGTCCTCCACATCCCAGTCAGATGCTCTATCCACTCCGCCACCACCTGGTCAGGCGCTTGTTTTATGTACCTTGACCAGGCAAATGCAGAGTTTTGAACCAGTGACCTCAGTGTTCCAGGTCGATGCTCTATCCATTGTGCCACCACAGGCCAGGTGTAGAATTTTTTTTTAAGTGAGAGGAGGGGAGATAGACAGATTCCCCATGTGCCCTGACTGGGATCCATCTGGCAACCCATCTGGGCCCAAAGCTGGAAATCAACCAAGCTATTTAGCACCTGAGGCCGAAGGTAGGACCAACGAGCTATCCTCAGCTCCTGGAGCTGACTCTTGAACCAACTGAGCCACTGGCTGCAGGAAGGGAAGAGGGAGAGAAGGGGGAGAGGGAGAGAAGATGGTCACTTCTCCTGTGTGCCCTGACCTGGAATTGAACCTGGGATGTCCATACACCAGGCCAACACTATTCACTGAGCCAACTGGCCAAGGCCCCAAATGACATATTAAAACTCAATTTTACTTCTACAAAGAAAACAATCTACACTGCCTTTTTCATTTTATAAATTTCACAAATCATAGCTTTTGATATAATCCTGTGCAACAGGCTAGCACCTTGCCTAGCACTAAATAGCCAATACATATCAGATCTAACATCTACCTTTTATTTATTTATTTATTTATTTATTTATTTATTTATTGTATTTTTCTGAAGTTGGAAACAGGGAGGCAGTCAGACAGACTCCCATATGCGCCTGACCGGGATCCACCCGGCATGCCCATCAGGGGGCGATGCTCTGCCCATCTGGGGTGTCGCTCTGTTGCATCCAGAGCCATTCTAGCGCCTGAGGCAGAGGCCATGGAGCCATCCCCAGCGCCCGGGCCAACTTTGCTCCAATGGAGCCTTGGCTGTGGGAGGGGAAGAGAGAGACAGAGAGGAAGGAGAGGGGGAGGGGAGGAGAAGCAGATGGGCACCTCTCTGTGTGCCCTGGCCAGGCATCAAACCCGGGACTCCTGCACACCAGGCCCATGCTCTACCACTGAGCCAACCACTGAGCCAACCGGCCAGGGCCCCACATCTACCTTTTAAATCCTGGTTAAACTCCAGAGCATTTCCAAGTGTCAAACCTGTCACATCAATTTTCTTAATTCCTTAAGGTATTTTCTCTTCCCTTTACCTGGCAAGAGGTCTTGCTTTAAGCTACCTGTTAAGGATAGAATACAGTCTAGAGCAGCACTGTTCAGTGGAAATATAATGCAAATCACAAATGCAAGCCTTGTTTTTTAGTAGACACATTAGAAAAATAAAAACAGGTGAAATTGTTATTTTTAACCCCCAAATTACCATCTTAACATGTAATCAATACTTTGATGTCTGATGTCCAATGTATATTTTACTACACATCTCAATTTGGACTAGCCACACTTCAAGTGTTCAATGGCCATAAATGACTAGGGGCTACCGTATTAGGGAAGGTTTAGAGCCCTGCTATTCAAAGTGTAGTCCGCAAACTAGAAGCACTGGCACCATCTGGAAACTTGATACAAATGCTGAATCTCAGATCCCACTCCAGATCTACTGAATTGGAATCTGCATTTTAACAAGAAGCCAGGTGATTTACATGCACAATAAAGCTGGAGAGCCACTGGTTCAAGGCAAGTCATTGGTCTTAGGTTTATCTTCAAACAGAAGTGATAATACTTTGTAGAACTGCTATGAAGATTCCTGGTGTTTTACTTCACAGACATAATAGTTTAGATTTTAATAAATGGCAACTATTATTTAAAAGGCATTGCAAGAGTGGGCTTTAGAAATGGACAGAATGGAGTACACATTCTGGTTCTGCTATTTATAAACTGTGTCCTTGAACAACTCACTTGAGACTGAGATTTCCTAACTCTAAATTGGGGCTAATACCTTTCTTCCATGGAGGACAGGGCATGACACAGGAGGCATTCAATATGGTGAGTGTGTGTGCACAACTGCATAACTGGCCGGGCTAAATTTGGTGTAGTAACAAATCATGCTAAGCTGCCTTGTTATTTCAGATGGCCTTCCATCCCAAACCAAAGTGTTATTTCCTGTGGCTCTAGTCCATATTTCATAAGCAGAACTTAAGGACAGCAAAACGTTTATTTGAAAAAATTACTATGTATTGAAAATATACATTAGAAATTACATACTTCCATAGCATTCCCCTCCCACACCACAAAAAGTAGAAATATCTCTTTGCTATGCTAATGCCATAGGTAAATTCAAACAAAAAGGAAAACAGCCCCCTTTCCTCATTTAGAGTTGTAGACAGGAGGGGGGGTCAACTTCTATCTGCCAATCAATAGGAATTTAGTAAGTCCCAGTCTTCCATAGCAAGACAAACATATTTCTGCTTTGCAGGCTGCGACGAGTTACTCTGTTCCTTTTCTGGCTCTTCAAAACCTCTCTTCTTGCTCTTCGTTGACTCTTGGCTAGAAACAGCTTCACATTTCAACAATGGCCCATGGCATTCTGGGGCTTTCTCTCTATAGAACTGGAGCTTCTCAGAAGAGTTCGTGTGGGTGTCTGCCAGGGGACACTTCACTGTTTCTGTTCGAGCCCGCTTCCCATCTGTGAGAGAGAAGGGAAGGGTGATGAGTTTACTATGCAGTAATGCTAACACCTGCCTGGGTCTAGAAAGATAACCCAAAGAAAGTGACAAAGGCCCAAACAGGGTGACATTTAGATGAATTTATTCCCTTTTGAATGTCCTCTAAAATAACAGTGGCATATGCACTAGCCACTGAAGATGTGTATTCTGCTACTTACTTCCGGGATAAGAGACCTTAGGCAAGTGACTTGAGATTCAGTTTTCACATCTTTTTTATTTATTTTTCTCTGAAGTGAGAAGTGGAGAGGCAGACTCCCACGTGTGCCTGACTGGGATCCACCCAGCATGCCCACCAGGGGGTGATGCTCTGCCCATCCAGGGTGTTGCTCCATTGCAACCAAAGTCATTCTAGCGTCTGAGGTGGAAGTCATGGAGCCATCCTCAGCACCTGGGCCAACTTTGCTCCAATGGAGCCTTGGCTGCAGGAGGGGAAGAGAGAGATAGAGAGGAAGAAGAGGGGGAAGGGTGGAGATGCAGATCAGCACTTCTCCTGTGAGCCCTGGCCGGGAATCAAACCTGGGACTTCCACATGCCGGGCTGATGCTCTACCTCTGAGCGAGCCAGCCAGGGCCAGTTTTCTCATCTTCATAAGGGTATAAATTCTATTTAAGGGTGATGTGAAGATAAATGAAATAAGGTACATAAAGTGCTTAGCACAATGCTTGGCACACAGTAAAAGCTAAAAACCATTTACTATTACTATTCAGAATCTGGACTTGACTGTCATCTAAGAGGCAAATTATATTACAAGTCCAGCAAATGATACATTATAAATATTTTTTGGTTTGCCCTGGCTTCTTCTTATTTTGTTACCTTTATTTTTCCTTCACTGGATTTCATCACTTATCCCCATTTAAAGAAATTATAGTAAAATATATGTAAGTAAATTTACTGTAACCATTTTTAAGTGTACAGTTCTGTGGCATTAAATACACTCACAATGCTGTATAACCAATACCACTATCCATCTCCAAAACTTTTTCATCTTGCAAAACTGAAACTCCATGCCCATTAAACAATAACTCCCTATTATCCTTCCCCTAGCCTGTGACAACAACCTTTCCACACTCTGTCTCTATGACCTGACTATTCTAGAGCCTCATATAAGAAGAATCATACACTATTTGTCTTTTTTTTTGACTGGCTTATTTCACTTAGCATAATGTCTTCAAGTTTCCCCCCATTACAGCATGTGTTAAACTTTCCTTCATTTTTAAGGCTGAATAATCCACTGTACATAAATAATACATTTTGTTTATCCTTTCATCTGTTGAGCTGCTTCTACCTTTTGGCTCCACTTAATTCCTTTTAAATCTTCTGTAATCTATCTACTTTTGTGCCACTGCAAGTCATTACTGGAAGAAGATGGGTTATAAATACATACATTTAATAAACTATTTTTCAGGTACTGGTGCTCAAAGCCAAGTGTGAACTTACACTGTAGGCTATGTTGAGCGAACACAAGTCTTGGTGATCTAATTAAGTCAGTACTATCGCAATTATTTTTCCCACTTTGTGAAAACAAGCTAACTGCTTTAAAGGTGCAAAAACCTAAGGGCAAAAATTACAAAAGAAAGGAAATTTCTCACAGAAACGCTGAGCTGCCTTTCGAGGTTCCAAGGCTTCTTGTGGCTTCACAGCTCCCGAAGTCACACGCTCCCACTGCAGAACGATCTAAAACGCATTGGGAAAGATATGAATCTGAACAAAATCTCAAACCTTCCGTGTTCCCTTTTGTTCCCTTTCTATAAACATAAACCCCTGCTGTAATCTTACTTCAGATCACTGGTAATAAGAATTAAAGAATCAAGTCAAGCCTGGATTTTAATACAGGAGTTAGAATACAAACACATTAGATATGTGTATCTGCATGACTCAGGAAAAAATCTTTAAAGCTCTTGCCCTATTTTCATCTCTATACCAAGCTAGAAATAAACTGTATTTCCTTAAACTAAATACTAAAATTGAAAACCTTAGTCACTATTACTCACACATACCTAGTCTCACACTCTCATGCCCTAAAATATACCAAGTATAACTCAAACTCCTGTATGTGTTTAAAATGCCTACATTTCCATATCCTCAAGACACTTTTTAAAACCATTAAAGATGTATTTTTATTAAAAGCTACTACGAATTCTTTTGGAAATCTGGCTGAGTATAAACTATTCATAAATAAATGATTATTTCACATGTACCATGAGTAACAAGAACCAAATTTAATATTTTTCATTATGGTATACAATAAAATGATCATAAAGAAAAACATGTTCAGGACACAGAGGTAGTACAACACAGTTTAAGAACACAATTCACTCTACTACTTACTAGCCAAGGGATTCTTGGCAAGTGATTTAATTTCTGAGTCTCAATTTCTTCATCTGTTCCATAACATACATGAACGGTACAGCACAGTGTCTGGCACACAGAAAGCACTTGATAAATATCAGCTGTCATCCCTTCTATACTAGTTTTCCTGATTATGGAAAATGTGGACAAGTCTAAGAGAATGCCCAGATGGATTAGCTGAATCTGGTGACTTGGTGGGCAACTGAGAAAACAGTGCTTCCACTAAGAAAGAAGAACATCAATAAGAAGAGCTTGGGGACAGGGAAGAAGAAAATGAGTTAGGTTCTGGACAAGCTGAATCTGAGATGCCAGGTGGAGATTTATGGATGATATTTAGGAATGGGCCTAGTGTGTGAGAGAAGGTGGAATTATCCCCACAGGGACAGTTAAAGCTCTGAGACAGTAAAGATCACTATGGGAAAGTGAGCTGGAGATAGTGGAGAAGAGGTGAAGAATCAGCAAGAGCTAGAGGGAGGAGTGAAAAAGTTAGGGAAGAGCCAGGACAAAAACTGAGAGAGAGAGAGAAAGTACAGGGCAGACATGTTTATATCAACGCTGCAGAAAAGCCAAGGCAGGAGAAAATGAGATCACGTTACCTTCAAGAGAACACCTGCTCGCCTGATCAGGTGGTGGCGCAGTGGATAGAGCATAGGACTGGGATGCAGATAACCCAGGTTCAAGACCCCAAGGTTGCCAGCTTGAGCGCGGGCTCATCTGGTTTGAGCAAAGCTCATCAGCTTGGACCCAAGGTCCCTGGCTCAAGCAAGGGGTTACTCGGTCTGCTGTAGCCCCACAGTCAAGGCACATATGAGAAAGCAATCAATGAACAACTAAGGTGTCGCAATGAAAAACTGATGATTGATGCTTCTCATCTCTCTCCATCCCTGTCTGTCTGTCCCTACCTATCCCTCTGACTCTCTGTCTCTGTAAAAAAAAAAAAGAAGAAGAAAAAAGGAACACCTGCTGTAGAGAAGTGGAGACCAGACCTGGATTACAAAGGACTGAGAACTGAGTGGGCAATAAGGAGGTGGGAGAGATAATAGGAACAATTTACAGTTCTGCCGGGGGATGAAGAACATGTAAGAGTAATAGTTGTGTTTATACACAAAGAAAATAGCCAACATAGGGAGAGACTGAAGCTGCAATGGTGGAGCAGTAAGAGAAAGTAATTATTAGTAAAATATCACAGAGGAAGCTGGTGATCTTAGGGAATGGAACTGGAAAAATAAAACAAAAAACTAAAGGGTATCACTGGAATAAAATAGCATCTGTTTCCCTTAGATAGGAGGGAAGTAGAATATAGCTGAAGAAACAGCCTCATATTTTCTGTCTTCTGCTGAGAATGAGGCAGGAGCACTGAGTCAGCCTGAAACAGTTTCAATAAGGGATCAACAAGGGATAAAGCGCTGCGGCCCAGCCCTAGGGGCAAGGCTGAGGTGGCACGGCATGAGGCTGCACAGAGCCCAGTTCACCTACTGCAGGCCAGGCTGCGAGGTATTTTACTTCACCCATACCAAGCTCTGCAAGAGATATCCTGGTTCCTGCCATTTCAAAGGTGAAGAAACAGAGACTCAAAATTGCCTTGAGTCATACAGCTATTGGGGTTGTCAAGCCAGGATCCCAAACCCAAATCTCTAACTCGACAGCCTATGCTCTTTCCACCATGACACCTGCTACCAAACTATACCAAGTCTTTATTATGACCATCCCACACCTACCTGCCCAAGTCCACTATTGGGTATGTCTAGGATTCATCAGTGCTACCAACTGTCTGGCAACGCAATATGGTAATTATTTCAGCATGCATTTTCTGGACCAACTTCAAAGTGCTTCTGAAGCACTGACTCACCAGCACCCCTTCCTGTTTACCTACAGGGAGGTGATACTACAATCAGGCAGTTGGACAGGTCCACCATCATGCATTGATGCTAAGGAGCAATCGAAAACAAAACAGTCTGGGAGTCTTCTAGGCCCCCATCAAGAAATACTGGTGTAAAGTGTCTGAAGGAGAAAGGCACCAGCCTCCGGCAAGCTTGGATCTACTAGTGCCGAGTCCTGGGTTACCTTCTGACTTCCTACCTAAGTCTACTTTTCCAAGTTGAGAGAGACCATCAAGAAGATGACACCAAGTCCAAGTAAAGTTAAGCCAAGAGGATGAGGATGGGAATACTCAGAGAGAGAACAAAAAACACTCTTCCCCCCAAAGTCTCTGAGGTACAGAATTGTGCCCCCAAAAGAGGAAGTCAGATTTGAATCTTTATCAGTATGACTTATTCTCTTTCTAGACTGCTAAGAGAATCTGTCCTTCACAAGTTGGGTTATACTGCTTTCTTCATAGCAAGACAGAATTCACTTATTTTTGAAACCTTTTATAAGATGGCATTTTCTCCTAGGTCCAATAAGAATGATGCACAACCTAGTAACCAGAGCATGAGATTTAAAGAGCAGCATCTAATACCTTTCCTTAAGTGGCTGGGTCAGTTATAGAACATCAGTATCTCTGACTTGACAAAAGATGGCACTTGAGTCAAGAAATACCAAGAGGATTAATGTTTGTTCAAAGTGTTGAATAAGAAGACACTTAGAATTAAAATGAAAAACCATGTTAACTGTAGGGGGGAAACAGGCAGTACCTGGTCAGCCCAGCCCTCAGTCTTGCAGTTACTGTGATCAAATTCCTTCAAAGGCACTTTGGAGTGGACAAGACCTATGTGGGTCTGGAGCTTGTGTTTGACAGCTTTGATGTCCTAGTGAGGGAAAGACAGAACAGGAAGCCCACACATCTGGTCAATTAGAACTTGCTTTCAATAGGAAATAAACACCATCATAAATATCAGCCTTTTCTAAACACCAATTAACAAAAGCAACATATCAAATTGTGAGTGCAGAAAAATAAGAGAAGGGAGTAAAAGTCCTACCTTGAGCCCTGTCCCAGAGATATCTAAGCAGTTTAGTTTTCTAAAAGAGAAGAGGTATCCAATTCCTGCATCTGTGATCTCAGGGTTACCTAGATGTCAAAAACACAGGTAGTATTCAGTTACAGTACAACCATTGCTAAAATGCCAACAATAAGGTCAGAAAAAGGTCAAACGATAAAATATAAAATATTAAGTGAACAAACTTTTCAGAGTAAGTTAAATAGAGGGAGCTTATTTTTATTCTATCTGTAATATGAAGGAGCTACATGTGAGATTATCCTTAGATCCTTCAGCTCTAATTTTCTAGGAATTGGGAGGTTAGCAGAAAAATAAATTAACCAGGTAGTTATCCCAAAGGGTTTAATTTGCAACTATATGGAAATAACAAATATAACATAAACTTGTATTAAATTGGTTCATCAGTCTTTGTTCATGGCCATTTCACTTCCAAAGGAAAAAGTCTTATTTTAAAAGGTTTTCAAAGGTTCTTAGACACAGAGATGATTACTACTCTTACTAACTTGCTTATTTTTCCCCCAGAATCTTTTCTTACATATTACCTTCTCATATCCGAGAGTACTACATTTAGCACTGAGTCAAGGTCATGAGCACAGTGCCTGGTACACTGTAGGTGCCCAAAAAGTATTTGTTGAGTGAATACACTTTCCTGGGAGGAAGGCAGAACATTTATTATTATCTTTATTTTATAGAAGCCAAAACCAAGGCTCAGAGAGGTTAAATAACTTGTCCAAGGGGACACAGCTAATAATAGTAACGGAGCAACAAGGAGTGCCCTTTGACCTTAAACCCAGCTCCTTCTATTCCTTTGACATACCATCCACCATCCCACCATACATTTAACAGATGCTCAGTTAAACTGTCAATGATTTCTATCAACTTTCTATCATTGGTGTCAATATCTGGTTAATCCCGAGTGAGTTACCACAATTGTGGATTCATCCAGATTTTCATCAAACAAATATTAAAAAAAACCTAGATGACAGATAACATGGTTCAGCAACTCAAAGAAAGTAAAGATGAACCAAATGTGCTTTATAGGTGCTACAAATATGATAAACAGCTGTCCTGTCTGTACACAGTGAGTGGCAAGGATGAATCTGTCAGGCTTTTCCTACCGTAAAGAGGCCAGCATGCCAGGAGAGGTATTTGGCCAGGGGTCAGAGCCTCTGGCTTTAGCCCTGCTCTGCCACTAACTTGCTGTGGCACCTAGGAAAGTCCCCTCAATTTATCACCTCTGAAATGAAGGGTAGAACTAAATGATTTATAAGGCCAATCTTCAAACATTAATAATCTATCATTTCTAATAAAACTTACAAGATAAGTCTAATAATGTTAGATTTTCAAGGCCTCTTTTCATCACTCGAACTGGTGCTGTCATTTTCCGAACCCCGGCATCAGATAAACAATTATCCTTCAGGTGGAGTTGAGTTACACTAGAGAAACAAAGTCCATAAATAAATTAATTAAAGAGAGTTTGGGAAAGTACAGATGTAACATACTTTCATAAATTTTATTTAAAAATATAAAATATCCTCTAACCCCTATTTCACACCAATGCATTTAATGGAGTTAAAGATCTTTTAGTGCTATTTCAGTTACTAAGTGAGAGTTAACTGAGGGATTCAAGTATCTTATAGTATTAATCTCAGATCGCAGAAGGCACTAAAGGTATATAGTAGAATGAAATAAATGGACTTCATTAAGGAGATGAATATACCTTGTTAAACACAAAAGTTGCATTCCTGACAAATACTGTGTAAAACCCACAAACACTCTAAATATGCCAGGAAAAGTCTGCTAAAGAACTCCTTTGAGAATTCTTTTGGCAAAGCAAACAATCCTCTAAATTTAACTAGCTTTATAAATCCAGATTTTCAGAATTGGTTTTTAAGACATACCTATAATCCAATCCCATCCAGCTACCCTGACACTGGTGTATGAATGTGTTCCCCTGTCCCACACACAAGAAATCTGAATTTTTACTAACCTCACATAAAAATACCTTTATACACTGCAGTATGCGTCTGTCCTAGGAAGGCCCCAGAAAGCGGGTTAGACTCAGGTTGTAATGCTGTTATCCCTCTGGGTGTTTATGAAACCACAAAGGAATCCATTTGGCCCCCTCTGCTGACCAGACTGAGATCAGTCAGATTTGTGAATGTTATGAACTGGGGGCTTTCTGTAAATTATGTTTTTTGAAAAGGATGTATTTGGCTGTCTTTAATAGTTTACTTTTTAAATAATTTATAGTTCACTGATAGTTAAAATAAAAAATGTTAACTACAGAAAATTGTATAACTTCTCATTTCTTGCTTGAATAAACTAGAACTAGACAAATAAAGGGTAAAATCATGTTTCAACCAGGTAGCTTCAAGTACTACACTGAAATAAAGGTTATTTATAAAAATGAACCACCTGACTTACTTTCGTAAGAGTTGTCCAATCTATATTGTTTCTACCAAGTAAATGGAAGTTGAAAAAGTCTACGAAAAATATTAGCAAATAAGCACAGGAGTGGGGGACAACTGGCATTCTTCAAGATGATCCTGATGGATCATAATTTTAAAAAATAATAAAACAATTCATCTGCAAATGGTGGCAATACCTAGACAGAGCCTCATTGGTGAGATGTTCTAGAAGTTCATGCTCATCTCCAAGCTTGCAACAGGAAAGATCCAGGCAGGTCAGCTCCCGGAAAGACTTAATCTCCTCAAGTTTTTCTGAAATCACCAGATATCTGTGGCATGGAGAAGAATCAACAGGTTTTCTTTCCCTTCTCTTAAAACATTACCATTTGTGGCTCTGTGCCGCAGTCAACATTACATCAGGACAAAGTACAATGCAATAAGCAAACTTTACTGATTACTATGTGGGCACTGGTAGAATTTTTTCATTAGCAAATGCCTTGAAAGTCTTACATGATAACGAAATAAAAACTTTAAACAAGTAGCGGAAAGTATATGAACAAAGACAAGTCACAGGAGAGAACACCTGCTTTGTTAGAAGACAGACAGACTTTGGTGGTATTGGGAACTTACTGAAGAATTTCCAAACTTTAGGACACTCAAAAATTTTAAATTAATCTTTCCTCTAAGCTTACTTTTTATCTAATGCTCAATATTTAGTGGTTTGAAAACTGGAACAGGACCAAGAACTGTGGGTTCTAATCTTTTTTTTTTTTTCTTGGTGACAAAGACAGAGAAAGACAGAGAGAGGGACAGATAGGGACAGACAGGATGGGAGAAAGATAAGAAGCATCAATTCTTCGTTGTGGCACCTTAGTTGTTCATTGATTGCTTTCTCATATGTGCCTTGACCAGGCAGTATAATCTTGACATCCAAGAAAATACCAAGATATATTTGGCAGATCACATTTTACCTTTCCTACTCAATCCCAAGTTTAAGTAGCTGCTCACTCCACTGTGCCTCTGCTATCCTAACTTTACTTTGAAAATATGTGCAACATGATTACTATGAGGACTCACTCTAACCTAAATAGTTATTAAGACAAACCTGTGAACACAACCAATTTAATGACACTGGAGCCCTCGCCAAAGGAAGCATCAGGGAGATCTCTAAAGAAAAGGCTATCAGCAAGGCATTCCCCATCCCAGGCTGTGGCCTCCACCCTGCTTTCTAGTCGTTTATCTCTTTTAGATGACATCAGCGAGAAAAAATGAAAAGGGATTAGGTGTGACAGGAAACAGAGGGAGAGGATCCTAAAAGAACAGGGAAAGTGACTTGTGGCAAAAGAATGCTTTTCTCACCCCCTTTCCTCATGGATGTCTAGATGTTTTTCACAGAGAGATGGCATGCTAGGACCAGTGGGGTTATACTTACAAGTGTTCGCATCTCTACTCTGTCTACTCTGTCAGCTGGATAATAATGACCAAAAACAGGATGGAATAATCTATTGGTAAGAGAGAAGTTAGATCTCTTTTCTTCCTACTTCCAACAAAGGTAAGAGGTACAGAAGCTATTGCTGGCCTGAGGGGTAGGTACAGATGGCCTGGGGCACTAATATCCTCTCTAAGCTGCCTGAATGACCAAGCTCAGCTGGGTACACAAATGGGCCTTATTTACTCAGACTATTTTAACTGCACTATAAATAAAGCTGCTGTTTTCCATCTTACAATCACAGAGTTGAAGTGAGTTTTAATGGGGATTTGAGGGATTACTGGAAATCAGAGAAAGAAAAACATATCCTTTGATCAATGAACTAAAAGATTTTTAGTAATTCTGAAACAGGTTATCTGAGAAGGACATAGCAATATATAACATAATTAACAAACATTATAAAAATCAAAGCTGAGAAACCAACATGCAAAACAAAAGACCTTACTAGATGTTTATCTAGAAGAGCAATTTTCAACCTTTTTCATCTCATGGCACACATAAATTACTAAAAATCTGCAGCACACCAAAATATATATTACCTGTCCATCTGACAAAAATAAAAATAGGTATAATTTTGATTGCTTTACAAAATAATAATAATAGTAATTACGTACCCTTTTTGCTCCAGCATGACTTTTTAAAAAATCATGTGCCTATATAAGGAGTTCTGGTACCAAGAATTAACCAATCCGACATAACCTTATGGAACATAACCAATAAAATTCAACTCTATTTTATGACCTATATATTTATGAATCAAAACAGAGAATTTACACTGGATGGCTATTGTGGTGTTGGCTGTTATCATTTTATATGTGACAATCTAAGGGAAAAGAGGTCAGTGCCCCTGCCTAAATAGTCAAGTACATATTGTGTGTTTTAAAAATTCTTGCAGCACACTGGTTGAAAATTGCAGATCTAGAACATAAAGTTCTATAGTCTTGCTCCAAACTAGTCTTCCAATTTTCATCTTAATTATTTATTTATTTATTCATTTTTTTAGAGAGGAGAGGGAGAGACAGAGAAAGAGAGAGAGAGGAGAGACAGAGAGAGAGAAGGGGGGAGGAGCTGGAAGTATCAGCTTCCATATGTGCCTTGACCAGGCAAGCCCAGGGTTTTGAACCGGCGACCTCAGCATTTCCAGGTCGACGCTTTATCCACTGCGCCACCCAGGTCAGGCCACCAATTTTCATCTTAAAGAGTTCAAAAGTGAAGGGAGAGCCTGACCAGGCGGTGGCGCAGTGGATGGAGTGTCAGACAGGGATGCAGAGGACCCAGGTTCGAGACCCCGAGGTCGCCAGCTTGAGTGCGGGCTCATCTGGTTTGAGCAAAGCTCACCAGCTTGGACCCAAGGTCACTGGCTTGAGCAAGGGGTTACTTGGTCTGCTGAAGGCCAGCAGTCAAGGCACATATGAGAAAGCAATCAATGAACAACTAGGGTGTCGCAACAAAAAACTGATTGATGCTTCTCATCTCTCTCCATTCCTGTCTGTCCTTATCTATCCCTCTCTGTCTCTGGAAAAAAAAAAAAAGTGAAGGGAGAAGCAACAGAAAGAGCATAGACATATTTTAGTGTCAGACAGACCCGAGTTTGGATTCTAACAACTCTAATTATTTGTGTGATTGTGAGTTACTTACCTCTCCAAGCCTCAATTTCTCCAGCTAAAATATAAGACTGATGATTACTTCTTTTAAAGGATTAATGCCCTCGTTAAATGTTAGTTATAATTACTTCAGTTAGACAGGGTGATAGTTTAAGAAAAACATACTTGCCTCCCTGCGACCACCAGCGGGATTAAAAATCACCAGGGTTTCAACACAAAGAGGAGAGTTGTGCAGGGCTGGAACCCAGTTGCAGAGACACTCGCTTCTCCTTCTGGCAGGCAGCTTTGTGACTCAACCCCAAGACAGCAAGCGCCTGCACCTACCTACCCAATTATCTTATTTCCCTTTGACCTGAACGCTTCTGCGCTGGTAACATCTTTGCTGCTGCTGTTTCAGCCCAGGATTGCAAATGCAAACCCACCCTCCTGCCCTCTTCCTATTTTCCTTTGGGAATTCAAAAGAAGGGAAGTTTGTGATCACAGTTGAAAATTGAACTCTTATTCTCCCTTCTCTCTCCCCACTCTCTAAAATGAATAAATAAAATCTTTAAATAATTTTTTAATTATTGATGAGAGAAACACTGATTTGTTGTTCCACTTATTTATGCATTTACTGGGTGCTTCTTGTATGTGTCCTGACCAGGGATCAAACCCACAACCTTGGTGTACTGAGACAATGCTCTCAGCAACTGAGTTACCGGCCAGGGCATTAAGGCTCTTGATATATATTGCTAAGCTGCTTTCCAAAAATGCTACACTAACTCATGTGCTTGTCCTGGCCAGATAGCTCAGTGGTGAGAGTATTGTCCCGAAGCACAGAGGATGTCAGTTCAATCCCCAGTCACATACAGCAGTGGTCCCCAACCCCCAGGCCACAGACCGGTACCAGTCCATGGGCCATTTGGTACCGGTCCGCAGAGAAAGAATAAATAACTTACATTATTTCTGTTTTATTTATATTTAAGCCTGAACAATGTTTTATTTTTTAAAAATGACCAGATTCCCTCTGTTACACCTGTCTAAGACTCACTCTTGATGCTTGTCTTGGTCACATTATACATTTATTCATCCCACCCTAAAGGCTGGTCCATGAAAATATTTTCTGACATTAAACCAGTCTGTGGCCCCAAAAAGGCTGGGGACCACTGACATACAGGACAGACTGATGTTCCTGTCTTTCTCTCACTCTCTCTCTTCCTCTCTATAAAATCAATAAAAAACATTTTTAAAAACTCATGTATGTGCTCATCAAACATGAATAAAAGTACTATTCTTATCCAATCTGACATCACAAATGAATAAAAAGCATTTTCACCATAATGAAAAAAAACCTATAATGGGAAGTAGAGGGAAAAAACAGAATACAAATTGTAGATTAGGATATAAAGATATGTATTTGTATTTTTTTTTAGAGGCAGGGAGGCAGAGAGACAGACTTCTGCATGCGCCCCAACTAGGAGCCATCTGGCAAGCCCCCTACTGGGTGATGCTCTGTTCATCTGGGGCCACTGCTCCACTGCTCAGCAACCAAGCTATTTCAGCACCTGAGGCAAGGTCATGGTGCCATCCTCAGCACCTGGGCCAACCTGCCCAAACTATTTGAGCCATGGCTGCGGGTAGGGAAGAGAGAGAAAGAGAGAAAGGGAGATAAGAGAGGGGGTGAAAAAGCAGATGGTCACTTCTCCTTTATGACCTGACTGGGAATCAAACCCAGGACTACCACACACTGGACTGACTTTCTATCACTGAGCCAACTGGCCAGGGCCTAGATATGTATTTGAAAATGACTACCATGAATGTTGATACTATTAATTTTTTAATATTACAGTTTTATGTTATTTCCTAAATATATAGTATGTATTACCTTGATCAAATAATCTTAAAACAAGGTATATATCATAATTCTATTTTTCATTGTTCAAATTTTCTACAATAAATGTAAATAACTTGGAATAAAAAATAAAGAAAATGTATTTCAAATATATGAGCTGCAATGAAATACTGCTTGACTTTTTCATTTAGGCAAGGTAATTTTTTCCTTCCCACTGGCAGTACCCCCAGGCCTGTAACTGAAACAACAGCACAAAAACAGAACTTTCATAGGGTATCTGCACAGTTCATGAGTACGTGGTCCTGTTTTTGTCTGCTTCTGTTTATGTCTTTTTCTTTTTATAGTACAGTATTTAGCCTGGGATAAACAAATTAATTCTATGAGCAAATTAAATAAAGATTGCTTCTTTACTTTTTCAAGCATATGAGCTTAGTTACACTTTCTGGTATGATTTCTCTTATTTTATTACATACTTTCTGTTTAGCCTAGTTTTTTGTTTTGTTTTTTTAGTGAGAGAGAGACAGATGAGAAGCATCAACTTACAGTTGTGGCACTTTAGTTGTTCATTGGTTACTTCTCATATGTGCCTTGACCAGGGAGTTCCAGCCTAGCCAGCGACCCCTTGCTCAAGCCAGTGACCTTGGGCTCAAGTCAGTGACCATGGGGTCATGTCTATGATCCCATGCTCAAGCTGGCGATCTCTAGTTCTGAACCTGGTTCCTCAGCATCCCAGAATGACACTCTATCCTCTCTGCACCACCACCTGGTCAGGCAAGCCTTGTTTTAATGATCATACAACTGTGCATCTTAATAGTAACCTGCCTTTCACATTTTCTAATTACAAAAAAGTTCATATAGTGGTATGCTATACAGCTATTTAAAAAATCTACAAGTACTGGATCTGGCCAGTTGGCTCAGTGGTAGAACGTCGGCCTGGTGTGCAGAAGTCCCGGGTTCGATTCCCGGCCAGGGCACACAGGAGAGGCTCCCATCTGCTTCTCTACCCCTCCCCCTCTCCTTCCTCTCTGTCTCTTTCTTCCCCTCCCGCAGCCAAGGCTCCATTGGAGCAAAGATGGCCCGGGTGCTGGGGATGGCTCCTTGATCTCTGCCCCAGGCGCTGGAGTGGCTCTGGTCATGACAGAGCGACGCCCCGGAGGGGCAGAGCATCGCCCCCTGGTGGGCGTGCCAGGTGGATCCCGGTCAGGCGCATGCGGGAGTCTGTCTGACTGTCTCTCCCCGTTTCCAGCTTCAGGGAAAGAAAAAAAAAAATCTACAAGTACTGATAAATGATTTTCTTTTCCTTTTTTTTTTTTTTTTTTTTTACAGGGACAAAAAGAGAGTCAGAGAGAGGGACAGACAGGAACAGAGAGAGAGATGAGAAGCATCAATCATCGTTTTTCCGTTGTGACACCTTAGCTGTTCATTGACTGCTTTCTCATATGTGCCTTGACCGCGGATCTTCAGCAGACCGAGTAACCCCTTGCTCAGGCCAGTGACCTTGGGTCCAAGCTGGTGAGCTTTTGCTCAAACCAGATAAGCCCGCGCTCAAGCTGGCGACCTTGGGGTCTTGAACCTGGGTCTTCCACATCCCAGTCCGACACTCTATCCACTGAGCCACCGCCTGGTCAGACTATGATAAATGATTTTCAAAACGTGAAGAAACCAAGGTGCACAACAGTGTAAGCACTGTGTTGCCATTTGTATGACAAAGAGGAGTATACTGTGTATGCATGTATATGTGCAGAATATCTCTGGAAAGATATAAAAAAAATTGATAATAGTTGCTTCTGGAGAGAAGAAATAGGAGATAGATGGGAGGGAGGCTTATGTTTCATTTTCTTTTTTTGTATTTGCTTTAAATTCTTTTCTGTGCATATATTTTTAAAGTTTTCTCTTTTTAATTAGTAGATGCTTTGGAAGTCATTTTACATAATGGTGGAATAATAATTTTAAATAAATCAATTAAAGTATATGAGCAAAGGCAAGAAACAAACAAAAAGAATTTGCTCTGTTAGGAAAGACAGACCTTGGTTTTAGTGTTGGGACCTTATTCGAAAATCTCTAAACTTCAGGCTACTTGAAATTTTAACCCTCATTCTTTTAAAGTTACTTTTTTTTTAAAATTTTATTTATTTATTTATTATTTTTACAGAGAGAGAGTGAGTCAGAGAGAGGGATAGACAGGGACAGACAGACAGAAATGAAGAGAGATGAGAAGCATCAATCATTAGTTTTTCATTGCGTGTTGCAACACCTTAGTTGTTTACTGATTGCTTTCTCATATGTGCCTTGACTGCAGGCCTTCAGCAGACCAAGTAACTCCTTGCTGGAGCCAGTGACCTTGGGTTCAAGCTGTTGGGCTTTTGCTCAAACCAGATGAGCTCATGCTCAAGCTGGTGACCTCGGGGTCTCGAACCTGGGTCCTCTGCATCCCAGTCGGATGCTCTATCCACTGCGCCACCACCTGGTCAGGCTTAAAGTTACTTTTTATATAATGCTCAATATCTAGTGGTCTGAAAACTGGCAGAGCTGAGAACTCCGATTACTAATTTCCACATCCCCAAAAGCATACCAAGAGGTATGTGGCAGATCACATCTTTCTTCTATTTTCTTTTACTAGAAAAGTTGGTAGAATAGTATTTTCTACCTAATAGAACTGTGGCAAAAAACAAATTCTTACAAAATAAGAATAACTTTCAAAATAAAGTTAAGTGTGGACTGGGGGAGTGAGAAGACAATGATTTTCCTCAAGATGGCCTACCACTTTGTGTCCGAAAGCTCTAAGCTGAAGTGCTACTTGATGGGGAAAGCCCCCAAGCCTATGGAGGCCTAGGGCTTGACACAATTAACACATCCAATAAAATACTCAATATCCTATTCAGAATACCCACCTGTTTCGTAAACACAGGGAGCAAAGCACCAGACTTCCGTAGGCCTCCGTGAATTTCTGTAAAGCTCTCAGCCCCGCACCAGGCTCTGTGAATTTCTGTCTGGCCTCAGCAGCAGAGAACAGCTTTTCAGCAATCTGCTCAGGAAAGCCAATAAGGGAATCAATGTGATCAACATTGTCGGAGATGAAGCCTAGGACCAGGCTGAAGAGGGATTTGGCAGAGTATCGAAGGTTCCCCTCCCGGGTGTACGTGAAGATGAAATGATCAGTCTTCTCTTTCTGTGCAGTATCATCTTCCCTGTTCATGCAAAGCTCCACAGAGAAGCCTTTGGGAAACAGTCTGAAAGGCCTTGGCTTCTGCAGGCTACTCCTGACGCCATCCAAGGCCAGATTGACCATGTGCAACTGCCCATTCTCTCGCACATAGATGGGCCCTGGGTCCAGGTGGTTTTCTGAGTTGAGGTAGTAAGACATCGCCTTGCTTTCGACTGTAAAAGCAAGGCACAAGGGAAGCAAATCCAATTAAAATGCCATTTGTAACATGTAACTTCATCTTGCTGTGCCCAGCACTTTACAAGCCTAACAGGCAGGCCCTGTGGCTGGTTTGGGAGAATAAAGCTCGCCAGTTGCCTGTGAACCCTGGCACTGGAGGCTGCTTCTATTGCCTCTACCTAGAATGCCCTTTCCTACCCTCCCCCTTTTCTTAGTTATCTGGTGATCTCTGATTCATCTTTCAAAACCCAGCTGAAATCTCATTCTAAAATTTACCCTAAGTAAGTCTGTCGCAGAAGTGGGCAAAGAATCATCTACAAGGAAAGTCATGGCAGCACAGTTGATATTAGCAAAACAACTGCTAACAACCTAAATGTCTGAAAACAAGTGTGCTATTAAATTATGATACATCCATACCATGGAATGTTATTCAGCCATTAAAATGATAAATTTTTATTGATTTTCAAGTTACAAATCATACATTTGGAATGTGTTTTTTACACCATATTTATACACAGAATACGAACTAGAAATGAAGAATTTCCTTGTTACCATGGCACCTTCCCCACACTTCTCTGTTGTACTTGACTCAATGTTCTGCTACTGATTTGTTTCTGGGTCTGTGTTCTGCTGGTTTGAGCTCGATAGGAGGTACCATGCTTAATTCAACCATATAACCAAAGGGCTCTAGCAACTACTAGGCCCTGGGCAGATATTTGTAGAACTGAAGTTTACTCATTTGCTAAACCTTACATAGACCACAAGCAACAGGGTTTTTATTGGATTTACAAAAGATCTCCATCACAAGAACTAAATAAAAGCAAGTCCAGTCTGACCAAGTGGTGATGCAGTGGATACAATGTTGGCCTGGGATGCTGAGGACCCAGGTTCAAAACCTTGAGGTCGCCAGCTTGAGCATGGGCTCATCTGGTTTGAGTGTGGGCTCACCAGCTTGAGCGCTGGATTGCCATTTTGAGCTTGGAAACCTAGACACAACCCCATGGTCGCTGGCTTGAACCCAAAGGTTGCTGCCTTGAAGCTCAAGGTCATTGGCTTGAGCAAGGAGTCACTACCTCGGCTGGAGCCCCCTGGGTCAAGGCACATATGAGAAAGTAATCAATGAACAACTAAAGTGTCATAACTATGAATTTATGCTTCTGATCTCTCTCTCTTCCTATCTCTGTCTCTTCCTCTCTTGCTAAAACAAACAAACAAACAAACAAACAAACAAACAAAAAACAAAACTATTCTATCCCGTTGGAAGTATTACTTCTATTAAGGTCCTATTAGGGCACTTTTGAGATAAGGCAAAAATATCAAAAACAGTTAGATATTTATGCGATCACATGTGTGACATTTTGTGTTCAAGGACTAACTAGAATAAATAGTAGTTTTCCTGAAGAATTTTAAGATTCTTAAAATTAAATTTTAAGAATCTTAAAACAATACATAGGGAGAAGAGAGGTAAAATTTAATATTATATAGGTCAAAAAGTTATTATCTTTGCAAGACTCACTGACTTTTAGAGTTAACCAACCCAGCTTCTGCACTGATGCAGGGCTAGGATGTAGCTATGATGACACTTAGAAGTGTCAGCAAACAATCAAGTCAGTGATCAAAAATGCTGAGTCTCTGGAGATCAAATAGTTGATCCTGTTTGCTGACATCAGCACAATCCATGTTTCTCCCAAGGATAATTATGTGTGTAAAACACATGAGAAAAGAGGGCCCTACTTAGGCCGAGAGCCTCACCCTAACCTTTCCTGATCATTTTCTTATGCCCTACTCTGGTCATGCAATACTACCCAGGTAAACTGTTGGTGCTCTCTTTTCTCCCTGGCCTTTGCCCATTTGGCTCCCTTTGGCTGGAACAGTCTTCTCTGCTTCCCTGACTGAACTAATTCTTACTCATCATAATGCTCAGGTCACCACCATTCCTCTGCTGGGAACCCTGCCCTGTAGCAGTCAGTGTATGTCTGTCTGGTTTTTCCCAGAGCACCAATGGTTACTTCTCCATAGTACTCAGCACCATGTACTATGTCTGTTCCCATTAATGTCCCCAGAGTTGTGAGCTCTTTGAAGATAAGGCACTTATTTGATTTGTTCCTCTTTCCCAGGCCTAACTAACATAGCACCTACCATTGAGTAAGCCCTCAAGAGATATTTGCTGAACTGACTGAGATGAAGTGTGAGACCTCAAAGGGACAGATTTAGTGCTCTGAGCTGCAGGGCCTGCTGATATTGTTGCTAGGACCCAGCTCCTCTTCCCGGCAACAGCTGCAGCTCCTCCCCCACTTGCTAGATCCTTCTGCAGGTGGTAGAAGCAAAGCAGATGATGGGAGTACACTGCTACTGGTACTACCAGGAGACGGAAAATATCTACGAACCAGAACACAACAACAACAAAAACCCTTCTGTCAGTGTCTTTTATCTCATAATCTTGCTAGTATTCATCCTGCTGCTAAGACGATGTCTCACTTATTCTAAGCTCTTCTTCCAGTAGAAGTAAAATCTGGTCCCTTCAACCTCACAGACTTTAATCTTGATGAGGAGATAAAGCAGATCCCCTTTGATTTACCTTGTGATTGGACATTCAGAGCCCTACTCTCTGCAGATCAGAAAAAAGACAGCAGGTATAGTCCTAAAAGAAATGACTTGATTTTTAATAGAAAGGCAAATTCGGTGGAAGATAATGTATTATAATGGATCTGCATACTCTAAACTCCCTGGCAAAGAAATAGGATCTGCCCATCTGTAGTAATCCTAACACTCACCCCCAGCTGTGCCTTCCACAAACTTTGGAGTAAAATGAACAAATGGATGATTACTTGCACGAAAATGAGAATAGTCTGATTCTATCCAGCAGAGGGCACAGCAGCTTGGGATGGATGTTAACCCAGGCTGCCCCAAATCCTGGCAGTTTCTGCTTCCAGGGATTATTTTCAAAAAAGGGCACAGTTCTGGCTATATTTTTACCTTTAAATTACTCATCAAATGCTAGTTCTCTTTCTAAATAACAAAATTAAATCCAGTATCTCCTAAAGAGTAAACTCACATCATCTGTCCAGAAAGCCCAAAGCCTCTTGATTCTTCAAATATGGCACTTGAAGAACTGATCTTTGTTCATGGTATCCTGGTGACCTTTGATTTCTACTACTGAATCTGTGCATCTTGCATTCTGCCAACAGGCGCTTCCTGAGACTTTGTGAGGTACTATAAAATGATCTAAGAGTTATAACCCTTAGTATTTATACCTTTCAAAGTTAAGAACCACAAAGGCAAGAGGATCCCACACAAAAGTTCTATACTTGGCTTTTGCTTCTGCCTGGCTGTCGTCCAGGGTGGTCTATTATAAATAGGCCCCCTCAGGAGACATACCATGGCAAAAACCCCACACAAACTGTAATCAGTATCTGTTATAATAACAATGTCCAATGTAGATGTGCATTAGCTGTATTTTATATTAGATCAGCAGAGTAATAAAGGAATTCTAATAGTCTCCCAGACCCCTACAGAGAGGCAGTTCTGTAACTCATCCAACACTATAAAAAAATATCACAATAGTGTATGTTTAGTATTTGACTACTATAAATGAACCAACACCACCAAGCATGTCATTTCATCAAATGAATAAAATATAACCTCACTACATTAGTAACTCGGTTCTCTACAGCCTCTTTAAATAAGAGGCAAAATAAAAGAACTGATAACTAAACATAACAGTTCTTTAGAACTTGAAGCCAGCTTACCAAGCAAGAAGCATGCCTATCCCAGTCAAGCAGGAGTTGGGGAAGTAGGAAGCAATAGTATTAAAATTGTGAGTTGAGTCTATGGACAGATCATTTGAAGAAAAAGGAAGAAAACATCTAACTTCAGTAGGTAAAATAAGTTAATAATCCCCGTAATGATAAATCATTGTAAACATTATGACAATAATGATAGTGGGTATGATAGCTACTACATATTCATTAAGTACCTACCAGTTGCCGCGCACTGCGCTAGGTATTACATATATTAAATGAGCTCACATAATCTTCAACAATCCTATGAGGTCAGGACTGCCATTTAACAGATGAAGAGGCTCAGAGAAGTAAATTAATTAACTTAAGGAACAGAGCTAATAAGTGGCAGAGACAGAATCCAATCTCAAGGCTGTATTCCTCCAAAGTTCAAGCTCTTTTCCATTGCATGATGCTGTCTCTCAAGAATAAAAATATGACATAAGCCTTGAGGATTAAAAAAAAAAAGTGTTAAAATTCATCTCACCCACCTGTTTTATCTCACTGGTATTGACTGGCTCAAGCTGGAGGATGGGCTGTGTGTGTGTGTGTGCAGGGAAATTGAAGAAAAAAACACACAAAGAACAGTGGACATCTGAGGAAAGAGTTGGTGGGAAAAGAGCCAGGACAGAACTACGTTGAGGCCTCCCTTCTTCCTTCTGCCAGGGCAGAAATTACCCACATCCCCACACCAGGAAAACATCTGTCAACTCATGGCCTTCATCCCAAGGTTGCAGACTCCCTTGGTTAATTTGAAAATGCAGAATTCTTGACAAATTTTCCAACATGAAAACCCAAACAGAAACTAGTTTCAAACCACGAATACCCAACTAACAATCTTTACCTTCATTGTTCTGTGTCAGCCACCATTATACAATTTTCAACTCCTCCCATTGTTTTTTCCCCCCTTAACTTGTATTTTCCCACCTGCCTTCTCACCCATACTCTTCCCTCTCCCAAGCTCCAGAGGATGATATCATACCCAGCTTGCCCCTGTCTTTTCAGGAACATACCAACCTCCCTCATATCTTGAGATTTCGTTTTTCTACCGGCTAACTCTAGAGCTTCTCACACAAAATCCAATCTCCACACGAAAAACCCAAACTCCTCCTTTCTTCACTCACTCTCAGCTCCTCTGCCCCCACCTCTAAAACCTTATGCCCTTCTAATCCTTCCATGGCCCTTCTGAAATCTGGCTCCCTGTCCCCCAGCCCCAAGCCCACCTCCACCAGCCTCCCCCTCCTTCCTCACATCATTCAACCCCTACCCACTCTGATCCCCAGACACCATCTAGCCTGTCCATCACTATCTATTCTTCCCTTCCTCTCCCTCTCAGAACTCCCTCTCCTAGGATACAAATTTCTCCATCTGTTACCTTGTCTTCTGTCTTCAACCTTCAAAACCCCCTCCCTTTTAAGCCTCACTATGCTCAACTTCACAATCCACAGCCTTAACTTCTTTCTTCCCTTCCTTCAAGACCCCACCCTTTCTAATATTTCAATCCTAGATCCTTTCCTTCTTGCATTTCTCAAAGCCCCTTCCCCAGCACTGCAATTCTCCACTCTCTCAATTCCCACGCATGCCCCTCCCCGAGTCCACTCAAAAAAATCGTGCTCCCGCCCCGCCCCGAACCCCAGTTCCCACTCGCCCCCATACCTAACTAAACCCAGCACCACTACCTCACCCTTATACCCACCTTTCCACACTCCTAGATCCTCATCTTAACACCTTTCACTCAACCACACCCCAACTGCATCCCTCTCCGTCAACCCCTCCCCCACTCCGACCCCCCTCCCCCGCCCCCACTCGCGACCCAGGGCTCCGTACGCGGCCCAGCCCGCGGCCGCCACCTACCTGTGCCCCTACCCGTGGCAGCGAGCTGCAGCTCTTCTGTGGCGGCTCCCTCCCCCCTCGGCGTGGCTGAGAGGGGAAGCGGCTCGGTGTTGCGGGCACAAAGCTAAGGAGGGTGGGACAGAGAAAGGATGGAGGAGGGAGGGGGCTGGGGGGGACCTAGCTCCGTGGGACCGCGGGGCTGACGGGGGCGGAGGGATAAGCTGGGCAAGGGAGGCGCGCGTGCGCGGAACCCGGCATGAGAGGCGGGGCCAGGCCTGGAGGCGGAGCTGGGCTCTGGGCAAGCGACTCGAAGGCCAAGGGCTCAGATCTCGAAGAGGTGGCGACTGCGCGTGCGTGCTCGCGCGGGGTTGGGTCCCTTGAGTTTGGCGAGGCCCCAGGGATCGAGTTAAATCGGGGGAGGGTCTGCGGCGCGTGCTCCTGCACTTGCCTGGGCGGGAATGCGCAGCTCAGTCCGCGAAGTAGATGAGCGTGGGGGCGTGGCCTAGGGGTGGGGCCTGAGGGCTGGGTGAGGAAAAGAGCCCAGAGCGTAGACGTGCTGGAGCCCTGCAATTCCGAGGAGAACCCGGCGGGTGGGAGGCAGTGGGAGAAGAAAGTGGGCGGGGCAGGGGAAGGGTTGAGACGCGCGGGGCGGGGCCTGCGGCCTAGGTGGAGCGGGTAAAGAAGTGTGTGCGCTGGCGAGTTCCGTGGAGGCCTGGGGGGAGGGGACGGGGCTCCGGGCGCGGCAGAAGGGACGTCCAGAGGCCGTACTCTCTCTGTGTGTGGAGCTAACCCGAGACCCAGGCAAGCGGGCTAGTCCCAGAGGCCGTACTCTGTCTGTGGAGCTAACCCGAGACCCAGGCAAGCGGGCTAGGCCGGCACCAGGGGAGGTGGGAACCTGGCTGGACAAGGTCGACAGGGAGGGATGCTAGTGGAGAGGGAAGCGAGAGCGAGTGGAGGTTGGGTCGTGAGAGGACGCGCGGCGCGGCGGCGGGAGGCGGGAGGGCGCCGAGCGGCCCCTGGTGAGGGGACGCGGATGGGGGAGATCGGCCTGAGGTCTGTTCTCTCCCCTTAGCACCAGAGACACTAGTGCCAGCCTATGAACTTTTTTCAGTTCTGAAGTAATGTTTTGACCCACAAAGGGAAACAGTTGCAAATTTAAATTAATAAATATCAGAATATAACCCACCAAGTTCAACGTAACCCACATAATTCTGCATTATATTTAATGTAGGATGAGTTCATTTAACGTATTTTATATAATTTCGGGCGGGGCTCCAAAAAAGTATGAATGTTTAGGGCACTCGGAGGTCTCGAAATGGCCTGGGACTTAGGAGAAGGATTTTTTTGGGATGCAAGTGAGAGGTGGTGTCAGGGCTGGTTTGCTTTTCAAGTGATACCAAGCTTAGACTGTAGTGGGCGGGGCCGGGGGGGAGTAGAGGAAGGCTGTCTTCTGATTTACGCATAAGTGTCTACTCTAATAGATGTTATAGGAAAGGGTGTAAGCACCAGAACCAAAGAAAATGAACTGAGGACTAACTCGGAGAGGTTTTTGAAAAGAAGGACGTGAAATGGCCTGTGAACTGGAAGTGAATGGATTATTAAGTGGCTCTGACAGAACAAGGCATCAGAGAAGTCCAGGTCAGGGATCTTTAAAAATGCAAAGGTAGCACCCCAGAGTTCACACCCTGTGATAAGGATATTTGGCCTTGAGGGAATAAGTATATTTAGATTAAGGTATCCCAGGGTAAGATTAGACTGAATCCCCAAACTTGCATTTTGGAGTTGTGGGGGACTGTTCTGTGCACGATGGGATATTTAGCAGGTAAAATGCCCAATAGCATCACGTCCCCCTCCCAGGTTGTGACAGCCCAAATGTCTCTAAACGTTGTTAAATATCCCTTGGGAGACAAAAACACCCTGGACTACAAGATAAAACCCATTGTCTTTAACCTGGCTTTTAAGATGTTGCATTATCTGTTTGCTATCTATCTTTGCTAGAATTTAATTGAATATAAAAGAATCACCAAATGCAGGGATTCTTTCTATAGCTTCCTTCATAGATTATCACCTAGTCTTCTTGGACACTTTTAGGGATGGAAAAGATTTAAAATCTGTACTTTCCCAGAAAGTTCTTACATCTATGATGTCTTCCTGCTTAAAATTCCCATTTGTTGAGTCCAGTTCTCCCTCTTGGAGTTGTAAAAGAAAAATTCTAATCTTTTTTTTTTTTTAATTTGTGAACACTTGTGATGTTAAAAATTGTAGTCATATTTCTCTTCTCTCTTGAAATGTTTCAACCTGTATTTTAGCTTTATCCATGTGACATAGTTTATAGATTATCATAAACTTTCTGCTCTCCTCTGAACAGTATCGAGCCTGATAATGTCCTACTTAAAATATACCACTCAGAACTGAACACACTATTCTGGATGTAGATCACAATATTAGCATATAATAGATATATTATATTATTAGTTGCATACTTGTCCATCTTCCTTGACTCTGAGCTTGAAGGCAAGAATTGAGTATTAGTCACTATCTTTGTCTTAGGCTGTAGTTTGCATTACTATCACAGTGCCTGGTGGTTAGTTGGAGTCCAAAAATTTTGATGGAGTGTAGTTCCTTTACTTTTGGGAGCAGGTACAGTACACTCTTGCCTTATACTGACTTTGTAATGAACCAAACCTGTATGTTATAAAAAGCATTCTTGGCCCTGGCTGGGTGGCTCAGTGGTAGAGCGTCGGCCTAGCATGCGGAGGTCCCGGGTTCGATTCCCGGCCAGGGCACACAGGAGAGGCACCCATCTGCTTCTCCACCCCTCCCCCTCACCTTCCTCTCTGTCTCTCTCTTCCCCTCTCGCAGCCGAAGCTCCACTGGTGCAAAAGATGGCCGGGGCGCTGGGGATGGCTCCTTGGCCTCTGCCCCAGGCGCTGGAGTGGCTCTGGTCGCGACAGAGCAATGCCCCAGATGGGCAGAGCATCGCCCCCTGGTGGGCATGCCGGGTGGATCCCGGTCAGGGGCATGCGGGAGTCTGACTGCCTCCCCTTTTCCAGCTTCAGAAAAGTACAAAAAAAAAAAAAAAAAAAAAGCATTCTTATCCTGGCCTGTGATGGCACAGTGGATGGGTCTTTGACCTGGAATACTGAGGTCGTCAGTTTGAATCCCTAGGCTTGCCCGGTCAACACATACATGAGAGAAGCAACTAATACACTTTGGTGCTTCCTGCTCCCCGCCCCTTTCTTTTTCTCTGAAATCATTAAATAAAATCTTGGGGGGAAAAAGCATTCTTAGCTCATGGGCCATATGAAAACAGGTGGCAGGCTAGTTTTGACTGGCAAGCAGTAGTTTGGCAACCCCAATCTAGACTAGTCTTTGTGCGATTAATTTTTTAAAAGTCTGAATATAGGCCTTTACTATTATCCTTATTAAAGATCTTACTTTTTGCAGCCCATATTTCTAGCTTGCTCGGATCGTTTTGTGTGCTGATTCTGCATCTAGTGTATTAGCAGACATCCCAGTTTTGCGTCATCTGCAAAACTGATAAGTGTACTTTTCCCATCCTTAATTAATAAAAATATTGAATGGGAGAAGGATAGAGGTCTTCCACAGTTTATTTTGTTCTATTAATCATCATTAGTGTATTTGTTCTATTAATCATTTTTAGTATAGCCATTCAGAGAGTTATAAATGTGTATCTACCTGAAGTACTGCCTGTCAGCCAACCCACATTTCTCAATCTGATCCACAGGGTATCTTGAGAAGCTTTGTCTGAAGTTTTGTTGAAATGTTCAGAACTTGTCCCTAATTGGTAGTAACCCTATCGAACAAAAAGAAATGTAAAAGTGTAGTATAACTTTTGTGAACTACTGTTTCTTATTTTACTACATTTTGTTTACCTTTCAAAGCCATCATTTTAATAATGAAGTTTAATAATTTTGTTGAGAATTAGCATCCAAGTTCAAGTTCATTACTCTGTTATTTCTAGGAATTCACAATCTTTCTTCTCTTCAAACTAAGGGTAAATATTCATCTAATACCAGTCTTCTGCTACCAGTAGTATTAAAAGCAAGAAAAAAAATACAAATAAATAATATTAGAAATTATATCTTTTTCTTGACCAATCTTACAGTTTTAATATCATCATACTGGAATTTAAAATCACAATAAAAATGAATTTTATGCCTATAAATATAAGAACCAAGAAGAAGTGGATAATTTTCTATAAAATATAAATTTCAAAATTGTCTTAAGGTATACAGAACTTGAAAGAAGTATTGAACGTTAAATAGTAAAAAATATCTATCTACTAACACTTTGTCAGGCTTACAGGATCAAATAACCCGTCTTATACAAGTCATTCCAACAACTAGAAAAAGAGGGGAAGTTCTCCAACTTCATTATGTTGGGAGTACAGTCTTGATTTCGAAACGAGACATGGACTGAATAACAAAGGAAAATTATAGTTCAGTCTCACTTAGAAATATATTCTGCAAAAATGATAAATAAAATATTGGAAAATTGAATACCACTATGGATAAAAATAATAATATATCTTGGCCATGTAGATATAGAGTTTATAGTGGGAATTGAGGATGCTATACCATTAGAGAATTTTGGTTAAATTCATCACGTTATCAACCTGAAGAAAAGTCTGTATGACACATCTTAGTAAATATTAGAAGAGCATTTGATAAAATTTAATTCATGCTTAAAAGAAAAACTAACAAACAAGAAATAATTTCTATAACCCAATGAACAGTGTCTAACAGAATCTTCAGTGAAGATTACATCTAATGGTGAAATAGTAGAAATATTTTTTGGATGGTAAGAAATAAGATTTTTAAAAAATAAAGTTCTGGTTTTTTTTCTTTTTAAATATTCCATTAAATGCCCTGGCTGGGTAGTTCAGTGCAACAGAAGTCCTGGGTTCAACCCCTGCTCAGGGCACATACAAGAAGCAATCAATGAGTACACAACTAAATGGGAAAACTAAATGGAACAACTACGTGCAACAATGAGTTGATGCCCCCCCACCACCACCCAGTCTCTCTATTCCCTTCTCTCTCCCGCTCCTCCTCCTTCTCCCTTACATCAGTGGAAAGATAAAAGAAAAAAATTTTTTAAAAAGATCCCATTCAAAATAGCAATAGATGCCTGGTCTATGGTGGCACAGTAGATAGCATTCACCTGGAATGCTGAGATCGTCAGTTCTAAATCATGGGCCTGCCCAATATAAGTACATACAACAAGCAAGCAATGAACAACTACAGTGAAGTAACTGTGAGCTGATACTTCTCACCCCTCCTCTCGTAAAATCAATACAATAAAATCTTTTTTAAAAAAAAAGGTGGCAAATTTGTTGAAACCATAGGCATCTAAGAGTAGATCAAGTAAAAGAGGTGAAGATATGTTTGGGGGGAACTTTAAAACAGTTTAAGGACTTAAAAGAAGTCTTAAATAAATGAAGAGATATGCCCAATTCATGGATATGAGACTCATTGTCACAAAAATGATATTCTTTCCAAATTGTAAGTGGAATTGAATTGCAATCAACACCTCAAACTTTTTTTCCCTGTAACTTAACAAAACTTATAAAGTACAAGGCTTAGAACCAAATCAATTTTTAAATTTAGAGGAATTTACCCTACTAGATATTAAGATGTATCTTATTCTATCCTTTTACTTTCAACCTAACAATATAGTTAGAATGGATCTCCTTATTCTTTTTTAAATTTCACTTACTAATTTTAGAGAGAAAGGACAGGAGAGAGAGAGACAAGAACAGCTCCTGACCAGAGGTTGAACTGGCAACCTCTGGGCTATGGGATGGTGCTCTAGCCAACTGAGCTATCTGGCCAGGGCAAAGAATATCTCTTTAAAAGAGTATCTAGTTGGCCTGACCTGTGGTGGCACAGTGGATAAAGCGTCGACCTGGAAATACTGAGGTTGCCGGTTCAAAACCCTGGGCTTGCCTGGTCAAGGCACATATGGGAGTTGATGCTTCCAGCTCCTCCCCCCTGTCTCTCTCTCTTTCTCTCTCCCCCTCTCTCTCCTCTCTAAAATGAATAAATAAATAAAATAAATAAAATAAAATAAAAGTATCTAGTTGGTTGTTTTTTTATTCAGTTTGGTAATGTAGTGTTTAGTTTGTAAACATTTAATGGAATAATTGAAAGCTATCTTCTTGCCATTTATTTTCTATTTGTCTTTATTTTGTGTCTTCTTTTTGGTCTTCTTTCAGAGTAATAAAGTATTTTTATGCTATTCCATTTTTCCTTCTCTGTTGACCTTCTTTCTATAACTTTGTTTTATGGTTTTTAGTGGTGACTTCATTCTGATCCTAGAATTATAACATACATCCTTAACATTCTAGTCTACTTTGAATGAATATATCACTTAATGTTCAGTGTACAAAACTTTATTAAAGTATATGACAATAGTGTAAAATATAGTTAGGAGGGATATCTATTAACTTCAGAATAGTTTTTACTACTGGGCAAGGAAGAGAATGGGGCCAGTCAGGGCCTACATTTTAAAAAATATATATTTTAAGTAGATATGACAAAAATATTAACATTTATTAAATCAGGGCAGTGGTACATAGTTGTTTAATATATGTATTGTTCTCTGTACTTTGTCATTTGTTTATTTGAAATAGTTTCATTTTTTTAAAAAAAATTTAGATTGGGATCAGGGTGTAAAGGGTATTTGAAGCCTTCCTCACCTTTCTAAACACTCTTTTAACTCTTTGTAGATACAACTTTTCTAGTCACTTTGCATCTATATATTAGTTTTTGCCCCATTACCACCAGAGCAAGGATGAAGGTGAGTAAGAGCTGACGGAACCTTCTGTCTTCCTTCTGTCTTACCCACCAGGTTCATAGTAGAGCTCAGTAGTATCTTTTCAGGATATTTCTTTTTTTTTTTTTTCTTTTTTTCTTTATTCATTTTTAGAGAGGAGAGAGAGAGAGAAGGGGGGAGGAGCTGGAAGCATAAACTCCCATATGTGCCTTGACCAGGCAAGCCCAGGGTTTCAAACCGGCGACCTCAGCATTTCCAGGTCGATGCATTATCCACTGCACCACCACAGGTCAGGCTCAGGATATTTCTATTAAACTTAAAATATTATAATGCAGTGTAAATGTCTTTGACCATGACTCAAGGGAGAGATTAAGAATTTGAAAATAAATAAAAGGATGTCTTCTTTCTCACATTTCTGCTAAATAAAATAATGATGATGTCTTTTAAGAATCAGCAGTCACAAAGAATATATTTCTTTGCTCCAGGTTTTTAAAAATAATTTCAGAAATACAATTTAAGTAATTCTTAAAAATTAACCCACTCATTATGTTGCCTTAGCTTGTTAACTATTCCTATAATATTATTGAGGGTTTTTTTAATTTTAGAAGCAGAAATACTATGTCAGAGCAGTCAGGGACTTGTTTTGTGAAGTAGTGTAGAAAATATTCATATCTTACCAATTATTCCTGGGAGTTTACTTATGTAAATAAACATGTTAGAGTTCCTTCCACTTGTTGAATAGCTTGGTTGTTAAGCTGTGTGCTAAGCAACAGGCTTTCTCTCTCTTCCTTTTCTCAGGTAAAGGGCCGAGAATCAAGAAGTGGCTTTTGTTGTGACTGTTTTGTTATTGTTTTATTTGCAGGTTGAACATTTTAAGATGAGAAAAGTTGATCTCTGCTTGAGCTCTGAAGGGGCTGAAGTGATTTTAGCTACATCAAGTGATGAAAAACACCCACCTGAAAATATGATTGATGGGTAAGAATTACTATTCTCTTTAATAAAGTCTTGATAGGCCTGACCTGTGGTGGCGCAGTGGATAAAGCATCGACCTGGAAATGCTGAGGTTGCTGGTTCGAAACCCTGGGCTTGCCTGGTCAAGGCACATATGGGAGTTGATGCTTCCAGCTCCAACCCCCCTTCTCTCTCTCTGTCTCTTCCTCTCCTCTCTAAAATGAATAGAAATAAATAAATAAATAAATAAAAAATAAATAAAGTCTTGATAGGTCAGTGAACTCTCTGAGTACTGGGACTATATGTTTTACAACACTAATACTGTTAAACATAGTTTAATAAACGTTTGGTGAACTAGATTACCTGACAATATTCACCTTTGGTCCCATTTCTGAAACTAATTTAGATGTATATATAATTAGGTTTTGATCATTTTCTTGATAATTCCTAGACTAACCTTTACATACAGTTTTTTCTTTTTTTTTAAATTTACTGTGTTAACATAGATTCAAGTGTCCTACTCAATATAACACTCTCACCCCCCACCCCCGTGTCCTCCATTACCCCCACTCTCCTTAACTCTCTCCCCTCTTCCCTCTGGGATTTGCTGTCTTGTTTTCTGTATCCATGTGTTATGTATATATAATTTCACTAATCCCTTCATCTTCTCTGATTCCATCCGCTCATCCCCCTTCCCTCTGACTGCTGTCCCTCTGCTCCCTGTGACCCCGCCTCTGCCTCCATTCCGTTCCTCAGTTCACTTTGTTCATTATAGTCCACATATAAATGAGATCATATATTTGTCTTTCTCTGCCTGGCTTATTTCACTTAGCATAATATTCTCCAGGTCCATCCATGCCATTAAAAAAGGTAAGATTTTCTTCTTTTTCATGGCTGTGTAGCATTCCATTGTGTGTATGTACCACAGCTTTTTAATCCACTCGTCCACTGATAGACATTTGGGCTGTTTCCAGATCTTGGCTATTGTAAACAATGCTGCAACAAACATGGGGTGCATGTTTGCTTTTGAATCAGTGATTTGGTTTTCTTAGGATATATTCCTAAAAGTGGGATAGCTGGGTCAAAAGGCAGTTTCGTTTTTAATTTTTTGAGGAAACCCCATACTGTTTTCCACAGTGGCTGCACTAGTCTGCATTCCCACCAACAGTGCAGAATGCTTCTCTTTTCTCCACACCCTTGCCAGTACTTATTATGTGTTGATTTGATAACTAGCACCATTCTGACAGGTGAGGTGGTATCTCATTGTGATTTTAATTTGCATTTCTCTGATTATTAGTGACGTGGAACATTTTTTCATATATCTGTTAGCCATCTGTATGACCTCTTTGGAGAAGTGTCTTTTCAGTTCCTCTGGCCATTTTTTAATTGGATTGTTTATCTTCTGGTGTTGTTTTAGAAGTTCTTTATAAATTTTTATTATTAACTTTTTTTTTTTAAGTTGAAAATGGAGAAGCAGTCAGACAGACTTCCACATGCACCCAACCAGGATCCACCCAGCGTGCCCACCAGGGGGCGATGCTCTGTTGTGACCAGAGCCATTCTAGCGCCTGAGGCAAAGGCCATGGAGCCATCCTCAGCACCTGGGCCAACTTTGCTCCAATGGAGCCTTGGCTGCAGGAGGGGAAGAGAGAGACAGAGAGGAAGGAGAGGGGGAGGGGTGGAGAAGCAGATGGGCGCTTCTCCTGTGTGCCCTGGCCGGGAATCGAACCTGGGACTCCTGCACGCCAGGCCGACGCTCTACCACTGAGCCAACCGGCCAGGGCCAGATTATTAACTTCTTATCAGACATATTGGCGAATATGTTCTCCCATTGTGTGGGTTGGCTTTTTCGACGTTTTTTCTTTTTCTTTTTCAGAGAGAGGGACAGACAGACAGGAAGGGAGAGAGATGAGAAGCATCAATTTTTCATTGCGGCACCTTAGTTGTTCATTGATTGTTTTCTCATATGTGCCTTGACCAGGGGGCTACAGCCAAGCCAGTGACCCCTTGCTCAAGCCAGCGATCTTGAGTCCAAGCTGGTGAGCTTTTTTCAAACCAGATGAGCTCATGCTCAAACTGGCGACCTCGAGGTCTTGAACCTGGGTCTTCCATGTCCCAGTCCGATGCTCTATCCACTGCGCCACCGCCTGGTCAGGTGGCTTTTTATTTTGTTAATGATGTCTTTTGCTGTGCAAAAATATTTTAGTTTGATATAGTTCCATTTGTTTATTTTGTCCTTTATTTCATTTGCCTGCGGAGAGATAGTGGCAAAAATATTGATATGAGAGATATCAGAGAGGTTACTGCCTATGTTTTCTTCCAGAATGGTTTCACAACTTACATTTAAGTTTTTTATCCATTTTGAGTTTATTTTTGTGAATGGTGTAAGTTGGTGGTCTAGTTAAACTTTTTTATGTACCTGTCCAGTTTTCCCAACAACATTTATTAAAGAGACTGTCTTTACTCCATTGTATGCTCTTACCTTCTTTGTCATATATCAGTTGACCATAAAGGCATGAGTTTATTTCTGTGTTCTCTGTTCTGTTCCATTGATCTATATGCCTGTTCTTATTTCAGTACCAAGCTGTTTTGATTACAATGGCCTTGTAGTATAACTTGATACCTCCCACTATATTCTTCATTTTCAAGATTGCTGAGGCTATTCGTGTTCTTTTTTGGTTCCATATAAATTTTTGGAATATTTTTTCTATATCTTTGAAGTATGCCATTGGTATTTTAATAGGAATTGCATAGAAGTTATAGATTGCTGTGGGTACTATAGACATTTTAATGATGTTTATTCTTCCTATCCATGAACAAGGCATACGCTTCCACTTGTTTGTATCTTCCTTGATTTTTTTTCAATGTCTTATAATTTTCCGAGTACAAATCTTTTACCTCCTTGGTTAAATTTACTCCTAGGTACTTTATTTTGTTTTGTTGCACTAGTGAAGGGGATTGTTTCCTTAATTTCTCTTTCAAACAGTTTATTGTTAGTGTATAAAATGCCACTGATTTCTGAATATTAATTTTATATCCTGCCACCTTGCTGAATTCATTTATCAGGTCCAGTAGTTTTTTGACTGAGACTTTAGAGTTTTCTATGTACATTATCATGTCATCAGCAAATAATGATAGTTTTACTTCTTCTTTCCCAATTTGGATGCCTTTTATTTCTTCTTCTTGTCTGATTGCTGTGGCTAGGACTTCCAGAACTATGTTGAATAATAGTAGTGAAAGGGGACACCCTTGCCTTATTCCTAATCTTAAGGGGATTGCTTTTAATTTTTGCCCATTGAGTATAATATTGGCTGTGAGTTTGTCATAAATGGCCTTTATTATGTTGAGGTATGTTTCCTGTATTCCCACTTTGCTGAGAGTTTTGATCATAAGTGGGTGCTGGATTTTATCAAATGCTTTTCCTGCATCTATTGATATGATCATGTGATTTTTATCCTTCCTTTTGTTTATGTGATGAATCACATTGATTGGTTTGCGAATATTGTACCAGCCTTGCCTCCCCAGAATAAATCCTACTTGATCATGATGTATGATCTTTTTGATGTATTGCTGGATCTGGATTGCTAATATTTTGTTGAGAACTTTAACATCTTTGTTCATCAGGGATATTGGCCTACAGGTTTCTTTGTAGTGTCTTTACCTGGTTTTGGAATGAGTATAATGCTTGCCTCATTAAAGGAGCTTGGAAGTCTTCCCTCCTCTTGAATATTTTGAAATAGCTTGAGAAGGATAGGTGTTAGTTCTTCTTTGAATGTTTGGTAAAATTTGCCTGTGAAGCCATCCAGTCTAGGACTTTTATTTCCTGGGAGTTTTTTTATAACTGTCAATTTCATTTGTTGTAAACAGTCTGTTTAGGTTTTCTGATTCTTCCAGATTAAGTTTTGGAAGATTGTATATTTCTAGGAATTTATCCATTTCACCTAGATTGTCTAATTTTTTGACATATAGATCTTCACAGTATTTTTCTTAAAATCCTTTCTATTTCTGTGGTGTCAGTTGTTACTTCTCCACTCTCATTTCTAATTTTTTTATTTGAGTCCTCTCTTTTTTTTTCTTGACGAGTCTGGTTAAAGGTTCATCAGTCTTGTTTACCTTTTCAAAGAACCAGCTCTTGGTTTCATTGATCTTTTGTATTGTTTTTTAGCCTCTGTGTCATTTATTTCTGCTCTGATCTTTATTATTTCCTTCCTTCTACTTCCTCTGGGCTTTATTTGTTGTTCTTTTTCTGGTTCTTTTAGATGCAGGGTTAAGTTGTTTATTTGAGCTTTTTCTTGCTACTTAAAGTATGCCTATAATGCTATGAACTTCTCTCTCAGGACTGCTTTTGCTGTGTCCCATAAATTTTTGTTTTGTTATTTTTATTCATTTTTATTAGAGATGAGAGAGAGAGAGAGCGAGAGAGGAAAGAGAGAGAGAACAGGGGGAGGAACAGGAAGCATCAACTCTCATATATGCCTTGATCAGGCAAGCCTGGGGTTTCAAACCGGCAACCTCAGCATTCCAGGTCCACGATTTATTTGCTGCTCCACCACAGGTCAGACTGCTGTGTCCCATAAATTTTGAGTTGTTGTATGTTCATTTTCATTTCTTTCAAGGAAATTTTTTATTTCTTCCTTGATCTCATTGTTAACCCACTTGTTATTCAATAACATGCTATTTTTTTTTTTTTTCATTTTTCTGAAGCTGGAAACGGAGAGACAGTCAGACAGACTCCCGCATGCGCCCGACCGGGATCCACCCGGCACGCCCACCAGGGGCGACGCTCTGCCCACCAGGGGGCGATGCTCTGCCCATCCTGGGCGTCGCCATATTGCGACCAGAGTCACTCTAGCGCCTGAGGCAGAGGCCACAGAGCCATCCCCAGCGCCCGGGCCATCTTTGCTCCAATGGAGCCTTGGCTGCGGGAGGGGAAGAGAGAGACAGAGAGGAGGGCGCGGCGGAGGGGTGGAGAAGCAAATGGGCGCTTCTCCTGTGTGCCCTGGCCGGGAATCGAACCCGGGTCCTCCGCACGCTAGGCCGACGCTCTACCGCTGAGCCAACCGGCCAGGGCTCAATAACATGCTATTTAGCCTCCAAGTGTTTGAATATTTTTCAGGTTTTCTAGTCTAGTTGATTTCTAGTTTCATGCAGTTGTGATCAGAGAAGATGCTTGAAATTATCTCTTAAATTTATTTCTTCTTAAATTTATCGAGACTTGTTTTGTGTCCTAACATGTGGTCTGTCCTAGAGAATGTACCATGAGCACTTGAAAAGAATGTATATTCTGCTGTTTAGGGTGAAATGTTCTGAAGATATCTATTAAATCGAGTTGATCTAATATGTCCTTTAAGTCTGCTGTTTCTTTGTTAATTTTCTTTCTTGAGGATCTATCTAATGATGTTAATGGAGTATTGAAATCCCCTACTATTATAGTATTGCTGTTGATCTCGCCCTTTAAGTCCATCAAAGTCTGCTTTATATATTTAGGTGCTCCTATATTAGATGCGTAGATATTTATAATGGTTATATCTTCCTTTTGGATTGCTCCCTTTATCATTATGTAATGACCTTCTTTATCTCTAACTATGGTCTTTGTTTTAAAGTCCATTTTGTCTGATATAAGTATTTTACCCCAGCTTTTTTTTCATTTCCATTTGCATGAAATATTTTTTTCCATCCTTTTATCTTCGGTCTGTGTGCATCTTTTAATTTAAGATGTGTCTCTTGTAGACAGCATATGTATGGGTCCTGTTTTCTTATCCACACAGCTACCCTATGTCTCTTGATCAGATCATTTAACCCATTAACATTTAAGGTTATTACTGATATGTAATTGTTTATTGCCATTTTTTTCTTTAAAACTGTATTCCTCTTTTGCTATATTCTTTTTTTCCTTTGATCTGTTTACAACAGGTCCCTTAGCATTTCTTGCAGCCTTGGTTTGGTTGCAGTGAATTCCTTGAGTTTTTTTTGTTGTTGTTTTTTTTTTGTTTTTTTTTGTCTGTAAAGCTTTTTATTTCTCCTTCAATTTTAAATGATAGCCTTGCTGGATAAAGTAGTCTTGGTTGTAGGCTCCTGTTCTACATTACTTTGAATATTTCTTGCCATTCCCTTCTGGCCTCAAGTGTTTCTGTTAAGAAGTCAGAAGTCATCCTTATGGGGGCTCCTTTGTAGGTGATAGTCTTTTTTTCTCTAGCAGCTTTTAATATTTTCTCTTTATCACTTAGCTTTGGTATTTTAATTAGGATGTGTCTTGGTGTTGGTTTCTTTGGGTTTCTCCTTAATGGAGTTCTCTGTGCTTCCTGAACATGTGAAATGTTTTCTTGCCTTAATTGGGGGAAGTTTTCCGCTATGATATGTTTGAACAAAGTCTCTATCCCTTGTTCTTTCTCTTCTTCTTCAGGAACCCCTATGATGCAGATGTTATTTCTCTTCATGTTGTCACAGAGCTCTCTTAGAGTTTCCTCAGACTTTTTGAGTCTCTTTAATTTTTTCTGCTCTGCTTCCATGCCTTTATTTATCGTGTCCTCTAGCTCGCTGATTCTATTCTCTGCTTCATCCATCCTGCTTTTAATTCCTTCCATTGTATTCTTTATTTCAGATATTGTATTTGTCATTTCTGACTGATTCTTTTTTATTGTTTCAATGTCCTTTTTTATATTTGTTATCTCTTTATTTAGGTTTTCGTAATGGTCATCTATGGTTGTTCTAATATCTTTGAGCATCCTAACAATCGTTATTTTAAACTCTGCATCTGGTAATTTGGTTATATCTGATTCACTTAGGTCCTTTTCTGGGGATTTCTCTTGGTTTATTTGTGTTGTATTTTTCTGCCTCCACATTTTCTCTTCATGGGAGTGGCTGTGATCACGCGCTCGGGTGCACAAGCGTTGGTGGCCTTGGCCTTTGCCCCGCCCCCATGTGTGACGTTATGCTTGGTCCTGAGGGCACTGGCGAGCACCTTTGCTCAGCTGTGGGTCTCCGCCTGTTTCCGGGCTTTCGCCCTGCCCTTGCAGGAGGAGCCCCGCTCAAGGATCGGCTGCTAGCCTTGGCTCTACCGCCAGGCAGGACTGCGTGCCCAAGCTCCTTCTTCTTCAATTTTAAACAATAGCCTTGCTAGATAAAGTAGTTTTGGTTGTAGGTTCTTGTTTTGCATCACTTTGAATATTTCTTGCCAGTCTCTTCTGGCCTCAAGTGTTTGGGTTGAGAAGTTGGATGTTATCCTTATGGGGGCTCCTCTATAGATAATTAACTGCTTTTCTCTTGCAGCTTTTAGTGTTCTTTGTCTCTTAACTTTTTCATAATTATGATGTGTCTTGGTGTAGGCCTCCTTGGGTTCCTCTTTAATGGGACTCTCTGTGCTTCTTGAACTTGTGTGACTTTTTCCTTCATTGGTTTAGGGAGATTTTCAGCTATGATTTATTCAAACAGGTTCTCTATCCCTTGTTCATTCTCTTCTTCAGGAAATCCTATGATGCGGATGTTGTTTTTCTTCATGTCATCACAGAGGTCTCTTAGAGTTTCCTCAGTATTTTTTTTTTTTTTTTTTTTTTTGGTGGGCCATTAGTTTTAATCTTAGCTTGCACCCAGTGGGCAAGAAATACACACAGTGGGAGAACACTTCCCTTTCCATTCAGGGCTCCCAAAGCCACTGACTTATCCGAGTTTCCTAGAATCAAACATTTGTACCTCACCAGCCTTATTCACCTCTGTTCCCCATCTCCTTCTCTCTGCACAAACTGGCTTCTCCTTCAGCACTCTGCCATCTTGGCTGCTTCTCCTCTCCACCACGTGGCCTTTCTCTGCTCTCCTTTCTCCTCAGCATTTTTACATCTTTTTTCGTTTTGCTGCTCTGCTTCTATGCTTGTTTATCTTGTTTTCTGAATCACTGATTCGATCCTTTGTTTCATCCAGCCTGCTGTTGATTCCTTCTAGTGCAATCTTCATTTCTGATACTGTATTTGTCATTTCTGACTGGTTCCTTTCTATGATTTTAGTGTTCTTTTTGATGCTTGCTTTCTCTTTATTTAGGTACTCATTATGGCCATCCATTGTTGCTTGAAGATCCTTGAGCATCCTAAAAATCATTATTTTAAACTGCATCTGGTTGTTTGGTTACTTCCATTTCATTTAGTTCTTTTTCTGAGGATTTCTCTTGTTGATTCATTTGGGTTGCATTTCTTTGCCCATTTTGTCTGTGTATTAGGTAGTGCTGTCTGACTTTGAAATTTTTATGGTGTCTTTATGAGGAAGATGGGCTTGGTGATATTGACCTCCAGGCCACCTGTTTTCCTTGTTCTTGGAATACTTCTTGAGGGTACTATTTTCCCTCCTGTTGTATGTATTGAATGCAGTTGGTAATTTTGTGGGTATGGTTATTCCTTCAGGCTGCCTGGCTCTAGGGGTCCACCTTGATCATGTATATTAAACCCTGTGCAATGTCTGTCCTGTTTAGCATACTTATTCTCCACAGTATCTGGTGCCTGCTGGGCTCCTCCTTTGGACATGCTGCTTGTGTAGCTAGCTGAGTCTAGGGTTGGTGCTGTCTGCCACTCACTACCAGTTGTGTGGGTTCTAGATCTTTTTGGGTTGGTATCCACTGTTGTTTGTAACCTGCTGAGGGCTACCTGTCTGCAACTACTGCTGTTTTCACTGTTTGTGTCTGCCTTTTCTGTGCCTGGGTAGTGTGGGAGGGGCCAACCTATATATAAGGATCAGCTTCCTCCTGCTTAGAGATGACAGCAGCTCCATAAAAGCCCTAAGCTTGGTAAGATTTGCCTCCACTTTTCACTGCTCCACCTCTTCTTGCAGCTACCTGATCTTCCCACAGAGTCTTCTGTAGAAAGACTGTAGTGTAGGCTCAGACTGGCCTCACCCAACCAACTCTTCTATAGGTTGCAAGCTTGGTGGTTTAGGGTAGCTGAGGTTGGGAATACAACATCAATTGGACCCCCTACTTCAGAGGTCTCTTGGTCAGTAGCTCAGTATGGGGATTGTAGCCCCTACTCCAGAGCCTAATCCCTCAGCCACTGCTAGATACTCAAATTTTATTTCTCCCCAACAAGGTGAGCAGCAGGTTCAGATCAAGTGGAGCTGATAGTCCCCTCTGCAGAAGTTCTTATAGCTGGTGAGACCCTGGTCTCTGGGAGGAATACTGAGAGAGTCCTTCCTGGGGCTGACTCTGCCCCCCCCCAGAAAGTGTCTCAGCCTCTCGACCAGATCCAACAATAAGCTCACAGGTCCCCACACTTTAAATGTCCATGCTCCAAGCCTCTCTCCCTCCCTCTGTGGAATCTAGCCCAGCAGGGCAGGATATCCAGCACCCAGGCCTGCTGACTGTGAAGCTCCATCCTATCCAATGTACATGAACCACTGTGCTGGTGCTGATCACAAAGAGTGGAACTCGCCTCAGTTGGGCCAGGAGTGAGGAGCCCTTCCTTAGGATACCACTCTAGCAAGGGTTGTTAGGTCCTGAACTGATGCCAGCCCTGGGTCTCCCTGGCAGGAACCCAGCACAGACCAGTGGGAGACACTGCCTATAACTGGCCCTCAGCAACTTTCTTGGAGCTGTAAGCAATCCAGAGTTTGTGGCTGCCTCTGCTGGGCATAGGTGCTGATGGAAATACCAAACTGCACACCTAGGCTGGCTTTTACCCACACTGGGCCTGGGAGAAGATCTGCTTAAAAGGCCAAGGTTCCCTGAGCCCCACTTCCTGCAGCCTCTGTCTGCTGGCTGCTTGTTGGGCTTGGCCACTGAAAAAAACCTCTGGTAGAGTCTAGAGCCTGTAGCACTTCAGCAATTAGGAAGGGTGATGGGTGTGGCTCTGTCCCCTTGGCCCCGGGTGTTAGTCTGTCCAGACTTTTATCACAGACCTTAGTAGGGTATGGCCTCTGAGACCCAGAGTTGTGGTCTGTCTGCACTCTGGACAGTTTCTACTGAGTCTCACATGAGGCAGAATCACCAGTCATAGACTCGAGAGTGTGTCGGGGAAAGCTCCAGCCTCAACTCCAGAAACTGAGTCACTGACGCACCCCTTCCCAGCTTCTCAGAATGATCCAATCTCTGTGAATGGGGCAGGAGAGACTCCCAAGGGCGGAGCAGTTGCTTTCCCCCAGGCTGATGCTGCTCAGAGGGAACTGCTCCACCCAAGAAAGATGGTGACTGCAGTATTGGAGAATGATTTAGCAGAGGGGTTCTGGTGGCTGTCCCCCACAGTGTCTCTCCAACTTTACATTCTCCTCATGCAACTCCAGTCCAGTCAGTTCCCCCTCCGCCAGAGTCTCGGGTAAGTGACTATGAACAAGATTTTCTGCACTGGCCCTTTAAGATGGAGCCTGTGTCTCCGAGAGCTCCATTACTTTATTGCACACAGAAACCCCAGCTCTTTTCATGGCCAAATGTTGTGTGGGCACCCCCTCTAGGCTCTGGGATTCCAGGCTGGGGCTCCTGGCCTGGGGCTTAGGACCCACTCTCAGGTCAACCGACACTCCCTGCAGTGAGAGTCCCTCCGGACCCTCCACCCCACTCACTCCTGGTAGTAGGGCAGCCCTTTCCGTGTCTTTGCCCCTCCTACCAGTCTGGGTGTGGCTTCTTCTGTGATCCTTGGTTATAGCCTCTTTATTTACTTCAAAGTTGGTTTTTCAAAAATGATTGTTCTTATATTAACTTGTAATCCAATTTGGTCCTGGGAGCTAGCACTTGGAACGTCCACCTACTCTGTCGCCATCTTGAATCTCTCCCTGGACTCTCCTACACACAGGATTTTTTTTGTTTTTTTTTTTACAGAAAGGAACTTATATACTTTATTTATTTTTTACAGAGACAGAGAGTGAGTCAGAGAGAGGGATAGACAGGGACAGACAGACAGGAACGGAGAGAGATGAGAAGCATCAATCATTAGCTTTTCATTGTGCGTTGCAACACCTTAGTTGTTCATTGATTGCTTTCTCATATGTGCCTTGACCGCCGTCCTTCAGCAGACCGAGTAACCCCTTGCTGTAGCCAGAGACCTTGGGTTCAAGCTGATGGGCTTTTTTTGCTCAAACCAAATGAGCCTGCACTCAAGCTGGTGACCTCAGGGTCTCAAACCTGGGTCCTCTGCATCCCAGTCCGACGCTCTAGCCACTGCGCTACCACCTGGTTAAGCTCCTACACACAGGTTTTTAAGAAGTAGTTTAACACGGCAAAACTTCAAACAACAATGACCTCATTTTATAGAAGTGTACATTTTAGTATCTGGTTATGGTTTTATTTCAAGTTTTTCTTAGTAAATAGGAATTTTAACTTCTAATGCACTGCTTATTTCCTTTTTAGTCTAAGCAACATCTTTGCTACCTGAATGCTTTATTATCTGTTATCCACTTGCCAATATTGTTTGGTTCTTGGTCTCTTGCTGTTATTCCAGTGTTTACTCTTCATCATGCTTGAACTTATTCTAGGAGGAAATGAATATTGTTTTCAGATTTTTAAATTCCATGAAAAAGTTAATGGAAGAATTCTAGCTTTTTTTTTTTTTGTATTTTTCTGAAGTTGGAAACGGGGAGGCAGTCTCCTGCATGCACCCGACCGGGATCCACCGGGCACACTCACCAGGGGGCGATGCTCTGCCCATCTGGGGCATTGCTCTATTGCGACCAGAGGCATTCTAGCACCTGAAGCAGAGGCCATGAAGCCATCCTCAACGCCCAGGCCAACTTTGCTCCAATGGAGCCTTGGCTGCGGGAGGGGAAGAGAGAGACAGAGAGGAAGGAGAGGGGGAGGGGTGGAGAAGCAGATGGGCGTCTCTCCTGTGTGCCCTGGCCGGGAATGGAACCCGGGACTCCCGCACGCCAGGAATTCTGGCTATTTTATCACTCTCTTGAATTCTCTTTCTTGGTATTTGTACAATAACTAGAGTTTTACTAACAGAATTATATGATTTTAGAGCTGGAAGGACTTATTAGTTCATTTTATCTGAATATTTTATTTCAGTGGTAAGACAGGTCTAAAGAGGTCAAGTACTAGTTTTAACTGTTGAAGGCAGAGCCAATTGTAATACAGATCTTGTGGTTCTTTGGATTCTATTGTGAAGCTCATGTATCTGGAAAATAGGAGCATCTCAACCATTTTTCCTTTAAACCTAGTTGTTATCTTCTCTGTGACATCTCTCCCTTTCCCTCAGGTAGGATGAGTTCTTTTGTTGGACTCTAGTAGAATTTGGTAGATACCTTTATTTCTTTATTTATTTCTTTATTGCATAATTATTTCTTTCAAGTGTTTGTTTCTTAAGTGAATTCTTTTAAATCAGAGGCTATGACTTATTCATCTTTAACTCTACAGTCTTAAAATATTTGTTGAGTAGCTTATTGAATTAGACCATCAAATATTAGTCAAACCTGGCCCTGGCCGGTTGGCTCAATGGTAGAGTGTCGGCCTGGCATGCAGAAGTCTCGGGTTTGATTCCCAGCCAGGGCACACAGGAGAAGCACCCATCTGCTTCTCCACCCCTCCCCCTCTCCTTCCTCTCTGTCTCTCTCTTCCCCTCCCACAGCTGAGGCTCCATTGGAGCAAAGATGGCCCGGGCGCTGGGGATGGCTCCTCGGCCTCTGCCCCAGGCGCTAGAGTGGCTCTGGTTGTGACGGAGTGACACCCGGGAGGGTCAGAGCATCGCCCCCTGGTGGGAGAGCGTCACCCCTGGTGGGCGTGCCGGGTGGATGCCGGTCGGGCACATGCGGGAGTCTATCTGACTGTCTCTCCCCGTTTCCAGCTTCAGAAAAATACAAAATATATATATATATATATATATATATTAGTCAAACCTAACTAATATCGAAGAGATGCTGAGTATTTATACACACATCAATATACATACATACATATATACATACATATGTGTGCATATATTACTTTACATTTGCATAAGACTTTATAGTTTCATAGGCGCTATGTTGTTTGACATGTACTATAAGCTTAGGGAATAAGAGGAAAAATAAAAGTATTTTTACCACATTGTAAAGATGAGGAAAAGGATGATCAAAGGTAGGATGACTTGCTCAAAATCACACAGATAACCAAGTGGCAGAATCAATCAAGATTAACACTCACCTGACCTGTGGTTGCGCAGTGGATGGAACATTGACCTGGAATGCTGAGGTGGCCAGTTCGGGGACCTGGGCTTTTCCAGTCAGGGCACATATGGGAAAGTTGATGCTTCCCACTCCTCCCTTGCCTCTCTTTCTCTCTTTCTTTCTCTCTCTCCTCTACCTAAATAAAAAAATCAATAAATAAAATATTTTTTTAAAAAGATTAACACTCATGTTTTCTAACTCCTAATTTGGGATTCTTTCTACTTCTCTATAACTCAAACTTAAGGTTTGCATCAAAAACTTGATATCAGCTTTTTGCCCATGCCTCTTAATACTTATTAGTTTTTTACTTTCTGAAATTCAGGCAATAGTTATTTATCCCACTATGCTTGAAGTAGAGAAATTAATATCCGGGCCCTGGCCAGATAGCTTGGGTACAGTGTCATCCCCATAGGCCAAGATTTTAGGTTCAACCATGGGTCCATGCACATACAAGAGTCAACCGATGAATGCAAATCAGACAACAAATTGATGTGCTCTCTCTCTCTCTCTCCCCCTCTTCCTCTCTCTCTAAGTAAGTTTTAGACAAAACAAAAAAAATTAATGTGGGAACTGCTATGAGAATACATGGACCTATAAAGATTTGCCTTAAGTTGTTTGCCAGAAATAGAGATCTTTCCATATATCAATCCATATAAATGAATGACTAAGGACATAATATAATATTTTTTTAGATTAGACAAACCCCTTAGAACAGAAAACCAAGTGGAATGAAAGAATTTACTGACCTGGTAACTGAACAGAGCACATTAGAGACTTTTAATCTGTATGCATATCCAATAAATACAATTAGACTTTATATAATTAAAAATTATTCTCTGTTCATAAATTGGTTTATCTAAATGGAAGTAATCATAGAATTATTTTGAAAAAACAGTGCTATAAATTTGCCCCAACTGGACAGTGCTCCCAGCTCTCTATTTCTCAGAAATAGGAGTTAAAGAAAGTGATAATATTTTTACTTGACCTTAACTCTTTTTTTTCCTCTGGCATTTGATATATCAATGAAAAAGAAGAATAAACTTCTACACTAGGAAAGAAAGTGAGTTAAGAGAAAAAGAAGAGAAAGAAAATTAGTTATTTTGGGATAATGTAGAAGAATACTAGTTAAAATTCATAAGTAAGTGAACTATATGTGTTACCTTGGGCTAAGAGTATATGTTTTACTTTTTGAGCCTCTGTTTCCTGGTCTAAAGGATAATACCACTGTCCCTTACTACCTCAGAGTTGTGAAAAAAATCATGTGAGATAATAGATACCAGTCATTAGCTATAAAGCCTTATCTAAAAAAAAAACTGTTCTGATAAGTTAATTAAATATGAGGATTCAGTTATATGTCATTTTAAAATTTATGGCTGTACATACTGTGTGATGTATTATATCAATTGTGTTTATTAAAAGCACCCAAGAAAAAAACATAGGACAATTAAAAGTCATTTAATATTTAAAACCATATAAATGTAATTTAAAAAAATTGTGAAATAGTAAGCATAGTGTTAAAAACTCAGAATTGTGAGTTAGGAAACCTGACTAATGTCACCCCAATAAGTCTAATTTAAAATTAAATTAATTTAGTTTGACCATGCTGTGGTGCATTAGATAGAGCATCAGCCTGGGATGCTGAGGACCCAGATTTGAAACCCTGATGTCACCACTTGAGTGCGGGCTTACCAACTTGAATGTGGGGTTGCCAGCTTAAGTGTGGGATCACAGACATGACCCCATGGTCGCTGGCTTGAGCAAGGGGTCACTGGCTTGACTGGAACCCCCTCATCAAGGCACATATGAGAAAGCAATCAATGAATAACTAAAGTGCCACAACTATGAGTTGATGCTTCTCATCTCTCTCCCTTCCTATCTGTTCCTTTCTCTCTCACTCACTAAAAAAATAAAAAATTAAAAAAATTAATTTAATGATTAATATACTAAGACTTGTCAACTTAAGGTAGAAAAAAAAGGAAACCTGACTTCTTTTTTTCTTTATACCAGCTTTAATGAAGTTTACATCACTTGCAACCATGTAAAGTGTACAATTCAGTGGCTTCCAGTGTATTCACAGAGTTATACAATCATCTGCACAGTCAATTTTAGAACATTTTATCGCCTCCAAAAGAAACTTTGTAGCCCATCATAGTCACACTGTATTCCTCCTATTCTCACCAGCCCTAGGCACCCACTAATTTTTTTCTGTATCTGTAGATTTGCCTATTCAGACATTTCATATAAATGGAATTATACATATGTGGTCTTTCGTGACTGGCTCTTTTCAGTTATGTTTTCAAGGTTTATCCATGTTGCAGTTCATATCAATGCTTCATTCCTTTTTATTGCCAATTAAAATTTTATTGTATATATATAGTACATGTTATTTATCCATCTGTCAGCTGATGGATATATGGGTTGTATCTACTTTTTGGCCAGATTTCTCTCAGTTATTTTAAAGTGCCAACTTATAGGTCTAGGAAACACAGCCAACCTCAAGCAGAATAAAAAGAAAACATATAATCAGCTAAAAAATTAAGATAAAGAAAAAGATTTTAAACAGTTGGAAGAAAAAAAATACATTAAATATAATGGTACCAGTGACAATTGACTTTGCATGACAAACAGTGAAATCCAGGTAAAGGTAACAGTGGAACAATATTTTTTAATACTGAAAAAAAGAGAACCCCCCCCCAAAGCCTGTCAATCCAGAATTCTGTATCTAGCTAAAATATCCTTCGAAAGATGAGGATAGAATAAAGTTTTTGTTTGTTTGTTTTTGCATTTTTCCGAAGCTAGAAACGGGGAGGCAGTCAGACAGACTCCCACATGCGCCCAACCGGGATCCACCCGGCACGCCCACCAGGGGGCGATGCTCTGCCCCTCTGGGGCGTCGCTCTGTTGCATCCAGAGCCATTCTAGCGCCTGAGGCAGAGGCTACAGAGCCATCCTCAGTGCCGAGGCCATCTTTGCTCCAACGGAGCCTTGGCTGCGGGTGAGGAAGAGAGAGACAGAGAGGAAGGAGAGGGGGAGGGGTGGAGAAGCAGATGGGTGCTTCTCCTGTGTGCCCTGGCTGGGAATCGAACCTGGGACTCCTGCACGCCAGGCCGACGCTTTACCACTGAGCCAACTGGCCAGGGCTAGAATAAAGTTTTATTCACCACAAGTACACCTGCATCACAGGAAATGCTAAATGAAAATCTATAGGTTGAAATAATAGAATACAACATGCAGATTTAAACCTATAGGAAGAAATTAAATTTACTGGAAATGGTAAATATTTGGATAATATAAAAAACCTTTTTATTTTAAGTTTTTTTGAAAGACAACTGACCACTTAATGGGAAAAGAACACATTGTGCTGTGGGATTTATTACATATACATTAAGGCATGGGAGCATGAACCTACATGACGTATATACACACTTTTAACTGGTCCCATGTGACTACAGTAATGGGAGATGATAGTATGATGGGTGAGGATACAGTATTTTAATGATGGGACCAGATTATTATTTACAGAGTTGTAAAGTGCCATACTAAGGTGTTTAAATTTATAGACAATAAGGGGCCAATGAAATCTTTAGAGTGTCATAAATTCTATGTTTCTATGTTTTTCAAGAATATATCTGGTAATAATAAGAATTATTAAAGCTGGGGAGAGATTCAAGGCAGAATGAACAGTTAGACATTGCAAGAATCCAGGCGTTGTTTATTTTTTTAAATACTTATTCACTGGAATGTTGTGAATGTTTAATTCTTATTTGCCTATTTTTTCTCTTTTTCAAAACAATTAACAATAGGAATCCAGAAACATTTTGGACCACCACAGGAATGTTCCCCCAAGAGTTTATTGTTTGTTTTCACAGACCTGTAGAAATTGAAAGGCTCATAATCCATAGTTATTTTGGTAAGCAAATCATACTTTAATTTTCATCATCTTTTAATTTTTCCAGAGGCAGAAGGCACATATGTAAACTTTTGACAAGACACTACTTTTGCTTTGCAGCATGGAATTCAGCTGTATTGCTGGGGTGGGAGAGTGGGGAGTATGGGTTAACTGCCCTGAGCACAGTGAAATTCTATGAAACTGCAAATTTGAAACACTTCCAAAGCACGTAATAATTTCCATGCAATTTACTATGTGAAAGTCTTTGGCACAAGACCCTGTTATGAACATAGGAAGCCAGCCTGCCAGAATGCTAGGTTCCTTGACATATTTATTACAGATTCATTTGGCTTGGGATTCTCTGTCAAAATCTCTCTGAAAATCTGATAACCCTGATTATTTGCATTGGATAATTTTGATTTTTCTATTATTAATGACATTTTCTGGGGGCTTTGGGAAGAGAATCTCCCACTGGAATATCATTCTAATCCTGTCTTATGTTTATGTAAGGATAAAGTGTATCAGATAGAATCGTGGCAGGAAACAGAATACATTCCAGATGGTTCAAATGAAGAGACTTTATTGATGGAACTCCTTACAAAATTATGTTCTGGCTTGAGAGCATAAACCAAGGATGGTGAGACAACCAGAAACTGGCTACAGCAGGAAGCCATTACCACCACTTTGGCAAGGGAAGGAAGTAGTGTTATGGGAGCTCAATGAAAGCTGGAGCCTGTAATTAAGGGCCTGCCTGGCAGAAGTTTCATTATGAAGGGACACACCACTGTCAAAGACATGACACTGAACCAGGAAGGGAATGGAGAGAAAACAACCTGATCTCACTTCCCTACAGCCCTCCAGTTTTTCTCCCAGTGCTTCCCATTGGCCACATCTGACCAGTAGCCAGTACACAAGTAAGTCCAGGTGATGGCAATGCACAGGGATCGTCACCACAGGGGTCAGAACAGAGTAGGGGAAGAATGGATCTGGGGTAGCCGGAGCTGCATTAGGGGTAATGGAGAAAAACAGTGCAGAAGGAAGATGATTTCATTCCTGTTGAGTCTCTCTTCTGTCATTCATTGTAGAGGCTCTGGAGTCAAAGACCTAAAGTTTGAATTTCAGGTCTGGCACTTAATCACTCTTTATCATTAAACACTTTGCCTGACTTCTCCAAGTTGCCTGATTTCTATAAGCCTATTTTCTCATCAGTAAAGTAGATTAATAATACTTTTCTCATAAGACTAGTCAAGAGTGAATTAGAATGACTGACTCATAGTAGGTTCTCCTTAAAGGTAAAGATTTATGACCAGAACCACTAATACTATTACTATTATTAGTATTATTATTACTATCAATAAAAATCTTATTGATACCAAATTCAGAAAGGGTCCGCTAGCTCTGTGTTGTATGTTTACAAACATTTGTTGGACTACAGAGACAAGACTGCATTTTACCATAGGGACTTAAGAAAAAACAGAGTAAATGAGTGATTTTCAGAACATAGTGCCCCTGATCCCAGTTCTTTGGGCAGTTCCAGCAATATTTGACAGTCTCAGAGGAAAAAAGGAATATAAGGAAAACAACAACATAGAATCAGTTAGGTAATTAATACTTTCTTTATTTTGTTTATTTACAATGTCAGTGCGGACTTTGCGGATTGAAAAGAGCATGTCTGAAGAGCCAGTTGATTTTGAGCAGTGGATTGAAAAAGGTATGTGTTTGTTTTACCGACATTGTTCTGAGCATGAGGGAGTAGAGAATTGTCCTTTGACTCTGTGTTTCCAATCAGTCTTCATTTAAGTGAAAAATGATGACCTGAATGATTCTGGTGACATATTTAGAGCCTTGAAAAACACAAGTTTGAATATAAGACTGCTTTTTTACTTACTGGTTATGTGATTGTTAACATGTTAACTTAATTTTTCTGAGTTTCGGAATCCATATCTGTAAAATGGAGATGATACCTATAATTTTTTTTCAAGTACTTTCCTTTATTTATTTTTTTTCAAACTATTGTATTTTATTTATTTTTTACATTTTTTTATTATTAATTTTAATGGGGTGACATTGATAAATCAGGGTACATATGTTCAGAGAAAACATCTCCAGGTTATTTTGACATTTGATTATGCTGCATTCCCATCACCCAAAGTCCAATTGTCTTCTGTCACCTTCTAACTGGTTTTCTTTGTGTCCCTTCCCTCCCCCAACCCCCCCCCCCGTAACCACCACCCTCTTGTCCATGACTCTGAGTCTCATTTTTATGTCCCACCTATGTATGGAATCATATAGTTCTTAGTTTTTTCTGATTTACTTATTTCGCTCAGTATAATATTATCAAGGTCCATCCATGTTATTGTAAATGATCCGATGTCATCATTTCTTATGGCTGAGTAGTATTCCATAGTGTATATGTACCAAAGCTTTTTAATCCACTCGTCCTCTGACGGACACTTGGGCTGTTTCCAGATCTTCACTATTGTGAACAATGCCGCCATAAACATGGGAGTGCATTTCTTCTTTTGAAACAGTGCTATGGTGTTCTTGGGGTATATTTCTAAAAGTGGGATAGCTGGGTCAAAAGGCAGTTTGATTTTTAATTTTTTGAGGAATCTCCATACTGTTTTCCACAGTGGCTGCACCAGTCTGCATTCCCACCAGCAGTGCAGGAGGGTTCCCTTTTCTCCACATCCTCGCCAGCACTTATTCTATGTTGTTTTGTTGATGAGCACCATTCTGACTGGTGTGAGGTGATATCTCATTGTGGTTTTAATTTGCATTTCTCTAATGATTAGTGATGTTGAGCATTTTTTCATATGCCTATTGGCCATCTGTATGTCCTCTTTGGAGAAGTGTCTATTCATTTCTTTCGCCCATTTTTTGATTGGATTGTTTGTCTTCCTGGTGTTAAGTTTTACAAGTTCTTTATAAATTTTGGTTATTAACCCCTTATCAGACGTATTGTCAAATATGTTCTCCCATTGTGTAGTTTGTCTTTTTATTCTGTTTTTATTGTCTTTAGCTGAGCAAAAGCTTTTTAGTTTGATATAGTCCCATTTGTTTATCCTGTCTTTTATTTCACTTGTCCGTGGAGATGAATCGGCAGATATATTGCTGCGAGAGATGTCAGAGAGCTTACTGCCTATGTTTTCTTCTAAGATGCTGTGGTTTTATGGCTTTCATTTAAGTCTTTTATCCATTTTGAGTTTATTTTTGTGAATGGTGTAAGTTGGTGGTCTAGTTTCATTTTTTTGCAGGTAGCTGTCCAATTTTCCCAACATCATTTGTTGAAGAGGCTGTCTTGACTCCATTGTATGCTCTTACCTCCTTTGTCAAATATCAATTGTCCATAAAGGTGTGGGTTTATTCTGGGTTCTCTGTTCTGTTCCATTGAGATAATACCTACCATTTATGGGTTTTGTGAACAGAAGTCTGGCATACAGTAGACAAACAATAATTATCAGTTTTTGTCTTTTTCCCAACAGAATAGGTAGCCTCTGGTTAAACATATACTGCCTTCATGTGCCTATCTCCTTTCATTCCCAAAATACCCTGAAAATAATAGTAAAGGAATAAAAAAAAGCATAAAACTAGACGGACAAAAAATAAAAAACCAGGAGGCGAAAGCAGATGTGAGATTAGTGTATATTATAGATGAGGGAATGCAGATGGACAAGTAACTTCTGTGCCTGAATGGAGTAGGATACAATCTAAGTGCCTGGCAAGGAGAAAAATAAGAAGTAAGCCAGTTTGCCCAACAGAACCCCAGAAAGGTCTAGAACTTGAAGGCAAATGACACTGTGGAAAGAATGAATGAGACAAGAGCCAGAAAAAGAAAATCTTTAGTTGAAAATCTGTATACAAAGTGGTTGGACCCTAGGTACCTACTCCTACCCCCAAAAGCTCTTTCCTCCCATAAACCACCCCCAAGGGATGACTGTGTCCTTCCCAAGGGACAGTGAATGTTGAGGTTTATCACTCAGGGAGACCAGGCATAGCGGTGATAGTGAATAAGACATGGAATTGAAAACAGGGATTTAAGTGGAAGCCTGCATACTGAATAATGGGAACTCCTCCAGTGCTCTGCTGTTTGTGACAGCAACCAAGACTATAGCTACAGCCAGCAAATGGGAGGATTCATTTTTACAGAAACTGAATGGCCCTAGAAAAAAGATCTAAGGATGTCGACAAAGTCTAGCTTATATCCTGGCCACCCTATTGAAGTCCACTAGTCATCAAGCCTGGCTCATGCACGTAGTTTTCAAATGACTTATTCATAAGTAAAAAAAAAAAAAAAGAAAGACAGCGATCACCAGAGATTTGATGAAGGCCTCAAACCCTGAATACAGTCAAGCCTTTGGCTTTAATTTTGAAACTATAGGAAATATGCAGTATAGAGGAACAAATTAAATGAAACCGTGAGGCAAGATGACAAAATGTGGGACATTCTATAGAACAATGGACCTGGTCTCTTCAATAAGTCAATGGCATAACGAAAAAAATTGTGTATGTGGGATAGAAGTTTTAAAAAGTTCAAGTTTGCCTGGCCTGTGGTAGCGCAGTGGATAAAGTGTCAACCTGGAATGCTGAGGTCGCCAGTTCGAAAACCTGGGCTTGCCTGGTCAAGGCACATATGGGAGTTGATGCTTCCTGCTCTCCCCCCCCCCCTCTCTGTCTCTCTTTCTCTCTCTCCTTACTAAAATGAATAAATAAAATCTTTAAAAATTTTTTTTTTAAAGTTTAAGTTTAGGTCCTGACTGGTTGGCTCAGTGGGAGAGCTTCAGCTGGCGGGTGGATGTCCTGGGTTTGATTCCCAGTCAGGGCACACAGGAGAAGCGACCATCTGCTTCTCCACCCCTCCCCCTTCTCTCTCTCTCTCTCTCTCTCTTTCTCTTTCTTTCTCTTTTTCTCTCTTCCACTCCTGCAGCCATGGCTTGATTAGTTTCAAGCACATCAGCCCGGGTGATGAGGATGGCTCTGTGGAGCCTCTGCCTAAGGCGCTACGTATAGCTTGGCTGCCAGCATGGCCCCATATGGGCAAAGCATAGGCCCCAGATGGGGGTTGCCAGGTGGATCCTGGTAGGGGCACATGTAGGAGTCTATCTCCCCTCTTCTCACTTAGAAAAGAAAAAAAGTTCAAGTTTAAAAGAATTCTGATTTGAGCCTGACCTGTGGTGGCTCAGTGGATAAAGCGTCGACCTGGAACGCTGAGGTTGCTGGTTCAAAACCCGGGCTTGCCTGGTCAAGGCACATATGAGAGTTGATGCTTCCTACTCCTTACCCCTTCTCTCTCTCCTCTCTCTCTAAAAATGAATAAATAAAAAAATTAAAAAAAAAAGTCTGATTTGAATAAATAATCTATAAAAAGACATTTGGGGGACAATGGGGAAATTTGACTATAGAATTGGTACTATATGATATTAAAGTATTAAAATTAAAAAATAATTTAAAAAAATTTTAAATTGATTTTAGAGAGAGAGGAATGGGGAGAGAGAGCAAGAGAGGAAAAAAAATCTGTTGTTGCACTTATTTATGTATTCATTGGTTGATTCTAGTATGTGCCCTGATCAGAGATCAAACCTCCAACCTTGGTGTATCAGGACGATGCTCTAACCAACTGAGCTACCTAATCAGGGCTAAAGCGTTATTTTCAATGTTAGTATGATAATGGTATTGTGGTTATGTAAGAAAATATCCTTATTTTTTAGAGGTGGATAATCAAATATTTAGAAGTGAAATATCATGATGTCTTAGACTTGCCTTAAAACAGTGGTCCCCAACTCCCGAGCTGCAGACCAGTACCGGTCCGTGGGCCATTTGGTACCGTTCTGCAAAGAAAGAATAAATAACTTACATTATTTCCGTTTTATTTATATTTAAGTCTGAACGATGTTTTATTTTTTAAAAATGACCAGATTCCCTCTGTTACATCCGTCTAAGACTCACTCTTGATGCTTGTCTCGGTCACATGATACATTTATCCGTCCCACCCTAAAGGCTGGTCTGTGAAAATATTTTCTGACATTAAACCAGTCCGTGGCCCAAAAGAGGTAGGGGACCACTGCCTTAAAACATATGGGAGTTAGGCCCTGGCCGGTTGGCTTAGCGGTAGAGCGTCGGCCTAGCGTGCGGAGGACCCGGGTTCGATTCCCGGCCAGGGCACATAGGAGAAGCGCCCATTTGCTTCTCCACCCCTCCGCCGCGCCTTCCTCTCTGTCTCTCTCTTCCCCTCCCGCAGCCGAGGCTCCATTGGAGCAAAGATGGCCCGGGCGCTGGGGATGGCTCTGTGGCCTCTGCCCCAGGCGCTGGAGTGGCTCTGGTCGCAACATGGCGACGCCCAGGATGGGCAGAGCATCGCCCCCTGGTGGGCAGAGCGTCGCCCCCTGGTGGGCGTGCCGGGTGGCTCCCGGTCGAGCGCATGCGGGAGTCTGTCTGACTGTCTCTCCCTGTTTCCAGCTTCAGAAAAATGCAAAAAAAAAAAAAGAAAAAGAAAATATGGGAGTTGATGTTTTCTGCTCCCCCCCTTCTCTCTCACTCTCACTTATCTCTAAAATGAATAAAATAAAGAATTATTAGATAAATCAAGTATGGTGAAATATTAGTAATTGTATTTTAGATGATGAGTTATATATATATAGGAGGTATGTTCTGTCTTTTATGTTTGTTTGAAATTTTCCAGTGTTTCATAATATAAAAAACTAAGCAAATGTAATTAGAGGTTATCATTAGCTTCTGGTTGGGGAGGAGTTGATTAAGAAAATGTGATAATAGCCCTGGCTTGATAGCTTGGTTGGTTAGAGCACCATCCCAAATTGCAGAGGTTGCTGGTTCAATTCCTGGTCAGGGCACACAGAGGAACAGATCAATATTCCTGTCTCTCTCTCTCTCTAAAATCAATAAAATAAACATTTTTTAAAATGTGATAATTTACTTATTTCAGCAGCAAATAGCATGTATATAGACAATAATGTAGCCATCAAGTATTGATTTCAAAATTGAGAGGATGGCAGGAGGGAAAAGTTGCTGGAGGAGGAGGAAGAAGATACTAGTTTAAGAGACCTAAATTGTCACCACATATACAGTCAGTAAAAAGTTGATAAATCAAGAAAAGGGCCTGACCAGGCGGTGGCGCAGTGGATAGAGAGTCAGACTGGGATGTGGAGGACCCAGGTTGGAGACCCCAAGGTCGCCAGCTTGAGCGTGGACTCATCTGGTTTGAGCAAAGCTCACCAGCTTGGACCCAAGATCGCTGGCTCGAGCAAGGGGTCACTCAGTCTGCTGTAGCCCCACGGTCAGGGCACATATGGGGGAGCAATCAATGAACAACTAAGGTGTCACAACAAAAAACTGATGATTGATGCTTCTCATCTCTCTCCATTCCTGTCTGTCTGTCCCTATCTATCCTCTCTCGGACTCTCCCTCTGTCTCTGTTAAAAAAAAAAAAAAGGAAGAAAGAAAAGGAATATGAACATAGTATAATTCCAGGAAAAAATCTCAAAGAGTTGAAAATATTTATGTAAGGAGCAGGACTGGAGGACAAAGGAGAGGTCAAGCAGGGGATTACTACAATAATTTTTATTACCTCAGAGAAAGGTTAGGAAACAGAAAGAAAGTCATACATAATCTTACTTCCCAGAGGCTTCCCTTTTAATGCTATGTGCTTTTTAAAATTGTGTACCCTGACTATTTTAATACAAGTAAAATTAATTTCTAAGTAATGTCAATATGTTTTATCATATTAATTAAATATTTTATTTTTTCAAAAGAATTGTTTGATATGATTAACTCATGACCAAATAAATCAGCCTGTCCTAAAATTACATAAATAAATGTTTTTTAAAGTTGGATACCAGAAAAGATCTATTCATGACTAGCATAATTCTGCATCATAATAAAAATTTGTTGTGAGAAACTGAGCTCTAGTCATTGCCCATTGGAACAATAAAATGGCTCCTTTCAGGCTTGCAATTACTGTTAGTAGCTTGATCCTTGAAAGGGATTTTTCATATTTTATCAATTCCTCATTTTATATTTCTTTACTAAAACATACATTTGGATTACCTTGTGTTTATACTCACTAGAGATATTTTATAGCTCATAAATAGTTCATTTTTCATACCTATTATTTTAAATATCTCTATTTGTATATTAAATTTTAACCTCAAAATACTGGTGAATCTGGTTTAACTATAGTTTACTAGATATCATGTTTGGCTGAACATAAATTTCAGTAGCTATCTTTACATATTTTGAGCCCTAACCATTTTTGTTAACTTTACATTTTAGATCTAGTACACACAGAAGGGCAGCTTCAAAATGAAGAAATTATGGTAAGTAAATATATTTTGTAGAGATAAACATTATCTTTAGCCAGCACAATAGATTTACATTTTAAATCTATCTCTGTAGTCATAAAGTTAATAAATACTCTCATGCTCTTATAGGTTCTATACTTAATAGAAGTTATTCTCAGTAGTATTATAATATAAATATAGCATTCATAAATTAGGCTTTTATCTATTACAGACAGAATGACAGCAAGGGTAAAACAGAATTCACTTATTTGTTTTCCTTTTAAATTTGTTCATTTATTTATTTGAAAGTATTTATTTTCTTTGCTTTCTTCCATTTGATTCTGTAGGCCTTTTAGAATAGGAATCAAAAAAGGTCTAGATGCCAAAACTGGATGTTATTTAAGCATGAAAGGACAAAGGAAATTCAGATAAGGGGAACTGGAGCATAGGATCAGCAACAAATAAGCCAAAGAGAAATGAGGTGGAAAGAGAACAAGCATTTTTCAACAACATTCCATTGGGCTTTGCTTGTCAAGTGGAATGAATGCCCGTTGATGAGGAAGCTGCTGCCTCATCAAGAGTTTCTCTGTTCCTACTAGTTTGTCAGGCTCTGGTTTTAAATAAACACAAAAACATGAAAAAAGTGAATGTGTGGGGGTTTTTTAGGTAACAGTGTTTGACTAATTAAGGCTTCTTAAAATGAGAGTTAAAGTGGTACTTTGTCCATTAAATTTCCTTTTTCACAACTTGTTGAGAACTGCTATGAAATCCGTATTTCACTGAGTCTGTAGGAAGTTTTTTTTTGTTTGTTTGTTTGTGGGTTTTTTTTTCCTGAAGCTGGAAACGGGGAGGCAGTCAGACAGACTCCTGCATGCGCCCGACCGGGATCCACCCGGCACGCCCACCAGGGGGCGATGTTCTGCCCATCTAGGGTGTTGCTCTGTTGCAACCAGAGCCATTCTAGCGCCTGAGGCAGAGGCCATGGAGCCATCCCCAGTGCCCGGGCCATCTTTGCTCCAGTGGAGCCTTGGCTGCAGGAGGGGAAGAGAGAGACAGAGAGGAAGGAGAGGGAGAGGGGTGGAGAAGCAGATGGACGCTTCTCCTGTGTGCCCTGACCGGCAATCGAACCCGCTACTTCCGCACGCCAGGCCGACGCTCTACCACTGAGCCAACCGGCCAGGGCCTGTAGGAAGTTTTTGAACCCTATTCTCTTCTCTACCACCCAAATGTGCCCAATGACTGGGAAGGAGAATTGAGGGGCATTGAAAAATGATTAGACTGAATTTTATCTTCCTATTTTTACCCATCTTTACCAATGGGTTATGACTAGTAAGTAAGTCTCTGCTGAATATTTTGTTTCAGGACTCACTAAGGATCAGGGAGACTCACATCATTATAAAGCATTTAGAAAATAGTAAGGGGGGATTAGAGGCTGAAAGTCACTCATAATTTTATCACCCTGTGACAACAGCTTTTACTATACCTACTTTCCTCTAGTTGTCAACCATATGCATCATATATAGTTACAATCAGTGTTTTTCAACCGCCAGTCCGTGGACTGGTGCCGGTTTGCCAGAAATTTTGTGCTCTGATGTCGATAACTCTTCATGGACTGGCATGAAATTTCTGGCAGACCAGAGGTTGAAAAACACTGTTTATAACAATAATGTATGAACAATTTTGTATCATTTTTAAAACTTAATATTACATACAAGCTTTATAATTTTAAGATTAAATGTATGAAAATAGGCAAATGCTAACTAATTTTCCTTTCTCTGTCATTGTAAGTAATATTACAAGGGACATCTTATGTATGTTCCTACAGCCATGATCTTCACCTTTTAAATTATTTTCTAAGATTAAATGTCAGGGAATGGAATTACTGGGTTGAAGGATATAGACATATTTATAGCTTTTTTATATATTGCTAAATTGCTTTCAGGAGAAATTATATAAATGTAAAAGTATAGTAGTGTTTCAGGGTAATATATTCTGAGGCATCATTAATTAAAAGAAGTCTTTTATCATGAAAAATACTCTAGAAGACACTTTGAAAAAATTGATCAGAAATATACAATTGTAATTTTTATCTCCATCTGCTGTTTTACATCAAACTAGGGCTGATATTTGGCTGATACACACTTGAACAACTGTACTGTTATATGTGGCTGGCTTCTCTTTGGAATGTTTTTTTATATATTATAATATATTTTTAGACTGCTACTCTTTCATCAAATCCTTTCTTCTGTTAACTGCTTAACATTTAACTAGAACTACTAAGAGCATTCATACTGATTTTTCCCCTACAGGCACATGATGGCCATGCCACTTACTTGAGATTCATTATTACATCAGCCTTTGATCATTTTGCATCTGTGTATAGCATTTCTGCAGAGGGAAGAGCAGTCTTAACTCTTTCTTAATAATTACAACAAAATGCTTTGTGTGATTTTTTAACTATTTATTTTAAAATAAAGTTCTCATTGGTATACTTTATTAAAGGGATTTGTATCAATCTGTTTTAGTTTTTATTTATTTTCTCTAACATTTTGTGCAAAGGAATTTGGTGTCATCAGTCAGCAGTGATGACTATCATGGAGGATATAAGGAAGCTCTTCCTTCAGTATAGAGCTTTTTCAGGGAAGTGACTGGACATGAAAACTTAACTGATAATAAATGGTATCCCCACAGCATCTAACATGGTGCCTTTCAGATCTCAGTACATTAATTTTTTAATATGTTGATTGATTGCCAAGGGCTAAGTGACCAGTATAGACAGTGAACAATAGATGAGTTCAGAAAAGAGAAAGTACTTATGGGAAGGTTTCATTGAGGTCATGGAACTTGAGCTGGGCCCTGGAGGACAAATCATTGTTGTTGTTTTTTTTATTTTGTCCTAATTTGAAAACCTCACAGAAGAATTAGGGAACACATAATCTTACCTTTCAGAAACGACCATTATTGATTTTTTAAAAAGTATTTTGGGTAGTAAAAGAACAGGATGGAACAGATTGGGTTGAAGTTATACTTTATTTAAAAGGTTGACCTTGTAAACATATATAACTAATATAGCCAAAAATTAAAATAAAAAAAGCAATTGTAAAACATTGAAAACAAATAGAAATCAACCTAACTTTATCACAAGTTGATAAACACAGTAAAGAAATGACATGAGAACATATTTTTGTCTGTGTAGTCTGCGTTAGTTTCCTAGGGTTGCTCTAATAAAGTTCCACAAACTTGGTGGCTTAAACAATAAAAATTTATTCTCTCACGGTTCTGGAGGCTAGAAGTCAAAATTCAAGGTATTGGCAGGGTTTGTTCCTGCCTTTCTCTTAGCGTCTGGTATTGCTAGCAAACTTTGGCATTCCTTGGCTTGTGGTACCAGAGATCCAATCTCTGTCTCTGTCATCACATGGTATTCTCTCTGTGTTTTCATGTCATCTTTCTTCTGTACATATATTTCTATGTCTTTTTATCTTTTTTTAATAAATAAATTTTTATTAATTTTAATGGGGTGACATCAATAAGTCAGGGTACATATATTCAAAGAAAACATGTCCAGGTTATCTTGTCATTCAATTATGTTGCATACCCATCACTCAAAGTCAGATTGTCCTCCGTCACCTTCTATCTAGTTTTCTTTGTGCCCCTCCCCCTCCCCCTCTCCCTCCTTCCCTCCCCCTGCCCCCCGTAACCACCACACTCTTGTCCATGTCTCTTAGTCTCATTTTTATGTCTCACCAATGTGTGGAATCCTGCAGTTCTTGTTTTTTTCTGATTCACTTATTTCACTCCGTATAATGTTACCAAGATCCCACCATTCTGTTGTAAGTGATCCGATGTCATCATTTCTTATGGCTGAATAGTATACCATGGTGTATATATGCCACATCTTCTTTATCCAGTCTTCTATTTTTTTTTACAGTGATTAAAGCCTTTAAGCAAACTCTTGGCCAATACAGCAAGAATCTATAAAAGAGGAGTGTCCTTAACAAGTTCACCAAGTCCAAGTTAGCCCCAACACCATGCCAAGTCCCTGATAAATGCAACCCAACCCCAGTTCAATCTGTTAGGAGCTGTCCCAAGGAGCAGGAGTCCAGGAAAAGTCCACATCCAGGAAAGGTCCACATGGCACTGGAATTGTTGTCACAATTCTATACTTAGCAGCTCACGTACGAGTCCCAATGACCGCTGCTTCTAGCTGGTAATGATTTGGGTAGACTGGAAAAGCCATCTGTAGCATGTGTGGAGATGGAGCTTCTGTTCTCCTCTGCCTGGAGAGATGAGACCAGGTTGCTTTTCCCTGGAGCTCTGCGACTGTGGCTTGGTAAAGAGAACCTTGGGATACACTAAGCTGGGTGGCAAAGGTAGATTCATAATAGAAGTTGGCAAAAGGGGGAAAGAGAGCTCTAAATTAGGAGTAGGTCCCAGCCTGAAATATGAGTGGGGCATTGAGGTAGGAGGAATAAAGGAAACACTATATATTAAACAAAGCAGCAGTCTTTTTATCTTTTTATAAGGATACCAGTCATTGAATTAAGGGCCCACCCTACTCCCAAATGACCTCATCTTAAATAATTACATCGCAATGACCCTTTTTCTAAGTAAGGTTACATTCAAAGGTTCTGGGTGAGCCCTGGCCGGTTGGCTCAGTGGTAGAGCGTCGGCCTAGCGTGCAGAAGACCCGGGTTCGATTCCCGGCCAGGGCACATAGGAGAAGCGCCCATTTGCTTCTCCACCCCTCCGTCGCGCTTTCCTCTCTGTCTCTCTCTTCCCCTCCCGCAGCCAAGGCTCCGTTGGAGCAAAGATGGCCCGGGCGCTGGGGATGGCTCTGTGGCCTCTGCCTCAGGCGCTAGAGTGGCTCTGGTCGCAACATGGCGACGCCCAGGATGGGCAGAGCATAGCCCCCTGGTGGGCAGAGCGTCGCCCCTGGTGGGCGTGCTGGATGGATCCCGGTCGGGCGCATGCGGGAGTCTGTCTGACTGTCTCTCCCTGTTTCCAGCTTCAGAAAAATGAAAAAAAAAAAAAAAAAAAGGTTCTGGGTGATAGGACTGAACATATCTTTTTGGAGAGACAGTTTGGCCCTTGACACAATCTTACTGAAATTTATTTGTGATAGTTAATTGTACGTGTTATATTGACTGGACCACCATGCCGAGATATTCACTCAAACGTTATTCTGGATGTTACTATGCATGTGTTTTTTGGATGAGATTAACACTTAAATGGGAGGACTTTGAGCAAATAAATTGTCCTCTATATAATATGGATGGGGCCTGACCTGTGGTGACGCAGTGGATAAAACGTCGACCTGGAACACTGAGGTCACCAGTTCAAAACCCTGGGCTTACCCGGTCAAGGCACATATGGGAGTTGATGCTTCCTCCTTCTTCCCCTCTTCTCTCTCTTTCTCTCTCACTCTCTTCTCTAAAAATGAATAAATAAATTTAGAAAATTAAAAAAAATAATAATAATATGGATGGGCCTCATTCATTCAGTTGAAGACCTTAATAGAACAAAGACTGACCTTTTCTGGGTAAGGAGTTCTGTCACCAGATAGCCTTTGGACTTGTACTGCAACATCACCTCTTCCCAGGTCTCCAAGTCAGTATCATAAAAAATGTTAATTAACTAAGGAAGGGGGTCTGCTCTACATCCAAAGAGATGTGAGGGCTCCAATAAGCACATGCCATGTTTATTTCTTATTTGGATGCTGATTTGGACAAACCAACTGAAAAGAGAAGTCTTTAATAATTATAAAATCTGCTTATGGACTGAGTTGTTCATTTTGTTAGTTGTGATACTGGCATTAAGCTTATGTGAGAAAATGCCCATATTTTACAGAAATTACATTGAAGTATATAGGGGTGAAATGACATGATATCTGGGATTTACTTTAAAATACTTAAGCAGATATTTTGCTAAAGAAAAAAGGTGTTGAAGCAAATATGGCAACAAACTTGAATCTGGATGATGGATATATAGAGTTTCATTGTACTAGTCTCTCTACTTTTATGTATGCTTGAAATTCTTCATAATAGAAAAATAAAAATAAATAATGCTACTAAGGACATCTTTGTGCATAAATCTGCCTGCTTCTCAGATGATTCTGTGAAAGAGATTCCCAGAAAGGGATTACTCAGTCCATCAAAGTTAGGAACAGTTTTAAGGCTTTCAATACTTCCTGGTAAATTTCTTACCAAGATTTCTTGCACAAATTGACTCTTGGAAAGGTAGTTTTTAGATAAATGGAGGAAAGTAGGAAAGGCATTCCAAGAACAATGTTGATCAGATGTGAAGGTGGGTACGTTTTCATGACATACACTTGGGAATGATGAATATATAAATCAGACTTGAGCAAAGAATAGACTAAAACCGTACATTTCAGCCAGATCACAGAAAGCCTTTAATGCTTTCAGGTATTTTTCTGTAACTGGAGACAAATATTAATAAAGTTTGTGAGAAGGACAGTGACTAGAGCAATGTGTTCATTTGTGTTCAATACTTTGAAATCCTGAGGATTTTCTTTCTGCCAGTTTCCTAAACTGAAATGTCAACAATTCTTTGTGTGAAAAACACTGTTAAGCCTTAGAGATTGCTGGAAGGGATCTACAGAGGTTATCTGATTGATTTCTTTGGCACAGGCCTAGTAAATGATCTCTAAACTTTTTTTCTCTGTGCTCTGTGGATGCCCAGAAAAAGTTTATGTCGTACTTGTAATAATAACACTTTATGATATTGAAAATAGCACCCTTAAACCTTCATTTTCCTTGGCCTAAGGAACTCATTTTCACTTTACAAAACTACTCCCAGTTTCAGGCAATAAATACGATCATATGTGGCTTTATAATTTGTTTTTCACTGCTGAATCCCATCATCTTTAAAAGTTTCATTTGTCCCCAGTTGGCTTTCTCTCTCCCCCTCATTTGGCTGTTTCTCTACCTGCCCACTAACTCGATTACCAAGGAAGGTGCTGTGTGTGCTCTGTGATTTAGACACTTGAGTTTGCTGTTGCCTCTGCCTGGAGGGCTCTTTTCCATAGTACAGCTGGATTCCTGGTTCACTTCAGATCCTTACTCAGAATCCTCAGACCTTCCCTGGTTTTCATATTTAAAATTACAGTGTCTCCCTACTATCTCTGCCAGCGCCCCAACTCCTTTCCTTGGGATCAGGTATCCAAGGTAGCCACACTGTCTGTCCTGTGCTTCAGGGGTTCTTGTACTCTGCTTTTCTTTTCTCAGTACCCTTAAAATCCAGCTTTGATTTTTTTCTTCAATGATATCCCAAGCCCACTATGAAAGATGAGGGCAGTGCAGCCTCCTTTCAAGTGTGAACATCTTGGGTAGAGGACGCAACTGATTGAATTGCCCTAGGTAGGCTCCCACATCCTTTTAGGGATGTTCCTACTTATCACTATTTTTTTTTCTTATTTATTGTGTACAGGGTGTGGCAAAAGTAGGTTTATAGTTGTATGTGAAAGAATTTATTCTTATATTAGGATTTATTAATTACGGAATTATTTTCCATATAAACAACTATAAACTACTTTTGTCCCATCCTGTATATCATGTTTATTGTCTCTCCCTCACTAGTATGCAATAAGTTCCACAGGGCAGGGAATTTTGTTTCCATCATTCATGACTATATTCTCAGGGCTCAGAACAGTGACTGGCACATAAGAGATTTTTGGTAAATATTTGGGTTTTTTTATTTTTTTTTAAATTTTTTTTTTAAATTTTTTTAAATTTTGTATTTTTCTGAAGCTGGAAACGGGGAGAGACAGTCAGACAGACTCCTGCATGCGCCCGACCGGGATCCACCCGGCACACCCACCAGGGGCGACGCTCTGCCCACCAGGGGGCGATGCTCTTCCCTCATGGGCATCGCTCTACGGCGACCAGAGCCACTCTAGCGCCTGGGGCAGAGGCCAAGGAGCCATCCCCAGCGCCTGGGCCATCTTTGCTCCAATGGAGCCTTGGCTGCGGGAGGGGAAGAGAGAGACAGAGAGGAAGGAGGGGGGCGTGGAGAAGCAAATGGGCACTTCTCCTATGTGCCCTGGCCGGGAATCGAACCCGGGTCCCCCGCATGCCAGGCCAACACTCTACCGCTGAGCCAACTGGCCAGGGCCTAATTTTTTTAAATTAACTTTAATTTATTGTATTAACATGGATTCAAGTGTCCTACTCAACTAACTCCCTCACAGTAAATATTTGTTGACTGAATAATTGAACATTGTTTATTTTATTTGCATGTCTGAATCTCTTTATTCTGTGTAATCCTTGAGTTTTTAGAAAGCTAGCTAATATATACATTTTTGGGTCACTTACTATGGCCTTGTGCCTATCACAGTGACTTACATAAAGTTAAACAACCAATCAATACTTATTCATTGATTGATTTTAGAGAGAAATGATAAGAATATATCAGAGAGAGAGAAAGATTGTTTCCCCTCATTTGTGCGTTCATTGGCTGATTTTCTAAGGTAATTTAAATTTATTGGTTTTAGCAAGAGAGGAAGGGGTAGAGAGAGAGAGAGAGAGAGAGAGGAACATGGACCTGCTCCTGAATGTGCCCTGAGTGAGGATTGAACCAGCAACCTGTGTGCTTCAGGATGATGCCCCAACCAATGGAGCTATCTGGCCAGGGGCATTGGTTAATTCTTGTAAGCCCCCTGACTGGGGATTGAACCTGCAACCTTGGTGATTAGGACAATGCTCTAACCAACTGATTTAGAAGACTATTCTAACCAACTGATTTAGAAGGGTATATTAAAAAAAGTAAAGCCCTGGCAGTTTGCTCAGTCAGTTAAAAGCATCGTCCTGAAACAACAAGGTTGCTGGTTCAATCCCTGGTCAGGGCACACATGGGAGGCAACCAGTGAATGCACAACTGAGTGGAACAGCAAATGAATGCTTTCCTTTCCCCTCCCCTCTCTCTCCCATCTTCTCTCTGTCTCTAAAAAAAAAAAAAAGCCTTGGCCAGATAGCTCAGTTGGTTGGAGCACTGTCTTACTGGTTCAATTCCCTACTCAGGGCAAGTTGATGTTCCTATCTCTCTCCCCTGCCTCTCAAAAAAAAAAAATCTAATAACTTTTTAACCATGCACTCAAGAAAGGCAAAAGAAATACACAAATGAAAATTATTGTGTCTATCACTCATTTACACACACTTTAAAAAAAATTTTTTTATTTTATTTTAGTGAGAGAAGAGGCAGAGACAGACTCCTGCATGCGCCCTGACCAGGATCCACCCAGCAAGCCCACTAAGGGGCGATACTCTGCCCATCTGGGGCCCTTGCTCCATTGCAACTGGAGCCATTTTTTAGCACCTGAGGTGAAGGCCATGGAGTCATCATCAGTGCTCGGGATCTATTAAACTCACTCCAATTGATCCATGGCTGCAGAAGGGGAGGAGAAGAGAGAGAGAAAAGTGAGACAGGGAGGGGTGGAGAAGCAGATGGGCACTTCTCCTGTGTGCCCTGACTGGGAATTGAACCAGAGACATCCACATGCTGGGCTGACACTCTACCACTGAGCCAACTGGCCAGGGCTCAGACCTTTTTTTTAAGCATTGCAGTTGTGAGTCCTATCTCAGGAATGTTCCTCTGTGCAGGACTTCCTTTGGGGGCTTCACTTTCTAGATGATGTTCCATCAGCTCTTTGTAGCTTGACCCTGATAGCATGTCTTCTAAAAAATAGTGTGTGACAGAATATATCTGAGAGCGTTAAAGTTTTAAACAAGTATATAGCCTTTGACACAGAAATTTTGTTTCTAGAATTTACCCTAATGAAATAACCAGATGAGTGACAAACAGACAAAGTTTTATAGCAATGCTGTTTATAAGATGGAAAACTAGAAACGACTAGGCATCCATACATTAGAAATCCATATCATACTTTATGATGGGATATAAATCACATATATATAGATGGATACTTCTGGTTAAAGATAGTAGAGTAATGGGGGTTTTTTGTTTTGGGTTGTTTTTTTGTTTTGTTTTGTTTTTGTATTTTTCTGAAGCTGGAAACGGGGAGGCAGTCAGACAGACTCCCGCATGCGCCCGACTGGGATCCACCCGGCACACCCACCAGGGGCGACGCTCTGCCCACCAGGGGGCGATGCTCTGCCCCTCTGGGGCATCGCTCTGCCGCAACCAGAGCCACTCTAGCGCCTGGGGCAGAGGCCAAGGAGCCATCCCCAGCGCCTGGGCCATCTTTGCTCCAATGGAGCCTTGGCTGCGGGAGGGGAAGAGAGAGACAGAGAGGAAGGAGGGGGGGGGTGGAGAAGCAAATGGGCGCTTCTCCTATGTGCCCTGGCCGGGAATCAAACCCGGGTCCCCCGCACGCCAGGCTGACGCTCTACCACTGAGCCAACCGGCCAGGGCGATTTTATTTATTTTTATAGAGAGAGAAGAGAGAGAGAGAAGGGGGAGGAGCAGGAAGCATCAACTCCCATATGTACCTTGACCAGGCAAGCCCAGGGTTCCAAACCAGCGACCTCAGTGTTCCAGGCCAACACTTTATCCACTGCGCCACCACAGGTTAGGTTCTAGTGTCTCTTAAAAGGACACTAATCCTATCATATCAGGGCTCTAGTCTTATGATCTCAATTAAGCTTAATTACCCTCCTTATATGCCCTATCTCCAAATATAGTCACATTGAGCGCTTAGGGCAGGGGTCGGGAACCTTTTTGGCTGAGAGAGCCATAAACGCCACATATTTTAAAATGTAATTCCATGAGAGCCATACAATATGTTTAACACTAAATACAAAGTAAATGTGTGCATTTTATGTAAGACCAACACTTTTAAAGTACAGTAAGTCTCTGAATTCTTTTTAATAACGTTGTTATGCTGTTGCTAACCAATGATGAATAAAGTACTTCTTACCATTAATGCGACTTCTGGTGCTGCATGGTTTTGCTGATGGCTTTGTCGTCTGGTTGATACGTGGTAAGGTTAAACTTCATGCAGGCATTGAGAATTCCATCCATTAAACGTGATCGTAGGTTGGTCTTAACATTCTTTAGATGTGAGAAAGACTGCTCACATGCATACACAGAGCCAAACATTGTCAGTACAGCAATACTCATACGCTGCAGTGTGTGATATGTGACGGGAAGCGCATTCCAAGTTTTGACAATCACCTGGTCCACAGGTTGAAGTTTTTTCATTTCTCCCCACTTGTGTTTGCTCACCAACTTTGCTTGCTGTCATGCAAGTCTTTCCAAATCTTCATTCAGTGACTTGAACTTATTCATCCACATGTCTGAGGCCTGCAAGTCAGCATCTTGTAGCTCAAAATCTCTGACAGAGACACCGGGGATATAACTCAGGTTGGTGCTGTCCACTGCACACTCGTGTGGATGGGTGATGAACTTAAAAAGACAAGTGCACTAACGAAATTCTCCAAAGCGTGCTTTGAATGACTGCAGGAGATTAGATGTGAAGCCCGCTAGCTGCTGGAGATCAAGGTATTGAGCAGGGTCACTTGCTGTGCATGCATCTTTAAACTCTCCCAGTTTTTCAAAGTGCAGTAAATGACCTGTTTCAATGTCGGCGATGAAGACTTCCAGCTTGTTTTCAAATGCAAACACTGCTTGTTGAAGGATAAGACTGTATTTCCAATGCCTTGCATTTTCACATTGAGCTGGTTCAGCTGTTCAGTCATGTCCACAAGATAGTAGAACTTCAGGAGCCACTCAGTGTTAATTAACTCAGGATGCTCGATATTTTTCATTTCAAGAAAAGTCCAGATTTCACTCAGACAAGCTGCGAAACGGCTGAGCACCTTCCCTCTTGACAACCAACGCACATTGCTGTGCAGAAGCAGACCAGGATAATTATTCCCAACTTCATCCATCAGTGTTTTAAACTGGCAATCATTTAAAGCTCAGGCAACAATTAAGTTGACCACCTGAATGACCAGCAACATCACCTCACCAAGCTGCTCGCCACACATCTGAGCACAAAGTACCTTCTGATGTAGGATGCAGTGAAAACTTAGGATGGGTCTCTTTTCATGTTCACAAAGAAGCACTACAAATCCTCTGTTTTTCCCCACTATGCACGGAGCACCATCAGTACACACCGAAATAAGTTTATCCATCAGTAGATTTTTTTCTTTAGCGAACTCAGTGAAAGACTGGAATAAATCCTCCCCTCTTGTCTCTTTCATAGGTAAAACAGCAAGACTTTCCTCATGTAGTGTGTCACCGACGGAATACCTTGCAATCACGCTGAATTGGGATGAATGACTTACGTCTGTTGACTCATCCAAAGCGAGAGAAAAGAATGGTGCTGCATTTATGTCCTTCACTTGTGTTGCCTCAATTTGATTTGCGAACAGTCTTGCCAACAGAGACATGTCTTTTATTCATTTGATTATCTTGTCTTTATCTGAAAAGTCATCAAAAAGTTCATTGGCAACATCAAGCATGAATGTTTTGGCATACTCCCCATTTGTGAATGGCTTTCCATTTCTCACAATTGCTAAAGCACCAGCAAAGCTAGCCAAATTCCAGTCACCTTGTTGGGTTCAAACACGGAGTTGCTGCTGACTAGCTTGCACTCTGAGCAGTAGCTCTTGACATGCTTTCTTCCTGCTGTCCCCCACTGGATATTTCGATGCAAATGTAATATGGCATGTGTCAAAGTGCCGCTTTATATTTGACCATTTCATCGATGCAATTTTATCATTGCATATTAGACACACTGCAGAACCTGCTCTCTCCACAAAGGCGAATTCCTCTGTCCATTCCTGCTGAAAAGTATGATACTCCTCATCTTTTTTTCTTTTAGCCATCTTCTTCGTCAAAAGGGTTTCTGCAATTAGCTAGCTGACTACTTGATTAAAAGGAGGGAAGTTTACTTCCTGACCTCACAACGACCCGTGTACGTTAGGCATTATCCAATAAAAATTTGGTGTTGTCCTGGAGGACAGCTGTGATTGGCTCCAGCCACCCGCAACCATGAACATGAGTGGTAGGAAATGAATGGATTGTAATACATGAGAATGTTTTATATTTTAAACATTATTTTTTTCATTAAAGATTTGTCTGCGAACCTAATGCAGCCATCAAAAGAGCCACATCTGGCTTGTGAGCCATAGGTTCTCGACCCCTGGCTCAGGGCTTCAACATGTAAATTTGGGGGAGGGGACACAATTCAGTCTGTACTAGGTGGGAAGAAGGCAGCCAAAGCAGAGAGAATGAGACTGAAGGGGAATTCTAGGAGCCCCATTGCAGAGGAACTTAATAAGAGGGTATTCATACAACTAACCTAAAATGAAAGTTACAGATTGCCTCAGCTTCCTTACCCTCTACACTATGTTTCAGCAAATAAAAAGCTTCAGTAAAGAAGAGTAATCAGAAAAAACCAAGAAGGGGACTCTCCAGGTCATAGGTCAGGTTCTCTAGAAACAGAGCCTGACACAGGGATTCTTGTAAGAGAGATTTCATTGAGGGAGTGCTTTCAGAAAGCTGGATAGGGCAAGGTAGAAGGTTAGAGATACAGCTTCAGCTTGGAGTCTAGTCTCGGCTTGACCCCCTTGGAAGTTCTGGAGCATGAGTGGCACCAGAGAGATATACTCCCTCACCTTGAGACCAGGTACCAAGACTTTGTACTACCCCAATCCGTCAATCATTGGCCATAGGTCACCCTCAGTGGAACATAACCTTTCAGGCATTTCTGGATAATGTACCTTCCATCATTTATGGCAATACTCAGGAGAGGGGGCATCTGTGAACCATTAAGATCCGACACTCATGGCAGGTGGGTACATTGATGTGGTAAAGGGATCTGGGCAGAGCACCAATAGCATTCATTATGGCAGTGGTTCTCAAAGTGTGCTCCTTGGAATAGCAGCATCAGACACATCCAATTTACTGTTAAAAATGTAAATTCTGCCTGACCTGTGGTGGCGCAGTGGATAAAGCGTCGACCTGGAAATGCTGAGGTCGCCGGTTCGAAAACCTGGGCTTGCCTGGTCAAGGCACATATAGGAGTTGATGCTTCCAGCTCCTCCCCCCTTCTCTCTCTCTGTCTCTCCTCTCTCTCTCTCTGTCTCTCCCCCGCCTCTCTAAAATGAATTTAAAAAAATGTAAATTCCCTAGCCCAAGCCCAGATCTACTGAATCAGAAAATCTAAGAGTGAGACCCATGAGTGTGTTTTAACAAGCCCTCCATGTGATTTTTTTTTTTATACAAGCCAAAGTTTCAGATCCACTATACTATAGGGAACTATGACAGAAAACTAAAACAAAAGGAGGGGGGAAGAAAAAAAATTAGGCAGATACAGAACATTTATTGCAAGAGAAATTACACCAAGAAGCAAGAATTGAGGGTCATAGTTATCTCTCAAAAAGACCAAAAAAAAAAAACTCAAAGGAGAGATACAAGAATTTTAAGAAAAATTGACACGGAGGAATGAAAAGTGAGCTGGCAGAGCTAAGAAAAGAAATGGAAGAAAAAAGAACTATTGCAGAGGTGAAAGCACATAGGAAGCAAAGGGAAGATGGTGGTTCTTGTAGCAGTCTGTTCAGTTAGGAAAACTGAAATTGATCTAGATAAAAAGTTAAAGCAGAAAGGGAAATAATGCAAGGACATTTCTTTTAATTTTAAAGAAATAATGCGCCTGACCTGCGGTGGTGCAGTGGATAAAAGCATCGACCTGGAACACTGAGGTCGCTGGTTTGAAACCCTGGGCTTCCCTGGTCAAAGCACATATGGGAGTTGATGCTTTCTGCTCCTCCCTCCCTTCTCTGTCTGTCTGTCTGTCTCTCTCTCTGTCTCCTCTCTCTAAAATGAATAAATCTTTAAAAAAATAAAATAAAGAAATAATGCAAGGAATTTATTATGAAGTGTTGAAGAGGCTGGGAAAACAAACAGGAGGTAGGGAGGTAATGCAGAGCTGGAGTCCATGGGCCACACTCACTGTGGACTCACCGCTGCCTCTGAACAGAAGCAATTTCATCGCCATGGCCAGTGGCAGCAAAGCTGCTACAGTGTGCAGTCACCTGTAATCGCTACAGCCAGAAATGGAAAAAAATGGCTTCTTTCTTCCACCCACCTTCTAATTTCCCCCCAGTGCTTCACACTGGTGGAACCTCACCAGAGAGCAGCTGACAAGGGAGTCCAGGAAATGCAGATTCAGGCTTCTGGCTGCCTCGAATCCAGGGGAGAGTATGGAAGCATGGAAATGGGAGAGAACTAACAGACTACGTCTAGCACAATAATAAACCCAACTGAAGGAGAGTCAGGTTCAGAGGAGAAAGCTTGAGAAAAATCACAAAATAATTTTTTTGAAAAATTTTAAAAGAATTAAAAAATAGTTATAGAGAATAGTTGTGGAAGGAGAAAAGGGATATAACATATCCATAATTATGTTTCTCAGTAAGAGAATGTGACAAAAATGCAACAGAAAAAATATGCATGGCAACAGAGAAAATGTCCCTGAAATAAAAAAAAAAATAACCTGCGTCGGCCTGGCGTGCAGGAGTCCCGGGTTCGATTCCCGGCCAGGGCACACAGGAGAAGCGTCCATCTGTTTCTCCACCCCTCCCCCTCTCCTTCTTCTCTGTCTCTCTCTTCCCCTCCCGCAGCCAAGGCTCCATTGGAGCAAAGATGGCCCGGGCACTGAGGATGGCTCTGTGGCCTCTGCCTCAGGTGCTAGAATGGCTCTGGATGCAACAGAGCGACGCCCCAGAGGGGCAGAGCATCGGCCCCTGGCGGGCATGCCGGGTGGATCCCTGTCGGGCATGGGCGCATGCGGGAGTCTGTCTGACTGCCTCCCCGTTTCCAGCTTCGGAAAAATAAAAAATAAAAAAATAACCTAAATCTTAGAAAGGAAAGAAGATACTAGTTTTGCCTTAATTGTTTGGGCTACTGTTACAACAACAACAAAACATCGATTGGGTGACTTATAGACAACAGAAATTTATTTATTATCCTTCTGGAAGCTGGAAGTCTAAGCCACCAAGTATGGGGGAGGGCCCTCTTCTGGGCTGCAGACTGCGGTATCCTCACATGGCTGAAAGGAGCAGGCTAGTGAGATCTCTAGAGCCACTTTTATAAGAGCACTAATCCTACTGATGAGGACTCTGCCCTCATGACCGAATCACCTCCCAAAGGCCCCACTTCCTGATGCTATCACATTGAGTTTTAGGTTTTAGTGTATGAATTTGGGGGTGGAGGGTTGGGAACACAAGCATTCAGACCATAGTAATAGTCTAGGAAATGTTGACACAGAATAATCAACGCTGGAATATGTCTTGGTAAAGTTTGTGAACTTCAAATATAAAGAAAGACTTTGATGGGTTTCCAGGCAGAATAAAAGCAATTCAAGTGCCAGGAGAAATAAATTAGGCTGGTCTCAGAATTCTTCTCTTATTACTGATAGACAACAGTGGAACAGTGTCCACAAATCTCCAAGGTCAAGAGATTGAAACAAGAATCTGATACCCAGCCAGGTATCCTTCAGGCTTAAAGACTCTAGATGGATATTTGCAAGCATGTAAGACTTCAGGGAATACAGAATTTATGTGCCCTTCTTGAAAAAACTTTTTGAAACTTTTTAGGTATTCTAGAATTTTTCCTCAGTCAAACATCTAACAGTACGGCTTTAAATACTTTACTATACCTTCTTAAATTAATGCCAGCTTTACCAGAAATGAAACTCATAGTCTGTGGCCAGGAATGAAGTGAGAGCCCAACTCTTGGGAGTTGAACAAGTGTTAAAGTGGGTAGGCAGTTCAGGGGGCATATGCTAATTCCTGATTGTTGAAACTTTGGTTTCCTAAGCCTCCTGCTAGGCACATGAGGCAATGTCTTTTGTCTTCCAGAATGGGGTGTGAGCTCATTACCCCACAAAAAGCCAGGTACTTCAAAGGGCATCATCCTCAGAGAATAAGTCAACTGGGGTAAACCTGTCGAAAGCAGACAGGCATGTCATGATGAAGTAAGTATATCCTTCAAATCAGTTGATGTTCTGACTGCAAATTGTACTCAGATCTGGACAGGATATATTAACAAGCTTTATTCACTAACCAGTACTTTACAGAGTTAGCCAAGCAGAACAAGTTCATTCTTGCTAACCAGACCCAGAGAGGTCACCTTCAAAGAGAAAAGCCCTTCTCCATTATGAATTAGAGTTAAGCTCAAAACTCTTGCAGTCTTCTATACATGTTCTTTTTTCCACTTTTGCCATGTAGGTTTCTCTATTTAAATGCTCTTCCCCTCCCCATGTTCTCCAGGTTCTCATACCAAGTTGTGGAAGTACTGGGCATCCCAAAGGCCACCACTTCCATAAAGCTTTCCCAGATCCACCTGATTCAGAGAAATTGCTCTGTGCTCCCTGAGCATTTAGTCTTCACCTCAGCTCTAACCCAACATATTCTACCTTGAGTTACGGTCATCACAGTGTACATCTGGTCTCCCACGAGGTTTAGCTTCTGGATAACTATAGCTAGACTTAGTCCATCATTACATCACTCAGCACCCAGAAAAGATTCAGTGCTCAATTAATGTCTAATGCATTACATTGAAGAGAATTGAATTGGAATACTTGGGGGTCTATTATATTCTGAAAACTTCTCAGTTCCAGCTATTATTATTATTTGTTGAAAACTGGGAGGTTTCTGTGCATTTGTAGACATGAATTGGAGAACCACCTGAAAAGTGATTCAGAAGAGTGTGATCTTTTTCTTTTTCTGATTTAATTTTTTTTTATTGGAGTGACACTGTTTAATAAAATTATATAGGTTTCAGGTACACAGTTCTATAAAACATCATTTGTATATTGTATTGTGTGTTCACCACCCCCAAATAAAAAATTTTTTTTGAAAAAGAGGACTTAGGAAGGACAGTGCTCAGATGTACTTCGTTTCCACCATTTTCCCAGCTCTTCAGCTCTCACTGTGCCTTCCCAAACGCACGCCAGAAATGAAAGGTTGCTTTGGCAGGATGAAGATTTTTTTTTTTTACAGAGACAGAGAGAGAGTCAGAGAGAGGGATAGATAGGGACAGACAGACAGAAATGAAGAGAAATGAGAAGCATCAATCATCGTTTTTTTGTTGCGACACCTTAGTTGTTCATTGATTGCTTTCCCATATGTGCCTTGACTGTGGGCCCTCAGCAGACCAAGTAACCCCTCGCTCAAGCCAGTGACCCTGGGTCCAAACTGGTGAGCTTTTGTTCAAACCAGATGAGCCTGCGCTCAAGCTGGCAACTTCGGGGTCTTGAACCTGGGTCCTCCACATCTCAGTCTGACACTCTATCCACTGCGCCACTGCCTGGTCAAGCAGGATGAAGAATTTGTATTGTATCCTACTGTCCTGTCTTTTTTCCATTCTTCACCTCTTTAAAAGGGAGCCCAGCCCTGGCTGGATAACTCAGTTGGATAGAGCATCCTTCTGATACACAAAGGTTGTGGGTTTGATTCCCAGTCAGGGCACATGCAGGAACAGATCAGTGTCTCTCTTTCTCTCTCACTTCCTCTCTCTCTAAAATCAGTAAATAAAATTTAAAAATTCTTTAGCCTGACCTCTGATGGCAGAATGGATAAAGTGTCAACCTGGAATGCTGAGGTCACCAGTTCAAAACTCTAGGCTTGCATGGTCAAGGTGCATACAAGAAGCAACTATGCATTGATGCTCTGCTCCTCTTCCCTGCTTTTTTTCTCTCTCTCCTCTCTCTAAAATTAATAAATAAAAATTTAAAAATAATTATTATTATTTAAAAAAGAAAGAGGAGTCCAAAATAAAACAAAGCATAATGAAAACAAACAAAAAAACAAAAAGAAACCCCCAAAAGGATAAATTTTTTAAAAAGATAAAAAAGTGAGTCCAATGAGGCAATTGTGGAACAGCAATGACTAGAATAATAATAGCCAACACTTCCATGGCATTTTCTTCAAGTCAGGCACAGTTCTGAGTGCTTTGCTCATTAACTCTCTCTGGGTAGACACTATATTGATAGCCCATTATTGGTCAAGATACCAAGGCAGTTTAGCCAAAGACACAGCTAGCTTGGAGTATAGCCCAAAATCTGGCCTTGAAGTTGGAGATGGGGTTTGAATCTTGGCTTGTTGCTTACTAATTCTGAGACCCTCCACAAGTTACTTAATGCTGAGCCTTGATTTCCTCATTTATAAAATAGAGATAATAATCTCCACTCTGTGATATATAGAGATTAATGAGATAACATCTGAAAACGCCTATGTCTGGTAGATGACTAAAGAGAGCTGTATTAAAAAGAGTAAAATAGCTCATTAATAATATTAACATTGTAGCAACTAAGGCAGAGCCAAGTAGAATGTGTTTTCTTTCATGTTAGAAAAATGTCTCCCAAGTTCATTCTTTTATGTCATGTTATGAGGGTGGTTTGATTCCAATGTGGAAAAATGCTCCAGTGGGAGTTCACAAGACAGAACCACATTTGACAGGTAACACACAGAGACTGAGTGTTCTTCCCATCAAATGAGGCCCTTCCAGCATATGGTATTTTTGCTGATCAGATTACTGTACATTGGGGTATAATAAAAGATAGAACAGGCCAACACAAATTGGAAAAGAAAATGCAAAGATCACTCTGAAGCCATTCCATATGGGCTGATATATTTTAATCATTCTGTAGTAGCTGTATCTTAACATATTTTGTTTTCAAATCAAGTCACAGCTGTGTGTACTTTATTCTGTGACCATCATAAGCAAATATGAAAAGAAGCAGAGTTAAAACAGATGAACATCAATGGTTATCCATTCGTCTGATGTAGCTTAACACAATGACCATTAGGAGACTTGCAAAAAAAATCTGAGAAATATAACTTCAAATATGAGCTTCTGCATAACTGAATGACAGCTTTGCTGATTCCTGTTGTCTAGTTTGGTCAAGGTTATAATGTTTTTGGGACTCCAGGTCCTTCCCTTCTCCCACTAATGACTCTGTTGGTAAGATAGTGGAATATTCCAGAGTACAGAGAGCCAAATTTTTATGAACTGTATTCCAAGATTGCAAAGTGAATACCCTCCTCTTCTGTGGTAGAATTGGAGATTCATCACCATGGAAACTCACCCCGCAGCACCACCACCGTTGAATGGTTTCAGTCTTTTGGCAGCAAAACGATTACCATCTTTCCTGTCTCATGTCAACTCCCCCCTTTTCCAATTCCTCATCTCTCTAAACACCTGGAGTTCTCCCATGCTTGGTTCTAAAAACCAGGTTAGTGTCCTTACTATCAATTCCATAAATGATAAATTTGGTAAAATGCATTTACCTAATGTAAGGTGTGTCATAGATAACCACTTGGTCTGAGGGTGACTGGAGAGAGAGACCACATTTCAGAAGTCCACCCACGGAGCGTGACTGCTGTCACACTTACGCAGAGAAAGTGGTCTACACAGTGGAGGCAATGTGAGTTTATACATTCTTTAACACCCAGCTCACTGGCTACTTCATTTTCTGATTGTAATAATTGTTTGCTTAGATCAGAAAAATCTGAGCTAGTAATTCCACTGAGGACGCAGGTCCAGAGGTAAAAGCTGGAGGGCCAAGCCGTGAGCAGCCCTCCTCTTGGTCACTTGGAACTGGGGGATCTGTTCAGATTAACTGTGGAGCTTCTCCAGAACAGCACGAACTTCCTCTGGATGATAGTTCCAAGGGCCTGATTTACCCTGCAAGAGAAATAAATCAGCGTTCCCAGATTTCTGACTTGCAGGAGATGTGGAGTAGGGATATCCATGTGGGAGTTATCAAAATGGTGTAGATGCAACCACGAGGTGTGCGAGATTACTCAGGGAGAGTGTGGAATGGCACCAAGAGTCAACAGGAAGATAGGACAGAAGTAGGAGAAAAACCACAGGGAGGTAAACTTTCCTTCCAGACTGGCCTTACTTCGTCATCCTTCACATCAAGTTCTATTTATTCCACACCAGAACCACCTCTGCCTCTCTAATTTCATTGCCTAGTTCAGCCCCCTGCCTCTTCTACTTGGGCAGCTGTTTCACCTCCTGACTGTGCCCTGCTCTCTCCAGTCCATTCTTCACCCAATAGCCAGTGATCTTTCTAAAGATCTGCTCATGCCTCTCCCCTGCTCAAAACTCCTCAATGGCTCTCCTTTGCTCTAAAATGAAGGCCAAACTCTTTGGTTCAGAACGAGACTTCTGTAATCCAGATGCTCTCAGTTCTCCATTCACATCCTCCCCTAACATGCCTCCGCCTTTGTCTACCCTCTTCCCAATATTTGCAATGATTTTCACTCACCATGCTTATATGACTGGCTCCTTAACCCTTAGCCAAGCAATTGTCACCTCCTTTGAAGAACCTACCCTTCCACAGGAATTAGAAAACTAAATTCTGATAGCTAAATCTGTTCTGATGCCTCCACACCCTTTTATTTATACTTCGTCTGTGTCATTTTCTGTTAATAGCAGTGGAACTGAAGCGTCATGACAGGGATTGTTTGGCCAACAAAGTTGGAAATATTTATTATCTGGCCTTATAGAACAGGTTTGCTGCTGACCCCAGCTCTGGAGTTTCATAGCACTTGGGATACCATAACACTCTACTGGGGTCTTCCTTATCCCCCAGACTGGGAGCACCTTCAAGTAAGCTGTGGACCATTTTGAATTTATTTTTGTGTTTCCAGTGTTTGCACAGGGCCTAGCCATGGCAGGGACACAGTGCCCAACTTCCTCAGTTATGCCCTTAGTATCATGTCTCAGGGGAAGGGAAAGGGAAAAGGACCTGAGTCCTCGTTCTGTGACCCTTGGCACCCTGGGGGTTCGCCTACAAGTTGTTTCTTGTTTCATTTGCTTACACAGGGCTAGCTTGCCCCGTAGGCAGAGGAGTGTCCACATGGTTGGGCTTCATGTGCTCTCCCTTCAGAAGCTATCACACTTAGTTCCTGCCTCTCAGAGGAGGCCAACAGTGCCAGGGGGTCAGAGGCTGTGTGTACGTCCCTCACCCTGGGCAGGCTGGCAGCATTGAGAGGAACACAGTCCTTCTAGAAATGAAGCCTAGACTTAATTCCTGTCCTGGATTCATGCTCTAGCATTTCCAGCTCTGAACTTCAGGGTTTGTTTTCGTCTGGCCTCCTTCAGCCCCTCCAGGTTCAGGCCTACCTTAGAGATTAGCTGCTTCAGACCCTCCCACTCTTGATTTATCCCATCCAGAGGACTCAGAATTAAAACTAGCCTTGTGCAACCTGAGCAGGTATTGGTGCGGTGAGTAGAGCATCGGCCTGGGATGCTAAGGACCCAGATTCAAAACCCCGAGGTCACTGGCTTGAAGCCCAAGGTTGCTAGCTTGAGCAAGAGGACACTGGCTCAGCTGGAGCCCCCTGGTCAAGGCACATATGAGAAAGTAGTCAATGAACAACTGAGGTACTGCAACTATCTCTTTCCCTCCCTGTCTTATCGGTCTGTTTCTCTTAAAAAAAAAAAAATCAATCTGCCTGACCAGGCGGTGGTGCAGTGGATAGAGCGTCGGACTGGGATGCGGAAGGACCCAGGTTCGAGACCCCGAGGTCACCAGCTTGAGCGTGGGCTCATCTGGTGTGAGCAAAAAACTCACTAGCTTGGCCCTGGCCGGTTGGCTCCGCGTTAGAGCGTCGGCCTAGCGTGCGGAGGACCCGGGTTTCATTCCCGGCCAGGGCACACAGGAGAAGCGCCTCTTTGCTTCTCCACCCCTCCGCTGCGCTTTCCCCGCTGTCTCTCTCTTCCCCTCCCGCAGCCAAGGCTCCATTTTAGCAAATATGTCACGGGCGCTGGGGATGGCTCTGTGGCCTCTGCCCCAGGTGCTAGAGTGGCTCTGGTCGCAATATGGCGACGCCCAGGATGGGCAGAGCATCGCCCCATGGTGGGCGTGCCAGGTGGATCCCGGTCGGGCGCATGCGGGAGTCTGTCTGACTGTCTCTCCCCGTTTCCAGCTTCAGAAAAATGAAAAACAAAAAAAAAAACAAAAAAAAAAACTCACTAGCTTGGACCCAAGGTCGCTGACTTAAGCAAGGGGTTACTCGGTCAGCTGAAGGCCCACAGTCAAGGCACGTATGAGAAAACAATCCATGAACAACTAAGGTGTTGCAACGAAAAACTGATGATTGATGCTTCTCATCTCTTTCCGTTCCTGTCTGTCCCTATCTATCCCTCTCTCTGACTCTCGCTCTGTCTCTGAAATAAATAAAATATATTTTTTTAAAAATCAATCTTGTGCATTTTGACCTTGGGCAAGTCATCAATTCCCCTCTCTGAGCATTGTTTATAAAATGGAAACAATATTCTCTATCTCTCAGCTTCATACTAAACCAAGGATGGGCCAGTCTTCTGGGTTCAGAAGGCTGCCAGGAAGCTCCAGCTCCAGTCTAGGTACTTTCCTACGCGTTCTTTCTTTCTTTTTTAATTTTGAGAGAAGGGGAAACTACCAGAGTCCACCTGGTACCCCATCTAGGGACGATTCTTGAGTACTAAGCTATTTTTAGTGCCCGAGGCTGATGTGCTTGAACCAGTTGAGACATCCTAGGCACTTAGAACCATGCTTGACTCAGTTAAGCCACTGGCTGTGGGAGGGGAAAAGGGAAAGAAGGGGAACAGGGTGGGAGAGAAGCAGATGGGTGCTTCTCCTCTATGCCCTGACCAGAAATCGAATCTGGGATGTCCATATGCCAGGTCAACACTCTATTCATTGAGCCACCAGGCAGGGCCACCTGTGCCTTATTTCATCCCGTCTCCATTTTGCAGAAGGAGAAACTGAAGCTCTAGGAAAAGAAAGGACTTGCCCATGGTCACATGGCTGGTAAATGGCTGGGCAACAATTTGAATTCAGGTCTGCCTGATACAAAGCCCTCACTTTGCCCTTTGCCTTTCCTAGGCCTTGCCCCTGGGATAGGGGTGGGGATGGGGCTGGGGATGGTTACCACCTTGTAGAGGATCCTGCCCTCCTGGAGCACGTAAAGCCTCTCCGGCAGTGCTGCATAGAGCTGGCTGCTCTGGTTCTTCATTGTGTCCACCACCACCGGGCACTGGGGCCTCCTGTCCAGCAGCAGGCGAGCTGCCTGGAGGCGGTCCTGGAGGTTCCGGTGATTCCGGATGATCACGTTGTTCTTAAAAGCCCAGCCATCTACGAGAGAAAGGTCAAGCAGTGAACCCCACAGGCATGGCACACACTTCCTGCAGACTACCCCTCATCTTTAACTGGGGGTCTCAGAGAGAGGAGCCCTTGGTCATGATTTGGCCCAGTTTCCTGTGAAGGGTAAATGTGTAAGGTCTCATAAGGAGTTAGTGGTTGACCCAGAACTGAAGCCCAAGCTCCTGATGTACAGACCTTGACTGTTCACTGTGAGACACTCCAACAGACAAATGCTTCTCAAACTTTGATGTGTGAGTGAATCACTCAGGGACCTGGTTAAAGGAAAATTCTGATTCAGTCTGTCAAGGGTGGCACTGAGTCTAGCTAGCTTCTAGGCTGCCCAGGCTGCTGGTGACTGGGCCACCCTTCGAGAGGCAAGGTTCTAGAACAGTATTTCTCTAAGTAAAAGCTGCCCAGACCAGCAGCAGCAACATCGCCTGGGTGTTTGTTAGAATTGCAAATTCTCAGGCCCCACCCCAGACTGACCAAGATTGGGGCCAAACAATCTTTTTTTGTTTTGTTTTGTTCTTTTGTGGCAGAGACAGAGAGAGTCAGAGAGAGGGACAGATAGGGACAGACAGGCAGGAAGGGAGAGAGATGAGAAGCATCAATCATTAGTTTTTCATTGCGCGTTGCGACACCTTAGTTGTTCATTGATTGCTTTCTCATATGTGCCTTGACCATGGGCCTTCAGCAGACCGAGTAACCCCTTGCTTGAGCCAGCGACCTTGGGTCCAAGCTGATGAGCTTTGCTCAAACCAGATGAGCCCAGACTCAAGCTGGCGACCTCGGGGTCTTGAACCTGGGTCCTCTGCATCCCAGTCCAACATTCTATCCACTGCGCCACTGCCTGGTCAGGCCTTAGTTGTTCATTCATTGATTTCTCATATATGCCTTGACTGGGGGCTACAGCAGACCGAGTGACTCCTTACTTGAGCCAGCGACCTTGGGTCCAAGCTGGTGAGACTTGCTCAAACCAGATGAGCCTGCACTCAAGCTGGTGACCTCGGGGTCTCGAACCTTGGTCCTCCACATCCCAGTTCGACGCTCTATCCACTGCACCATTGTCTGGTCAGGCTAAAGCTGCTTAACTTTAAGTGGAAGGGGATTTTCAATGGCCTCCTTTGCCAAGGTGTCTTCTGCCTACTTACTGACACTCATTAACTAATGGGTCCATAGGTTGAAAAAATAACTAGAAATTGCTACATCCCCTCTACTTGCCCCATTTCTGGGGAGCCTGGAACTCAGATAATGTGGTCATAGGTTCCTTTGGAAGCCTCACAGCCTGCGTTTACAATGACAGTTGCCTCTCAGGGAACTATAATTTAAGCCCATCAGCAGTATTTGCTTTACCTTCTCAATGCTTCAAAGTCCTCTGTTGCTTGTAGTGCATGCCCTTCTCCCAAGAAAAACCAGTATATAAAGTATTTATTACCTGCCCCGAGACACCAACACTCTGTAGATGACAATGACACCAGCTTATCTTTGTGTCACATTCAGGCTGTCAGTCCTGCCCACTGTTAGCTCAGTGGAGCTTCACAGCAGCTGACACCAGAAGATCTGGGTGAGGAGACTGGTATCAGGACCAGAAACAACGCTGGTGACGATTTGACCACTCTTGTCGCAGTTTGCAGCTTATTTCTTAGAGATTAAAGCTGGGTCCTCTTTGCTCCAAGTGTGGTCCCTGAACCAGCCATCTCAAGATCACGTGGGGAGCTGGTGACACATGCCAAATATCAGATCTCTTCGACGCCCTACTGAGCCAGAACCTGCATCTTAGGAAGATCCCTAGGCGATTTAAGTGCAAACATTAAGGTTTGAGAAGTGCTGGCCCGAGACAGTTAAGTCAGCCTTGGTTGAGCTTTGGCTGTCAGCTGTGATGACATCAAAGCCATCTCCTCCCAGCCACGGAGACCACAGACACCTGTAGGTGCCCCCGTTCTCTTTCTTTAACTGATGGCTGCTGCTCTCCCTAAGGGGTACTTGACAGTGAGCTATTTATACATTGTGCTTGCATTTGCTCTTCTGTTACCTACACTGTTCAAATTTTATTATGGAAAGTTTTAAATATACATAAAAGCTGAGAGAACAGTACAGTAAAACCTCTACGTCCCCCTTCCTCTATACTAATATTTTAAGTTGCCCCAAAGTCTTAATGAGGACAGGAGCTGCCAGTCAAATGAACACGGTATTAAGTTGAAAGCAGTTCTCAAACCTTTGGGTGCATATAAATCAAGATGTGAGGGGCCTGGGGTAGGGCCCTGGAATTTACATTTTCAAAAAGCAACCCAGGTGTCGCTGACACCAGCTATCCTGGGACCACCCTGGAGAAAGGGCTGGTGGACCAACTTTGCTGATAATTAATTAATAGCAATCTCTACACTTACAACATGTGGATAAGCCAGCAAGGCCTATCCTGGCCTAGAACACTCATTCCCCCAACTTTTACTGAGCTCTAAATCTGTGGCATGGACTCTGCCTGGTGCCAGCTGACAAAAGACGAATCTTGTGGGGAGATGGGTGAGAAAATGACCCTCATTCCACCCAAACCTTTTTGCCTTCTTCAGTCTTTGGGTTTGAGAGTTGGGCCAAATTCATGGGTTTGATTCCATTAAAACCAGGAAGGTGCAAGTGTATCTGACCATTTTGTAAAGTTGGTGGGGCTTAGGTCAAGCTGTAGAAGTTTCAGGAAGGGATATGTCTGCCCATTGCAAGGATGGGCTTCCCACAGATGGAGCTGTCCAGCAAAGGAACAAGATTTCCCATGAAGTAATAGATGAGTGAACACCTAGTAGGAGCTGAAGAAAGGATTCCTGCCCCAGGTAAGAACTGGTCTGGGGGCTCTGGCAGGTTGGCTCAGTGGTAGAGCGTCGGCCTGGCGTGCAGAAGTCCCGGGTTCGATTCCCGGCCAGGGCACACAGGAGAAGCGCCCATCTGCTTCTCCACCCCTCCCCCTCTCCTTCCTCTCTGTCTCTCTCTTCCCCTCCTGCAGCCAAGGCTCCATTGGAGCAAAGATGGCCCGGGCGCTGGGGATGGCTCCTTGGCCTCTGCCCCAGGCGCTAGAGTGGCTCTGGTCGCAGCAGAGCGACACCCCGGAGGGGCAGAGCATCGCCCCCTGGTGGGCAGAGCGTTGCCCCCTGGTGGGCGTGCCGGGTGGATCCCAGTTGGGCACATGTGGGAGTCTGTCTGATTGTCTCTCCCCGTTTCCAGCTTCAGAAAAACTACAAAAAAAAAAGAACTGGTCTGGGGAAGTGATTTTCAAAGTGCGGTCCCCAGACCAATAGCTTCAGCATCACTTGGAACTTGCTAGAAATGCACATTCTCAGGCCCCACCTTAGATCTGACTCAAACTCTGGGGTGGGGTCCAGCAGTCTGTTTTAACAAGCCTCCCAGGTGCACCTGATGGTCACCAAAGCTTGGGAACCACTGACGGAGATAAACCATGATGTCCCTTTGAACTCAGAGGGTCTTTGGATGGATGCCACAAGTAGCTAAACAGCAGTCATTTCACTTGTGACATTTCAGGTCTAACTTTCTTATGGTTATGCTCATATAGCTCCTCTCCCTTGACTTCCCTATTTATCCGTTCAGAATGTTAGCCGCTCCCCAAGCCAGACCCTGTCACTACAGGTTTCGTGCTCGGTGTGCCTAGTTGAAAGCATGGACTGAAGTTAGCAAGTGGTGGGTAAACCTAGCAGGGACTGGGAGACAGTAGGTGAACAGCAACTCTCTCTCGCTTTTCCTATACTTTTCCCACTTCCAACCTTGGGGGAAGGGAGTAAAAAAAGAGAGGACAGCCCTGGCCGGATAGCTCGGTTGGTTAGAGCGTCCCAAAGTGTGGAGGTTGCCTGTTCAATCCCCAGTCAGGGCACATACAGGAATAGATTGCTGTTCCTGTCTCTTTCGCTCTCCCTTACTTTCTCTCTAAAATCAATAAAATAAACATTAAAAAAGCATTAAAAAAGAAAAGAAAAGAGAGGGCAGGAGGAGGTAGAGGCAGGGAACCTCTGTGTACCTGATGCATGTGCTTCTTCAATATAAATGATGAGAAAGTCTGCCATGGAACTAAAGTCTTCAATAAGTCTCTTGAATTGGTCAAATTTGAAAAGAAATGAAGGTCAGGTACAACTTCCAAAATTCAGCACCAGTGGCCTGTTGCCTGTAACAGAAATGGAACCATCATCAACCAGTAACCAGTAACACACAGCATTTATTTAGCAAGCACCATCTTTGCTTCTGCATTCAATTCCATTATCTTTATTTTCCCCTCTAAGATGGATCAGAGGCACAGTGAGGACCTGAGGCTTAGAAAGCATAATCTAGCAGCAGCTGGAGCCAGTATACTCCTCTGTAAAATGAGAGGTTTTATCAGGCAGTCTTAGTAGACCACCTGCAGTTGTTGGGTGGGGATGAAAAGAATGATAAGATTCCTTTTCATGTAGTTTATAGGGCAATCACATATCCATTCTGTCATGTGATGTGATTAGTATTCTACAAGGTAGATAATTCTCTCCTCCCCCATTTTATAGACACATTGGGGCTTATAGGCTTGTTTTATGTCACACAACAGGTCAGTAGTGGAGCTAAAATTAACAGTCTAGCTCCTAGACTCTCAATTCAATGCTCTTTCTATTCAAAGCACCTCAGTTTCCCCTTCCACAAATGAACATAGTAATGATACTTACTTTATAGGATCATTATGAGAATTAAAGGAGTTAATACAGAGAAGGGTTTAAATTGGTGCCTGGCCCATAGTAGGTGCTCAATAAATGTAAGCTGTTGTTATTAGCTATTATCTACTCCCTGAGCTGTGATGTGGGGGAGGGAGTGATAGGGACTTCACAAAGGGGAGTGAAGCATGGGAGCAGGCCAGTTACATAATTTGCTGGGCCCAGTGCACAGTGAAAATGCAGGGCCACTTGTTCAAAAAGTGGGGGAAAGTGCCATTTAGTATTTTAAAATGTAAAGGTTTTTCTTATACTCTGTGGTCTCTCTCTTGCCCTGGCATGGTACTTTTTAGTTGGTATTTAATATTGCACTCCCCTGGGCACAGGGATAATTACAGGGTGAAATGCAGACCCTCCCATTCACCCTGGATCCCCAAAATTCAGTGTGCAGTGTGTCTGTAGCCACTGGCTACTGGGTCTGCTCTCCCTCCAGCCACCAGACCAATGCACCATGCCCTAGCCAGGAGCACAGACATTGAGCCAGGTATTTCTCCTTCCTCCTGCCTACTACCCCAACCCACAGGAGATGACAAACTCTGTGCAGGGACATGCTAAGTACCTTGATGGGGGAGGGAGGTGGGCAAGGTATTCCTTCTGTCAAGTCACCCCCAGTCACTTGACAAATTGCCTCATGACACTGTCAGCCCCAAATGAGTATGACTGCCTCCATGCCCTGCCATGAGACACTGTGGGACACCCACATCTGACCTTGACCCTGACCTTTCCCACGCTCATGTCCAGGCCATACCTGGGGTCAGAAAGTGGCAGCAGTCACTGGGTGGAAACAGGAAGGAGGCTACATGGGATGGGGCCTTGGAGAACTTGTCTCAGGGGGAACAGGGAGGCCGTGGGGGGGGGGGGGGATCCTGCAGGAGCCAAGGCTCCAAGTACTCAGGGAAGATTCCATTGTTAAATCAGGTCACAAAATGCAAATTTAAAGATAAAACTATTAAGAATTTCAAGACAGTTATGGCAGAGCATGGGACCCTTCTGAATGAGGGACCCTGTGGGATTCACTGGTCCCACAAAGCACACCCTGAGTGGGAGCCTTCTGTAACTCTTCCAGCCTAGACTGGGGGAGACTAGGGAGCTGTTGGTACTCTGTGATTACTTACTGCCAGAGCCGACATTGCTGACGCTTACCATACATCCACCAGGGCATGCTAGCCTGCACTTGACCTGGCTTGTGTGTATCCTTCAGCTACTCATTGTCCCTAGAGGGCAGGCCCTGTCCCGTGCTCACCCTCACACCCCCCACTGAGCACACTCTCACGTCATCTACAGGCATCTATTCAGCACTTACAATGTGCAAGGCTGTCTGTGGCACGCTGGGGAGTCAGCAGGGAACAAGACCAGCAGGTCTCTGCCTGCATGAGATTTATGTCTGTTTAATGGGGGACAGACAAAAAATAAGGAAAGGCATAAATAAAGTAATTTCAAGTTGTGATAAGTTACAAAAGAGACTATAAAGGAATGACCTACTTTAGACAGTGGGTCAAGGAAGGCCTCTCATGAGATACCATTTAACTGGAGAAATGGAGACTAGGAACGAGCCAGAGAGGACAAAGGGAGGAGAAGGGCATTCCAGACAGAGGGACTCCATGTATAGAGGCCTTGAGGAGGGACGGACCGAGCTCTGTGTGTTCAAGGACCTGCAAGGCCAATGTGAGCGGAGCCAGGCCGGGGGTGCAATGAGAGTCGTGGCTGAAGAGGCAGTCTCTCTAACACCGTAAAGAATCTGAATTTTATTTTAGGTGTAATGGGACGTCATGGGGATATAAAGCAAGGAGGGTGGATATTTGTTACAATTTTGGCTGCCCAGCTCGTAACTCCTCTTCCTCTTTGGAATTCCCTATTTTGTGAACTAGTTATTGATAGGAGAGTGTGCGCAGCCTTGCTCTGTGGAGGACAGAGGACCCAGGTCTGTTTGCTGCCCCGGTAGCCAGGGCACAGTCAGTGACTCAGGTAGGGCTGATTGGACATTGCCCTCCCACATAGATCTTCGATTCTGAAGTCCTTCAGATGGTAGAATTCATCCATAGTCCAGTTGCAGTGCCCATCGTGGATAGTGGAGTCCTACAGTACTGATGGCTCCCCACGACAACCACAGTGATGGCCGCATCCAGGCCTGACCACGGATGCTAAAAGATAGTCCAGGCCCAGTGCTCCAGCTCTGGTTGATTTTGGGGATCCCATAACACTTTTCTAATACATTCCTTTGTATCTGTGTGTGTGTGTGTGTGTTGTGTGTGTGTGTGTGTGTGTGTGTGTGTGTGTGTGACTAAGGAACCAGAGTGAGTTTCTGTTGCTTGCAAGCAGTCCTCTGACTGCTAATACAATAAGACTGTATTACGAAAAAATGAGCAGATTTACACAGAAGATCATGCTGGCTGCTCTATGGTAAAAGGACTGAAGTGAGAATGGAAAATTGGAGAGAGGTTAGAGGGCCTGGGAGAAATCCACATGAGAGATAGTGGAAGCATGGGCTAGTGTGTAGGCAGGAGAAAAGGGAAAACTAGAACTGACAAGGACTTGCTGATAGACGGGGAGTAGAGGGCATCTTAACTTGCTTGTGGTTTAGTTGGTAAGTTATTCCCTCATCTATTTCTGCACAGGATTTGAAGCAGCTTAGGTATATGATGATATATTAAATCGAAAAAATGCACGCCTCTCTGAGAGGCATAGAAGAGGAGGAAAATGTGGAACACAGATAAGCCAGAAGGTGCCTGCATTCACTATAACTAGGCTAATATTTGACTCTGAGTTTCCTGGTGGCCAAGTAAAAGGGGAAACAATTGGTTATATATTCCTCATTTTTCAGTCCATGAGGAGAAAGCAGGCCAGTTTCTCTGGAGATACACAGGGCTCCTTGTCCTTGGCTCACAGATTTTCTCATGGCAAGGCTTAGAGGGTGTTGAGTGGGCCTCAGTCGCTGTTGGTTCATTGCACAATGAGTCCTCACCCATGTAACATGGTCTTCCAGGCCTCAGCATAACTCAGAGGCCAATCATAGCCACATGGCCGGTCATTGCCCTCCAATGACCTTAGAGAGTTACCCTTCAGATAAGAATACATAAGACTTAAGGTCAGAACCAGAGTTAAATATTAGCTGTCTAGAATTTGTTTTTATTGGGGAAAAAAAAGATTCAACACCTATTGATTAGGACCTTAGAAGAGACAGAGCCATTTGTTTATTTATAGTGTAGTTGGGTGCAGTGACCAGTATTGAGGGCAAAGTTTAAACTCAGTTCCCTGCTTTCCTGGTAGCAGAGAGAGGAAGGATGGGTACAGGGTGGGGGTGCACCACAGGTTGTGGTGCAGAGAATACCATTTCAGGAATGTTGGGCAAGGGCTGTCAAATCCGACTCATCTGTATAAATGGGAAGACAGCTCTGTAGTAGTGCTAGACTCAAACCTACCATCATGACCCCCAGACCAGCAAATTAACCAACTCCTAAGTACCTCAAAAATAAATAATCAGACTTGCCTTCTACCAGAATACACCAGTTATCAATGTTTTGCTGTCTGTATGTCCTAAGGCATGTGTGTGTTGTGTGTATGTGTGCATGTATGTGCAGAGGCTAGGGGGTGGCTGAGAATTTCTCTGAGCCTCTTGTTGTCTTACTCAATAAGAGAAAGTACACTGTCTGGGAGACAGAAGGCAAACGTCTATATGTGGCTTTGTGACTCTGAGCAAGTAATTTACCTCTCTGGGCCTTTGTAGCTAAAAAATGAATTGCTTTAGGTTATCCATAAAGACTCTTCTAGATCTTCCAGTCTGTGGCTCTAAAATGAGTTCAGCTTTACACCCAAAGCACGTAACAGAGCTTTTTAGTGGCTTATAGGTTTCCAAAGCAGTTACAGGATCTCCTTCAAATAAGCAGACTTGATTGTGTTAACTCCTTGCTTGAAAATCTTTCTAGAACTCACCAGTACCCTCAGAATAAAGTCTACTCTTTGGTAAGACATAAAAGCCCCCCCCCCAAGCTCTACTCCTGGATGGTGTCTCAAGCCTCATTCTTCACCCCTTCATGCCTACTACACTCCACTTCTGCCAAACTGACTAGTGCTTCTCCCCGCCTCAGACCTCTGCTGCTCCTCCCTGCTGTTCTGTTCTGCTCCCACTCCCCCTTTCTCACCCACCCCAAGGCTTCACTGTCCCTAGACAATCAACTCACCATCCTCTTTTCCAGAAAGCCTTCCTCTGACTATCGCCCTACCCCACTCCACTTCTTCCAGGATCCTCTGCCTCCCTCTCTCACTATTCCATCTCCCTCTCTGTGTTATGAGATCTACCAGGACAGAGACCAGTTGTGTTGATTTCTGTACTGTCAGCACCTGTTATTTCACGAAAGCCAACCTTATTTCATAAATAGAGTTTTCTTTTGTCTTTCAGTGTCCTTCTCTCTTTTCTTCAGTCTCAGGTACAACAGCAGAAAATAGGGATACGTGGAACAGTCTTTAATATGTGAATAGGCCTGACCAGGCAGTGGCGTAGTGGATAGAACATCGGACTGGGATGCAGAGGACCCAGGTTCGAGACCCCGAGGTCGCCAGCTTGGGTGCGGGCTCATCTGGTTTGAGCAAAAGCTCACCAGCTTGGACCCAAGGTCACTGGCTCAAGCAAGGGGTTACTTGGTCTGCTGTAGCCCCACGGTCAAGGCACATACGAAAAAGCAATCAATGAACAACTAAAGTGCCACAACGAGAAACTGATGATTGATGTTTCTCATTTCTTGCCATTCCTGTCTGTCTGTCCTTCTCTCTGACTCTCTCTCTGTCTCTGTAAAAAAAAAAAGTGAACAGGCCCACTGAAAGTGAACAATTAAAATAAACAAGTAAATTCTGTGAATTGACCAAGAGGTGAGTTGGCTTTCATGGAATTGATCTTTAGATGATTGATATGCAGCACATTGGCCTGGTTCTACCACAGTGCTTGGCACATAGAACATGCACAATAAAATTAGTTGCTATTCTCATTGCTCTTATTATGAATGGTCACTTGGTAATGTTTGTTGAATAAATAGAGGTCATTTGTGCATCCTGGTTTAGTCATCAGCAAAAAAAACTTGGCTTTCCTTTTGCTTGAAACACTTTCTCCTTTTCCGTTCCTAGGTACAAAATCTTATTCTACAAGGCCTAGTTCCAAAGCCACCTCTTCCTGGAAACCTTTCAAGTCCTGCAGGCAAAGTTCATATCTCTATAGCCTCCCCCATCGCACAGAACTGTAAGAATTTGTTAATTACATTCCCTTGTTCTGTAGAATCATGAACTCCACAAGCGAAGGAACAAGCTCTTACCTAACTCCATGTCTCTGGCATCTAGCTGAAGGCCTGGCACATAGGAGGCCTGGCACATAGGAGGCCTGGCACATAGGAGGTGCTCATGAATGTTTGTTGAGGTGCAGTGAAAAAAAAAAACAGGAAGAAGTAGCCCTGATTCTGGGTCTGACTCAGTCAGTCACTGGCTTACCTTTGCTTCTCAGTGTTCTTAATTTCCTTTCTAAAATGAGAGGACTAGATTTAGGTCAACATTTCCCAAAGGATGCTCTTTGGAACTGCTATGATGATAGGCACTTCTTGTGGTGGAAAGTGGGGAGGAGTGTGTGTGTGTAAAATTCATCAATGTTGTGTTAAAGTTTTTTCAAGTTTTGTTTGTTTTTAAGCTCCAGGTCTTCTTATAGCCTCTTATATGTTCATGTGCGCTATGAATTTCCAAGAGGTACAATGTGCAAGGTTTCCCAAACTACATACTTTGACCTGGGCCTCTATGTAATAAAGCAGGGGTCCCCAAACTATGGCCCGTGGGCCGCATGCGGCCCCCTGAGGCCATTTATCCAGCCCCCACCGCACTTCCGGAAGGGGCACCTCTTTCATTGGTGGTCAGTGAGAGGAGCATAGTTCCCACTGAAATACTGGTCAGTTTGTTGATTTAAATTTACTTGTTCTTTATTTTAAATATTGTGTTTGTTCCCATTTTGTTTTTTTACTTTAAAATAAGATATGTGCAGTGTGCATAGGGATTTGTTCATAGTTTTTTTTTTTATAGTCCGGCCCTCCAACGGTCTGAGGGACAGTGAACTGGCCCCCTGTGTAAAAAGTTTGGGGACCCCTGTAATAAAGCCTATCTGTGGGATTCAGGTTAAAAGAACACTTAGGAAAGTGCTAGATTAGCCAACTGCCTCAGGGACTTTCTCTACTCTCTCTGCTGTGTGTAGGCCCTGAGACTTCAGAGATGAATCACATGCAGCCCTGTTGCAAGGCTTCCCATTGGGCAAGAAGAAGGCACCTGTGTTTAGGCAGCCTGAGGCTGGGTAGAAACCAGCAGGGTTTGAGGAGAGGTGCAGAGGAGAGCCATGAATCCAGAACAGAGAGAATGTGTGCCCAGCTGTAAACATCTGAGTCGGCTTCACAGATGGGGAGAACCATGATGATGAGGAGGATTTGAACTATTGGCAATGAAGAACCAACAACTTCAGCAGAGACAGAGAAGGAAAAGCACGAGGGATGTACAAGGCTCAGCGGTTGCTTGCAGGTAGTGAGTGTGAGGGGGAGCTTGTGGGTAAATTTGAGAAGAAAAGCTGGAGTTAGTCCAGGAAGAACCTTGAGCACAAATCACAATCCGGGGAGGACCTTGAGCATCACCCTGAATGCATAGGGGGGGCTGTTGAAGTCTAGTGAGCTGGGGTGTCGATGGGTCAGGGACGTGCTTGAGGAAGGGTAATCTGTCAGGCATTCACAAATTGGGTGGGAAGAAAGGGCACAAGGGGGAGGAGGAAGTCCTGGCAGGAAGAGCAGCTGTGAGGACAAAAGGAAAAAACTGATTGGAGAGGTCTTTCGGAACCCAAATAGATAGAGCTGGTTTGCCTGGAAGAGACAGCACACATGAGAGATCTTTAACAAATATTTGCTGAGCAATTACCATGAGTCAGCAGCAGCCAAGGGGGCACAATAGTGGATCAAGGCCATGGTCTCCACCTGCACAGAGCTTGGAGGCTAGTGAGGGCAGACAGACAGTAATCAAATACCCACATGTAATTATCAATCAGAACAGGTGTAATAATAAAGAAAAATTTAGGATGTTAAATGTACAAGAGGGTAACCTAGTACAGGGGTGTTGAAGTTAGCTTGTGGCAGGAAATGCTACTGAGCAGGTGTCTGAAGGATGAACAGGAGCTGACCAGGCAGAGAGGGGGTGAAGTGCATCTTGGGCAGAGTGACTGTGTGATAAGAGTGGTGCTGGAGGAGCTGAAGGCCAGTATGGCTGGTTTGTGGTTTGAGTGCCTGCAAAGGTGCTGATATCACTCAGAACAGAATCGAGGAAAACTGGTTTCAGAAAGTAAGAAGAAGCCAAGAAGACAAAAAGGAGCAACTGGACTAGAAGAATAAGTCAGGACTTTCCAACACACCTCCCAGCCCCCTCAAGCACCCCCATTCCAAGCATTTCTCAAGCTATTATCAACCTCCTGACCTTGCATGAAGTCCCAAATGTTACACCTCTGTCCTGAGAGGTGGACCACAGGGCAGTTTGGGGCTAGACCCCCTTCCTCAGTCTTGTCCTCCAACCGCTGCCAACGGACTTTCAGGACGAACCAGAAATACTGGATGCTGAAGAGGGTTGGGAGCCAGTTGTCAAAGGAGAAGTGTGGGTTTTTCCGGTTCATGGCCACGATATGCTGCTTGACTCTCCTAGGAAACAGTTTCAGTTGTATTTTGCCCAAGGTTACATGCAGGGCCACCTGCAAGAGTACCCAGAGCTTCTTCAGCCACAGCCCTGGCTGGGGCAGCCCCATCTTGGCACAGCCAGAGCTGGCTCTGAGGCTGATGGACAGAGAAGCTGCAGCTGGGCCACTCTGGGCGGAGCTGAACAAAGGTGCAGGGTAGGAGTAGCCAACCCTGGGCAGGAGGAAGGTACCAGGACAGAAGGTGTTTGCCTTCCTGTCAGTGGAATGGAACATTCCAAACCAGGTGCTCGAAAATCTGTTTTAATTATTATCACTTCTGGCCCTGGCTGGTGGCTGAGTGGATAGAGTGTTGGCCTCGCATTTGGACATCTTGGATTTGCTTCCTGGTCAGGGCACACAGTAGAAGTGACCATCAGCTTCTCCCCATCCCTCTCCCCCTTCTTTCCCTCTTTCTCTTCTGCAGCTGCTCAATTGGTTCCAGAATGGCCCTGGGTGCTGAGCATAGCTTGGTTGGTCCAAGTGCATCAGCTTCGGGTGCTAAAAATAGCTCAGTAGTCGAGCATTGGCCTGAGATGGGGTTGTTCCAGATGAAATCCATTCAGGGCACATGTAGAAATCTGCCTCACTATCTCCCCTCCTCTCACCTAAAAATAAAAAAATAGGCCCTGGCTGGTTGGCTCAGCGGTAGAGCGTCGGCCTGGAGTGCGGGGGACCTGGGTTCGATTCCCGGCCAGGGCACATAGGAGAAGCGCCCATTTGCTTCTCCACCCCCCCTTCCTCTCTGTCTCTCTCTTCCCCTCCCGCAGCCAAGGCTCCATTGGAGCAAATATGGCCCAGGCGCTGGGGATGGCTCCTTGGCCTCTGCCCCAGGCGCTAGAGTGGCTCTGGTCGCGGCAGAGCGACGCCCCGGAGGGGCAGAGCATCGCCCCCTGGTGGGCAGAGCGTCGCCCCTGGTGGGCGTGCCAGTGGATCCCAGCCGGGCGCATGCGGGAGTCTGTCTGACTGTCTCTCCCCGTTTCCAGCTTCAGAAAAAAAAAAAGAAGAAGAGCCCTGGCCGGTTGGCTCAGCGGTAGAGCGTCGGCCTAACGTGCGGAGGACCCGGGTTCGATTCCCAGCCAGGGCACATAGGAGAAGCGCCCATTTGCTTCTCCACCCCTCCGCCGCGCCTTCCTCTCTGTCTCTCTCTTCCCCTCCCGCAGCCGAGGCTCCATTGGAGCAAAGATGGCCTGAGCGCTGGGGATGGCTCTGTGGCCTCTGCCTCAGGCGCTAGAGTGGCTCTGGTCGCAATATGGCGACGCCCAGGATGGGCAGAGCATCGCCCCCTGGTGGGCAGAGCGTCGCCCCCTGGTGGGCGTGCTGGGTGGATCCCGGTCGGGCGCATGCGGGAGTCTGTCTGACTGTCTCTCCCTGTTTCCAGCTTCAGAAAAATGAAAAAAAAAAAAAAAAAAAAAGAAGAAAAAAAGAAAAAAAAAGAAAAAATAAATTAAAAAATTATTATCATTTCTTTGTCTTCACCTTAACCTTTGAGAAATTCTTGGACTGGAAGACTTCAGAACTTAAATTCTCCCTCTGATAATTTTTTTTTTCACAGAGAGTCAGAGAGAGGGATAGACAGGAACAGACAGACCGGAAAGGAGAGATGAGAAGCATCAATCATTAGTTTTTCATTGCACATTGCAACACCTTAATTGTTCATTGATTGCTTTCTCATACGTGCTTTGACCGCGGGCCTTCAGCAGACTGAGCAACCCCTTGCTGGAGCCAGCGACCCTGGGTCCAAGCTGGTGAGCTTTTTTTTTTTTTTCTCAAGCCAGATGAGCCCGCACTCAAGCTGGCAACCTCAGGGTCTCAAACCTGGGTCTTCCGCATCCCAGTACAATGCTCAATCCCCTGTGCCACTGACTGGTCAGGCACCCCCTCTGATAAAATTTTAAGAACCAACACTTTAGAAGATCACACTTAAAGGAACTCTGTGATCCTTTAGAAAGGCTCTGTTGCTTGTAAGCTCTCTCTCTCTTTGAGTAAGTTTTTTTTTTTTTTTTTGACAGAGAAAGAGAGAGAGAGAGAGAGGGATAGATAGGGACAGCTGTCTAGAGGGATAGACAGACAGCAGGAATGGAGAGAGATGAGAGGCCCTGGCCGGTTGGCTCAGCGGTAGAGCGTCGGCCTGGCGTGCAGGGGACCCGGGTTCGATTCCCGGCCAGGGCACATAGGAGAAGCGCCCATTTGCTTCTCCACACCCCCTCCTTCCTCTCTGTCTCTCTCTTCCCCTCCCGCAGCCGGGGCTCCATTGGAGCAAAGATGGCCCGGGCGCTGGGGATGGCTCCTTGGCCTCTGCCCCAGGCGCTGGAGTGGCTCTGGTCGTGGCAGAGCGACGCCCCAGAGGGGCAGAGCATCGCCCCTGGTGGGCGTGCTGGGTGGATCCCGGTCGGGCGCATGCGGGAGTCTGTCTGACTGTCTCTCCCTGTTTCCAACTTCAGGAAAAAAAAAAAAAAAAGAGAGAGAGATGAGAAGCATCAATTTTTCATTGTGGCACTTTAGTTCATTGATTGCTTTCTCATATGTGCCTTGATCGTGGGGCTACAGCAGACCGAGTAACCCCTTGCTTAAGCCAGCGACCTTGGGCTCAAGCTGGTGAGCTTTGCTCATACCAGATGAACCCACGCTCAAGCTGGCGACCTTGGGGTCTTGAACCTGGGTCCTCTGCATCCCAGTCCGACATTCTATCCACTGTGCCACTGCATAGTCAGGCTTGAGTAAGTTCTAATGTTAATTATTCTACTCTAATGAAAGATGTTTTTGTCACTCACAGCTTCTAGCTGGTGGTTGAGTGTTTCTAAGGCATAGCCCTCCCCAGAGGATTTGGGTCTGGAAGCTCCCCAGGCAGTGGCAGAGCTGGGAGCATCCCCAAGGAAAACTGGGTCTTCAACTTCCCTTAGCACTGGGGGCAGAGTATAAACACACCACTCTCTGATCTTAGTATGATAGTCTAGAGTGGGGGAGAAACAAACAGAAAATTACCATTCAGTTTTCAAAGTCTTTGAAGATGTATGTAATTTGATTCATAGATACAGAGAACAAACTGATGGTTGCCAGATGGGAGGCAAGTTGGGGGGTTGGGTAAAAAAGGTAAGGAGAATAAGAAGGTAAAAGTGCAAATCGGCAGTTACAAAATAGTCATGGGGTTGTAAAGCGCAGCCTATTTCAGTTCTCCCTGGTCCACAGATGGCTTCAATCTTAGCTCTTAACATCAGGGACATTAAAAAAGGAAAAGAGGCCTATTTGTTGAGACTCCAAAAGAAAAAGATTAAAGTGGTACCAACTGTCCATCCCTTATTTGCAAATCCTAAAACCAGGATGAGATGCTCCCACAGTGCCAGGAACCTTCTTTTTTGGATGGTTATCGTTCATGGGATGTTGAAGACACTGTCTGGAGCGTGGCTCAGCTGTGTGATCTCTAGCTTTCCTCCTCACAGAAATCCAGAGGAACCAGGCAGGATTACATGTAGCATCTAACCAAGGCCCATACTTTTCAGAGTGTCCCCTCCAACCCCATCCTTGTCTATCAGCAAATTCATCAGCTTCCCTTCCCCCTTCCACTTTCCCCCATTCTATCTCAGTGACCATGGGTGGGTTCTATCTCTCAGTGGTTCATTTCTTCTTCAGAACAGTAGAGGTCTGTCTAGTACCATCAGCTGGGATCACCTACTTTACCATACTGGGCAGATGAGTTTAGGAAATCTGTATATTTGAACTCAACCTTGACACCATTATTAATGTTTTGAACTAGATACTTCATTATGAAGGGCTATCCTATGCATTATAGAATGTTTAAAAGCACCCTGGCCCTAGTACCTCACAAGTTAGGACAACCAAAAATGTCTTCAGACATTACCAAATAAATACCTCCAGGAAACAAAATAGTCTCCAGTTGAGAATCTCTGTTTTAGTTAAACCAGTAGTTATCTTTGATTCTTGTCTCATTTTGAGTCAAATCTTACATGTCATTTTAACTAATATATCAATGTAACATTTTGGGGGGGTATTTTTCTGAAGCTGGAAACAGGGAGGCAGTCAGACAGACTCCCGCATGTGCCGACTGGGATCCACCCGGCACGCCCACCAGGGGGTGATGCTCTGCCCATCTGGGGCGTCGCTCTGTTGCAACCAGAGCCATTCTAGCGCCTGAGGCAGAGGCCATGGAGCCATCCTCAGCACCTGGGCCAACTTTGCTCCAATGGAGCCTCGGCTGCAGGAGGGGAAGAGAGAGACAGAGAGGAAGGAGAGGGGGAGGAGTGTAGAAGCAGATTGGCGCTTCTCCCGTGTACCCTGGCCGGGAATCGAACCCGGGACTTCCGCATGCCAGGCCGACACTCTACCACTGAGCCAACCGGCCAGGGCTCAGTGTAACTTTTACTTCCATTTCCAAGAGAAGAAATATATAGTGTAGGTGTTATCATCTCCTCCCATCACACACACACACACACACACACACACACACATCACCAGCAATGAGGTTGTTGTTGCCATCTGACTAGGGAGTTGTCCAGTTCCAAAATTCCCACCTGAGGCAGGCCCTGGCCGGTTGGCTCAGTGGTAGAGTGTCGGCCTGGCGTGCGGAAGTCCCGGGTTCGATTCCCGGCCAGGGCACACGGGAGAAGCGCCCATCTGCTTCTCCACCCCCCCCTCCTTCCTCTCTGTCTCTCTCTTCCCCTCCCGCAGCCAAGGCTCCATTGGAGCAGAGATGGCCCGGGCGCTGGGGATGGCTCCTTGGCCTCTGCCCCAGGCGCTGAAGTGGCTCTGGTAGCGACAGAGCGACGCCCCGGAGGGGCAGAGCATCGCCCCCTGGTGGGCAGAGCGTCACCCCCTGGTGGGCGTGCTGGGTGGATCCCAGTCGGGCGCATGCGGGAGTCTGTCTGACTGTCTCTCCCGGTTTCCAGCTTTGGAAAAATACAAAAAATAAATAAATAAAAAAAAAAAAAAACAAAATTCCCACCTGCGGGCTACTTTCTGGGGCCACTCTTGTTACCAACATGCCTTGGTTCCTCATACTGTATTGGCAAGTGTGAATCCGAGGACCAGGAGTGAAGGATGGCATTGTAAAGAAGGAAGGAAGACGACCTGTGGTGGCGCAGTGGATCAAGCATCAACCTGGAACACTGAGGTTCCAGGTTCAAAACCCTGGGCTTGCCTGGTCAAGGCATATATGGGAGTTGACGCTTTCTGCTCCTCCCCCCTTCTCTCTCTCTCTCTTTCTCTTCTCTAAAATGAATAAATAGCCTGACCAGGCAGTGGCACAGTGGATAGAGCATCGGACTGGGATGCGGAGGAACCAGATTTGAGACCCCGAGGTCGCCAGCTTGAACACGGGCTCATCTGGTTTGAACAAAAGCTCACCAGCTTGGACCCAAGGTGGCTGGCTCGAACAAGGGGTTACTTGGTCTGCTGAAGGCCCACAGTCAAGGCACATATGAGAAAGCAATCAATGAACAACTAAGGTGTCGCAACGAAAAACTGATGATTGATGCTTCTCATCTCTCTCTGTTCCTGTCTGTCTGTCCCTATCTATCCCTGTCTCTGACTCTCCCTCTGTCTCTGTAAAAAAATAAAATAAAATAAAATGAATAAATAAATAAAAATAATTTAAAAAAATAAAAAAGAAGGAAGGAAGGAGAGCTTTTGTAAGAACCCTTTATCAAATTGGCCATTTCCAAAGACAGTTGGTTGCTTGATCCTGCAAGTTTGAAAGCTATATGAGCTATCTGAGGGGCATCTATCTGAGGGGAAAAGGACAAGCATATACTTATCAGGTGTTGACACCATTGGTCAAAGTTTGCCCCTTGAGGCATTAACCACCCCCCATACCTGCACCTTAAGGTTGTAACTGTCTGGATGCTGCGTGGTTTCAGCAGTCTCGTGACCTTATAGTATCATGCATGACACAAGCCTTGACGCAGAAGGTGAGAAGCCTGAGATATGGGCTAGAGGTGAAGTTCACTTAGGTTATTTATACCTGCTGAAGCCAGAATAAGATCAGTGGTGGTGAAATAAGCAACAGGTGAGGCCAAGAGCATCAGCAATGGGGCATAAGAGGTGTTTAATACACCTGCACAAATGAATTTGTGCACTGAGATTCATTCCTGGTACATATTCAACCAAAGTACCCTGGACCTACTTACTCTAAGCCTCATCTTTCTTTTTATAAACTGTAGATCATCACTTCAAGCTTACAGGATTGTTCTGAGAATTAGAGATCTTGCATGTGTAGAGCCTAATCATGATGTCAGTTCAATAAATAAATGTATATATGTGCACACACACACAGTAGTCGTCGCCGTCGTTGTAGTCAGATATAGTCTTTCGAGCTGACCACAAGGGCCCATTGCGGTGAGGCCAAAGTTACACTATCCACCTTGTGTGATCTGTGAATTGGGCTTATGCTGCCCAGACAATCAGAACTTGCTCACTTGACTTAGCTTTCAGTGAGCAACTATTGTATGCCCCACCCTAGACTGGGCACTGGAGACCCAGAGACCAGAATCACTCCTGATCCTTGCCCTCAAAGCACTCAGAGTTTGGCAAAGATAAGCAAACAATAACAATTGTGGTGGTAGAGGTAAGCCCAGGAGGCTAAGGAAGCAAAGAAGTTTTGGGAGCCCTGACCAGGCAGTGGCGCAGTGGATAGAGCGGCGAACTGGGATGCAGAGGACCCAAGTTCGAGACCCCGAGGTTGCCAGCGAGCGCGGCTCATCTGGTTTGAGCAAAAGATCACAAGCTTGGACCCAAGGTCGCTGGTTCAAGCAAGGGGTTACTCGGTCTGCTGAAGGCCCTTGGTCAAGGCACATATGAGAAAGCAATCAATGAACAACTAAGGTGTCGCAACAAAAAACTGATGATTGATGCTTCTCATCTCTCTCCGTTCCTGTCTGTCTGTCCCTATCTATCCCTCTCTCTGACTCTCTCTGTCCCTGTAAAAAAAAAAAAGAAAGAAAGAAAGAAGTCAAAAGAAATCTTGGGAGATGAAGGCAAGCTTCCCCTACAGTACCAAAATCTGGAGGGCTATGTAGACATTAACCAGGCAAAGGTAGGAGGCTGGGCAAAACGTCTCTCACCAGGTCCACTCAGTGCAAATCCACTGCCATCGTCGTTTACTGGGACCCTGCAGTATTTCATTTGGTGGTCAGACACCCTAAGGCAGGGGTCCCCAAACTTTTTACACAGGGGGCCAACTCACTGTCCCTCAGACTGTTGGAGGGCCAGACTATAAAAAAAAACTATGAACAAATCCCTATGCACACTGCACATATCTTAAAGTAAAAATACAAAACGGGAACAAATGCAATATTTAAAATAAAGAACAAGTAAATTTAAATCAACAAACTGACCAGTATTTCAATGGGAATTATGCTCCTCTCACTGACCACCAATGAAAGAGGTGCCCCTTCCTGAAGTGTGGCGGGGGCCAGATAAATGGCCTTAGGGGGCCACATGCGGCCCGCAGGCCGTAGTTTGGGGACCCCTGCCCTAAGGGGATATTGGGGTGAATGAGTCAATCCTTCCCGCCACGCCTGACCAACCAGTCCCCACCCCAACCCTGGGCATAAGCAGGATGGGAATGAAGGAACAAATGACCACACTTACTGGGGTGCCCTTCACTCATTCACAGTTTGGATCACTCATTCACAAACTCAGAGTAATGGATTCATTCACTCCCTCACTGTTTAAATCTTTATGGCCAAAAAGAACTGGAGGGAAAGGCTTGGTGACTTATTTTATTTCCACAATCGTCCTTCGTTACGCTACCGAGTAATAAAGAGAGAGAAAGAAAGTAAACCCCACATTCTGGAGAACTTTCTGCGCCCCGCCGGAGCGAGGCGAGAAGAGGGGGACATTCTTAGCGCGCCCACCATTCCGCCTGTCTCTTTAAAAACTGCAGCCTCGCACTCAGAAGAGGCGGCGCAGGGAGCAGGTTGTGGGTGCCCCTGCAGGCTGAAATCTCCGTAGCATCGTATTCGAGTGCTGCTGTGTCTTTAAGGAGCCTGGGCTTTACCGGGAGAAGGCAGAGAAGTTCCGCCTTCCGGATCTCCCACTTCCGGCAAGTTGGAGCGGCCGGAACCTGCGCGGAGCATCTGAAGTCCCAGCCTTCCTAGAGGGCTCGACGCCGAGGGCCCCAAGGTGAGGCTGCCAGGTGTGCGGGGCCCGCCCAGGAGAAAGGTGGCCTGGGATCCCCTGCCTGCCCAGGCCGCTGCAGTCCGGCTCCTTCACTTAAAACACTGCTTCTGCTTCTTGGGCGGCTCTTTCCCAGACCTGCCTCAGCTCGGGGCATCCCAGGCTGCAGGGTCGCCATCACTCCAACACCTGCTAATTGCTTGGCTCAGCGTAAGCGCCTGTCTTTATTTAATGTCCGCCCCCCTTCCAAACAAGGTATGAGTAGGTACCATTATGAACCCATTTTACAGATGAGGAAACTGAGGCCCCGAGGAGCCTACAGTCACACAGCGAGAAGCAGCAGAATCGGGAATGAAATTCAGGTCTGTCTGACCCCAGAGCCTATGATCTTAATCACTGGCTAGGCTGAACGGCCTTTGCTCTTCACTGCCCTCATAGCCACCTTGCTCAACCCCCAGACTCCGCTTCCTCATCCTTCCATCTCCAGGCTGCACCTAGTCTCTAAACACACAGTGAATGAAGTAGGATGGAACCCCGTTGGACCCCCATCCCCTTAGTTTCTTTATAATAGTTTTAATGATATCTCATGCTAAATGGTTATCTTCATTGAAACCTATCAAACCCACTAAAAAGAAAGGCAAATACCATTTCGAATGCTGAAATAAGATTTGTTGGCAGGTATTTTATTTTTGTATCCTATTTAAGTTGATTCCTTTTTCCATTTTAGACCTCTGCAAATTTGCTTCCTAACAATTGGAAGAAGACCCACTGGCTGAATGGCGGCTGTGGATGACTTACAGTTTGAAGGTACATCAGTTGTGTGCCCACCTTTGTCTTTATGATCAGTATTTCTGCAGTCACAGCAACAGGTTTTCATTGCAATGCTGGCATATACATTAAAGAAGATCATTTCAAACATCTTGATAAAAGAATGTTGTTTCCACCCAGGTTTTTCTGTTTGTCCACACCAGCTGTTACTTTTTGCCAAATAGCCCTTCAGATGGTAGCATCATAAATTTAGTACAGTAATTACAGAAAATGTGTACAGAGTACCTGCTTTAGTTCAGCAAACATTTATCAAGCACCTACTTTGTGCTTAAAACTATGCTAGATACAGGAGGTTAAAAAAATAAAGGAGAAATCTTTTATACTGCTGGAGTAGATAAAAGTGTAAAAAGATAATCATGATGACATATGATCAGGCCATTTCTTCACTGAATCAGTGAGTATCATGAGTGTGACTGTGAACCAGGCAATCTAGTTCTCAGGGATAGAAGAGTGAACAGCTAGTTTCTTCCCTTTATGAGGCTCTCAGTCCAGTGAGGGAGACATTTATTTATTAAGTGGTCATTTAAATATTTCAGTATTAAGTAACCTACAAACTATGAAAGTGCTGGAGGAAAAGTTTATAGCTCATAACCCAGAGCCTGAGCTAGGCTGGGATTGACGAATGCTTATTGTTCTTGTAAATACTTGTGTCGTTCTTACTATATGGTGGGCACTGTTCTAAGTGCTTTACAAATATTAACTCATTTAATCCCTATGTCAATTTTATCAAGTAGTTTTTTTTAGCAATTTTTTTAGATTTTATTTATTCATTTTTAGAGAAAGAGAGTAGAGAGAAAGAGAGAGAGAGAGAAGGGGGAAGAGCAGGAAGCATCAACTCCTGTATGTGCCTTGATCAGCCAAGCCCAGGGTTTTGAACCAGCAACCTCAGCATTCCAGGTCGATGCTTTATCCACTGTGCCACCACAGGTCAGGCTATCAAGTAGTTATTTTATTCTCCCTATTTACTAATGAGGAAATTGAGGCACAGGAAAATTAAGTATTTTGTCTTAAGGTCATATAGTTAATAAGTAAAGTAAGTTAATAAGCCAAAGCCAGGTTTGAACCCAAGAAGCCTACCTTCACAACCTATGCTATCTCACTACTATCTGTGGAAGAGATATGATGAAAAATCCATTTCATCAGCAAAGACAGTCAGCTCTGTCTTCAAAATTCATCCAGCATCTGACCATTTCTCACCACCTCTGCTACTCTTCCACCATGCTCAAGGTCACTATCACCTCTTGTCTGGATTATAGCCCTTGCCTTTTTTTCTGATCTTCCTGCTTCCTCCCTTGTTCCATTACAGTAGGTATTTTACAGTCAGAGTCCTTTAAAACTAAGTTAGGGTGTGTCACCCCTTTAAAACCTTCCTTGCCCATCCTGTCTCAATTCAGTATATGAACATTCAAGCACAAAGAATAGCACGTACAAACTACCTTCAGAGGATGGAAACTTGCTTTATTTTTTTCCAAGTAATTTAAAGAAGGCCAAGGTACCAGAGCACAGAAGGTGGGAAAGGCTGTCACAAGTTGAGGTTTGAGAGGGAAGAGGAGCCAAATCTCACAGGACTTTATAAACTATGTTAAGGACTTGGCTGTTTAGAAAAGAACACAGGATGCCCCAGGGGGTCTTGGAAGGCTTCCCCATGGAACAATGGTAGTCCTAGAGAGCAAGTGGAGTTCAGAACCCTTCAGATTAGAAGACACTGTCAGGAAAGGCAAACATAGCAAGGGCTATGCCAGGATGTAGAAGCAGAAAATGTTGGTGGCAGAAATAAAAAACATACCCTCAAGTAGCAGAAATGGGCAAGAATAAGTAATAGAGAGCAGAACGTGTGAATAATTATCATGTGAGAGGTACACACGTTCTGCATTTCAATCAAACTATGCCATCTACTGTTCCTTTTTTTTTTTAGCCAGAGATAGAGGCAGAGAGAGACAGAGATAGGGGCAGATAGGCAGGAAGGGAGAGAGATGAGAAGTATCAATTCTTTGTTGCTGCACCTTAGTTGTTCATTGATTGCTTTCTCATATGTGCCTTGATGGGGGAGGGGCAGGGGGGCTCCAGCAGAACAAGTGACCCCTTGCTCAAGCCAGTGACCTTTGGCTCAAGCCACTGACCATGGGGTCTTGTCTATGACCCCATGCTCAAGCCAGCAAGCCCGCATTCAAGCTGGTGAGCCTGTGCTCAAGCCAGATGAGCCTGTGCTAAAACCAGTGACTTTAGGGCTTGAACCTGGGTCCTCTCTGTCCCAGTCTGACTCTCTATCCACTGCACCGCCACCTGGTCAGGCTGCCATCTACTGTTGTTTAAACTTGGGATACATTTTCCGTCTTCCAGGTCTTGCTCATCTCATTTACTTTGCATGAGATGCCATCCCCACCACTCTGATCATCTTTCTCATATGGCAACTTCTCCAATAAACATTTCCAAATCCCATCAAGTAGATGAGTTATCATCCTCCTTTGAGCTTCTTTGGCCTTTGTACCTCTAACCTGACACTGTTCTTCTTCTGGCAGCCCCTTCCCTCTGGCAGATCGAGTAACCCCTTGCTCAAGCCAGCGACCTTGGGTCCAAGCTGGTGAGCCTTGCTCAAACCAGATGAACTCGTGCTCAAGCTGGTGACCTCAGGGTCTCGAACCTGGGTCCTCCGCATCTCAGGCCAATGCTCTGTCCACTGCACCACCACCTGGTCAGGCAAACTATTGCATTTAAATATAAGACTTAAGTATATCTTCCTTGGTCTGATTCCCTCACGCAAAGTTGTGACTTTTTTTTTCTTCTTCTAATTTTTCCATTGATTTGTGAGAGAGAGGGAGGTGTGGGGGGAGAGAGAAGCATCAACTCATTTTTCCACTTAGTTGTTTCATTTAGTTGTGCACTCATTGGTTGCTTTTCGTATGTGCCCTGACTGGGGATCAAACCCATTACCTGGGTGTGCCAGGACGATGCTCTATTCACTGAGTCACCTGGCCAGGGTGTGATTATCTTTTTAAATGTCAGTGTCGGGTGCAGTAAAAAATGATAGCTATAGCCTGACCAGGAGGTGGCGCAGTGGATAGAGCATTGGACTGGGATGCGGAAGGACCCAGGTTCGAGACCCTGAGGTCGCCAGCTTGAGTGCACACTCATCTGGTTTGAGCAAAGCTCACCAGCTTGGACCCAAGGTCGCTGGCTCAAGCAAGGGGTTACTCGGTCTGCTGAAGGCCCGCGGTCAAGACACATATGAGAAAGCAATCAATGAACAACTAAGGTGTTGCAACGCGCAATGAAAAACTAATGATTGATGCTTCTCATCTCTCTCCATTCCCGTCTGTCTGTCCCTGTCTATCCCTCTCTCTGACTCACTCTCTGTCTCTGTAAAAAATAAATTAAAAAATAAAATGATAGCTATAGCAATACTTATCACATATTATCCTCCAAATCTCTCTGTATAACAGACATTATCTGCATTTTATAGTGGAAGGAGCAGAGACTCAAGCGATATGAAATAATTTGCCCAGGGTCATGGAGTGTAAGAGTCTTATCTTAAACAAAGGACCTCATTCTCCAGCGCCTCATGCTGCTTCAAAAGCCAAAACATTGGAGACTGAAGCTTAAGTAATTGTAACATATCAGCTACCTAATTAATTTTAGTCACTTTAGTTCTCTACATAAAACTATTTGCATAGCTGGAAGGCAATAAGAGTGGGCTCAGCTATCCAAGAGCCCTATCCTACTGTCAGTCAGATTCATGCCGTGCTTGGAGTGTTATAATGGTCCCCTGCTGTTACCCTGTCTTAGTCCTGCCAAGTTCTAGAGATGCCCTGAATTGTATTCAAGAGCAGCTAAGTAAAGTTCAGTAGGATACCCAGAGAGGAAATCTCACTCATTGCTTTTGGACATGAATAGGTGAAGTTCTTTTGGAGAGCAGTTTAATAATAAGACACAAGAGCCTTAGAAGTGATTTGCACCTTTTGACCTAGTGATCACACTGACAAGTATTCATCCTAAGGCAATAACCCAAAAAGCTTTCTCTACACGGGTACTCTTTACAGTGTTATTTGTACTAATGAACAATTGAAAACACCCCAAACATCCAATAACAGTGGAATAACTGTGTTAACATAAGGTGTCTCTCTCCTGTTCTCCCTGTCCCCAGCTGATAAAATATTATATATCCTCGTGAGTATTGTAAAAACTGATATAAAACAAAAAAAATCATTTTTTAATATAATCCCCAGTAGACAGAATAGGATACAGGATTGTTTACATAGTATTATCACATAGTATTATCACATCCTGAATTAGTACTTAGCACATTGTAGGCTTGCAGTAAATATTTGTTGAATGAATGATCTTCATGGGCATGAATCTTGCTATAGAGGAAAAAGAAATATATCAGAAGTTAATAGTGGTTTCCTTGATTCGGTGGGACTAAGTGTGATTTTTTTTTTTTCTTTCTGAAGCTGGAAACGGGAAGAGACAGTCAGACAGACTCCCGCATGCGCCCGACCGGGATCCACCCGGCACACCCACCAGGGGCGAAGCTCTGCCCACCAGGGGGCGATGCTCTGCCCCTCTGGGGCGTCGCTCTGCCGCAGCCAGAGCCACTCCAGTGCCTGGGGCAGAGGCCAAGGAGCCATCCCCAGCGCCCGGGCCATCCCTGCTCCAATGGAGCCTCGGCTGCGGGAGGGGAAGAGAGAGACCGAGAGGAAGGAGGGGGTGGGGGGTGGAGAAGCAAATGGGCGCCTCTCCTATGTGCCCTGGCCGGGAATCGAACCTGGGTCCCCTGCACGCCAGGCCGACGCTCTACCGCTGAGCCAACCGGCCAGGGCCTAAGAGTGATTTTTTATTCTGAGATTCCTACTTTTGCTTTTGTCCCTTTATTTTCTTTCTTTCTTTTTTTAAAAATTTTTGTTTATTCATTTTTAGAGAAAGGAGAGAGAGAGAGAGAGAGAAGGGGGGGAGGAGCAGGAAGCATCAACTTCCATATGTGCCTTGACCAGGCAAGCCCAGGGTTTTGAACCAGCAATCTCAACATTCCAGGTCAATGCTTTAGTCACTGTGCCACCACAGGTCAGGCGTCCCTTTATTTTCTATAGTGATTACATAGGCCTTATTGGAAAAAAATAATTTCATTAAATTTTTTTGTACTAGAATCAAAGAAAAAAGGTTTAGATTGGGTAATTGCTGTGGGCCAGGCATTCTGCTAAGGACTCCTCCCCCCCCGTTTTATTTATTTATTTATTTATATTTATAAATAAATTTTTATTTAATGGGGTGACATCAATAAATCAGGGTACATATATTCAAAGAAAACATGTCCAGGTTATCTTGTCATTCAATTATGTTGCATACCCATCACCCAAAGTCAGATTGTCCTTTGTCACCTTCTATCTAGTTTTCTTTGTGCCCCTCCCCCTCCCGCCTTCCCCTTTCCCTCCTCCTCCCCCCCAACCACCACACTCTTGTCCATGTCTCTTAGTCTCGTTTTTATGTCCCATCAATGTATAGAATCATGCAGTTCTTGGGTTTTTCTGATTTACTTATTTCACTCCGTATAATGTTATCAAGATCCCACCATTTTGTTGTAAATGATCTGATGTCATCATTTCTTATGGCTGAGTAGCATACCCTAGTGTATATGTGCCACATCTTCTTTATCCAGTCTTCTATTTTTTTTTACAGTGATTAAAGCCTTTAAGCAAACTCTTGGCCAATACAACAACAATCCATAAAAGAGTAGTGTCCTTAACATGTTCACCAAGTCCAAGTTGGTCTAACACCATTCCAGATCCCTGCAAATGCTACCCAACCCCAGTTCAGTCTGTTAGGAGCTGTCACAAGGAGCAGAGTCCAGGAAAAGTCCACATCCAGGAAAAGTCCACATGGCACTGGAATTGTTGTCACATTTCTATACTTTGCAGCTCACATCCAAGTCCCAATGACTGATGCTTCTAGCTGGTAATGATTCAGGTAGACTGGAAAAGCCATCTGCAGCATGTGTGGAGATGGAGCTTTTGTTTTCCTCTGCCAGTGTTGGTGTGGCTTCTTTGGTGTTCCTTGGTTGAAGAGTCCTCTTAGTTTAGTCCAAATTTGGTTTTTCCAGATGATAGTTCTTAAAATTAGTTTGTAATCCACTTTGGTTCTGGGAGGTGGAGGTTGGTACGTCCGCCTACTCCATCACCATCTTGTCTTCCTGCTAAGGACTTTACTTAGGTAATATTCCTAACTTTTCCAAAATTCTTTAGCGTAAACATTATTCTCCCCATTGTATAGATGGAACTCTGAGTCTTATAGAGATTGTAACTTACACAAGTTCATGTAATTAGTAAATAGCTGAGCCAGGACTAAAATCTAGGACTGACTCCAACTTCTCTTCATAATAATTTTTCTATGTCAGCTTGATTTCTAGGTGAGATTGTTTTTTCAGAGCCTTTTGCCATCTGTATCAGAAAGGGTCTATAGCAAAGTTGAGATTATAACAGCTTGTCTTTAAATTAAAAGTATAACATTTCCAGTGTGAGTAAGGTTTTTGTCATTCTCATGTTCTAACTGATTTCAGAATTTGGTGATATAGCCACTTCTCTAGGAGCAAACCCAGATGCTACCACGATATGCATCGAGGGGCCTGGTGAAACTCCCAGACATCAACCAGGACCCGCACGAGGGAGAGAAGAGGACGACGAGTTACTGGGGAATGATGACTCGGATAAAACTGAGGTTTGCATTTGTCTTTGAAAATTTTTTTTAATTTTGAAAGAATTTGTTCATGCATTTTTTTAAAATATATTTTTTTAGTTTTTAAAGATTTTATTTATTGATTTTACAGAGCGGGTGTGTGGATGAGAAGTAATTGCTTCACTCTAGCTGTTCACTGGTTGCTTGTTGTATGTGCCTTGACCGAGCAATTCCAGGGTTTCAAACCAGCGACCTCAGTGTTCCAGGTCAATGTTCTGTCCACTGTGCCTCCACAGGCCAGGCTGTTCATGCATTTATTCACTGTCTCCTATGTGCCAGGTAGAGTGCAATGGCAACACAAAGTGGCATCAGATGTGGTCTCTGCCTTGGGGGGATAAACAGGCAAACAGATGATTGTCGTTGATGGGAAGCACACTGGCTGGGGGAGCACTGGGGTTGTGGGAGCCGAGAGAAAGTTACAGAGGGCTTCCTGGAGATGGTGACACTTAAACTGAGTCTTGATGAAAGAGTAGGTGGTAGCCAAGTGACGGCAGGGAACGTGATCTAGGCAATAGTTTCAGTGAAGTCACAGGCATGAAAGAACATGATACAGACAGCACATCTCCCATCTTCATATACATTAGGAACAAAATATAGGTGAAGACAGGAGATGAGGCTTCACAGATTGGGCAAGAACTCAACCCAATGAATATGAATATTCTGAAAACTATCGGGAGCTATTAAAAGATTTTAATCAGCCTGACCAGGTGGTGGAGCAGTGGATAGAGCATTGGACTGGGATGCAAAAGACCCAGCTTCGAGACCCCGAAGTCGCCAGTTTGAGTGTGGGCTCATCTGGCTTGAGCAAAAGCTCAACAGCTTGGACCCAAGGTCACTGGCTCGAGCAAGGGGTTACTCGGTCTGCTGAAGGCCCACAGTCAGGGTACATATGAGAAAGCAATCAATGAACAACTAAGGTGTCAAAAACGAAAAACTAATGATTGATGCTTCTCATCTTTCCATTCTTGTCTGTATGTCCCTATCTATCCCTCTCTCTGACTCTATCTCTGTCCCTGTATTAAAAAAAAAAAAGATTTTAAACAATATAGACAGATATGTTTAAAGATATTAAAGATACGGCAGCTGTGTGAAATTGGAGGGAGACGGACTGGAGGCCGAAAGACCAGGTAGGGGACTGTTGAAGTGATCCAGGCCAACAGTGGTGAAGCCTGAACTGGAGTTGGACACACACGTTTAGGGGATGGGCTCAGTAGGGCTTGGTAGCAAAGGGGTTGGGGAAAGAGGATTCTAGGGAGACTTCTAGGTTTCTGCACCTGGTAGGAGGTCAGGGTTATTATTATTACTTTTTTTATCACAAAGATTTATTTCTCCCTTGCTGGTTGGCTCAATGGTAGAGTGTAAGTTTGGCTGTGGATGTCCCAGGTTTGATCCTTGGTCAGGACACACAGGAGAGGTGACCAACTGTTTCTCCTCTCCCCCTCCCCTTTTCTTACTCTCTCTTCTCTCTTCCTCTCCTGCAGCCATGCTCAATTGGTTTGAGCACATTGGCTCTGGGTGTTGAGGATGGCTCCATGGAGCCTCTGCCTCAGGCACTAAAAATAGCTTGGTTGCGACCATGGCCCCAGATGGGCAGAGCATCAACCCCAGACGGAGGTTGCTGGGTGGATCCCAGTCTGGGCACATACGGAAGTCTTGTCTATTTCCCTCCTTTCACTTGAAAAAGAAGAAAACAAACAAAAAAACCCCAAAGATTTATTTCCATGTGCAGTGTTGTGTTCCAGAAAAATCATATTTCTAGTAATAGTTTGTAAATGGAATCATGATTGTAGTGCAGTAGAGGAGCATCTAGTTTGTAGCAGTGTTTTCCATCCAGGCTTATTAAAATAGTGGAGCTCTTGGGTGCCAGGTGCTCTTTGTGGAACTCCATGTAACATCAAAATAAGTACCAAAGTCTATGCTAAGAGCTCAGACCTAGGAACCTAACTTTGAATCCTGGTCCAGGTCTATAGTAATAGCTGTGTGGTCGTGGGTAAGGTACTTTAACTTCCTTAAGCTTAGGTTTCCTTATCTAAAATATAAGAAGACAGTATGTTGACTATTGTCATCATTATCATCATAATAGTTAATATTTATTCCGTATGTAATAGCTACCAGATACCATTTAAAGTTCTTAACTTGGATCATCGTGTCTAATCCTCAAAACAACCCCGAATGCCAGGACCTGTTCTTATACTCATTTTACACAGAGAAACCTGAGACCAGAGTTTAAGTAACTTGCCCCAGTACACACAACTGGCAGGTAGCAGATGGAACTTTAAACCAAGGCAGTCTTGAGTCCAGAGCCTGTGCCCCTCCACTCTGTACTAGAGTTAGTGTATGTTAAGTGCTTATTAAGGTGCTTGGCACTGCAAGAGACAGGAGTGGTTATTACTATAGTTAAATGTATCAGTCAGAGTTCTCCAGAGAAGTAGAACCAACAGGATGTTTATATAGAGAATGAAATATATTTTAAAGAATTGGTTCACATGGTTGTGGATGCTTGGCAAGCCCAAAATCTGATGGAGGAGGCTGGTAGGCTGGAGACTCAGGAAAAAGTTGGAGTTTGAGTCCAGAGGCATTCTGCTGTAGAATCAGGAAGAGCTGATGTTGCAGGTGAAGTCTGAAGGCAGTCTACTGGAGAATTCCCTCTTGCTCACAAAGTCAGTTCTATTCAAGCCTTCACATGATTGGCTGAGGCCAGCCTACATTTTGGAGGGCAGTCTGCTTTACTTAAAAAGTCCACTGATTTAAATGTAACTCTCATCCCAAAAAACCCTCATAGAAACATACAGAATAATGTCTGGCCAAATATCTGGACAACCATGGCCTAGACCAGGGGTAGTCAACCTTTTTATACCTACCACCCACTTTTGTATCTCTGTTAGTAGTAAAATTTTCTAACTGCCCACCGGTTCCACAGTAATGGTGATTTATAAAGTAGGGAAGTAACTACTTTATAAAATTTATAAAGCAGAGTTACAGCAAGTTAAAGCATATAATAATAATTACTTACCAAGTACTTTATTTCAGAGTTTTGCTAAGTTTGGCAGAATAAATCTTTATAAAACAACTTACTATAGTTAAATCTATCTTTTTATTTATACTTTGGTTGCTCTGCTACCGCCCACCATGAAAGCTGGAATACCCACTAGTGGGCGGTAGGGACCAGGTTGACTACCACTGGCCTAGAAAAATAGATACATATAATTAGTCATCACATTGAGCAATAGCAGGCTTCAAAAGTTTTTTTTTATTTTCCTTTTTATTGAATCTATTGGGGTGACACTGGTTAACAAAATTATACAGGTTTCAGGTGCACAATTCCACAACGCATCATCTGTACACTGTATTGTGTGTTCACCACCCTAAGTCAAGTCTCCCTCTGTCACCACTTATTCCCTCTATACTCTCCTCCACTTCCCTCCACCCCTTCACCCCCTGGCAAGCAGGCTTCAAAAGTTTAAGAAGAAAAGTATAGGGGGAAAAATATTAAAATTGAAAATATTGTTTTTACTATTTTAATGTTGTCTGTGTGTTGGGAAGAGGTTGTCACTATTCTAATGATTCCTTGACCTACCTTATGGAACATGGGTCAGTGGTGTCCATATCTTGTAATACAGTGTGTCCGTAAAGTCATGGTGCACTTTTGACCGGTCACAGGAAAGCAACAAAAGACGATAGAAATGTGAAATCTGGCCCTGGCTGGTTGGCTCAGTGGTAGAGCGTCGGCCTGGCGTGCAGGAGTCCCGGGTTCGATTCCCGGCCAGGGCACACAGGAGAAGCGCCCATCTGCTTCTCCACCCCTCCCCCTCTCCTTCCTCTCTGTCTCTCTCTTCCCCTCCCGCAGCCAAGGCTCCATTGGAGCAAGGTTGGCCTGGGCGCTGAGGATGGCTCTGTGGCCTCTGCCTCAGGCGCTAGAATGGCTCTGGTTGCAGCAGAGCGATGCCCCGGATGGGCGGGGCTTTGCCCCCTGGTGGGCATGCTGGGTGGATTCCGGTCAGGTGCACGCAGGAGTCTGTCTGACTGCCTCCCTGTTTCCAGCTTCAGAAAAATACAAAAAGGAAAAAAAAAAGTGAAATCTGCACCAAATAAAAGGAAAACCCTCCCAGTTTCTGTAGGATGATGTGGCAGCATGTGCGCATGCACAGATGATGACGTAACACCGTGTATACAGTGGAGCAGCCCATGGCCATGCCAGTCGAGATGTGGACGATACAGAAGAAAGTTCAGTGTGTTCTGTGGCTCGCTAGATTCGAATCCGTGACCAAAGTGCAATGTGAATATCAGCGTGTTTATAACAAAGTGCCACCACATAGGAATAACATTACTCGATGGGATAAGCAGTTGAAAGAAATGGCAGTTTGGTGGAGAAACCCCATTCTGGTAGGCCATCAGTCAGTGACGAGTCTGTAGAGGCTATACGGGATAGCTACCTAAGGAGCCCTAAAAAATCTGCGTGAGCCCACATCGAACTGCACTGAATAGGTATGAAACTGGGAGCGTTTTCCTTTTATTTGGTGCAGATTTCACATTTCTATCATCTTTTGTTGCTTTCCTGTGACTGGTCAAAAGTGCACCATGACTTTACGGACACACTGTATTAGGGTTGGAAGGAACCTTCCATTGCCTCTATTCAGTTTCCTTTCCAAGGTGTGTTCATGGTATGTCAGAAAGACAACACATGAATACTTCCAGAAACAGGCTGTTCATTACCACATAAAGCGGCACTGCCACTGTCGGACAACTTGAATTGTAAAAGCTTTTTCTTTTATAATGAACAAAATATTTTCTGAGAGTACTTTCCCTTATCCTTCAAAGTTCCTCAGAGTCTATCTTTTCCTTTAGCTGTATGAGTCCTCTTCAAGTAACTGAAGATGGCAGTCAGGTTCCTGGCATGTGGCCTGCACTCTGCTTTCAAATAGTTGTGTTGTTGGGGCAGGTACGGCCTTCCATGGGTACCACTTCTAAATTGGAATTTTGTTTCTTTTGTCAGAGGAGTATATTTTAAGTTTCTAGTATTTTAGAAAGTGAATCGGTGTATTGGATTTTTGGAAATTCAGGTGGTCATAGTAGTAAGGATCTTGAAGGGGTAAGGGAAGAAAGATACTTACACTGCCTTCTGTATGTATGTTTGTGTGTATATATATATATGCATATATATGTTACTGTACACAATACACATGTATAATTAATCCGCCCTGTAATCCTATGAGGATTAATGTAATCTATATGACATCTATCTATCTATCTATCTATCTATCTATCTATCTATCTATCTATCTATCTATAGATATAATCTACCTATGAGGTAGATCTTCTTAGCTCTACTTTGTACATAAGAGAAGTAAGACTGAGAGGAGTCTAGTGATTTGACAAAGCTGCCGCTCGTGGAGGGACCAGGATTTGAAATTTGATGTGACTTTAAAACTCATGCTTGTTTATATCAGGCTGAGAGTTGGGCATGGCTATTATAAAGTTGACTGATGGATGCAGAAGAGCATCAACTGTATGATCTTTCATACAGTTTGGTTTTATATTAGATCAGTTCTGTGTATCTAGAATAAGGAAATCACTTATGTTCATTATGTTTTATTTTGCCTCTTGACAGTTACTTGCTGGACAGAAGAAAAGCTCTCCTTTCTGGACATTTGAATACTATCAAACATTTTTTGATGTAGACACTTACCAGGTGTGTAAAGCAGTTTCATTCACCTTTCCTTTTACATGTAATGGAGGCTCATTAGACGGTTAAGCAGTGAAATAATGTGAAAGCGTTTGTATGCTGGATAGGGTCTTACAAAAGTATTGATAAAATGGTTCCTAGTGCTTGAAAATACTACCATCATAAAGGCTCTCATAACAGTTTCAGTTTTGCAGTAGTTGATTTTATTAATCTTAAAAAAATCTTCATTAGACTTACTGCTATGTTGTTTTGCAGGTCTTTGACAGAATAAAAGGGTCTCTTTTGCCAATTCCAGGAAAAAACTTTGTGAGGTTATATATCCGCAGCAATCCAGATCTCTATGGTATGTGTATTGTCATTTTGATTCTTTACCATGTGCACACTGAACTCAGGTGAGCACGGGTTCTCTGGAAAGTTGGAGAAGTACACTGCTGGCAAGGCACATGGCACTTTATTTGACTTTTCTGAGCTTCAGAGGCAACCCTTGCAAAGAATTTTGGAGAAAATGCAGTTATATGTTACATTAATGCCATGATTATAAATAATAGTATGTCCTTTGAAAGTCAAATGACATTACAAACTTGAGGCAAATTAAGTTACTTTGTCTAAGAGGAAATTGTTGATTTTAATTTTAGAAGAATTGGTTTTGGGGGGGAGAGTGGGGAAAAGTAGTCTTACATTTTTTTTATTGAGTCCCTGCTCTGTCTTCAGACAGACTGTCTCTCTTTGGGACTCAGACATAGCACTGGAAGCCTGTAAGAGGGATGGGCCAGGAGATGATTGTCATCTTTGGTGTCCCTGCCATCTGAGAAAGGTCAGAGGTCTACCCAATGCTCTACAGGAAAAGGCTCTGACATCAGCAGGCTTCTGTGTTTGAGGGGAGAAGAGAGCCAATGGCTCTGAGTGCTTTTGTGTGCAGGTGCTCCATTAAAGACTGTGTATATGGTCACATTTAATTCTTGCAACAACCTTCAGGGTAGTTGTTGTTGTCCCCATTTTTCAAAAGAGGTTTCTTTTTTTTTTTTTTAAGTGAGAGAAGGAGACAGACAGACTCCCCCATGTGCCCTGACCAGGATCTATCTGGCAACTCCTATCTAGGGTCCATGCTTGAATCCAGAATGCTTTAATGTCTGAGGTTGATGCTTGGACCTACCAAGCTATTCTCAGTGCCTGTGTCTGATGCTTGAGCCAGTTGAGCCAATGCTGCAGGAGGGAAAGAGGGTGATAAGAGGGAGAGGCAGGGGGAGAAAAGCAGATGTCCACTTCTCTTGTGTGCTCTGACTGGAAATTGAACCCAGGACATCCACACGCTGGGCCGACGCTCTGTCCACTGATCCAACTGGCCAGGGCCAAAAGAAGTTTCTGTTGCTCAGTGAGGCTTGGTAATATATATGCTTAATTGTAAACAGTAAGTTTGGGAGTGATTATATATGTTGATTATAAGAGGAAAAGGAACTTATGAGAAATTTCTTGGTGCCAATTACTACATATACTATTTAATCCTTACAACAAGACTATATAGTAAGTACTAGTATCTCTGTTTTCTGTGTGAGGAAACTAAGACTGAGAGTTGTCAAACTAAAAGAGTACAACTAGAATCGAGTTCAGTATTAGGTAAAGCTCAGATTTATTCTGTTAGACTGGAGGTTTTAAGTTACAGAACCTTTTCATCTAATGACACAGATGTCCAATATTTAAGACCTTTAAACGTGTGCCTTGGCCAGATAGTTCATTGTTCAGGTTAGAGCTTTGTCCCCATATGTCAAGGAAGTGAGTTTGAGCCCTAGTCAGGGCACATACAGGAATCAATCAATGAATGCAAATTGATGTTTCTTTCTCCCCCCAAATCAATTTAAAAATAAAGCCAGTAACTGCTCTGGAGGTTGAGGAGTTGCCGCCTCCATTCAGCTCCCGCTCTCTGCAACAGAACCAGACGTTTCATCCAGAGATCCACGGGATTCCTGGAGTTCCAGCTGCGCATGGACTGAAAACTATTGCTTTGGCCCGTGTCCCTCATCCAAGGGTTGCCAAGTGCTTTCTTTTTAGCTCTCTCATTCATTCTTCTAGCCTGAGAACTTGAGAGGCTGGCTATATGTCTGAGTAATCCATTTCATCAGTGCCTGGCAGAGGGCTTGGCACAGAAGAAGTGCCCAAACAATTTGTGAGCACCTTGTTTTGAGCTAGAGACTGAGGACTCAGAGATAAAGTCATAATCTCCTCCCCCAAGGGGGAAGAAGAAGAGAACTAATGTATTAAACCCTACAAGTACCAAGCATGTGGAGCTTAGTGCTACTTTATACTGTTTTATTTCCACGTGCTAAGGTAGTGTAATCAAAAGAGAAAAATTGAAGTTTGTTTTATCAGTTTTTGTGCTTTTCTGGATGTTAGAAATTTTTTTTTTTGTATTTTTCTGAAGTTGGAAACGGGGTGGCAGACAGACTCCCGCATGTGCCTGACTGGGATCCACCCGGCATGCCCACCAGGGGGTGATGCTCTGCCCATCTGGGGTGTCGCTCTGCCGCAATCAGAGCCATTCTAGTGCCTGAGGCAGAGGCCATGGAGCCATCCTCAGCGCCCGGGCCAACTTTGCTCCAATGGAGCCTTGGCTGCGGGAGGGGAAGAGAGAGACAGAGAGGAAGGAGAGGGGGAGGAGTGGAGAAGCAGATGGGCGCTTCTCCTGTGTGCCCTGGCCGGGAATTGAACCCGGGACTCCTGCATGCCAGGCTGATGCTCTACCACTGAGCCATCCAGCCAGGGCTTAGAAATATTTTTATAATATAAAAATGCATACTACAAACTAAATTAAGGCTCCCACCTTCATCCCATAAGAGTAGGAATATGGCAGGAAGGAGGAAGAGACTGGCAGCATGAAGCAAGGTACAGGCCTGTGTGTCTTTGGAGGCCAAGCTTCCTTGTGCCTGAGTGTGTGCCTAGTGTGCAAAACATTAATTTGCATAAACTATTGTGTATTTTGAGCCGGGGGTCTAGAGTGTAGTGGCTACTTAGTAAGTAATGGCTGACAGAATATGATGTTCTATGCTTTCTAGTTATGGTTACTATAATATTGTGGCCACTTGTGCTCATATGCTTGAATGGTCTCTGGCCATCCACAACACGTGGTCAGTTTTGTTCATTTGCTCTACAAATCTTTTGGTAATCTTTTATTGTTGTTGATTGTAGGGGTTTTTTAAAGTCTTGTTTGCTGTGTCTTTCAGGTGCTAGGCTCTCACAATAATATAGTGGGACCTGGTTGGTTGGCTCAGTGGTAGAGCGTCAGCCTGGGGTGTGGAAGTCCAGGGTTCGATTCCCAGTCAGGTCACACAGGAGAAGTGCCCATCTGCTTCTCCACCCTTCCCCCTCTTCTTCCTCTCTGTCTCTCTCTTCCCCTCCCGCAGCCAAGGCTCCATTGGAGCAAAGTTGACCCTGGTGCTGAGGACAGCTCTATGGCCTCCGCCTCAGGTGCTAGAATGGCTCTGGCCACAATGGAGTGATGCCCCAGATGTGCAGAGCATCGCCCCCTGGTGGGCATGCTTAGTGGATCCTGGTCAGGCGCATGCGGGAGTCTGACTGCCTCCCCACTTCTAACTTAAGAAAAATAGAAAAATATATATATACATATATATTATATATTATATATAATATAATATAATATATAATATATATTATATATAACATATATATTATATAATATATATTATATATAATATAATGTATAATATATATTATATAATATATATTATATATATAATATATATATATATTATATATATATATATATATAGAGAGAGAGAGAGAGAGAGAGAGAACAAGATTTAGTTCTTGGCCAGAGCAGAGAGCTTGTAGACTAGTGAGTAACAGCAATGTGTAAAAAGCTGATGGTGACTCTTTGGAGCACCCAGTCAAGTGTTTGTGCTCTTTTCCCACCTTCAAGATTCAGTGTGGCTTTGAAGAGTGCTAATTCATTTCTGGTAGTGATCTCTCCAAACACAATAATTCTCAACTAAAAACATTTTTTAAAAATTTGATTCTAGAGAGAGGAAAGGAGAGAGAGAAGGGGAAAGAGAGAAATATCAATTTGTTCTTCCACTTATTTATGCATTCATTGGTTAATTCTTGAATGTGCTCTGACCAGAAATTGAACCTGCAAACTTGGTATATTGGGACAACGCTCTAACCAGCTGAGCTACCTGGCTAGGATAATTTTCTTAATTTTATTATAGCTCAAGGTACCTGCAGTTATTCTAAAAGATGCTGCAAAATATTAGTGAAATTGAAAGTGAAATTCATAAAATTTATTAAAATTTCTAGATTTAAAATTATATTTGTTCTAATAGTACTTTTTCTAGATGGGAAGAAACAAGGTTAGTGTTCATGAAATCAAGCAAAATGATGAAAGGGATGTGCAAAGAGCATGGTATACTCATTCAGTGGCATGTTTTATAATCACTAAAAAAGAATAAAGCTGATTTTTATGAATAGTTAAATGGTAGAATTTCCAGGATATATTGAGGTGAAAAAATATATGTATGCTATCATTTGTATAAAACATGCACACACACAAACATGCATTTGTTTGTATGCATATAGAAATCTCTGGCAGGATTTACCAGAAACTGGTTGCATTAGTAAGATCTAGGGAGGAAAATGCATAGCTAGAGAACAGAGAGGGAAGAAAGTTTACTTTTCTCCATAGTCCCTTTTGTACCTTTTGAACTATGTGTGTGTATTATTTTTTTATTAAAAAGAAAGGAGAAGCCTGACCAGGCGGTGGCGCAGTGGATAGAGCATCGATCTGGGATGCGGAGAACCCAGGTTCAAGACCCCAAGGTCGCCAGCTTGAGCACGGGCTCATCTGCTTAAGCAAAAAGCTCACCAGCTTAGACCCAAGGTTGCTGGCTTGAGCAAGGGGTTACTCGGTCCACTGAAGGCCCACAGTCAAGGCATATATGAGAAAGCAATCAATGAACAACTAAAGTGTTGCAACAAAAAACTGGTGATTGATGCTTCTCATCTCTCTCCATTCCTGTCTGTCCCTATCTATCCCTCTCTGACTCTCTCTCTGTCCCTGAAAGAAAAAAAAAAAAAAAAGAAAGGAGAAAATAAAGCCTTAAACACACACAGACACCCATAATAAACTGGTAGATTATATGAATTATTCCTTAAAGCATTCTGCTTGACCTACTCTTTGCAGAAGGACCGGTCTGATTTAAGGGTTGTTTATTTATTCCTGGCACTAACATTTGTTACTCAGATAAGGGAAGTAACTTGCTTCCTGCATCCTGGTGGTAAAGGTTTAACAAAATGTTCATGAATTTTTCTTTTTGGTGATCTTTTTTTTTTATAAGTTTTTAAATTTTATTTTTATTTTTTTTACAGAGACAGAGAGTGAGTCAGAGAGAGGGATAGACAGGGACAGACAGACAAGAATGGAGAGAGATGAGAAGCATCAATCATTAGTTTTTCATTGCGTGTTGCAACACCTTAGTTGTTCATTGATTGCTTTCTCATATGTACCTTGACTGTGGGCCTCCAGCAGACCGAGCAACTCCTTGCTGGAGCCAGCGACCTTGGGTTCAAGCTGGTGAGCTTTGCTCAAACCAGATGAGCCTGCACTCAAGCTGGCGACCTCAGGGTCTCAAACCTGGGTCTTCTGCATCCCAGTCCGACACTCTATCCACTGCACCACTGCCTGGTCAGGCGGTGATCTTCTAATGAAAGACACTATAAACAAATCAGTGTCTTTACTCACCCAATTATGGGAGGTGTTTTGGCTTTTGCATTCTGATCTTCCACTGTTTTTAAGGCAGCTAATTATGGAGATCTGTGTTTGACCTTTTAAGAAAGAAAATTCTGACTAAATGAGTATTGAATGCATGTAAAAATAATTTTCCCTTGCTTGCATGAATAGGGCAAGGGCGATAAAGAAAATACTCCTAAGAGTCTAAATTCTGGTGCTTCATTTTCTTGTCTCTGAATTTTTTGGTTTCCTTGGCAGGCCCTTTTTGGATTTGCGCCACATTGGTCTTTGCCATAGCAATTAGTGGAAATCTTTCCAACTTCTTAATCCATCTGGGAGAGAAGACACACCATTATGTACCTGAATTCCGAAAAGGTTGGTGAATAGATTGACTTACTTGGAATGCTGTCAGTTTATAATCCTGAGTTCCTTTTAACCACTGAGCTCTTGGGCCCCTGTCTCTAGGTGCTGCATCCCCTGCTTTCTGTATTTAGGGTTCAGACATACCTAGTGTCTCAGAATTTACCATAATTCACATAATTTTTTAAAAATTGTGGTAAAACTGCCCTGGTCTGGTGATTCATTTGGTTATAGCATCGGCCTGACATGCCAAGATTGTGGATTTGATCCCTGGTCAGGGCACATACAAAAATCAACCAATGAATGTATAAGTGGGTGAAACAGCAAATTGTTGTTTCCTTCTTTCTTTCTCTCCTTTCCTCTCTCTAAAAAAACAACAACAAAAGCAACAACCTTATAAAAATTATGGTAAAATATACATAACATAAAATTAACCATATTAACTTGACCAGGGGGTGGCGCAACAGATGGAGTGTCAGCTTGGGACTCTGAGGACCCAGGTTTGAAACCCCGAGGTTGTTGGCTTGAGTATAGGCTCATCCAGTTTGAGCGAAGACTCGCTACCTTGAGCGAGGGGTCACTGGCTTGAGGGTGGGGTCTCTGGCTTGAGTGTGGGATCATAGGCATGACCCCATGGTCACTGGCTTGAGCCCAGAGGTCACTCACTAGCTTGAAGCCCAAGGTTGAGCAACAGGTCATTGGCTTGGGTATAGCTACCTCCCTACCCCTCATCCCTGGTCAAGACACATACGAGAAAGCAATCAGTGAACAACTAAGGTGCTGCAACTCTTGAATTGATACTTGTCATCTCTCTCCCTGTTTGTCTCTCTTGCTCACTAAAAAAAAAAAAAAATTAACCATATTAGCCTTTTGTGTGTGTATATGTGTGTGTGTTTCTGAAGTGAGAAGCAGGGAGGCAGAGAGACAGACTCCTGCATGTGCCTGACCGGGATCCACCCAGCATGCCCACCAGGGGGCGATGCTCTGCCCATCGGGGGCATTGCTCCATTGCAACCGGAGCCAATCTAGCACCTGAGGTGGAGGTCATGGAACCATCCTCAGCGCCCAAGCCAAATTTGCTCCAATGGAGCTTTGGCTGCAGAAGGGGAAGAGAGAGCTAGAGAGAAGGGAGAGGGGGAAGGGTGGAGAAGCAGATGAGTGCTTCTCCTGTGTGCCCTGGCCAGGAATCGAACCCGGGACTTCCATACACCGGGGTGATGCTCTACCACTGAGCCAACTGGCCAGGGCCCATGTTAACCATTTTTAAGTGTACAGTTCAGTGGTATTAAAGTAAAGTCTGTCAAAATATTGTGAATCCCACCCTGGCTGGATAGCTCGTTTGGTTAGAACATCGTCCTGAAGTGCAGAGGTTACGGGTTGGATCCCTGGTCAGGGCACATACAGGAACAGATCGATGTTCCTGTCTCTTTCTCTCTCTCTACCTCTTTCTCTAAAATCAATAAAATAAACATTTAAAAAAAATATTGTGAATCCCCATAATCTTCTGGAAAACTATAGAGGAATACCCAATAGCAATTAGAATTTATTCAAAGAAAAATGTACAAAATAAACAAAAAGCAGTGTTTCCATTGTAGCATTATTTGTATTATCCAGGTGTTGGAAACAGTAGGGACATTTTAATTTAAGTCATGATAACTCAGCTAGCTAGGTCTGGAGCCACTAATTATGAGGCTCTAGCATAAGGTGGAAGACTGATTATCCAAACTTATGCCTGTGCTGTTAGCCACTTTGTTAAAGAGAAGTTGTCAAATGTTCAGGGCCTAGAAGGGAAAATGCAGAAGTGACTGTGTCCTATAATGGGCTTGTGGATGACACTTCCTGTTTTAAAACTTCCCTTCTTATGGTGGTGGTGCTGGGTATTTAAAAACACAAACAGCCTGACCTGTAGTGGCTCAGTGGATAAAGCATCGACCTGGAAATGCTGAGGTCACCAGTTTGAAACCCTGGGCTTGCCTGGTCAAGGCACATATGGGAGTTGATGCTTCCAGCTCCTCCCCCCTTCTCTCTTTCTGTCTCTCTCTCCCCCTCTCTCTCTCTCCTCTCTAAAAATGAATAAAAAAAAAACACAAACAGCTTTTAGGGACTTGCAGATGAGGGCCACTCCAAAATGAAAAAGTTTGGCTTCGTAGGAGATCAACCTGTGCCACTTTTTTCTTTCCTTTATTTTTTTTTAGCAAGAGACAGACAGCGTAAGAGAGAGATGAGAATCATCAACTTGTAGTTGCATTACTTTTAGTTGTTCACTGATTGCTTCTCATATGTGACTTGACTGGGAGGCTCCAGCTGAGCCAGTGACCCCTTGCTCAAGCCAGTGACCTTTGGGTTCAAGCCAGTGACCATGGGATCATGTTGATGATCCCACACTCAAGCCAGTGAGCCCGTGCTCAAGCCAGTGACCTCAGTGTTTCAAACCTGGGACCTCAGCATCTCAAGTCAATGCACCAGTCAGGCGCCACTTTTTATTTTTTTAAAGTTTTTTTTTTAAATGTATTGATTCTTAGAGGAGAGAGAGTGAGAGAGAAGGAGGAGGGAGAAACAGGCAGCATCAATTCATAGTAGTTGCTTTCTGTATGTGTCTTGACCGAGCAAGCCCAGGACTTCAACCTGCGACTTCAGCATTCCAGATTGACACTTTATCCACTGCGCCACCACAGGTCAGGTGAGGCGCCATGTGTTAAATTTTCTCTTTCCCTCCTTGCCTGCCTGCTTTCCTGTTGAGAGGCTGTATGTATATACATAGACTGTATACAAGCATGGTCTCTAGAACCAGGTCACTGGCTTCAAGTTCTAGTCCCATCACTCATTAACTTCTATCTTGTTGGGCAAGTTATTTCATCTCTCTTGGCCTCAGATTCCTCATCAGTGAAATGGAAATAATAATACCTATGTTATAGGGCTATTGTATGAATAAAGAGTTGGTATATATAAAGCAATATTACATACACATGTGTGTATATAGAGATATGTATTTATTTATATATGTGTGTATATGTTTGTGTCTCTGTATATCTATCCTTCCTTCTTTCTTTCCCTCTACCCTTTATATGCCTATTTTCCTTTTTTTTCTTTCCTTCTTCATTATAAAATCAAACCTGGATTCAGTCCCAACTCATTTGTCAAATAACCTTGGTTAGATGCCTTACCGGTGGTGGCACAGTAGATAAAGCGTCGACCTGGAATACTGGGGTCGCTGGTTCTAAACGCTGAGGTCACTGGCTCTGAGCGTGGGCTCGTCAGCGCAGGGTCATTGACTTGAGCAGGGGGATCATCCACACGATCCCAAAGCTCACCAGCTTGAGACCAAAGGCTGCTGGCACGAAAAGCCCAGAGTCTCTGGCTTGAACAAGGGGATATTGGCTTGGCCGTGGTCAAAACATGTACAAAAAGCAATCAATGCACAACTAAAGTGAAAGCAACTACGAGCTGATGCTTCTCACCCTCTCTCTTCCTTCTTGTCTCTTTTTCACTCTCTCTTCCTCAAAAAAAAAAAAAGACCTCGATTAGAGTTAAATTCAATAAATGTTATCCCTGAGATATGAACCCTACCTTCAAGTAGCTTCAGTGCTTAAGCAAAGAAAGACAGGTAAATGCATATGCTATAAATAGTATGTGTTAAATTCTATATCTGAGATATGTATAGGTATATTGACAGAAAAGAAGGACTGAATCATTCTGCCTGAGGCATTGGAAGCTCAGAAGGGTCTTTATCTAATCTTTTTCTCTTTGGCTGTGTACCCTAGTATCAGGGAGTTATGGGATTTTTGTACCAGTAAGATAGTCATTGTCTCTATCAAACAGTTTTTCTCAAATTAATTAATTAATTAATTCATTCATTCATTTTAGAGAAGAGAGAGAGTGAGAAAGAAGGGGGGGAGGAGCAGAAAACATCAACTCCCATATGTGCCTTGACCAGGCAAGCCCAGGGTTTCAAAATGGCGACCTCACATTCCAGGTTGATGCTTTATCCACTGTGTTACCACAGGTCAGGCTTTTAAAAAATATTTTTAAATTTTTATTTATTTAACAGTTTTTCATTTTATGTAAAAAGTATTAAGCCACGCAACCAAGGTCAGATCCTGCTTCTACCACTTAATTATTTAACCTTGATCACTTAGTTTATCTGTTCCTGTTTTCTTGTCTGCAAAATAAAGCTATAGAATATATGAAATAACGTGTTTACATGTCTGTTAATATAAAAATCTAAGTATTAGTTATTTATTATTTATCAGTCAGTGTTCCAGGTATACCTGTTTTTACTCATTTAATTCTAATCTTATAGGGTAGTATACTATTATTTTCCCCATTTTACAGATGAGGAGACGGAGGCAGGATGGTTACTTAGCCATAAGTGGCATAGCTAGGATTAGAACCCATGGAGTCTGCATTCAGAGTCTGTGTTCCTGAGTTTTACAAAGTGTTGTCTCTTGGTAAGCACTCAGTGTAATGCCTGACATGAGTGGCTAGCTGTAGCCATAGTAGTAATTCTTTTCCCTGTCTTTTAGTTATCCAAGAAAAAAGCAATATGTCAGCAAAATTACATTTGGCTTAATCAGGGAGTTTCCAATGTGAAAAAGCTGCTCTGGGAATTAACAATGTTTTGGACAATCACGTGTCTTAACCAGAGTCTGACTGTATTACTAGGGATGCCTTTGTTCTTGCCAAGAGCGTTAAGTGAATTACCTGCTGATTTTCATGTAGGAAGAGCTGGTGCCACCGGCTTAGCCACGCTTTATGACCCTCCACTCCAGAAGCGGGAGAATGAATCCTCTAGGGTGTGCTGCTGCCAGAGGAGGAGGGAGGTACAGTAATATACTGAACATTGCTGTTCTGAGGAGCTGCTAAATAGCTTTTCTACCACAGAGACAGAATTATTTTAAGAAGGAAGTGAAACTGGAGAATATTTCAAGCAGTTCATCAATAAGCTGGAACTCCTTATTTTAGAGACAGAAGGAATCCTAAATAGCATGCAGAGCAAGTTAATCTGTACCCAGGGCATTTTAATAAATTTGCTAAAGAAATCACTGTCAGTTCATGTTATACTAGGAAAGAGGATATGTTTTTCCAAGGGGATAGTTGGCTTTTATTTGATTGAAATACTCAGTATATATATATTTTAATTTTTTTGTATTTTTTCTAAGTGAGAAGGGGGGGTGGGGTACGAATGGGGGAGGCAGACAGACAGACTCCCGCATGAGCCCTACTAGAATCCACTCAGGGGGCGATGTTTGGCCTATCTAGGGCATTGCTCCGCTGCAACCGTAGCCATTCTAGCGCCTGAGGCGGAGACCATGGAGCCATCCTCGGCTCCCGGGCCAACTTTGCTCCAATGGAGCCTTGGCTGTGGGAGGGGAAGAGAGAGATAGAGAGAAAGGTGAGGGGGAAAGGTGGAGAAGCAGATGGGCGCTTCTCCTGTGTGCCCTGGCTGGGAATCGAATTCTGGACTTCCACGCGCTGGGCCGATGTTCTACTGCTGAGCCAACCGGCCAGGGCCAAAATGCTCAGTATATTTAAACACTTGGTGCGTGGCCTTCTGAAGTATTTAATTGTATAATTCAGTTTTTAATAACTAAAAATATTAGTGTTAGCTATTAAACAAATTTTAAAAACCACATGAGAGACTACTGGTCATCAGCACGAAGACAGATGCTAAAGATTCATCAGTTCATTGCATTTATAGAGCATCTACTATGTGCCAGGAGCTGTTTCAGGCTCAGGGTCTGTGAAAATCATTAAGATGTGATCCCATGGTCCAGTGAAGTGGATGGACATGTTAGGAAACAGGTATAGTAAGGTATTGGAAGTGCTTTGATAGTGCTGAAGGCATGATGGGGATTAAAACTGTGTCCTGTCATCCTCAGTGTCCATAGCAGCCACAGTCATCTATGCCTATGCGTGGCTGGTTCCTCTTGCACTCTGGGGTTTCCTCCTGTGGAGAAACAGCAAAGTTATGAACATCGTTTCCTATTCATTTTTGGAGATTGTGTGTGTCTATGGATATTCACTCTTCGTTTATATCCCCACAGCGGTAAGTACCACAGTTACTCCAAGTGATGTCCTGTTCTTGGTTGAAAATTCAACCAGCATCATTATTTGTAGCCTAACATTAATGTGCGCCTGAAAAAATACCCCTGTGAATTTAGAAGTTCAACTTGAATGGGGACTGAAGAGCCAAGAGCCTTCACTAAAGTCCTTCGCTATGAAAGCTTTCTCCCAGCCCTGACCAGATAGCTTGGCTGGTTAGAGCATTGTCCTGGTAAGCAAAGTTTGCAGATTCAACCCCAGTCAGGGTACATACAGGAACATACTGATGTTTCTGTCTGTCTCTCTGTTCCTTGCTCTCTAAAATCAGTAAATATAAATAAACAAAAAGAAGGAAAGAAAGCTTTCCCCTCAGTCTGAGTGCCGGCGGTGGTTATTCAGGCTGTGCTAAGAAACCAGAGTCAGTGGGGGCCCAGTGCTGCTTGGCTCATGGGCCTTTATAAACATATGTGCCTGGAATGAACAAATGTCTCTCTGAACTGCCTCCAAAAACCCCTCCCCTCCCTCTCTTCTTTCAGATACTGTGGATTATCCCCCAGAAAGCCGTTCGTTGGATTCTAGTCATGGTGGCCCTGGGCATCTCAGGCTCTGTCTTGGCAATGACATTTTGGCCAGCTGTTCGTGAGGATAACCGGCGTGTTGCCTTGGCCACAATTGTGACAATTGTGTTGCTTCATGTGCTGCTTTCTGTGGGATGTTTGGTATGGTCTCATTCCTGTGTTCTTATAGTGCATTTTATTTTTTAAATTTATTTTTTTTATTTTTTTGTGTATGACAGAGACAGAGTCAGAGAGAGGGACAGACATACAGGAAGGGAGAGAGATGAGAAACATCAATTCTTTGTTGTGGCACCTTAGTTCATTGATTGCTTTCTCATATGTGCCTTGACCGGGGGGCTACAGCAGACTGAGTGACCCCTTGCTCGAGCCAGCAACCTTGGGCTCAAGCTGGTGAGCCTTGCTCAAACCAGATGAGCCAGCGTTCAAGCCGACGACTGCGGGGTCTCGAACTTGGGTCCTCCACGTCCCAGTTCAACGCTCTATCCACTGTGCCACCACCTGGTCAGGCTCTTATAGTGCACTTTAAATGCAAATACTTAAAGGCCTCAAACTGTTAGATATGATGGTTCTTGAAAAACTGATTCCATGAGGCCCTGGCTGTTTGGCTCAGTGGTAGAGCATCAGCCCAGCATGTGTATGCCCCAGGTTTGATTCCCAGTCAGGGCACACAGGAGAGGTGACCATCTGCTTTCCACCCCTCTCCCTCTTCTCTTTCTTTCTCTTCCTCTCTCTCTCTCTCTCTTTTCTTTCTCTCTTTTCCCCTCATAGCCATGGCTTGATTGATTTGAGCACATTGGCCTCTGGCGCTGAGGATGTCTCCATAGAGCCTCTGCGTAGGCCCTAAAAATAGCTTCGTTGTGAGCATGGTCCCAGATGGGCAGAGCATCGGTCCCAGATGGGGGTTGCCGAGTGGGTTCCGGTTTTGAGCGCATGCTGGAGTCTGTCTCTCTATCTCCCCTACTCTCACTTGGAAAAGAAGAAGAAAAAAAACTGGCTCCATGAAATAAATACTGTTTTAGATAGACTCTCCTGGATGAGAAGTGGTAAAGTCATGAGGATTTCATTGTGATTTCCAGCTTTACCAGCTTTCTAAGATTTGATTAAGATTCAGTGTCTGGCCAGAGGACACAGGTGTGGATGAGTGTCTATAAATAGGATTGAGAGTTCTGCTTTTGAATGCCTTTGCTAGTTTTCTGCACATAACTAGAAAGAGTTTTGAAATTTAAAGCTTCAGAAGTGAAAGCTTGAGAATGAAGTCAAATACAGGAAAAGAGAGAGTTATTTTTAAGATGAACAACATTTAAAACAGTTTTTGAGTTTATGTGTGTAGGTATCTTTTAGTGAAAACATATGCTTTTGAGTCAGACAAGACAGGCCCAGATTGAAGACCAGCTGTCACTCACTGGCTGTGTTAACTTGTCTGAGCCTGTAAAATGGGTATACTAGATCCTGCTTCAGGGATGTTCTGAGGATAAAACAATACATATTGAGCACAGAACTATAGAATTTATCCCGTAAGTGCCCATAAATTAGATCCCTTTTCTTTGAGCCTAAGGAGATATGATTGTATACCTTTTTGTACACATGGTACACAAAAATTGCTGTGTGTGGCCTTAACAAGGCCTGGCGCAGGTTTTGAAAAAACTTCGAGTGCAAGAATGTTAATAAGGTCACCGATGAAGGGGAAGGACATGCCCGCAGGAAGGCATCCATGTCACATACATCCAGACCCTTGGTCAGGTTTTGCAGTTGTGGGAGAAAAAATTTCTTTGGCACCATTTGATCTTTAATATTTTTGTGTGGATGGCCATGGTCTCATTAAGTGCATTAATAAGATCTCAATGCTTTATCATTGAATAAGTCTCATAAAAAGCATTAAGTTCTGAAACACAGACCTGATTTAAATGTACTCGAGATGTGCCTAAGCCTTAAACCCTTGAGACAGAAGACTGTGGGTTTGACTCATGGCAGAGCAACACTGTTCATTTCTTGCACTTGGAATCTCTGGCTGATTCCTTGGAATGCTGCTGTGACCCTTCTGTTTGCTGAAGAAGAATGCCCTTTTCATTGGAACTAGCTCTCTCACTTCCCGTTTCTCTTCTGAACTTTTCCCCATTATATATCTGATTAAGAAGTCTGTGAGGAGAAAAAGCATTGCCTTGTGTGGGTCTGTAAAGAACAGAGAGCATTAAGGCAGATTGGATAATGCAGCAGGCGTGTGGTGTGGCTGTTGTTATTACTATTATTGTTGACCCATTTCATCTGGTACCTGTGGTCAGGATCTTTTACCTCCTATGCCCGTTATTTCCCTTTTGGAGTAAAGGACACTGAAGTTAAGATTTACCTGCCCACCTCGCTACTCAGGAACTTTGTAAAAGAGAGCACTATAATGAATTAGAGCACTGGATAAGAGCTGCTTAGTTACCACTGTGAGCCCCGCAAGTGACTTAACTCTTAGAACCTTGGTTTCCTTATCTGTCAGGGAGATTCATATTTTTGTGGGCTTTTGTGAGACTCAATGAAATGTCTTTATATACTGACAGTTTCCCCAGCAGTAAAGAAGTTATTAAAAGAGTCCTGTGCCATCAAAACCCATCAGGGCCATTCTGCTATTCCTCCCGAGTGCCCCAGTGAGAGCCATTCAAGGTCACACGGTCTAAAGACTGTGCCTCTTTCATCAGTGCCTCTCACTGGCATCTTTCCATCTTTCTCCTGAACTTCTGACATTGTATACCTGGCTGAGAAGTTGGAGGAAAGAAGGAGGCAGGCATTCCTCTGTTGAGTTCTAAGGGACTTGGCAGAGCAGGGCAGGCTGAATGGTGGAACAGGGCAGTAATAGTGTGTGTAGGATCTTTCCCTGGAGAGGGGCACAGTTTTCTTCTCCTCAGGGATGGAGCTATCTTGTGATCAGGTGTGTAGCCAGGCCCCACAGTGTCTAGGGCTTTGTTGTCCACACTGGAGATTGCCTCCTTCTTTCTGTTCTGGAGGAGATGTGCAGGGCAGGAGGGCTGAAGCAGAAGTTAGGAGACGGTTCTAGCCCCAGCTCCATCACTCCCATTGTTGGACCCCTGCCTCCTCACTTAGAAAAAGGAGCTGTAATATCTTTACTGGTGTAAGGCTTGAATGGTATGTGCAGCATGTAAAACTGGACAAGCTGTATAGACAAAGACATTGGAAAGGCCGGGAGAGGAATTGGCAGGGGAGTTAGTTGAGCCAAGGGGTACTGTCTGAACCAGACAGCTTGGCCTTCTCACTCTCCCCTGAGGAGCACGGGTTGGTGTTTTTGCCTTAGTGCAGTGAAGCATCCGACAGCCCTGCACCTTTCAAGGTCTCCTCAGTGCTGCACCTGGGCATGACCTCTAAGCTGGTACCAGCACATGCCTGGCGGGACGACTGAGGAAGCAGCAGAGGCGAGTCCTTGGCTGGTGTGATCGGAGATGGACGGGTCTGTGTTTCAGGTGGTTACTGCTGATAGCAGGGGGTCCTGTGCCCTTGCATTTGTGGAACTAATAGAATTATAACTTGGCCTTAGAGATTGTTTTCAATCCCTTTGTTTTAGAGATAAGAAAACTGAGGCCTATATGCCACATATATTTTTAGAAATAAAAGACTAAAAGGGCTAAAAAGGTGGGTTTTTGTAATGGTACTTTCACATATTTGTATTATTTGATTTTGTTAAAATATATATTACTTTTAAAATCCATGGGGAAAAAATTAAGATACTCCTTTTTTCTTTTTTTTTTCTTTTTTTTTTTTATTATAAATAAATTGTTATTTTAATGGAGTGACATCAATAAATCAGGGTACATATATTCAAAGAAAACATTTCCAGGTTATCTTGTCATTTAGTTCTGTTGCATACCCATCACCCAAAGAGAGATCGTCCTCTGTCACCCTCTATCCAGTTTTCTTTGTACTCCTCCCCCTCCCCTTCTCCCTCATTTCCTCCCCCCACCCCCCGTAACCACCACACTCCTGTCCATGTCTCTTAGTCTCGTTTTTATGTCTCACCAATGTATGGAATCCTGCAGTTCTTGTTTTTTTCTGATTCACTTATTTCCCTCCGCATAATGTTATCAAGATTCCACCATTCTGCTTTAAGTGATCTGATGTCATTATTTCTTCTAGTTGAATAGTATACCATGGTGTATATGTGCCCCATCTTCTTTATCCAGTCTTCTATTTTTTTTTACAGTGATTAAAAGCCTTTAAGCAAACTCTTGGCCAATACAGCAAGAATCCATAAAAGAGTAGTGTCCTTATCATGTTCACCAAGTCCAGGTTGGCCCCATCACCATGCCAAATCCCTGAAAAATGCAACCCAACCACAGTTCAGTCTGTTAGGAGCTGTCACAGGGAGCAGGAGTCCAGGAAAAGTCCACATCCAGGAAAAGTCCGCATGGCACTGGAGTTGTCACCATTCTATACTTTGCAGCTCATGTCCAAGTCCCAATGACCGCTGCTTCTCGCTGGTAATGATTCAGGTAGACTGGAAAAGCCATTTGCAGCATGCGTGGATATGGAGCTTCTGTTCTCCTCTGCCTGGAGAGATGAGACCAGGTTGCTTTTCCCTGGAGCTCTGCGACTGTGGCATGGTCAAGAGAACCTTGGGATACACTAAGCTGGGTGGCAAAGGTAGATTCATAATAGAAGTTGGCAAAAGGGGGAAAGAGAGCTCTAAATTAGGAGTAGGTCCCAGCCTGAAATATGAGTGGGGCATTGAGGTAGGAGGGATAAAGGAAACACTATATTAAGCAAAGCAGCAGAAAATAGAACTATCAACACCCACAACAGAGATCTTTGAGGGAAGAATAAAAAACCTGACTATTCAGGCAAAACATAGTTAAGTGACCCTTGTGCGAATGAGATCAGTTTACCTGCTTCTTGGAAGAAATACCCTAGGCTCGTCCACAGTGTTGTAGATGGGGCCGACGGCCCTGGGCACCTTCAGCCTTCAGTGGCAAACCTCAGCTTTCTGGGCAAGGTTAGGTCATAGGTGGCTGGAGCAGGGCTGGAAGAGACTGAACCCTCCCTTAGAGGAGCGAGGGGGAAGCCTACCTTCAGTGTCCCTGTTTCCTCGCAGCAGAGGCATGTAAGCCTGGCAGGCTTTAGCTCAATGACCTTCCTTTCCACTATTGAAGCAGGACCCAGATGGCATCCTATGAGACCCCTTTGGGGAGTTGGAGCCTTTAAGGGTGTATCCTAAAAGCTGGTAGTTCCCCTGATCTCTATTGGGCTTTTTCTGCCTCTAGGTATCTTAAAAGCCATGCTCAGAAGATCTCGCTGAGGGGTTTGAGGATCCCCATCCGCCTATATAAATCTTTTCCATATATCTGGAGCTATTTGGAAAAAGACAAAACAGTGTTATTAGCTGGCTCTAATAAAGAAGGTAGTAGTTTGCAGGCGAAAAAGATTTGGTGTCTCCTGTTCATCAGCATTCAAAAGAGATGTAAAATTTTTTTTTTTAAGTAAAAAGTATGATATGGTAGACCCGTAGGAGTTCCAGGATATGACTACCCCCTTTAAAAAAAAATTTTTTTTTTTTTGCCTGACCTGTGGTGGCGCAGTGGATAAAGCGTCAACCTGGAAATGCTGAGGTCGCCGGTTTGAAACCCTGGGCTTGCCTGGTCAAGGCACATATGGGAGTTGATGCTTCCAGCTCCTCCCCACCTTCTCTCTCTGTCTCTCTCTCCTCTCTCTCTCTCTAAAAAAATAAAATAAAATAAAAAATAAAATAAATTAAAAAATTAAAAAAAATTAAAAAAAAAATTTTTTTAATTGACCTTAAAATGTTTGCTGAGTACACTTTAATAATACCTTAACTTTAAAGATTGTAAGCATGACAAAATACAGTGAATGCTTTTGCTCCATATGCAGGAGCATTTTTAGTTTAGCCAGTTTAGGAAATCCAATAATAGAACAATGCATACAGACCATGAGCTATAACATGCTTAGCAGCCTCTCCTGTTCTGACAGAGGTTACTATAGATCTGGAATATGTATCCACTGTAATGTGGACATACGACTGTTTGCCAAATGAAGGTATATGAGTAACATCCATCTGCCAAAGTTGTCCTGGTAAGGGTCCTTGAGGGTTAACTCTAAATGAAGGGGCAGTATAGGACCCCTTGGACAGGATTTCCCAATCTGCCGGGCTGTTTCCCGAAAGTTCAAACTGTTTACACCGGGCTGCAGCGTTCTGGTGATGAATAGTATGAGACTGACTTGCTCGGTCTGTCATGGTTGCTCTATATAATTTTCTTTTGGGTAGTTTGATCAACCAGGGCATTCCTAGGCCCTGGCCGGTTGGCTCAGTGGTAGAGCCTTGGCCTGGTGTGCCAGATTCCCGGGTTCGATTCCCAGTCCGAGCACATAGAAGAAGCGCCCATCTATTTCTCCACCCCTCCCCCTCTCCTTCCTCTCTGTCTCTCTCTTCCCCTCCTGCAGCCAAGGCTCCACCAGAGCAAAGCCACCCTGGGCACTAAGGATGGCCCCACGGCCTCTGCCTCAGTCACTAGAATGGCTCTGGTTGCAACAGAGCAACACCCCAGATGGGCAAGCATTTCCCCCTGGTAGGCATGCCAGGTGGATCCCGGTCAGGCACATGCGGGAGTCTGTCTGACTGCCTCCCCATTTCCATCTTCAGAAAAATACAAAAAATAAATAAATAAAAGAAAAAATACAACAATAAAAAAAATAAAGAAAAGAAAAAAAAAAGGGTATTCCCTTGTGCTAAAGCTCCAGGGAGCATGAAGTGAGCTTGAGTATGTCCAGTCTCGGTGTGGCTTCTTCAGTGTTCCTTGGTTGAGGAGTCCTCTTAGTGGCCCTGGCCGGTTGGCTCAGTGGTAGAGCATCGACCTGGCGTGCAGAAGTCCCGGGTTCGATTCCCGGCCAGGGCACACAGGAGAAGCGCCCATCTGCTTCTCCACCCCTCCCCCTCTCCTTCCTCTCTCTCTCTTCCCCTCCCGCAGCCAAGGCTCCATTGAAGCAAAGATGGCCCGGGCGCTGGGGATGGCTCCTTGGCCTCTGCCCCAGGCGCTAGAGTGGCTCTGGTCGCGGCAGAGCTATGTCCCTGAGGGGCAGAGCTTCGCCCCCTGGTGGGCAGAGCATCGCCCCTGGTGGGCGTGCCGGGTGGATCCCGGTCGGGCGCATGCGGGAGTCTGTCTGACTGTCTCTCCCTGTTTCTAGCTTCAGAAAAATACAAAAAAAAAAAAAAAAAAAAAAAAAAGAGTCCTCTTAGTTTAGTCCCCTCCTTTTTTCTTTTAAGAGAGAATTCCTGGCCCTGGCTGGTTAGCTCAGCTGGAGTGTCATCCCGCCCCCAGGGACACCAGGGTCACAGGTTTGATCCCATGTTAGAACATGTACAGGAAGCAACCAGTGACAGCAAAACTAAGTAGAAAAACAAATTAATGCTTCTCCTTTCTCTCTTCCTCTTTCTGTTTCTCTAAAAATCAATTAAAAAAATAAAAGAAAATGTCACAGCTTAATCTGCAAAGGTTAATGATTAAATCAAACTTCCCAAAATAAGTATCTCCATCTCTTAAAATGAAACTGAGGCCCACAGGGGTGGAGTGACTTGTCCAAGTCACAGTGCAAGTTACTAGCGGAGCCTGGTTGAGAACCTGGGCCTCTTGTCTCATTCCCTCTAAAGAGGGTTTCCTCCAGTAGTCTGGAATAAAAGCGCTGTTCCTGCATTATGGGGGCTTCATGGCTCAGTGCTCCTGCCAGTTAACTGAAGGGGCCCAACAGTAGCAGCATGGCCCCTACCTCCTCATTAAGTTAGGGACTGTTCTTTCCCTGCCTCAGAAGACAGTTGCTGGAAGGGGTCCTGAGGAGGGAGACTTTTAAAACTAATAGAATTATTCTGGGAATGTAATAAACTAGAGGGAGTCAGTCTGCAGCTAGAAACTTTTTGAAATAGACTATTGTAGAATTAATTGTGGATGTTTGGGAAAGCCTTCAGTGTGTTGTGTTGGTGCCCTCTTCTGGCCAATAGAAAGCAGAACAGGTGAAATGGTTCTTGACTTGGTGGCTTTTTATCTTACCTTCCTAACACTCTGACTCCAAGGGGGTATCATGAGCATGCTGTGGTCCCTGATTTAGCGATTCACCTTTCCAATGTTCAAGGCTAGTGAGATTGGTATTTTCCTGGGCTAAGTTAGGATTCTTAGACCTTGACACAGGTAGGAAGATCCTCCTTAATATTTTCTCTCTTCCACCTCCTTACGACTTTTGACAGTTAAATTGTAGATGCTGAGTTGAAGCACTTACCAAACCTTTCATTTCCAAGCTGAAGAATTATGAGGTTCAGTCTGCCTACCACTTTTCTTTTAAAGGTCTTGACAGCGAGCCACCTGGTTTAGCAGCAATTTATCCTAATTCAGTTCATTAAGTATTGATTGTTTACATGGTGTGCCTGGCCTTATGTGAGGGCCTGGTGACAGAGACAAGAACGATACAGTCTCTGGAGGAAAGCCTTGCGCTTTGGAGTTAGAAAGGCCCAGCTTGAGACCTGGCTTCACAACTTTAGCCACATGTACCTGACTGAATGACAGAACCTCAGTTTCTTTATACGTATGTCAAATGAGGATAATAACCGTCTCATGGGGTTGTTGTGAAAATTAAGTTATATGTAGTAAATGCTCAATAAATGGTAGTGATATTCTAAAAGGCACTCACAGCCGAATTAGTGAGACAAGCAGAGATGGTTGTAGTTCAGTGTGATGACCGATGTGTTACAGGGAAACATAGGGACCTTGAGAACCCAATACTATTAGCAGGAAGTCGAGAGCACTCTGGTTTGTAACTCCCCTAATGGGTCTTCTTTTTCTGCAGGCATACTTTTTTGATGCACCAGAGATGGACCATCTCCCAACAACTACAGTTGTTCCAAACCAAACAGTTGTAGCAGCTCATTCCAGCTAAAGCGGAAAGTAAGAGGTTATATGTTTATCTTCTTGCTGTGGTACAGTAGAAAATGGGCAGGTGCATCAGTTCTGTTACAGTCCGCATAAGAACAGAGAGGGCCGGACCCTTTAATATTTCTGCACAATGTAGTGTTTTGTGTGTATACATGAATGTCCCTCCTGCTGAAGTCTTCAGTTGTGAAATCTATACGACTTGGCTTTATAAATTTGGGAAACACAAGTTCTTAGATTCTTCTAGAAGAGGAGCTCCTGTCTTTTGGTCCCTGTATCCTTTCTCCTCTATTCCCTATCCCCTTTCCAGCAGCACAAAATAGGTTTGTTCTGTTTGGTTACAGTCCTGGTGGTTTCTTTCTAGTTTCCCTGTGACTTCTCAACCTGGCCTCAGACTCGAAGTGTGTCCTCTCTTAAATTAAATCATGGGTTCACCAAAGCCTTCAGATTCTTATGCCTGGTATGTTCTTTGGACCTCTGATGATTCCATTGTCAGTGGTTAGCTTAGTGGTTCAGAGTAGAGGGAAAAATATCAATTTCCCCATGGCCTGTTCCTTGCCTTCCTGTTCTGCCTCCTCAGTATTCCAAGGCTGCAGCCATGCTGAACTTCTTGCCATTGCCAGACACAGCATGCCTTTGCACTTGCTGTTCTAGATGTCTGAAATGTTCCTTCATTTTCAGTGGTCACTATTTACCTTGTTATCTCATTATACCTTGTGTTGTACATCACAGAGGGGGACTTGTTTGGACTGGGTCCTGAAGATTGAGAAGAAGCAATCAGTTACTCATTGTTCTGAAAAGAATAGTCAGCTTCCTGCGGCTTGTGGGAAGGTGAAGACATAGGCTGTTCATTGGGGCACAATGATGCCATATCACTGAGAATCAGAAAATGTTAGCTCAGGCCCTGGCTGGGTTGCTTAGTGGGCAGAGCGTTGTTCTGGCATGTGGAGGTCACATATTCGATCCCTGATCAGGGCACATATGAGAAGCAACCAATGAGTGCACTAGTAAATGGAACAACTAAGTGAAACAAGTTGATTCTTCTCTCTCCCTTTCCTTTTCTTTCTTTCTCTCCCTATCTCCCCCTTTCTCTCTTTCTCTCTCTCATATCAATGGAAAAATTTTAAAAAAAAGAAAAGCAAGAAAAAAAAGAAAATGTGAGCCCAGCTGGAGAGGAACAGAGGTAGAGAACCCAATGGTGATAGGTGCTGGGTCTCTGCCTTGGCCCAGAATACCTCACGTCATCCTGGTGAGGCCCTGGTGGGGGGCTTTCTCAGCCTGCTCCTGAATGAGACGTCAGTTCCTTCTTAGTATTTAGACCAGGTGTCCCAGGTGCTGTAAACTTTAAGAGTCAGAAGCTGGCATCTGAGAAGAGACTAGCCCTCAGGCCCTTGTAGGGCTCTCATCCTGATTTACACAGATTTGAAACTTCTGGGCTTTGCTCACACCTATAAACTTGGGTGTCAATGCCTCCATTTGGGTGTCAAGTCTCCAAATAAGGTAGTGATGAACAGTTTCTCTGGAGCCCTCCTGGCAGAAGCATCAATCGCTTTGCCAATGAGAGGGGCTGTCTAAGCTCCAGGCACTACGGATTTGTGAGCTGGCTGTGCCTTTTGCTGTAATCTCTGGACTCCCAGCTTTCATTGAAAAAGTATGGCTTCCAATCTCACAGATAACCTTCCTCATGTAAATCTGTGCATTGGAGGGCTTAGCCTGGAATGGATGACTGGGAAAGCATTAAGCCCTTTTCTCTCTGAAACTCAGGTTTATAGGGGAGCCTCCAATTACTTGTAATTAGAGAAGCATAAATCATTGATGTTATTAAGAATATCGGACTTCCTTCTTCCTTTTAAAAAATTAATTTATCACCTGAGGACCAGTGCCATTTCTTCTTTGAGCCAAAACCCTTGTAAATCCTGGGAACTGTAGTAGGAAGTCTTACTTTGTCTCGAGGGATGGGGCTGCCTTCCCAGGGGCGGGGACAAGTGTGTCTGTCCAGAGGGCTGCAGCCAGCAGATAATTACACTGCAGTGTGAGGAGGGCTTTAATAAGAGATGAGCAAAGGGCTTCAGGAGACTCCTTTATAATTAAAACCCTCCTGATTTCTACGCAGGGTTTATATGCAATTATCCTTTCACTCACTCATGTCAAGAGTGTTCATTTTATAAGCCTTTTTACTAGGCTTATACATATCAATTCTTTTATTCTGAAATCAGTTTTAACTCAGTGCTATAATCCCCTTTAACACAGCCTCCAGACTGCGTGGCTTCACAGCCCCTCTTTTCCACACCGGCTCTGAAATGTCCCTGCCGGGAGATCCGTCTTCAGCTCCTGGGCTCTTTCTTTGTCAGTTGTTCTTGTTTGTTTCCTTTCTTTGAGGTAAATTGAGAGAACCTGGGGCGGCAGGTAGGTTGACATAACTTTTTTTTCATTTTTGAAAACTTATTTAGTGGAAAATTTTAAACATAGACAGAAGCAGAGGGAATAGTATGTGAATCCCCAGGTACTCATCACCCACTTTCAATGGCCAGTCTCATTTCATCCGTTCACCCACCTCTTCCCCATACTATTTTAAAGCAAATGTAAGACATCGGGTTATTTAATCCATAATATTGAAATTTTGTATCCATAAAAGACACTCTTTAAAACATTACCATGATACTATAGTCACATCTAAAAAAAAATTATAACTCCTTAATATCAAATATATTGTATTTGAATTTCATATCAATTCAAACCCAATTTCATGTAGTTGGTTGATGTTCCTCTTAAATATCTTTTAAATTATAGAATCCTACTCCATCTCCCTCTCTCCCTTTGCCATTTGTTTGTTGAAGAATTGTTTCTCACTGTCTGGACTCTACTGATTACATCTCCATGGTATCATCTAACACAGTGGTCCCCAACCTTTTTTGAGCCACAGACCAGTTTAATGTCAGAAGATATTTTCACGGACCAGCCTTTAGGGTGGGACAAATAAATGTATCACATGATCGAGACAAGCGTCAAGAGTGAGTCTCAGACGGATGTAACAGAGGGAATCTGGTCATTTTTAAAAAATAAAACATCGTTCAGACTTAAATATAAATAAAATGGAAATAATGTAAGTTATTTATTCTTTCTCTGTGGACCGGTACCAAATGGCCCACGGACCAGTACTGGTCCGCAGCCCGGGGGTTGGGGACCACTGATTTAACATGTTGCTCTATTGTCTTTATTTGTAAATTGGTGGTTGTATCTAAAGATTTTATCAGATTCAGGGTTTTTTTTGGGTGGCATGGGGTAGATAGGACTACTGGATAAGTGCTGTTAAATTCTTCCATCCATAAATTCATAATGCTTAATTAGCTCTCCCCCCCCCCCTTTTTTGTATTTTTCCAAAGTTAGAAGTGGGGAGGCAGTCAGACAGACTCCCACATGCACCCGACAGGGATCCACCCGGCATGCCCACCAGGGGACGATGCTCTGTTTCCGCAGGAGCCATTCTAGTGCCTGAGGCGGAGGCCATGGAGCTGGCCTCAGTACTTGGGCCAACTTTGTTCCAATGGAGCCTTGGATGTGGGAGGGGAAGAGAGAGATAGAGAAGGGGAAGGGTGGAGAAGCAGATGGGTGCCTCTCCTGTGTGCCCTGGCTGGGAATCGAATCTGGGACTTCCACACGCCGGGCCGACACTCTACCGCTGAGCCAACCGGCCAGGGCCTCGCTCTCTTTTTTAAAGATTTTATTTATTGATTTTAAAGAGTGGGGGCAGGTACGAGAAGTTTCAACTCATAGTCACTTCACTGTTGTTGTTCCTTGACTGCTTGTCATATGTGCCTTGACTGGCAAGCCCAGCATTTCAAACTGGCACCCTGAGCGCTCCAAGTTGTTGCTCTGTCCCTGCGCCACCACAGGACAGGCTCTCTTTTGCTTTTTTGATATTAGTGGCCATTAATAAGTAATGCCTACATCCATTAGTTTATTAGTTCATTAGGGACTTCAAAATGGTGATATTTCAATTCTGTATTTCCTTCCTTGTTTATTAACTGGAATACTTCATTTATAAAACTTTCTTCATCTATCATTTGGTTATCCAGTGATATAGTTCTATAAGAAAAGCTGCCTGTGGTGGCAGACTGCTTTGGTATTGAAGTTATATCTTTAAACATAAATAATGTGCTTTTCTACAGCTTAGCTCCTTTCTGTATGAAGGAGTCTTTATCTTGAAAGTTACTCTTGTTTTTCAGACCTCTTTTGTTTTATAGAGTGTGGTTCTTTTGGACACCAAAGCCAACAAGAAAACTGATGAAAAGTCACCAACCCTGACATCTGGATGGTGCCATACTGAAGCCTAATTACCTATTCAACAAATAAAAATTAATGTTGTTCAGAACATGTGTCTTTCAGCTCCTCTTCCTCACCTGCCCATGATCATTGTGACTATGCACTGGTTTGGAATGAAATACAAGGGAATGCATTAGGCGTGCTCAAGTGCCCTCCCATTTACGTTTCACGTTAGGTACGCCCTTAATTCCTGAAATGGATCCACCCTAACTTCTGATGTCTTTTCTCTGAATTGTGTACAGATTTCCTGGGTGAGTCTCTCCTCTCCAAATGCTTGCCATCCTAAAGTTGCCAAACAGTGTGACCTTTGGTTGGGATTCTTTGGATACCTGAAAATTTGTCTTTGGTGACCTGATACTGGAGAACTAAACCTAATTGTTGCAAAATAAATACCTCACATAATATCTGTGTCTACATTTCATGACTTTGACCTCAAGTTCTTCTTTGATGTTTTGTCTTTAGCATGCTGGAGGCTGCTGAGAATTTGATTTAATGTGCTAGCTGCTGTAGTATGGGGGTCAAATTGAATGTCTGATTTTTCCTCCTATGGAACATAACTTCTGGAAGTATGGAACAGTGGGTTTAAAGAACATGCTTACTTAAACCTATTTTGACAAATGATTTTAGAAATTTATTTCACTTTGAGTCCTTCTTGAAGGTCACATAACTTCCTGGCTAGAGTGCGTTCAAGGGGGAACGACAATTCGAAAAAATATATATATATATATTTTTTGTATTTTTCTGAAGCTGGAAACGGGGAGAGACAGTCAGACAGACTCCCGCATGCGCCCGACCGGGATCCACCCGGCACGCCCACCAGGGGCAACACTCTGCCCACCAGGGGGCGATGCTCTGCCCCTCCGGGGCATCGCTCTGCCGCGACCAGAGCCACTCTAGCGCCTGGGGCAGAGGCCAAGGAGCCATCCCCAGCGCCCGGGCCATCTTTGCTCCAATGGAGCCTGGGCTGCGGGAGGGGAAGAGAGAGACAGAGAGGAAGGGGGGGTGTGGAGAAGCAAATGGGCACTTCTCCTATGTGCCCTGGCCGGGAATCGAACCCGGGTCCCCCGCACGCCAGGCCGATGCTCTACCGCTGAGCCAACCGGCCAGGGTTATTTTTAATACTTTACATTCAAAACGTACACCATCCGGGAGGCTGAGCTGCCAGGTCAGGATTGCCAATTCCCTACTGTTTTCATTGTCCTCTCAGGATAGGAGTTCCCTATGTATTTCTGAGTAGGCTACAAAGACATATTTGGACTAAAAGACTGACCAGACAGATAAAGGAAGATGCACACAAATTCAGGCAACGGTGAGCTTAAGATCACCTTGGCAAACCTATTGACAACATCTGTAACAGAACTGGGTGGCAAGATATCACCCTAAACACCAGAATTCAAGTAGGTAGGAACCATTGTCAGTTTGAAGACTTAATATGGTGCCAGCATTTTTGTGGAAAGAGGCAGAGAAAAGCAACAGGGTGTTTGAGAAATCTAAAAACAGGCCCTGGCTGGTTGGCTCAGCGGTAGAGCGTCGGCCTAGCGTGCGGACGACCCCGGTTCGATTCCCAGCCAGGGCACACAGGAGAAGCGCCCATTTGCTTCTCCACCCCTCCGCCGCGCCCTCCTCTCTGTCTCTCTCTTCCCCTCCCGCAGCCAAGGCTCCATTGGAGCAAAGATGGCCCGGGCGCTGGGGATGGCTCCTTGGCCTCTGCCCCAAGTGCTAGAGTGGCTCTGGTCACAACATGGCAACGCCCAGGATGGGCAGAGCATCGCCCCCTGGTGGGCAGAGCGTCGCCCCATGGTGGGCGTGCCAGGTGGATCCCGGTCGGGCGCATGTGGGAGTCTGTCTGACTGTCTCTCCCTGTTTCCAGCTTCAGAAAAATGCAAAAAAATAAAAATAAAAAAGATAAAAAAAAAGAATTCTAAAAACAAGAGAACCTCGCCTGACCAGGTGGTGGCGCAGTGGATAGAGCGTCAGACTGGGATGCAGAGGACCCAGGTTCGAGACCCCGAGGTCGTCAGCTTGAGTGTGGGCTCATCTGGTCTGAGCAAAGCTCACCAGCTTGGACCCAAGGTCGCTGGCTCAAGCAAGGGGTTACTCGGTCTGCTGAAGGCCCGCGGTCAAGGCACATATGAGAAAGCAGTCAATGAACAACTAAGGTGTCGCAACGAAAAACTGATGATTGATGCTTCTCATCTCTCTCCGTTCCTGTCTTTCGGTAGCTATCTGTCCCTCTCTGACTCTCTCTGTCTCTGTAAAAAAAATGAATAAAAAATAAAAATAAGAGAACCTCAAAGTAGAAGGCAGGTACTCCCTGGAAAGTACAAAGGACCAACAGGAGAACAGAAGCTGGGGTTGGGGGGGAGTTTTGTACAACCCAGTTTGCAACTGATGAGTGCAAGGGGTCTGAAGTAAGGTCTGAAGAAGGTGGAGCAGGTCCTGTGCCTCTCAAAGCCAGACAAAGGTCTTTCTAGGACACCAGAGTAAAAAATGCAGGGAATAGAATACAAATGGGGTAGGCTAGGGATATCTGGGGCAAAGGGCAGGGAATTTCAGATGAGAGTGAGGATGGGGAGCAGAGCCAGGAGATCTCAGAACATTGGAAGCCGTATTTCAAACACTTCATGAAAACATAGAAAAGGAAGCTGTAGAGCCTTGAATTTAGCAAAGTTACCCTGACTCATCCCTACCTCCTAAATGCAGGAAAACTAATTTCATGTAAAAATGAGCAACTAAGGATTGCAACCAAATATAATGAAGTTATTTTAAATAAAGAACAAGGAGCAGAATAACATCACTAATGAATGAAAGCATTCTAGAAAGACATGTCCATAAAACCAAATCACAACTAGTTAACAATATTTCAAAATGAGCTAAAGTAAATAGTACATGAAAGAAAAGCATAACTCAGAATTAGAAAGCAGAAATTAGATAATAAAACTTAATAATTGGAAAGAAAAGGGAAAACTTGTTTCACAAATGAATACTGAAGTAGAAGGAATATCAGAATTACATAATTTTTGCACAATAGGTAATGCCTTAAGGGAATTAAAAAAATGAAAAGATGGGAAAAAATTTTAATTCCCAAATGAATAAAAAGAAATCAATCAGAAAATGACAAATGTATGAGATAAGCCAAAAAGTTCTAAAGGTGTATTATACATGTCCTTGAAGAAAAAAAAAAAATGAGAATACATACCAAAAAAACCCCCCCTATAATAATAATTAAAAAGAACTTTACTAAAAATTTTTTTAAAAAATTTGTGACTTTAGGTAGAAAGAGCATATATCATACTTAGGGAACTCAACCCAGAAAATCAACACTGATGTATTCTAGTAAAAGTAGTGGTTTTTAAAGAACATATATGAGGGCATCCAGGTTAAAAGACAAATTCACTTACAAGGGAAAGAAAGTCAGATTGGCGGACTTTGGACAACAGCACTTTATTTCAGAAGAACGTAGAGTAACAACACATCTAAGATGCCCAAGGAAAGGAAATGTGAGCTAAGGATTTTACATTAGCCAAACTGACTTCCAGGTGTAAAGGGCACAGACAAAAATCTTGTCAACATGGCCCTGGCCGGTTGGCTCAGCGGTAGAGCGTCGGCATGGTGTGCGGGGGACCCGGGTTCGATTCCCGGCCAGGGCACATAGGAGAAGCGCCCATTTGCTTCTCCACCCCCACCCCCTCCTTCCTCTCTGTCTCTCTCTTCCCCTCCCGCAGCCAAGGCTCCATTGGAGCAAAGATGGCCCGGGTGCTGGGGATGGCTCCTTAGCCTCTGCCCCAGGCGCTAGAGTGGCTCTGGTCGCGGCAGAGCGACGCCCCGGAGGGGCAGAGCATCGCCCCCTGGTGGGCAGAGTGTTGCCCCTGGTGGGCGTGCCGGGTGGATCCCGGTCGGGTGCATGCGGGAGTCTGTCTGACTGTCTCTCCCCGTTTCCAGCTTCAGAAAAATTCAAAAAAAAAAAAAAATCTTGTCAACATGGAAGAACCCCAGGAATATTCTCATGAGACCTTTCTGAGACATCTGCCAGGGAACACACTTCAGACAACCCAACATGGAAGGTGAGACATTGACATAACTGGTGGTGAGCAGTAAGTATATATTTACTTTCAGAACTAAAAATAAATGATGATTTTAAGGGGAGAACATAATTTATAATGGTTTTGTATGCTTAACATAAGATTCAGTATAGCCTGACCAGGCGGTGGCACAGTGGATAGAGCGTCAGACTGGGATGCTGAGGATCCAGGTTCAAGACCCTGAGGTCGCCAGCTTGAGCGTGGGCTCATCTGGTTTGAACAAAAGCTCACCAGCTCGAGCAAGGGGTTACTCGATCTGCTGAAGGCCCGTGGTCAAGGCACATATGAGAAAGCAATCAATAAACAACTAAGGTGTCAAAAACGAAAAACTAATGATTGATGCTTCTCATCTCTCCATTTCTGTCTGTCTGTCCCTGTCTATCCCTCTCTCTGACTCTCTCTCTCTGTCTCTGTAAAAAAAATAAAAATAAAAAAAAAATTAAAAAAAGTATAACAAAAATGGAAGCCTGACCAGGCGGTGGCGCAGTGGATAGAGCGTCGGACTGGGATGTGGAGGATCCCGGTTCGAGACCCCGAGGTCGCCAGCTTGAGTGCAGGCTCATCTGGTTTGAGCAAGGCTCACCAGCTTGAGCCCAAGGCCACTGGCTGGAGCAAGGGGTCACTCAGTCTGCTGTAGCCCCACGGTCAAGGCACATATGAGAAATCAATTAACAACTAAGGAGCAGCAATGAAGGATGTATGTTTCTCATCTCTCTCCCTTCCTATCTGTCTGTCCCTCACTCTAACTCTCTCTCTCTCTGTCTCTGCCACAAAAATAAAATAAATTAAAATTTAAAAAAAAATGGAAGAAGGGGGGAACGTTTATAAGGCAGAATAAGCTTGCTGATTGACATAGTTAATAATTAAAAGAATATTGCTTCAGCCTGACCAGGCTGTGGCGCAGTGGATAGAGCATCGGACTGGAATGCCGAGGACCCAGGTTCGAGACTCTGAGTTCGTCAGCTTAAGCGTGGGCTCATTTGGTTTGAGCAAAAGCTCACCAGCTTGGGGCCCGAGCTGGGGGTTACTCGGTCTGCTGAAGGCCCGCAGTCAAGGCACATATGAGAAAGCAATCAATGAACAACTAAGGGGTCGCAATGTGCAACGAAAAACTAATGATTGATGCTTCTCATCTCTCTGTTTCTGTCTGTCTGTCCCTGTCTGTCCCTCTCTCTGTGTCTCTGTTAAAAAAAATATTGCTTCAGATCAGATGTTAGAGAAGAAGGAAGAATTTATTTGGTAAGGTCAGAGTTGTTCATAAGAAAGAAACAATTGGCCCTGGCTGGGTTGCTCAGTGGACTGAGTGTCCTGTACACCACGGTTAAGGGTTTGACCCTCTGTCAGGGCACACAGGAGAAGCAATCAATAAATGCACAACTAAGTAGGACGATGAGTTGATGCTTCTCTTTCTCCCCCTTCCGCTCTCTCCTCTCAAATCAATGGGGGGAAAAAAGAAACAATCCAGGGGATTAAAGATATTATCTATAAAGAAAATACTCAAAATGTAAACCTTTTTAAATATTTCAAAAGGAGAGAGCAAGCAAGAAAATAGGTCACACACTGAAAAACTATTAATATTAAAGAGTTGGCCCTGGCCATTGGCACAGTGGATAGAGCATTGTTCCGGAGCACTGAGGTCTCCTGTTCAATCCTAGGGTTGGTGGCTCAATCTCAAGGGTACCAGCTCCACCCTGAGATCAATGCTTCAAGCCCCAGTCAGGACACTTATGAGAGGCAATCAGTCAGTGCACAATTAAGTGGGAAAATGAGTTGATGCTTCTCTCTCCCAGTCCCCCAACCTTTAAAAAAAAAAAAAAAACAACGTTCAAATCGATGTGGGTATGGATTCCTGCTTCACTACCTCTTTCTGCAAGTGTGAGAAATAAACTTATATGATATGATTTACAATGTCCAAGATATAATAAGTTAAAAAGAAGATACTATATAATTGTTCAACAAAGCAACATCTCTAGCCTTCTCAGTCAGGGAGGAAGGGGCAAAGGTAGGGCTTGAACACATTGGTTCCAAAGTTTGCTCTTTCACTACAGTGGTACTCAAGGCAGGACATATCCGCTGAATGGTAGAATTATACAAATTATAGCGTTGTAAAGTACCATCCTCCAGATGCTGTAAAGTACCATACCTCACTTCTGCAAATTTACGTAGAGACACCAAGTCCAGATGAATTTTGAAGGGTTTTATTAAAGGAGGAGATTTATTAAATATGCCAGCCGCATATGGCTAACACAGACCATTTGCAGACCCAAATCATGTGCCTCAAATACATCTCAGGGGCTGGTTATACCGCTGATCACACACAGGCTGAGGAGAGCATGACATCATGGCACAAGCTTACAACATTTGTTTAGGGCCCTGGTTGGCAAACCGTGGCTCACGAGCCACATGTGGCTCTTTGGCCCCTTGAGTATGGCTCTTCCACAAAATACCACATGTGGGCACTACCTCAATAGGGAATGTACCTACCTATATAGTTTAAGTTTAAAAATATTTGGCTCTCAAAAGAAATTTCAATCGTTGTACTGTTGATATTTGGCTCTGTTGACTAACGAGTTTGCCAACCACTGGTTTAGAGGATACACAAGAACATTAAAACTTTCAAGGTAACATAATTAAAGATATTTACAACCTTTCAGGGTTTATCTTTCCTCCTTTGCAGGCATCCCCAAACTACGGCCCGCTTGCCGCATGTGGCCACCTGAAAGCATTTAAACAGCTCCCGCCGCACTTCCGGAAAGGGGCACCTCTTTCACTGGTGGTCAGTGAGAGGAGCACTGTATGTGGCAGCCCCCCAACGGTCTGAGGGACAATGAACTGGCCCCCTGTGTAAAAAGTTTGGGGACCACTGAGAGGTATGTTACTCTCAGGATTCCAGGAAGGGGGGGGGGAGGAACTATAATCAATGCAGGGTGGTATGTAAATTCTGTCTCCCATTGAAAGAGAAGTTTCTCAATTAACTTTTATTTTAGTTTTTTTTAAAAGACTTTATTTATTCATTTTAGACAGGAGAGAGAGAGAGAAAGAGAGAGAGAGAGAATGAGAGAGAGAGAGAAGGGAAGAGCAGGAAGCATCAACTCCCATATGTGCCTTGACCAGGCAAGCCCAGGGTTTTGAACCGGCGACCTCAGCATTCCAGGTCGACGCTTTATCCACTGCGCCACCACAGGTCAGGCACTTTTATTTTAGTTTTAAAACTAAATGACCCATTGTCCTTGCAAGCCAGAAACTTCTACATTTTCCCTCCCCTCCCCAAAGGAAGGACGGGAGAGGAAAGCCTGACCTTCCCTCCTAGAATAGCAATATTAATTTTGCAGCTTTTTGGTACCTTACTACAATCCCCACTGGTTTTATATCCTAAGTCAAATCCTTGACTTAATTTACTGAAGAGCATGAGGCTGTTGTGTAGGAATATTAACTTATAACATGTAACATATTTAACAGACAGCCTTAATATCAAAACAGTTCATTAAAGAAACAACTGTTACTGATTAATTTCCTATAAACTGCACAAACCTTTTGCAATTTACATAAAATTAACTGGCTTTCATTTTACCGGAGTCTCCCTGTTCCCCAAAGTCTGATTAAAAAAAGGGAGTCCTTGGCCCTGGCTGGTTGGCTCAGCGGTAGAGTGTCAGCCTGGTGTGTAGGAGTCCTGGGTTCGATTCCCAGCCAGGGCACACAGGAGAAGTGCCCATCTGCTTCTCCACCCCTCCCCCTCTCCTTCCTCTCTGTCTCTTCCCCTTCCGCAGCCAAGGCTCCATTGGAGCAAAGATGGCCTGGGCGCTGAGGATGGCTCTGTGGCCTCTGCCTCAGGCGCTAGAATGGCTCTGGACGCAACAGAGCGATGCCCCAGAGGGGCAGAGAATCGCTCCCTGGTGGGCATGCCGGGTGGATGCCGGTCGGGCGCATGCGGGAGTCTGTCTAACTGCCTCCTGTTTCCAGCTTCAGAAAAATGGAAAAAAAAAAAAAAAAAAAAAGGGAGTCCTTAGCAAGTTTCCTCATGCATTAGCCATACGTAAACCAATCAGCTTCTGGTTTGTGGTTTGAGTAGGGCATGCCGTCCTTCTCAGGGTTAATTTACAAGGATTAGTGGGGTCAGTCTCCATTGTCCATGAGGGTACCTCTGTTGGGACTGCAGGCTTCAACTGGCTATGGTGGTCTCAGGTGGGCATGCCTTCTACCTTGGCAACAGTGGGAGTGGTCAGGATTACAGTGTGTGGTCCCGTCTATGTGGGAGTCCTTTGGTGATGTACTTCTTTACTTGGACTGAGTCCCCAAGCTGAAAAGTATGTACCGGATCTCTTGGCAGTGCTAGAAGTGCCTCTCGGACAGTCTTTTGAACAGCCTGCTGTGTAACTTGCAAACCCTGCAAGTACTTAAGGAAGAAGTGGTTACGTATCCTTTATGATTTGATTTATGCGTTCTATTTGCCTTGAACTTTCGGTGCCTGTGGGCACAATGTAACTTCAAATTAGTTTCTAATTAATATTGTGTTCCCTTTCTACTAGCTGTGAGACTTTGGACACAAATGCAGGCCTAACATTAGAATGGGCAAGCTAAATTTGGAAAGAATTCCACACAGCAACTTCCTAACAACTGTCATTGTGGCCCCACTCCCAGTAGGAAAAGCTTTTATTTATTTGTTAATTATTTCATTAAGGTCTGTTTCTAAATGTTTACCTGGGAAAGTTCCTCTTTCCCTGTTTCTTTTTATAATTTCCTTACTTTGCTTAGTATTCACTTGGACATAAACTAAACCCTTAGATATTATGCCTTCTGTAATAGATTCTAAGTCTGGCTTTTTAAATTATTCCTTTCCTGTTGGCAAAATCTTTTTCTAATTGGTTTTGAATAAACCTTTGGCAATAAGGGTCCTAAATACCCCACTGCATCTTTAGCTGCCTGGGTTTTGTTTTTTTTTTGGTTTTGTTTTTTTTAGTTTTTAGGGAGCTTCCCTTCCTTTGGTGTCCTGGTCAGTGGATGACCTGTATTGTTGGGGTGAAGGTCTGAGCCTCACCTTTGCTAGTTCTTAAGCCTTCTCTTTATGCCCGACCCCCTCGACTGTGCCTGTCTTAGGTTGTCCCTTTCTTTCAGGGATCTTACCTGTCATTGACTAACCAGCCATCTTTGGGGGCCAGGCAGAGCTATGTGGTTGAGGGAGGAGTAATGTCCCTTCTGAAATGCTTAGTTTTTAAAATTTATTTATTTTTAGCAGCTGATGATGCTACCTTTTAAAAACTTATATTTTTTAATTTCTAGAGCTGATTGCTATGTAAAGGCTAAGTTGACTGCTTCAGTATCTTTTCTGATCCTGGCTAACAGAACCTGATGGAAAGAGTTTAAACCTTCCTCACTTGCTTGGGAGCTAGAATCTTACTTAAGCTAGGCAATTAGGAACACTTTCTTGAGGTGGTCTCGATTGTTTTACAGATTCTAACAGTCCTGCTAGGGCTTGAGGCTTCCCTTATAAAGGGAATTCTGAGTTTTCTAATTCTAGAGGTCACTTGGGAAAAAAAAGGATTTAAACTATTTCTTATTACATTTATGTCTCAAATTCTAAAGATTTAGTTACAAGCACCAACCGAAATGACCAATATTTTATAAAATAAATTTTATATTCTACTTAATCACAAATTTCTTTTACATTCCAAGAAAACATACCTTATTTATCCTGTAACTTTATGCACCCTGACAGATAATGTCTAAAAAAAGCTCAAGAGAAACAGATTTTTGCCCACACTCTTGAGCCCTTTCAATCCGGGCCCCAAACTCAAACGCCTCCCACCACCAGAATTAGACATTCATTAATAGTCATTACATATTTTTAAATATTTAAACCAAGATGTCAACATTAACAGGGCTATGAAACAGCAAATAAAAAGAATTAACAAAAGGCTCTTGAAATAACATATGCATTTCTAACATGGAAAATACTTTTTACACAACAAGGGATCCTTGATACAAAAAGGAAGTCTTTGGATTTGGCAGATTATATTATACAATTCTATATGCCTTCTTATTAGTACAATTTTGGCTAAAGCACAACTTCCTACACATCAGTGGAGGGCGGCAAGTCACTATCCCAACCCATGGAGAGCCCACGTGACCCCCATGTCCTAGGGAGGGGAAGGGGAGAGGCAGCTGGAGGGCCTGGCCCTGGTAATCCCTTCCCTATAATTCTATTATTCATGATCCCATCACTCATTTTAGAGCTGCAATTTATTTCAAGGAACTGATAATTCTATTACTTATGATTTCATCACTTATTTTGGAGCTGTGATTTATTTCAAGGAACTGATAACCAGCAAGGTCCACACTTGTGGTTTGTTCATTTCTAAACCTTTTTACCTGGCCCTGTTTCCTTTTCTTTTTTTAAGATTCTTTAAAGCAAAGTTATAATTTTTAATACTATTCTTACTCTGTATTTTTCAAATGGGTAAAACTTCTTTTGGTCAGTAGGTGACTATCTGAATATTTGAAGTTAGTTTCTATTCTATATTTCCTCCAGTCACTTTTCCCTTAGTTGTCTCTGCCGCCTTACTCTAGTGCCCTTCCCCCGCCGTTCCTCACACAGCACGTCCCGGCCTTAGCTTTCGCTCTTTTCTCACCCAAACCACTTGCTTGCCAGCCTTTCACCCCCAGAGGCTGGAGAAACACTTCCCAGAGCATATTCCTCAGCCTTCTCTTCCTATATTTAATGTTTGGGGCATTGATTTACAAAATTGAACCTGGGAGAATGCAGGAATTAGCACACCAATAAAAGCAAACAAATAAGACAGATAATAACTAGCACTCAGAATAAAGGATGTTTGACTATAGAGGTGTTAATCATTACACAAGAGAAGAGGAATGAGCCAACAGAAAAGAATAATTTCTTCAGGGGAGAAATCAGACAGAGTGTCCTGAAGCCAGAGGTGTATGCAAAAACTTATTTCAGGCCTTAAAAACAGACATGTTTATGCCTGACCTGTGGTGGCACAGTGGATAAAACATTGACCTGGAATGCTGAGGTTGCCGGTTCAATACCCTGGGCCTGCCTGGTCAAGGCACATATGGGAGTTGATGCTTACTGCTCCTTCTTCCTTCTCTCTCTCTCTTCTCTCTCTAAAAGTGAATAAATAAAATCTTAAAAAATTGGAAAAAAAAACCAGACATGTTTAAACATTAAACAAAGATTTCACATACACAGATTACAAGTTAAGAAAATTTTTTTTTAAACAGGTATTCCTTTTTTTTAAATTATTTATTTTTATTTATTTTTTTATTTCAGAGACAGGGCGAGAGTCAGAGCGAGGAATAGATAGGGACAGACAGAAAGGAACACAGACGAACAGAGATGAGAAGCATCAATCATCAGTTTTTTGTTGCAACACCTTAGTTGTTTGTTGATTGCTTTCTCATATGTGCCTTGACCGTGGGTCTTCAGCAGACCAAGTAACCCCTTGCTCGAGTCAGCAACCTTGGGTCCAAGCTGGTGAGCTTTTTCTCACACCAGATGAGCCCACGCTCAAGCTGGTGACCTCGGGGTCTCAAACCTGGGTTCTTCCGCATCCAAGTCCGACGCTCTATCCACTGCGCCACCGCCTGGTCAGGCACAAGTTAAGAAATTTAACTGAGGCCCTGGCCGGTTGGCTCAGCGGGAGAGCGTCGGCCTGGCGTGCAGGAGTCCTGGGTTCGATTCCCGGCCAGGGCACACAGGAGAAGCGCCCATCTGCTTCTCCACTCCTCCCCCTCTCCTTCCTCTCTGTCTCTCTCTTCCCCTCCCGCAGCTGAGGCTCCATTGGAGCAAAGATGGCCTGGGTGCTGGGGATGGCTCCGTGGCCTCTGCCTCAGGTGCTAGAATGGCTCTGGATGCAACAGAGTGACGCCCCAGAGGGGCAGAACATTGCCCCCTGGTGGCCATGCCAGGTGGATCCCGGTCGGGTGCATGCGGGAGTCTGTCTGACTGCCTCCCTGTTTCCAGCTTTGGAAAAATGGAAAAAAATAAATAAATAAATAAAATAAAATAAAAAAGATTAAAAAAAAAATTTAACTAAGTGTGCTTTATTTATTCTAATTAAAATTATACTAGAGATTTTCTTTGACAAAGAGACAAAACAGATCCTTACTATTTAAGCAGCCAGCTCAATAGACAAAGGAAGGGGTTCCCCCATTAGGGGGCCTCTCAGGTGCCTGCTCAGCCACATCCCAGGGGAGGGCTTAGGCTCAAGCATCAGAGATTCCCATTAACACACCAATCACTCGGGTTTTAGACAGAAACATTAAAAGCAAAGACTGAGATCTCGACAAACACAAAGGTGTCCCTGGAAGTCCTGAGACAAGACTGATCAGCTCAGTATTAACTCAGTCCCTACTCAGGTCTCTTCCTGAGAGCACCCCCAATGTGGCACCACCAAAAGTCCGCACTCAGGTCTTTCTCTGAGAGCACAACTAGATGTTTCCGGAAGTTTAGGGGTAACTCAGTCCCCACTAATTGTCTTCCTAGAGCACGACTAAATGTGCAAACACAAATGGACATTTCTGGGAGCCCGCTTTCCAGAGTACAACCAGATGCATCCCAGATCAGCCTAAGGCAGGACCCAAAACTCTCCACCGATGTCTTGGTCTTGGAGAGCCCACTGCAAGAGTGTGACCACTTTCCAGTCCTCTATGCAGTAGATCTAGACAGACTAGTCCCAACTCAGCAAAGCAGAAGATTGGTCCTATCTACACACCTCTGGAGTCCCAACTCAGCAAAGTAGATGATTTGTCCTATTTACACACCTCTGGAGTCCCAAATCAGTAAAGCAAAAGATTTGTTTTACTTACATATCTCCAGAGTCACAACTCAGCAAAGCCGCAAATATACCTTACCTACATCCGAGTCCCAAACAAATTGACCAGTACTAGTCCCAAACGGAATTCAGTAAAGCAAAAGAGTTGTTTTACCTACTTCCTTGATTTCTCTGCCAAATTGTCCAAATCGTCGAATTTGGGAACTGGGGGGCGTCTGCTGAAGAACTGTCCCAACCCACAGGAAAACGGGGAGCCCTGAAAACGTCTCAAGTGGCGCCTCTCCTTGAGATTCCAGTGGGGTCAGGCAGCCCCCCAGAGAGACCAGCGATTTGGGGTGTGTCTACCTGGTGACACGGAACACTGAATCGTGGACAAGCCCCCAAATGTTGTAAAGTACTGTAACCCAGATGCTGTTTTCAAGTACCGTACCTCACTTCTGCGGGTTTACGTAGAGACTCCAAGTCCAGATGAATTTTGAAGGTTTTCTTTTTTTTTTTTCTGAAGCTGGAAACGGGGAGAGACAGTCAGACAGACTCCCGCATGCGCCCGACCGGGATCCACCCGGCACGCCCACCAGGGGCGACGCTCTGCCTACCAGGGGGCGATGCTCTGCTCACCAGGGGCATCGCTCGGTCGCGACCAGAGCCACTCTAGCACCTGGGGCAGAGGCCAAGGAGCCATCCCCAGCACCCAGGCCATCTTTGCTCCAATGGAGCCTTGGCTGCGGGAGGGGAAGAGAGAGACAGAGAGGAAGGAGGGGTGGGGGTGGAGAAGCAAATGGGCGCCTCTCCTATGTGCCCTGGCCAGGAATCGAACCCGGGTCCCCCGCACGCCAGGCCGACGCTCTACCACTGAGCCAACCGGCCAGGGCCTTGAAGGGTTTTAGTAAAGGAGGAGACTTATTAAATATGCCGGCCGCATATGGCTAACACGAGGCATTTGCAGACCCAAATCATGCGCCCCAAATACATCTCAGGGGCTGGTTATATACCCTTTGTTGTTCAAATAAGTTTGTAAATATGATATATAGGTTTGCTCACTTATAGTTTGCATTGGGTGTGGGGTCAGGCTTGTAAGTAGGCAGAGTCGTTATACCCTAAGGCTTAGTTTTAAGACTAAGCCTTTCCCACCCTAAGTGACTTTGTATCAGAGACTTCCTTGTTTGTATATTGCATTAAAGCAGGGGTCGGGAACCTATGGTTCGTGAGCCAGATGTGGCTCTTTTGATGGCTGCATCTGGCTCGCAGACAAATCTTTAATAAAAATATAAAACATTCTCATGTATTACAATTCATTCATTTCCTACCGCTCATGTTCATGGTTGTGGGTGGCTGGAGCCCACCACAGCTGTCCTCTTGGACAACACCAAATTTTTATTGGATAATGCGTAACGTACACGGGTCATTATATGCCTATCACGGAATTACGTTTTAAAATACGTGGCATTCATGGCTCTCTCAGCCAAAAAGGTTCCTGACCCCTGGATTAAAGGTTTTGATTTCTTTCTTTTTTTTTTTTTTTTTTTTTACAGAGACAGGGAGAAAGTCAAAGAGAGGGGTAGACAGACAGGAATGGAGAGATGAGAAGCATCAATCATTAGTTTTTCGTTGCACATGGCGACACCTTAGTTGTTCATTGATTGCTTTCTCACATGTGCCTTGACTGTGGGCCTTCAGTAGACAGAGTAACCCTTTGCTCAAGCCAGCAACCTTAGGTCCAAGCTAGTAAGCTTTTGTTCAAACCAGATGAGCTCGCGCTCAAGCTGGCGACCTCAGGGTCTCGAACCTGGGTCCTTGGCATTGCAGTCTGACGCTCTATCCACTGCACCACCACCTGGTCAGGCAAAGGTTTTGATTTCTACACCATAAAATGGGGCAGACCGGGAACTTGCTCTCTCTCGGTTCCTGAGATTAGCATTAGATGGGAGAGCAGAGAAAGGAGAGCAGAGAAAGGCCATGTGGAGGAGAAAAGAAACAGCCAAGATGGCGGAGTACTGAAGGAGAAGCCAGTTTGTGCAGAGAGAAGGAAATGGGGAACAGAGGTGAATAAGGCTGGTGAGGTGGAAACCTTTGATTCTAGGAAACTTGGATAAGTCAGTGGCTTTGGGAGCCCTGAATGGAAAGGGAAGTGTTTTCCCACTGTATGTATTTCTTGCCCACTGGGTGCAAGCTAGGATTAAAGCTAATGGCCCACCAGTTCTTGGCTCCCTTGTTTCATTTCTGTCTGTCTAAATCAAATGCAAACCTGCACGGGCCCGGTGGCTGTGATGGTTGGCCGCAGCTACTGGCTTTACACCCTTGATCACACACAGGCTGAGGAGAGCATGACATCATGGCACAAGCTTACAACATTTGTTTAGGGGATACACAAGAACATTAAGACTTTCAAGGTAACATGATCAAAGATATTTACAATCTTTCAGGTTTTATTTTCCCTCCTTTGCCTAGAGGTATGTTACTCTCAGGATTCCAGGAAGGGTGGGGACTGTAATCAATGCAGGGTGGTATGTAAATTCTGTCTCCCATTGAAAGAGAAGTTTCTCAGTCAACTTTTATTTTAGTTTTAAAACTAAATGACCCATTGTCCTTGCAAGCCAGAAACTTCTACATTCTTCTCCCTCCCCTCCCCAAAGGAAGGATGGGACAGGAAAGCCTGACCTTCCTCCTAGAATATCAATATTAATTTTGCAGCTTTTTGGTACCTTACTACAATAGGAAGAAAGAAAGATTGGACAGAAAAGGCTTCATGAAAAACATGGCATTTGAAGATGCAGAGTCCAGCTTAAGCAGAGGCTAGGAGAAAAATTCTTGTTGGTAAGATGAGGGGTTTGTGTTGGGCAGATAAAATGTATTATGCTCACTTTGTTAAAGATAACACGAGGAGGCCGTCGCCCAGGTGATATTAATGTGTCCACCCTTTTTGATGTGGGGCGGTACAATCCAATCATGCCTCAGAGAAGTGACTTTGTAGTAGAGACTTCGCTATTTTGTATATTGGATTAAAGGTTATGAAGCTATACTATAAAATGGGGACAGAACAGGAGCTGGGGCTCTTGGTTCCTGAGATTATCTTCAGAGGAGAGAGCAGAGCAGAGAGCAGAAGGAGGCCATGTGGAGTAGGCCAGGAGAAGCAGCCAAGATGGCGGAGTGCTGAGTGAGATGCCAGTTTGTGCAGTTTGTATCTGGGATAAGGAAGGAGATGGGGAACAGAGGTGAATAAGTCTGGTGAGCTAGAAACCTTTGATTCTAGGAAACTCGGATAAGTCAGTGGCTTTGTGAGCACTGAATGTGAGTGGGTTTTGGAGCTCAGTGTGTATTTTTACTTGCCCGCCGGGTGCAAGCTAGAATTAAAGACTATGGCCCACCAGTTTGTGGCTCCGTTGTTTCTTTACCGACTGTCTGAATCCAATGCGAACCTGCATGGGCTGGGCTGCTCTGATAGTGGCCCTGGCCTTAGATACTGGCTTTACAGTCTGTTAGCAGATCAATTTTAGCTTCTTATACCCGTACTCATCCTGTTCTCAAGAACAATTACAAACTAAAAACTGATAACCAGATTTACCAGATGCATGAGTTGAGAGTCGAGTTTAGGAGAGTGAGTGTCTAAAGGGCTGTATACCAGCCAGGAAAGCCCTGACAGCAGGGGCTCTACTCCGACATGCATCCCCAGAGGGCCCAGTACAGTGCTTGGCCCATATTCACTACTGTGTAAATGCTGGAGGGGTGAATTAATAAGGTAACACATAAACACAGGTTTTCAAGAACTTTTCAAGCCTTTTTCATGTAACTGCATTTGTATTATACAGTATACAAATAGTATGATACTAATAGTAAATGCAGTATGATTTACTATTTGTATTACACAGGATAGGTTCTGCAGTAACAAACAACGTCAAAATATCAGTTTAAAATATTTTATTTTTGTGACAAAAAAGGGACAGACAGACAGGAAGGGGGAGAGATGAGAAGCATCAATTCTTTGTTGCGGCATCTTAGTTGTTCATTGATTGCTTTCTCATATGTGCCTTGATGGGCGGGGGGCGCTAGCAAAACGAGTGACCCCTGGCTCAAGCCAGTGATTTTTGGGCTTTGCCAGCGACCATGGGGTCATGTCTATGATCCCATGCTCAACCCAGTGACCCCCATGCTTAAGCTGGTCAGCCCGCGCTAAAGCCTGTGACCTTGGGGTTTCAAACCTGGGTCCTCTGCATCCCAGTTTGATGCTCTATCCACTGTGCCACCACTTGGTCAGGCTAAAATGTTTTATTTCTTGCTTGTGTTACTAGTCTGTCACAGATGGGCAAGGAAACTGCTCATTCTAGTCACTCAGGACCCTGGGGTAAATGGAGCAACCACTATCTCAAATATTGTTGGTCACTGTGCCAGAGGGAAAGGGCACTCTGGAGGGTCTTACAATGGGAATTAAATCTTTCACCTATGAGCGACACGTCACTTCTGCTCACAATTCATTGGCCTGAAGGGTCACATGGTCATACCTGACCTTAAAGAGGGCCATAAAGTGCAATCCTATTGTATGTCTGGAAAGCAGAGAGCTAGAAATACTTGGTGAACACTATTAATGACAATCACATTTGAAATGTGGGTAATGGGGCTCAATTTAGACAGGTAGATAAAAAAGAACAGTGCACATGATTATCCCTCTTTTTATAGTTCAGGAAACTTAGGCACAAAGAGACTGAGTTATCCACTAAGAGATTGAGTTACTTGCTCACAACAACCTGCTATTTAGCAGGGAGCTAGGTTTCAAATCTGCATTTGTCTGACTCTAAAGCCTTTATCTACTGCATCCCCAGGCACTTAAGTATTCACGTGAAAAACCTTTGACCCTGCCTCTTCCTCATATACTTGGATAGAGGCACCAAGTAGTCTCACCTTTATCCATAGACTTCATTTTACTGTCTCTTTATCATCGGCAGAAAGTTAAATCAGACTTTGTTATATCAGAACAGCAAGAAACAAACGTCTTGCCTGACCTGTGGTGGCGCAGTGGATAAAGCGTCGACCTGGAAATGCTGAGGTCGCCGGTTCGAAACCCTGGGCTTGCCTGGTCAAGACACATATGGGAGTTGATGCTTCCTGCTCCTCCCCCTTCTCTCTCTCCCCTTTCTAAAATGAGTAAATAAATAAATTAATTAAAAAAAAAAAAGGCCCTGGCCAGTGGTAGAGCATCGGCCTGGCGTGCAGGGGACCCGGGTTCGATTCCCGGCCAGGGCACATAGGAGAGGCGCCCATTTGCTTCTCCACCCCCCCCCTTCCTCTTTGTCTCTCTCTTCCCCTCCCGCAGCCAAGGCTCCATTGGAGCAAAGATGGCCCGGGCGCTGGGGATGGCTCCTTGGCCTCTGCCCCAGGCGCTAGAGTGGCTCTGGTCATGGCAGATCGACGCCCCGGAGGGGCAGAGCATCGCCCCCGGTGGGCAGAGCGTCGCCCCTGGTGGGCGTGCCGGGTGGATCCCGGTCGGGCGCATGCGGGAGTCTGTCTGACTGTCTTTCCCCATTTCCAGCTTCAGAAAAATACAAAAAAAAAAAAAAAAAGAAAAAAAAAAAAGAAACAAACGTCTTGCCACACACACAATCAATCAATTAGCCAAATTAAGAAATTAAGGAGTCTTTAATTAACCAGCTGCACGACCGCATGGAGACCTAAGTAGTTCAAATCAATGCACTGGAAACACAGTTTGGGGCTAGCTTTTTAAGGGAGAATTCCATACTGATTGAAGAATGGGGAGGAGAGGAAGCATAGCAGTAAAACACGCTTTCTTACAATGTTTATCTATAGGGTTAATTCAGGGAGAAACATTGAGAATTTTGCAAAGTTAGTCCAAGGCCACAGTCTGGGAAACCAGCCTCAAGGCCAGGAATAAGGAGTCTTTCTCTCTCTAAAAAAGTCTGTTTTAGAGAAACTAAGTTTTGCCAAAAATTATTCATGTTAAGAGCCTATCTTTTCTACACTTCAACTTTATAAACTACCTAGGCCAGTTTAAAAGGGATAAAACACCATTTCTGAAGTCTGGATTAAATACTTTGCTTTCACTACGTGGATTTTCCCTTAAGGATCTCCCTCTCTCTGTCCTTTGAAATCCGACCTCCAAGAAACCAGCAGCAGAAGGCAGCCCCACCCAACAGCCAACAAGAGGTACAGCCTGGTCTCAAAGGAAGGTGGAGGAGCCTGAGACTTGCTGAATGTTTCAAATGCTTCCAAGGCTTGCAGTTTGGTAAAAATACATAAATACAAATAATAATGATGATGGCTTAGGTTTACCCCAGGGAGTATGTGTTCTCCATGCCCTCCCCCCAAAAAAACAGCATCCCTGTGTTTTGAATTTTTTATTATTTTTTGCTTAACTCATCAAAATTCTGTTGCACAAGAGACTCTGGATCCGTCCAAGGATTTGTCTTCCAAAATAAATTCTTATTTTGTCTTTGGAAATGGCTAATCACATTTTATCAAGAGTCAGCAGCCTTCTCTTAGAGGGAATGAATTTGACACTAAACAGGTTACACATAGGGATAAAAAAAGGGTTATTTGCCATCACCACCACACCCTCATATTTTTCAGGCTATAAAATTCCCAGGACTATACAATAAGTAAAGGTTTTGAAATGAAAATTTTAGGAAAATGATGACTCATTAACAATATTAGAACAATTTGAGAACAAAAAGTAATTCCCACATCCCTGTACCTTGTTGGGAGAGTTATGGTTTAATATGAGAATTTAGATTCTTCAGGGACTCCCATTATTTATATGTTAGATCTTCTTTGCCTATCTTCTCTGTTTATTGCTTTAAAAAATCCTTTTTGTTCCTTGCTTTATTCCTTTATGATTAAGAACTGCCCTTCCTTCCTTATGGCATTACTGTTATGTTTCTTTGCTCTTAAGTTCCTTATTGTTCCACCTTCTAGAATGACTTTTCCTTTATATATATTCCCTAAGTTATATCTCATAATTCCTGGTTCTATTTTTCTTTCTTTTCTTCTTTCTTTTCTTTTTTCTTTTGTATTTTTCTGAAGCTGGAAACGGGGAGGCAGTCAGACAGACTCCCGCATGCGCCCGACCGGGATCCACCCGGCACGCCCATCAGGGGGTGATGCTCTGCCCATCTTGGGGTGTCGCTCTGTTGCGACCAGAGCCACTCTAGCGCCTGGGGCAGAGGCCATGGAGCCATCCCCAGCGCCCGGGCCATCTTTTGCTCCAATGGAGCCTCTGCTGCGGGAGGGGAGAGAGAGACAGAGAGGAAGGAGGGGGAGGGTGGAGAAGCAGATGGGCGCCTCTCCTGTGTGCCCTGGCCAGGAATCGAACCCAGGACTTCTGCACGCCAGGCCAACGCTCTACCACTGAGCCAACCGGCCAGGGCTCTTTCTTTTCTTTTTTAAGATTTTATTTTTATTAATTTTACAGAGGGAGAAGATAGGTGTGGCGGGAGAGTAAAAAGTATCAACTCATAGTTGCTTCACTTTAGTTGTTCAATGATTGATTGTTGTCTATGCTTTGACTGGGCAAACCCAGGGTTTCAAACCAGTGACCTCAGCATTCCAGGTCACTACTTTACCCACTGCACTACAGCAAGCCAGGTTCAGCCAACTGTTGTGTGTTTGTTTGTTTTTTAAATGAAATTTTAGAGAGAAGAAGGGAAAGAGAGAGAGAGAGAGACAGGCACATTGAGCTATTCCTGTATGTGCCCTGACCAGGAATCAAACTAGCAACCTCTGTGCTTTAGGATGACGCTCTAACCAACAGAGCTATCCAGGCAGGGCTCATAATTTCTCTTTTTCTAATACTAATTCATACTGTTCTTTTTATTTTTTGCACTTGTGAACATTTAATGGCCTTTTCTCCATGTGGCTTCAAGCTACAGGATACAGGCCCCACCAATACCCTTAATCTTCTCCTCAGCTCTTCTGCTAAAGAATTTGGGCTTCACAGGCCCTGGCCGGTTGGCTCAGCGGTGGAGCATTGGCCTGGCGTGCGGGGGACCAGGGTTCAATTCCCGGCCAGGGCACACAGGAGAGGGGCCCATTTGCTTCTCCACCCCACCCCCTCCTTCCTCTCTGTCTCTCTCTTCCCCTCCCGCAGCCGAGGCTCCATTGGAGCAAAGATGGCCTGGGCGCTGCGGATGGCTCCTTGGCCTCTGCCCCAGGCGCTAGAGTGGCTCTGGTCGCTGCAGAGCGACGCCCCGGAGGGGCAGAGCATCGCCCCCTGGTGGGCAGAGCATCGCCCCTGGTGGGCGTGCCGGGTGGATCCCGGTCGGGCGCATGCGGGAGTTTGATTGACTGTCTCTCCCCGTTTCCAGCTTCAGAAAAAAGAAAAAAAAAAAAAAAAAAAAAAAAAAAAAAAAAAGAATTTGGGCTTCACAATGACAGGCTGCTTTGGGAGCTTTCCTTTCCCCAAAACTTTGTAGTAGCCCGATTGCACCACAGCAATGATATGAACAGCTCCAGTCTTGTTTCTGACACATTTATCTGTGTCTACTCACTGACCAAGGTCCACAGTTTATCAAGGTTGACAGTTGGGCAGAAGCTCTGGTTCCTCTTTAAGTGATAATGGCTCATCCTAATTTTACCAAAGTAACCTGGGTGATATTTGTGGAAGTGTGATGTTGCAAGACACTAGCATTACCTTGGCCTTCTAGGTGCTTCCCGTGCTTGCTGATGCTGCCCAGATCGTGGCTCGTGTGGCCCCGAAGTTTCTGGGTCTTCCTCAGTCTGGATGGCATTTCCATGGCTGAGATGCCTGTTCTTTCATATCTTGTGTGTCAATGGTATGCCTCCAGGTATCTCATTGAGGCCTAATGCAATCAGAGATTTCATTAAGTGGGGCTTGAGTTGATGGAAAAAAAGCCTTTTTTTCTCCTGGCAGGAAATTAACGTAATATTTATATAGCATTTTATTACATCTTCACAACATCACCTGATGACATCTTTATTTCTGTCTTTATTTAATAGATGAAATGGAAGCTCACGGAGGGTCAAGATATTCCACATAGCAAGTGGCGAAGCTGGATGAACTGGAAACCAGATTTTACAAAACCAAATGCATCTCTAGGAAAAGAGAGTTTTTCCATTTCGGTAAAATTAGTGACTACCTTTGTGAAGAGGGCCACAATATTCTTTGATTTCTCTTTCAGGAGGTCAATAAAGTAAAATCCGGAGAAACAAGGGTAAATCATTTTGACAGACCTTTTAAACTGTAGAATTCCTAGGCCTTAAAAAAGACTACGATTCCCAGTATGCCACGAGGTACCGTCAGGAAGACTACGCCTCCCAGCATGCTGTATTTTGGAACTCTCAGTCCCAGAATGCAACGCTCGCCCTTGCTTCTAGAGGGCCGTCGAGCCTACAGTTCCCAGCATGCAGCAGCGTAGTCCCCAATTTTTGGCGCCTCGCCGGACCCTGCTTCGGAAAGACATTTTCGATTCTACAGGGAGAGTTCTGGAGTCACGGGCTACTTTGGGTCACGTGTCTGTGAGGCAATTCTTGCCCATTGGGACTGTCCAGACGAAATCTCGAAGGAATGGGTTGGGACCAGGGCCTGGCTTCGCTCAGGCGGGGTTTCAGGCAGCCCCAACGGGGTCCTCCTGGGGCCTTCCTCCCTTTGAACAGCAGTGGCGGGCGGGCTCTCTGTCTCCCGCACCCCTCCGAGTAGGGGCCGCACTCACCATGGCCACGGTTGTAGGTCGGCATTGCGCCGGGGGCTCGCGGAACATCTTGTGGCGCGTGAGTGGTGCGCTCGCTGCTGTGTGCGCTTGGCGGCTACTGGGGTCCGGTAGGGCGGCCGGGCGCTGACCGCGCGTGCGCGCTGGGCGGGGGAGGGGCCCACTGGCATGTAGCGTGGGGACCGCGCGGGGAAGGGATCCTCTTAGAGGGCGCTTATTACAGGGTTGTGAGGGCTGTCCGGGGTGGAAACTGATTACCGGGCGGGAGGATTGTGCCAGGGAAAGCTGGGTACGGGTGTGTGCTTGCGGGACAGCCTGAGTGCAAACTTGTTACGGAATAAGAGGCGTCAAGACTGGAAGCTGGTCAGAGTGGGAGGGCTGACCTGCCTGGGAATTTGGGCAGGGAATTGGGGAAGAAGGTGTGCAGGGTGGTGTACCTAGTGAAAAAATAACTTGTGGGTCACTTTGGATTAGAAATGCGAAGAATTAGAAAGAATGTGACTGCATAGCCTTAGCAGAGACTGGGTTTGGAGACTGTGTAAGCAGGAAAGATACTCTTTGTTAAGTGGAACGTGTGCTCTGTGGGCCTGAGATGAGAAGATACTTCCTGTGGAAGTTGAGTCAACAGTTCTGCGTCCATTCTGTGCAGGGCAAAGCGAGATAGGAGTAATACCCCTTTTAGGCTACTTCACCGGTAAAACCATCTACCGTGTATCCCCAGCTAAATACTTTTTACTCTTTAAGTCTTACATATTTTTTATCAACCATGTTTTCAATCACTGATGTTATGTAGATTGTGTTTCACAATGTGGCTGCAGTTTTTCCCTGTTTTCCATTTTCCTTTTTCCCATTGACACTGCCTTTTTTTAGACACCGTAATCTTAGCTTGGGCGATTGGACTGCCTACTGTCCCGGTCTTGTCCCCTCTGATCCTTCTTCATTGTAGCCATGTTACAAACACAAGGGTGTTTTACTTTCCAAAATATAAATCCAGTTGTCACTTTCATGACCCCGCAGTATTTAGTTTGTTTTTGCATTCACCTATTCAACAGATTTTATGCTTTATATATATAGTAGGCTCTGGTGATTCAGACATGAATACCATGTGTCAATTGCCCAATACAAGAATATCTAATAATTGTGAACACAGTTATAGTATACTGGTCCTGTCAGGTTCCAGTCCAGGACCCCTTATCAAAACCTCAATTACTCAGGAAAAACTTAAGTGATTTGGCTCTAGGGCAGTTCCCGTAGCTCTCCTCCCATCACTTATCCAAGCATTCTGCTGCTTAGTGATCAACCATCACCCCGTCCTGGGGTTCCCCTTCAAGGCTAACCTCCTGGCTAGTCTTGCTCACTAACCCTATAAAGGTTTGAATCCCCAGTCACTCGGGGCTGATGCTACTAGAGTCTTAGCCCATCTGTTCACAGATGTATAAATAAATTTCTTGTAAAACTCATTAGGCCTAGTGCGTCCCTCTGGCGATCTAACAGTTTCTATAAAATGTATACACCTTTTTCATATTGATATATCTATCAATTAACCTAGAGAGATAAGTATAAGTTGCTGTAAAATACAGTTGTAAAACTTAGAAGACAGGCCCTGACTGGTTGGCTCAGCGGTAGAGCATCAGCCCGTGTGTGGGGGTCCTGGATTTGATTTCTGGTCAGGGCACACAGGAGAAGCAACCATATGCTTCTCCGCCCTTCCTCCTCTCCTTTCTCTCTGTCTCTCTCTTTCCTTCCCGCAGGCAAGGCTCCATGGGTAACTTTGGAGCAAAGTTACCCCAGCGCTGAGGATGGCTCCATGGCCTCTACCTCAGGCACTAGAATGGCTCTGGTTGCAGTGGAGCAACACCCCAGAGGGGCTGAGCATCGCCCCCTGGTGGGCATGCCGGGTGGATCTCGGTCCAGTGCATGCAGGAGTCTGTCTGCCTACCCCCCACACTTGTAACTTCGGAAAAATACAAAAAAATAAAATCTTAGAAGACAGCCTCTCCACCCCTATATTTATTTTGGCACCTGACTCTCAACTAATACAACCTTCAGTTCACTGATATTGCAAGATTCTGTAGTATATAAATTAAAGTTGCTAATAGTAATAACCATTGAGGTTTATATATATATATACCTTCATGGACTGTAATCTGGGTGTAAATATTAGTGGTTAATATCCTATATGAAAAGGTAAGATTTGCATAACTGAAATAGTTTAACTGACTTCATGATTGAGTGATTTTGTTAATTTTGTTTGTTACAGGTTTTGGGCTGGAGGATAGTTGCAAGTATTGTCTGGTCAGTGCTGTTTCTACCTGTCTGTACCACAGTATTTATAATCTTCAGCAGCATTGATTTATTTCATCCTGTACAATGGCTGTCTGGTAAGTGAAACTCAGTATGGGGAAACAAATTTACAGGACCTATTTCTTAACATAAAAGTTGCATTATGTTTCAAATTTATTTTTAACTACTGCTTATATTGACATGTCAAAACATTCACTTTGAGGTAATCTTAGGGCATTAACTTAAACTGCCTTTTCATTATATAATAAAAAGATTAGTAAACCTGTCAAAGACTTCATTATCACATGAACAAAAAATCATTAGAAGACCACAAACATGAAAACTTAATTTTTGTTTGTCTCTTTTAAAAATTTTTAAATTTATTTAGAAAATTAAATTTAATGGGGTGACATTGATCAATGAGAATATATAGATTTTCTCTCTTTTTAATTTTTTTTTATTTTTCTGAAGTGAGAAGCAGGGAGATAGAGAGACAGACTCCTGCATGCACCTGACCAGGATCCACCTAGCATGCCCACTAAGGGGCGATGCTCTGCCCATGTGGGGCATTGCTCCGTTGCAGCTGGAGCCATTCTAGCACCTGAGGCAAAGGCCATGGAGCCATCCTCAGCTCCTGGGCTAACTTTGCTCCAATGATAGAGAGAAAGGAGAGGGGGAAGGGTGGAGAAGCAGATGGGTCTTATCCTGTGTGCCCTGACTGGGAATCGAACCCAGGACTTCCACAGGCTGGGCTGACGCTCTACCACTGAGCCAATTGGCCAAGGCCTCCTTTTATTTTGACTGCTTTATTGAGATTGTTTTTTTGGAAAACTGTTTCTTTTATCTGTTTAAAACTTGTGGATGGAAAATGTGAGATATCTCTTTTGAAAACCTGTCTAAAATTAAGAATACTTTATATCATGACTAATGAGAAAGATGAGAAGAGAGAAAAGGAGGAAAGAGTTAAAGACTGAGGAACATAGAGTGGAATTCTAGGATTGATGAGGAGCTACCAATTATTGCTATCAACCATGTGCCAGGCACAATGCTAAGCACATTAAGTATATTACCTCTTATTCTTTCTACAACCCTGTATAATAAAGAGGTGTTAACTCTACTTTATAAGTGAGGAAACTGAGACTCAGGTTCAAATATTTGGAGACATACAGCTCGTGAATAACTGAACTAGGATTTGAACATTGTTCTCTGATTTCAAAGCCCATATTTTTCACAATGCCACACTAGAATTAAAACAAATTAAAAGAGAGAGATGTTGCCAGACTAGGTTTTGAAATCTAAAGTCTTGCCAAAGGCTGAGAAACACAAATACTCTTTTTTTAAATTCAAATTTTTATTTTAGAGAGACTGGAAGAGGTTGGAGAGAGAGAGGAAGGACAGAGATAAGAAGCATCAACTCATAGTTGCTTCACTTTAGTTCATTGATTGCTTCTTGTATGTGCCTTGACTAGGAGGCTCAGGCTGAGCTAGTGACCTTGGGCTTCAAGCCAGCGACCTTTGGGCTAAAGCCAGCAATCTTGGGATCACATCACTGATCCATTGCCCAAGCCAGCGACCTCATACTCAAGTTGATGAGCTTGTGTTCAAGTTGGTGATCTTGGGCCTGACCAGGCGGTGGTGCAGTGGATAGAGCATCAGACTGGGACTCAGAGAACCCAGATTTGAAACCACAAGGTCTCTGGCTTGAGCGTGGGATCATAGACATGATCCCATGGTCGCTGGCTTGAGCCCAAAGGTTGCTGTCTTGAGCCCAAGGTTGCTGGCTTGAGCAAGGGGTCACTTGGTCTGCTGTAGCCCCCAGTCAAAGCACATATGAGAAAGCAATCAAACAACTAAGGTGTGTCAATGTAGAATTGATATTTCTCATCTCTTTCTCTTCCTGTCTGTCCCTATCTGTCCTCTCTCTGTCTCTCTGTCTCTGTCACCAAAAAAAAAAAAAAAAAGCTGGTAACCTTGGGGTTTTGAGCTGTGGATCTCAGCATTCTCAGTTGATGCTGTATCCACTGCGACACCCCTAGTCAGCCAGAAGCACAAATACTCTTGAAATACTTTTTATATCTTCTCAACAAGAATAACAATAAATTTCTTATGCTTTGGAAAAAGGAAAATGTGTTGTTAATTTAATTTTTCAGAAGAAAATGCCAATTTTACTTTGTGGCCTTTGGAGATATTATTGCTAGTGAATTAAAGTCATGTTAAGTTTTTGTTGAGACATATCAATCACTTCTTGGATGGGTCCCACAGGTTAGATAAAATTAAGCCATAAACCAGTGCAGGGATGGCAGACATTTCTGTAACTACCGCATTTCCCCATGTATAAGATGCACCTTAGTTATGGGGCCAAAAATTTGAAAAAAAATGGATTACGTATAAAGCTGTTGAACTCAGGTTTTGTTTTTTGTTTTTGTTTTTGTTTTTTTACTTTTCTGAAGCTGGAAACGGGGAGAGACAGTCAGACAGACTCCCGCATGCGCCCGACCAGGATCCACCCGGCACGCCCACCAGGGGTGACGCTCTGCCCACGAGGGGGCGATGCTCTGCCCCTCTGGGGCGTCGCTCTGCCGCGACCAGAGCCACTCTAGCGCCTGGGGCAGAGGCCAAGGAGCCATCCGCAGCGCCCGGGCCATCTTTGCTCCAATGGAGCCTCGGCTGCGGGAGGGGAAGAGAGAGAGAGGAAGGAGGGGGTGGAGGTGGAGAAGCAAATGGGCGCTTCTCCTATGTGCCCTGGCCGCGAATCGAACCCGGGTCCCCCGCACGCCAGGCCGACGCTCTACCGCTGAGCCAACCGGCCAGGGCCGAACTCAGGTTTTATTCATCATAAAATTCGTACAACTCCTCATCACTGTCAAAACTCCCATCCATGAGCTTGTCCTCATCTGTGTCTGATGATGAATCACTGTCATATATTGTTTCGTACTCAGTTCCATCTATGGCATTTGAAATACCACAACCACTGTATAAGACACACCCAGTTTTTAGACTTCAAATTTTTCAAAAAAGGGTGCGTCTAATACATGGGGAAATATGGTACTTTGCCAGAATCTGCATCTCTTAAAGACATCCATATTTTTTTATTTTATTTATTTATTTATTTAAATTTTTTTTGTATTTTTCTTCTTTTTTTTTTTTTGTGTGTGTGTGTGGTTTGTTTTTTTTTGTTGTTTGTTTGTTTGTTTTTTGTTTGGTTTTTTTGTATTTTTCTGAAGCTGGAAACGGGGAGAGACAGACAGACTCCCGCATGCGCCCGACCAGGATCCACCCGGCACGCCCACCAGGGGGTGATGCTCTGCCCCTCCGGGGCGTCGCTCTGCCGCGACCAGAGCCACTCTAGCGCCTGGGGCTGAGGCCAAGGAGCCATCCCCAGTGCCCGGGCCATCTTTGCTCCAATGGAGCCTTGGCTGCGGGAGGGGAAGAGAGAGACAGAGAGGAAGGAGGGGCGCGGTGGAGAAGCAAATGGGCGCTTCTCCTATGTGCCCTGGCCGGGAATCGAACCCGGGTCCCCCACACGCCAGGCCGACGCTCTACCGCTGAGCCAACGGGCCAGAGCTTTTTTATTTTTTTTAATTTTTTATTTTTTTTACAGGGACAGAGAGAGAGTCAGATAGACAGGGACAGATAGACAGGAAAGGAGAGAGATGAGAAGCATCAATCATCAGTTTTTCGTTGCGACACCTTAGTTGTTCATTGATTGCTTTCTCATATGTGCCTTGACCGTGGGCCTTCAGCAGACCGAGTGACCCCTTGCTCAGCGACCTCAGGTCTGAGCTAGTGAGCTTTTTTGCTCAAGCCAGATGAGCCCATGCTCAAGCTGGCTATCCTGGGGTCTCAAACCTGCATTCTTCCGCATCCCAGTCCGACGCTCTATCTATTGCGCCACCGCCTGGTCAGGCGACATCCATATTTTTATTTATTTATTTATTCATTTTAGAGGGGAGAGAGAGAGAGAGAAGTGCATCTCTCATTGATCCTTTGATCTTGGCTGTCTAGTCACAATCTCAGGATATTCAGTATTGTAATCTAGAGCTATTACCAACTGTTCAGAAATGGCACTTAAGATAAAAACATTTTGCCACTTCTTTAATCCTAGTAACACTTTCTCTCCAGTTTCATAGAATTGATTTATGCCATTTTCCCCCTCAAATGTTACTCGTCCTCTTCAACTTTTGCTTCACAAAGTCTTTCTAGAGAAGTTGTATATATATATATTTTTTTACAGAGACAGAGAGTCAGAGAGAGGGATAGATAGGGACAGACAGGAATGGAGAGAGATGAGAAGCATCAATCATTAGGTTTTCGTTGCAGCTCCTTAGTTGGATCATTGATTGCTTTCTCATATGTGCCTTGACTGGGGGCTACAGCAGACCAAGTGACCCCTTGCTCAAGCCAGCAACCTTGGGCTCAAGCTGATGAGCCTTGCTCAAACCAGACAAGCCCGCTCTCAAACTTGCGACCTCGGGGTCTCGAACCTGGGCCCTCTGCATCCCAGACCGATGCTCTATCCCCTGCTCCACTGCCTAGTCAGGTGAGAAGTTGTATTCTTATTTTCAGTCACATGAATTGGTTCTTTCTTTTAGCTCAGTTCAGTGCTTGGGTTTAATTGTGGATACTTAATAACTATTTTTTATTAGTTTTAGTCAGTGAATTATATACTTTTTTTTTTATTTTTCTGAAGTTGGAAACGGGGAGGCAGTCAGACAGACTCCCGCATGCGCCCGACCGGGATCCACCCGGCATGCCCACCAGGGGGCGATGCTCTGCCCATCGGGGGCGTCACTCTGTTGCAACCAGAGCCATTCTAGTGCCTGAGGCAGAGTCCACAGAGCCATCCTCAGCGTCCGGGCCAATTTTGCTCCAATAGAGCCTTCGCTGTGGGAGGGGAAGAGAGAGACAGAGAGGAAGGAGATGGGGAGGGGTGGAGAAGCAGATGGGCACTTCTCCTGTGTGCCCTGGCTGGGAATTGAACCCGGGACTCCTGCACGCCAGGCCGACGCTCTACCACTGAGCCAACTGACCAGGGCTTGAATTATACTTTTTAAAAATAGTTGGTTTTATTATTGTTAGTCAATTCAGCAAATATATGTCTTTGCTTTTTTAATTTCTTTTATTTATTTATTTATTTATTTATTTATTTATTTATTTATTTATTTATTTTTTACAGAGACAGAGAGATTGAGTCAGAGAGAGGGATAGATAAGGACAGACAGACAGGAATGGAGAGAGATGAGAAGCATCAATCATCAGTTTTTCGTTGCGCGTTGCGACACCTTAGTTGTTCATTGATTGCTTTCTCATATGTGCGGGCCTTCAGCAGACCAAGTAACCCCTTGCTCGAGCCAGCGACCTTGGGTCCAAGCTGGTGAGCTTTTTGCTCAAACCAGATGAGCCCGCGCTCAAGCTGGCAACCTCGGGGTCTCGAACCTGGGTCCTTCTGCATCCCAGTCTGACACTTTATCCACTGTGCCACCGCCTGGTCAGGCTGCTTTTTTAATTTCTTTTGTTCATGTTTTTAGGGATAATACATATTTTATTTATTTTTAATTTTTTTGTGAGAGGAGGGGAGACAGAGACAGACTTCCACATGTGCCCTGACTGGGATCTCCAAGCCCACTAGCAGGTGATGCTCTGTTGCAACTGGAGCCATTTTTTTTTTTTAAGCACCTGAGGCAGAGGCCATGGAGCCATCCTCAGCGTCTGGGGCCATCTTGCTGTAATCGAGCCATGGTTGCAGGAAGGGAGGAAGAGAGAGAGAGAGAGAGAGAGAAGCAAGAAAAGCGAGAGGGGGAAAGGTGGAGAAGCGGATGGGCACTTCTCCTGTGTGACCTGACTGAGACTCGAACCTGGGACTTCCACACGCTGGACTGACGCTCTACCACTGAGCAAGCTGGCCTGGGCCAATACATACATATCGTATTTTAAAGTTTGCCATATTTTTGAAGTGGATTATTATTGTTGAACTACTGTAAAATGTGAATGTATTAGTATTTCACAGGGATATCCTGACTTTTGGTTTTTAATTCAACTAACAGATGATTTATGGGGACAATTTTATTTTTTAAGAAGAAATCTGAAAAATATTTACATTTTAAAAAGCAACTTTGTTGGTATATTAGTAAATGTGGTATTTCTGTTTCACATGATGAAATATGTTTGCATATTGTAGTATTTTGTCTCATGTTAACTTCTGGGTTCTCTGAAAGAAATTCTAGTACAATTTTAAAGATCCCAGAGCTTGGTCCAAATAACTCACATTATAATTCTTGAATGGATGTCTTATAGGACCTGTCTACAGTGTATGAGGACATTCTTAAAGAAAAGATAACTTTTAAAATTAAAATTAAAGTGGTGATTCAAACCCCTTTTCTGTTGCAGTATACTGAATATGACTGCCTGACTGAATGATCTTTACTCATTCCTCTCTCTTGTGTTTTAGATTCTCTCAATGATCTATGTAGTTCCTGTATAATCTTTTACCTTCTGCTGCTGTCAGTGGTAATAATAATAATAAGTATTTTCAATGTGGAGTTCTATGCAGGTGAGTTTTCAAAGGTTAATTATCTTAAAATAATCTTTTAATTTTTAAATTTTATTTAGAAAATTAACTTTGACAGGGTGACATTGATCAATAAGAGTACATCGGTTTCAGGTAAAATAATCTTGGCCTGACCTGTGGTGGTGCAGTGGATAAAGCGTCGACCTGGAAATGCTGAGGTCACCGGTTCGAAACCCTGGGCTTGCCTGGTCAAGGCACATATGGGAGTTGATGCTTCCAGCTCCTCCCCCCTTCTCTCTCTCTGTTTCTCTCTCTCCCTCTCTCTTTCCTCTCTAAAAATGAATAAATAAAATTTAAAAAAAAGATAAAATAATCTTAAGAATTGATTTTATTAAGGGCAAACTCAATGTGTTTTGTATATGAGTGTGTATAACAGGCTGTATTTTATGTCAAAGTTTTATAAATGTTATGCAATCATATGCTTTGATTGTTGTATCTTAAAATTTGGGTGATTGTTTTTAAAAATATTTAGAACTTTTAGGACAAATATTAGGAATGGAGAGAGATGAGAAGCATCAATCATTCGACTTATGAGATCACTAGACTAGTCAAATTCATAAAGACGGAAAGTAGAGAGATGGTTGCCAGGGGTTTCGGGGAGGAGGGTTGTAGAAATTGTTTAATGGGGACGGAGTTTCAGTTGGGGAAAATGGGAAAGTGGGAAGATGGATGATGGTGATGTTTGCACAACGGTGTGAATGTACTTACGCCACAGAACTGTACATACCCTTAAAAATTGTTAAAGCAATAAACTAAGTATATTTTACCATCATAAAAAATTCAGATCTCTTAATGGTTCACAGCTGATGTTCAAGTTGTGATTCATTAGATGTATTATAAAATAATGCTTTTATAGGGTAGGAGATTTCTTGGATCTTTCTCAAATATAAAAGTATAATCCTAAGATTTTCCCCAAAATTAAAAAATACTATGTTTTGCCTTGGGAGAATCACCAGCTAAATTCCAGAGCATTATCTTTTCTTAGTTCCTCATCTCACTCTTCTGTATCTTTCAGATTCCTTGAGTTTCTTCTTAAAGTACAATAAGAAGATTTTTCTGAGGCTGCTGGTTTTTTTTTTTTTTTTTTTTTTTTTTTTCTGAAGCTGGAAATGGGGAGAGATGGTCAGACAGACTCCCGCATGCGCCCGACCGGGATCCACCCGGCATGCCCACCAGGGACATGCTCTGCCCACCAGGGGGCGATGCTCTGCCCCTCCGGGGCGTTGCTCTGCCGCGACCAGAGCCACTCTAGCGCCTGAGGCAGAGGCCACAGAGCCATCCCCAGCGCCCGGGCCATCTTTGCTCCAGTGGAGCCTTGGCTGCTGGAGGGGAAGAGAGAGACAGAGAGGAAGGAGGGGGATGGAGAAGCAAATGGGCGCTTCTCCTATGTGCCCTGGCCGGGAATCGAACCCGGGTCCTCTGCATGCCAGGCCGACGCTATACCGCTGAGCCAACTGGCCAGGGTCAGGCTGCTGGTTTTGACTGCAGCATCATTATTCTTTTTAGCTCTTTCACAGTTTCTTGTTAGATATGGTATAAAATTTCAAATCCTACTCTGGATGTTACAGTACACACCCTTTTTCTTTGCTTCCCGAATCTCACTACTTGTTGACGGGTGTTTTTTCTGTTCAGACCGTACACAGGACCCCATGACTTGCAGCACGTGTTCTTTCACACTGTCCTCTGTGGGCTTCTCTGGTGGGAAGGGAAAGGTGACAGCACCCTCTTCCCCGGAGCGTGAGGCCGCTAAGTTCCCGGCACACCTAATGCCCACCTCCCACGTCGTCTTCACTTGGAGTGTATTAAAGCAGTACGCCTACATAGGTAGATTGGGGAACCCTGGAATAACTTTCGGTGGTCAGCATCTTCACCTCAGACCCAGTCTCACCTCCCCCAGCTCACTTCTAGAAAACATTTTTGCATTATCATAAAGGTATTAGAGATCCCGTACAAACTTTTGTATTCAGTATTGTCGATACTTACCTAGTTTGTGGTTTATTTTTCACACGTGGACTGTATATTGCTAATTTCAAATGCTGAAGTAAAGGTAATTTGCTGGGGGCAAGCACTGTTTTTTAAAAGTTATTTAGTTTTTTTGTGGCATTTAGGAGAGTGCCAGGGTAGGCACTATTTGAGCTATCAGGAAATTTAAAAAGAAATGAAAAATATTACCATACTGTCTTTAGATTTCATCTCCAGATTCTTTGATTTTGTGTGTATGTGTATCCCTTTGTATTTAATCTTCTTTCAAATTATTTTAACTTAGAGTTTTTGACTAGAAACTTTTCTGTGCTGTATTTTACGTTGGCTCTGGGTTTCTTCCTTCCCTTTGGAGTATTTGTACAAGGATGAGAGGGAATTGTTTCAGTTCTCTGACGTCATAGGCTGCAGATTGTAAAGCCACCGTAATGGTTTTGTTCTCTTTTCAGTTGTGCCTTCCATCCCCTGCTCCAGACTGGCGCTAATAGGGAAGATCATTCATCCTCAGCAGCTCATGCACTCGTTCGTTCATGCCGCAATGGGGATGATGGTGGCGTGGTGTGCTGCAGTGATGACCAAGGGCCGATACAGTTTTCTTGTGGTTCCCTGCACAGGTACTGAGAGGTAATAGTAAATGTTTGCTTTTTTTCTAAGGAATCTTGTTTAGTTACTAAGCCAAAAATGGCTTGTAGAGTTTAATAGTTTTTGGACATTTTTAGCTTTCTAGACTTCTATAGGAGTTGCTTTGTTACATACATCAAATGTTCTTGATGTTTTATATTTTCACTTCAACAATTTTTAGACCCATTTATTCTATGCACAGTGTTATACTAGATGCTGTTGGATTTATAAGAATGATTCACACATAGACTCTAAACTCCTTGAGAGTTGAGAACAATAGGGCAATTAAGACATGGACACAGCCTGACCAGGCGGTGGCGCAGTGGATAGAGTGTCGGACTGGGATGTGGAGGACCCAGGTTCGAGACCCTGAGGTCACCAGCTTGAGTGCAGGCTCATCTAGTTCGAGCAAAAAAAAAAAGCTCATCAGCTTGGACCCAAGGTCGCTGGCTCGAGCAAGGGGTTACTCGGTCTGCTGTAGCCCCACGGTCAAGGCATATATGAGAAAGCAGTCAATGAACAACTAAGGTGTCAAAACGAAAAACTGATGATTAATGCTTCTCATCTCTCTCTTCCTGTCTGTCTGTCCCTATCTATCCCTCTCTCTGACTCTCTCTCTGTCTCTGTAAAAAAAAAAAAAAAAAAGACATGGACACAAATGGATGTAATAGAGAAATAGGAATGTGTGAGAAATTGGTTGTACTAAAAAGAAAGTGCGGAGTTCAGAAAGCAGGGAGGTGGCATAACTCATAGATGAGGTAGCATTTTTTTTCTTATGAATGTGTTTTCAGTGAGGTGTAGGGGATGGGTTGGGATGGGAAATACACCACTAGGGAAATGTGCATTCTGACCTTCCTGGAATAGTTTCTAGAATTTTTTCTTGGAGCTGCTGCTCTTGTTGCCAGCAGCTTCTTTAGCTCTGTTGCTGACTGGCTCGTCCCTTGAAGATTAAGTCCCTTTTTTTTGGATACACTTCTGTTACTGCCTTTTCAGGACCACTAACTGGTACATCTCTGGGGAAAGATTTCTTTTGGGAAGATTTCCACAGCCAGCTATTTCTTCAGGATCATGACTAGCCAGCTTCTCCTTGGAAAAAGGTTTTTCTTGGGTTTGGAGAAAGCAGAGACAGATGGGTCTTCCGTTTCATTCTCCTGAGGAGTCAAGGAGGTGGTGTTTACATTGGAGTTTGAAGGAAGGGTATTATGGGAAGAATGGAGAAAAAAATTATTTATTTATTCTTTTCTTTTTTTTTTTTTTTAAATTCTGAAGCTGGAAACGGGGAGAGACAGTCAGACAGACTCCCGCATGCGCCCGACCGGGATCCACCCGGCACGCCCACCAGGGGCGAAGCTCTGCCCACCAGGGGGCGATGCTCTGCCCTTCCGGGGCATCGCTCTGCCGCGACCAGAGCCACTCTAGCGCCTGGGGCAGAGGCCAAGGAGCCATCCCCAGCGCCCGGGCCATCTTCGCTCCAATGGAGCCCCGGCTGTGGGAGGGGAAGAGAGAGATAGAGAGGAAGAAGGGGGGGGGGTGGAGAAGCAAATGGGCGCCTGCCCTATGTGCCCTGGCCAGGAATCAAACCCGGGTCCCCCGCACGCCAGGCCGACACTCTACCGCTGAGCCAACCAGCCAGGGCCTATTTATTTATTCTTAAATCTTCATTGATTTTAGAGAGAGAGAAGAAGGGAGATAGAAACATTGATTTGTTGTTCCACCCATCCATGTGCTGATTGATTGTTTCTTGTGTGTGCCCTGACCAGGGATTGAATTCACAACCTTGGCACATTAGGATGGTGCTCTAATCAACTGAGCTACCCGGCCAGGGCAAGAAAAAAAATTTTATTTTATTTATTTATTTATTTATTTTTCTGAAGCTGGAAACGGGGAGAGACAGTCAGACAGACTCCCGCATGCGCCCGACCGGGATCCACCCGGCACGCCCACCAAGGGCGATGCTCTGCCCACCAGGGGGCGATGCTCTGCCCCTCCGGGGCGTCGTTCTGCCGCAACCAGAGCCACTCTAGCGCCTGGGGCAGAGGCCAAGGAGCCATCCCCAGCGCCCGGGCCATCTTTGCTCCAATGGAGCCTTGGCTTGCGGGAGGGGAAGAGAGAGACAGAGAGGAAGGAGGGGGGGGTGGAGAAGCAAATGGGCGCTTCTTCTATGTGCCCTGGCTGGGAATCGAACCCGGGTCCCCCGCATGCCAGGCCGGTGCTCTACCGCTGAGCCAACTGGCCAGGGCCTATTTTATTTATTTATTTATTTATTTATTTATTTATTTTTCTTCATCCAGTTCTCTATTTTTTTTACAGTGATTAAAAGCCTAAAAGCCTTTAAGCAAACTCTTGGCCAATACAGCAAGAATCCCTAAAAGAGTAGTGTCCTTAACATGTTCACCAAGTCCAAGTTGGCCCCACCACCATGCCAAATCCCTGAAAAATGCAACCCAACTACAGTTCAGTCTGTTAGGAGCTGTCACAGGGAGCAGGAGTCCAGGAAAGTTCCCCACAGGAAAAGTCCGCATGGCACTGGAGTTGTTGTCACCATTCTATACTTTGCAGCTCATGTCCAAGTCCCAATGACCGCTGCTTCTAGCTGGTAATGATTATATTTTATTTATTTTTTTACAGAGACAGAGAGAGAGTCAGAGAGAGGGATAGACAGGGACAGACAGGAACAGAGAGATGAGAAGCATCAATCATTAGTTTTTCATTGCGCATTGCAACACCTTAATTGTTCATTGATTGACTTCTTTTTTTTTTTTTTTTTTTTTTTTTTGTATTTTTCTGAAGCTGGAAACGGGGAGAGACAGTCAGACAGACTCCTGCATGCGCCCGACCGGGATCTACCCCGCATGCCCACCAGGGGGCGATGCTGTGCCCCTCCGGGGCGTCTCTCTGCCGCGACCAGAGCCACTCTAACGCCTGGGGCAGAGGCCAAGGAGCCATCCCCAGCGCCCGGGCCATCTTTGCTCCAATGGAGCCTTGGCTGCGGGAGGGGAAGAGAGAGACAGAGAGGAAGGAGGGGGGGGTGGAGAAGCAAATGGGCGCTTCTCCTATGTGCCCTGGCCGGGAATCGAACCCGGGTCCCCCGCACGCCAGGCCGACGCTCTACCGCTGAGCCAACCGGCTAGGGCCTGATTGCCATCTCATACGTGCCTTGACTGTGGGCCTTCAGCAGACCGAGTAACCCCTTGCTCGAGCCAGCGACCTTGGGTTCAAGCTGGTGAGCTTTTGCTCAAACCAGATGAACCTGCGCTCAAGCTGGCGACCTGGGGGTCTTGAACCTGGGTCTTCCACATCCTAGTCCGAGGGTCTATCCACTGTGCCACCGCCTGGTCAGGCAAAAAAAATTTTAATGCTTATAACTACCCCTCCAGTAAAATGCTTTCATTGAAATTTATACAGTTCTTGAACACATGGCATTGATAAAAATTGCTGTTGATATTGTGACTTTAAAAATCAGAAAAGATAACTAAAGGAATTTTTTTTTTAGTTAGAGAGACAGAGAGAGGATACAGATAGGGACAGACAGGCAGGAAAGAAGAGAGATGAGAAGCATCAGTTCTTCATTGCAGCACCTTAGTTGTTCATTGATTGCTTTCTCATATGTGCCTTGACTGGGGGCTGCAGCCGAGCCAGTGACCCCTTGCTCAAGCCAGTAACCTTGCGCTTCAAGCCAGCACAGCACGAGGCCCTGTGCTCAAGCCAGCGACCTTGGGGTTTTGAACCTGGATCGTTTGTGTCCCATGCCGATGCTTTATCCACTGCACCACGACCTGGTCAGGCAATCATTTTCTTTTAATATTTTTAAAATTTTATTAATTTTTAGAGAGGAGAGAGGGGAGAGAGAAAGAGAAAGAGGAGGGAGAAGCAGGAAGCATCAACTAACATTAGTTGCTTCCTGTTTCTGCCTTGACCAGGCAAGCCTAGGGTTTTGAACAGTCAACCTCAGTATTCAGATCGATGCTGAAGTAATCTTCATTTCCCTCTTCTCCACTGATTTAAAATGATGTTCCTGAGTACTACTGAGTATTTGATTTCCTTTTGTGCCCCAGTTACTATCATATAAGGCAGTGTTCTTTTTCTAATGACTATACATTCCTTTTTTTTTTTTTTTTTTTTTTTGTATTTTTCTGAAGCTGGAAACGAGGAGAGACAGTCAGACTCCCGCATGTGCCCGACCAGGATCTACCCGGCATGCCCGCCAGGGGCGACGCTCTTCCCACCAGGGGGCGATGCTCTGCCCCTCCGGGGTGTCGCTCTGCCGCGACCAGAGCCACTCTAGCGCCTGGGGCAGAGGCCAAGGAGCCATCCCCAGCGCCCGGGCCATCTTTGCTCCAATGGAGCCTCGGCTGCAGGAGGGGAAGAGAGAGACAGAGAGGAAGGAGGGGGGGGGTGGAGAAGCAAATGGGCGCCTCTCCTCTGTGCCCTGGCCGGGAATCGAACCCGGGTCCCCCGCACGCTAGGCCAACACTCTACCGCTGAGCCAACCGGCCAGGGCCTGGCTATACATTCTTTAGTGAAAAGGGTCCCTATGGGGGACTGCCCTGTTATGAATTTACACAGAAAAGCCAAGAATTGTGACATCTCTATTAGGTGTATATAGTTGTTTCTAGTTCCTCTTTGTCCAGGTGCAGTTGACCAGTTTGTAAGTGACATTGCTTACCATTGTGAGACATACTCTTACTCTTTTCAGATTTCCAGAGTGCAGAGCTAGAGAGATAGCTAATGGTCAAATTCTCATGTATCAGGGAAAATGGTTTTGTTAATCTTTTGCCTACACTCACCTAAAACCAACCTTTTTGTTAGAATTTGGGGCATTTCTTAAGCAATTAAGTTAAAGTTTTGCCTTTAATAGATATTAAGCCTAAAACAGTGATATGTGTCCTGGCTTGTTGAATTAATAACCTAATATTTTTCCTTTAGCTTAGATGGCCCTGCTGCACAAACCTGCTTAAATGAATATCACCTTTTTTTCCTACTGGCTGGAGCATTTATGGGTTATAGCTATAGCCTCCTGTATTTTATTAACAACATGAACTATCTTCCATTTCCCATTATACAGGTAAGCTATCATTTGAACATTACCTTATGTCAGAATTTGGCAGAGTTAAAATTGTCTTGGTGTATGTATATATAACTAGCCTCATCTGATTAATTCAAGGTATGATCAGTAAAACTTAGGACTGAAACCTTAGATCCTCAAAATGCCGTTTGGAGAGGAGAAGTTTGTTTTCATGAGACTTGAGCATATGTTTGAGAGCTGTAGCCACCTTTCCTGCAGCCACTCTCAGAATACCACTTTGCTCCACTCTTTCCCTCCCTGCTAGGTAGTGGCAGTTGCTGTGACCTAGCAGGGCTGGGGGAGGATGAGGATGACATTCATGCAAAGTACCTCTGTGCAACTGCCAGCTTCTTTTTGAACCTAAGAACTTCATGAGCGTGAGGATGTGCAAGTAAGTATAGAATATGTCAGTTACTGTCTCCAGTCCTTTTCAGAACAAGGCATGCTGTGTATAAGTAAAACAATTTCTATTGGTTTGTTTGGGATAGTTTTAACTGTCTTTCAGTTAGGTTTTTTAAAGTCTCCTGATTGGGTAGGAGCTGTCTCTGGAACTCAGAACCACCTCCTGTGGCAGGAGAGTGATTGCTTGGGATTTCTCCCTCGAGCATCATGGCTGTCCCAGCCTGTCCCCATGACTTTCTGACTGTGCTGTTACTCACTTCATTCCCACTCTGGCAGGCTGAGGACTGGGCTTTGGAGCACAAATACAGACCCAGCCTCTTCCCCCTAGAACCCTGTGTGTTGAGAAAGGAGGGATGTGTCAGAGTACGAAGTATGTGAGTGTGGTGGATTAAGGTACTCTTGGTTTAAGTAAACTTTTCACATGCCCATTGTGTCCATGAGAACAATCTGATGAAAGTACACATCCATCAAGGAGACAGTGCTCACAGAAAAGGGTCTGGCCCTTACTTCCCTGTAGTCTGTGAGTATATGAAGATAAGATACTGTTTAGAAATTCTTCACATCTCTTGACGATGAATTAAAAATAGAATATCAGCTTTGCCACCTTAGTTTCACAAGGAGAAGAACTCCAAAGTTTTGTACAGAAAAAGTCATGGTAAATTATCTTCGATCCAAACTTAATTAAGAAGATAGAGAATGAAAAATAAAAGTGATAAGAGACAAACGAGACACCCCAAAATCCATTGCTTCTCTGTGGGCCTCATTTGAAAGTGATCATTTATTTAACATCACATACAATAGTATGAACATAGGAGCAGTCTAATAATTGACACTGCTAATAAATTATTTTTACTATGTAATGTCATATTTGTCAAGTTTGACTATTAACATTTTTATAATTTCTTACGATAAAATTTTTTTTTATAAATACATTTTTATTACTCTTAATGGAGTGACATCAATAAATCAGGGTACATATATTCAAAGAAAACATGTCCAAGTTATCTTGTCATTCAGTTATGTTGCATACCCATCACCCAAAGTCAGATTGTCCTCTGTCACCTTCTATCTAGTTTTCTTTGTGCCCCTCCCCTTTATGATAAAATTTTAAACTTATTCTTATATCCAGAATTTTATTCTCTGATGGTAATATTTAGTTAGCTTTGGTGTCAGATTCAACTTTGGCAGAATGTTGATTTTTAACATTTGGTCAATCAGCATTTGGCCAAAATATGGGGGTATCTTATAACTGGGAGTATACAATAGTATTGGGTCTGCCCAGCTGAGTGCTGTTCTCCAGAAGGTAGGTGGTGGGTGCAGTGGTTTTATTGGGTGGGTACAATGCAGTAAGGTAGGATTTTGGGAAGAGTAGTTGAAATACGGATTTTTGTGCATGGGTACATAGTTTTTCACCCCTCAAGTTTGTAACTGTCTTTGTTTGCCTAGCTGGGTAGTTTGGCCTACCGAGAAGACTAAGGGGAAAGGGGGCACCATAGCCTACTTTCTTTCACTAGTCCTAAGAGCATGGCACACAGTTTATGACCTTTCCTTATGCATTTTTAGTTGCTGAAGCAAGCAGAATTGATTGCTAAGAAATTGCGAACTTGATGTGAGAAATCAGGCCTGTTCCTTACTTTTCTTTTCATTTTTTTTTTTTTTTTTTTTTTTTTTGTATTTTTCTGAAGCTGGAAATGGGGAGGCAGACAGACTTCCGCATGCACCCGACTGGGATCCACCCGGCATGCCCACCAGGGGGCGATGCTCTGCCCATCTGGGGCGTCACTCTCTTGCAACCAGAGCCACTCTAGCGCCTGAGGCAGAGGCCAAGGAGCCATCCTCAGCATCCGGGCCAACTTTGCTCCGATGGAGCCTCGGCTGTGGGAGGGGAAGAGAGAGACAGAGAGGAAGGAGGGGGAGAGGGGTGGAGAAGCAGATGGGCACTTCTCCTGTGTGCCCTGGCCGGGAATTGAACCTGGGACTCCTGCACGCCAGGCCAACGCTCTACCACTGAGCCAACTGGCCAGGGCCACTTTTCTTTTTTTTTAATAGCTAAGTTGACCAGAGAATGTTAGAACTTAAAAAAAATTTTTTATAAGCAATAACAAGCATTTTAGTAATAATTATTATTATTATACTTATTTTTGGTATTGCCTTTCAGCCACCTTCCCAAGAGTATAGTGGTATTTTTATTATAAACTATTCAAGTACAGTAAAGTGAAAGTTCCCTTTTCTTTGCTACTCAGTGACCAGTCTCTGTCCTTGCCTCAGAGATAGTGACTGATTTAGTATATATTCTTCCAGAGTCCATACTGTACATTTATACATATATGTATCTATAACATTATTTATTTTGTAAGGTGGAGTTTTCATAGTTCTATATTGTATATATTATTCAGTAACTTTGTTTTTCATGTAAAAATATGAAAAATTAGATCTTTTTAAAAAACTTAATTTTAACCAATTTGCATTACCTCATTAGATTTTTTTTCAGCATTAGCATGGAATAGAGGACAAAGGAGTGGATGCATATACCAAGATGGGCTTGGCAAGCTCTAGGCCAGGGGTTGGGAACCTATAGCTCACGAGCCGGATGTGGCTCTTTTGATGGCTGCATCTGGCTCACAGACAAATCTTTTTTTTTTGGTGTGTGTGTTTTTCTGAAGCTGGAAACGGGGAGGCATTCAGACAGACTCCGGCATGCGCCCGACTGGGGTCTGCCCGGCATGCCCACCAGGGGGCGATGCTCTGCCCATCTGGGGCGTCGCTCTGTCGCTACCAGAGCCACTCTAGTGCCTGGGGCAGAGGCCAACGAGCCATCTCCAGCGCCCGGGCCATCTTTTGCTCCAATGGAGCCTCAGCTGCAGGAGGGGAAGAGAGAGAGAGAGAGGAAGGAGAGGGGGAGGGGTGAAGAAGCAGATGGGTGCCTCTCCTTGTGTGCCCTGGCTGGGAATTGAACCTGGGACTTCCGCACACCAGGCCGACGCTCTACCATTGAGCCAACCGGCCAGGGCTCAGACAAATCTTTAATAAAAGAAATAATGTTAAAAATATAAAACATTCTCATGTATTACAATCCATTCATTTCCTACTGCTCATGTTCATGGTTGTGGGTGGCTGGAGCCAATCACAGCTGTCTTCCGGGACAACACCAAATTTTTATTGGATAATGCTTAATGTACACAGGTTGTTGTATGGCTCTCATGGAATTACATTTTAAAATATGTGGCGTTCATGGCTCTCTTAGCCAAAAAGGTTCCCAACCCCTGCTGTAGGCCAACGAGACTGAAAGTATTAAATAAGATAAGGTTGATAGAGCCTAGCACATAGCAGATATTCAGTAAAGAGTAGCTCATAGCCAGACCACAGACAAAACTCAACAGGAAATTGAAAAACACTAATTTGGGAACAAGAGTACATATTAGTTATTCTCTGCATATCTGCTGAAATTTCTATTTTCTTCCCTAGCCTCTCTGTACCTTGTAAGTAATGGTTAAAGCAAGAGCTGCAGTAGGAATAGTACAGAAACTATGCAGGGTTTTTTTGGTGGGGTCAAGGGGAGAAGGTGTAACAACCTGGGCTGCACAGAATAATGCAATTCCACATCTTACAGTTGGAAAGAATTTGAATAAGCTAGTGTATTTAGAGCTGTTTAGTGACCAAGTATTCATAGGGGCTGCTTTTTGGGGGTATTTTGGGGTTTTTTTTTTGCATTTTTCCGAAGCTGGAAACGGGGAGGCAGTCAGACTCCTGCATGTGCCCGACTGGGATCCATCTGGCATGCCCACCAGGGGGCGATGCTTTGCCCATCTGGGGCGTCGCTCTGTTGCATCCAGAGCCATCCTGGTGCCTGAGGCAGAGGCCACAGAGCCATCCTCAGCGCCCAGACCAACTTTACTCCAATGGAACCTCTGCTGCAGGAGGGGAAGAGAGACAGAAAGGATGGAGAGGGGGAAGGGTGGAGAAGCAGATGGGCACTTCTCCTGTGTGCCCTGGCCGGGAATTGAACTCGGGACTCCTGCACGCCAGACCAACGCTCTGCCACTGAGCCAACCGGCCAGGGCTGGAGCTGCTTTTTGTAAGATGCTGTAGGACTCTGCAGACATGGTATGAAGGTGTAACTTCCACCTAAGTACCATAGATCTCACTGTTTAGTTTTTGAAGTTCCTTAAAGAAGGATTGGCCTGAATATTATAATAAGCACAAAATATATGTATTCTTTTATATTGATAAGAAAATAAGCACAAAAGAAGACCAGAATTTGGAAAGATCATCTTTTATTCATTAGGTTTCCTTAGATTCTTTTCAATAATTAAAAAATTTTTTTTCATTGGCATTTTAGGCCCAGGAATGGGAGAGGAGCAAACAACTTCTTGTTTCATAAAAGTACAGTGTCGGCCCTGGCCGGTTGGCTCAGTGGTAGAGCATCGGCCTGGCGTGTGGGAGTCCTGGGTTCGATTCCCGGCCAGGGCACACAGGAGAAGTGCTCATCTGCTTCTCAACCCCTCCCCCTCTCCTTCCTCTATCTCTCTCTCCCCCTCCTGCAGCCGAGGCTCCATTGAAGCAAAAGATGGCCCAGGCACTGGGGATGGCTCCTTGGCCTCTGCCTCAGGTGCTAGAATGGCTCTGGTTGCAGCAGAGCGACGCCCCAGAGGGGCAGAGCATCGCTCCCTGGTGGGCATGCCAGGTGGATCCCGGTCGGGCGCATGTGGGAGTCTGTCTGACTGCCTCCCTGTTTCCCACTTCAGAAAAAGAAAAAAAGAAAAAAAAACTGTCTTCAGGAAAAGTTTCATATTTTTTCTTGATTCTTAACCTCCTTAGCTGGGGCAGCCTACTTATCTTACAGATAGAGAGGACTTGCTCAGTGTTGTACAGAAAGAGGAGAGCACTAGAACTCAGGTCTCCTGATTCCTAGGCTAGTGTTATCACTTCTTGCTTTTATTAAGATAATAACATTTTAAAAAATGTAGTGTAGGTCCTGGCTGGTTGGTTCAGTGGTAGAGCGTTGGCCTGGCGTGCGGGAGTCCTGGATTCGATTCCCTGCCAGGGCACACAGGAGAAGTGCCCATCTGCTTCTCCACCCCTCCCCCTCCTTCCTCTCTGTCTCTCTCTTCCCCTCCCGCAGCCGAGGCTCCATTGGAGCAAAGTTTGCCCAGGTGCTGAGGATGGCTCTGTGGCCTCTGCCTCAGGTGCTAGAATGGCTCTGATTGTGGCAGAGCGACGCCCCAGAGGGGCAGAGAATCGCCCCCTGGTGGTCATGCTGGGTGGATCCCGGTTGGGTGCATGTGGGAGTCTGTCTGACTGCCTCCCCGTTTCCAGCTTCAGAAAAGTACAAAATAAATAAATAAATAAATAAATAAAATAAAAATATAGTGTAGAGGCAGTATACATTATTTTTTTATTTTTATTTTTTATTTTTACAGAGAAAGAGTCAGAGAGAGGGATAGATAGGGACAGACAGACAGGAACCGAGAGAGATGAGAAGCATCAATCATTAGTTTTTCGTTGTGACACCTTAGTTGTTCATTGATTGCTTTCTCATATGTGCCTTGACTGCAGGCCTTCAACAGAATGAGAAACCCCTTGCTTGAGCCAGCGACCTTGGGCTCAAGCTGGTGAGCTTTTTGCTCAAACCAGATGAGCCCGCACTCAAGCTGGCAACCTCAGGGTCTCGAACCTGGGTTTTCCGCATCCCAGTCTGATGCTCTATCCCCTGCACCACCGCCCAGTCAGGCAGTATACATTTTTAAGATTGCTGGCTCTGAAGCTAGCCTACCTGGAATTAAAAATCTCAGGTTTTCATTTTGCTAGTTGGTAATAGTGGTTAAGTTGTGTAAACCTCTCTGTGCCTCCTTGGTTTTCTCTTCTGTAAATTGAGTATAATAGAACCTCCTTCATAAGGTACTTTGAAGTTTAAACGGATTAATGTAAGTGAAGTGCTTAGAATAATACCTGATATGTGGTAAGTGCCCAAAGAATGTTAGCTGCTATTATTATTATTTTGTTTTTTTGTACGTTTTTGTGTATGTGTTTTTCTGAAGTGAGAAGCAAGGAGGCAGAGAGACAGACTCCTGCCTGTGCCTGACTGGAATCCACCTGGCATGCCCACCAGGGGGCAGTGCTCTGCCCATCTGGGGCGTTGCTTCATTGCAGCTGGAGCCATTCTAGCACCTGAGGCAGATGCCATGGAGCCATCCTCAGCGCCCGGGCCAACTTTGCTCCAGTGGAGCCTTGGCTGCAAGAGGGGAAGAGAGAGATAGAGAGAAAGGAGAAGGAGAAGGTTGGAGAAGCAGATGGGCACTTCTGTGTGCCATGGCTGGGAATTGAATCCGGGACTTCCATACACTGCGCTGATGCTCTACTACTAATCCAACCGGCCAGGGCCTGTACTTTTTAAAAAATCTCCACAGTCCTTAGTATAAGTATAGGTTGATATTAATTTTCTCATTTCTGATTTTATATGAGTGAGATGTTATATAACATAAGGTCTACCGGAAAGTTCTGTCTGTTTTTGGAATAAAACAAAATACAAATTTTTCTTACCGTTAAAAAACTTTATTAAATAATATAATTGCCATTATTATTAATGATTTCTTGCCAGCGTGAGGGCAATTTGTATATCCCATTTTTGAAAAATGTTTTATCTTTTGATGCGAAAAATTGAACCAGTGCTTGTTTGATATCTTCTTCATTTTTGAATTTTTTGCCCTTCAAAAAATTTTGTAAGGACAAAAGCAAGTGATAGCCGGAGGGTGCTAAGTCCGGGGAATATGGTGGATGCAACAGACATGCTTCTGTACCATTTCTTCCTTGTTGAAATTTGTAAAAATTACAGTGGTGTAAATGAACTTTATCAGTAGCCATGGGTACACTATCGCTTCACACATAAGACTAATGTGAATCAACTTTGTTTTAGTTAATTTGATACGTCAGTATGTATACATTAAGTGATAAAAATAGAGAGGCACACATGCGCCAAATAAACATGTGCTTACGAGTCGAAACTTGTGATAGAAACGGACAGAACTTTCCGGGAGACCTTAAATGAACATTAAATATGTTAACATCCAATATAGTTGTTATTTTGCTCCTAGAATGATTTTGTCTTTTATGCAGTGATTATAGTTTTATGTGTGGACTATTAGAGTTGTATGCTTGCTTTAGAATAAACTAGAACCTCTGTTTGGGTGTGCTGTTTGATTCTGTTTTCTTTTTTCCCCACAGCAATACAAGTTCTTGCGCTTTAGGAGATCTTTTCTCCTACTAGTTAAACACAGTTGTATGGAATCACTGTTCCTGATTAGAAATTTCTGCATTGTGTATTATTTTCTTGGTAAGAATTTATGCTTTTTGATAGTGTATGTGTTAGTTCATAGCTGAGAAGAAATGTCAGTTACAGTCATTCTTTTTTTTTGTTTTTGTTTTTTGTATTTTTTCTGAAGTGAGAAGTGAGGAGGCAGAGAGACAGACTCCCCCATGTATCTGACCGGGATCTACCCGGCATTCCTACTAGGGGATGATGCTCTGCCCATTTGGGGCTTGCTCCGTTGCAACCGGAGCCATCCTCAGCGCTCAGGCCAACTTAGCTCCGATGGATCCTTGGCTATGGGAGGGAAAGAGAGAGACAAAGAGAAAGGAGAAGGGGAAGAGTGTAGAAGCAGATGGGTGCTTCTCCTGTGTGTCCTGGTTGGGAATTGAACCTGAGACTTTCACACACTGGGCCGACGCTCTACTGCTGAGCTAGCTGGCCAGGGCACAGAGTTATTCTTGATTGTTTTTTTATGTTTACTATATTTGTATCTGTGTGATTAGCCCAACTGATTTCATTGGTTAGATTGTCAAAGAGTAATTAAGGGAAAATATACTATAGTTGCATCACTTGAGTTGTTCACTGATTGCTTCTCTTTTTTTTTTATTTTTTTTTTTATTATTATTATTATTATTATTATTTTAATTTATTTACTTATTCATTTTAGAGACAGAGAGAGAATCAGAGAGAGGTATAGACAGGGACAGACAGGAACGAAGAGATGAGAAGCATCAATCATTAGTTTTTCGTTGCGCATAGCGACACCTTCGTTGTTTTTTGATTGCTTTCTCATATGTGCCTTGACTGCGGACCTTCAGCAGACCGAGTAACCCCTTGCTAGAGCCAGCGACCTTGGGTCCAAGCTGGTGAGCTTTTGCTCAAACCAGATGAGCCCACGCTCAAGCTGGCGACCTCGGGGTCTCGAACCTGGGTCTTTGGCATCCCAGTCCGACGCTCTATCCACTGCGCCACTGCCTGGTCAGGCTGATTGCTTCTCTTAAGTGCCTTGACTCCAGGGCTCAGGCTGAGCCAGTAACTCCACACTTAAGCCGGTGATTTTGGGGTTTGGAACCTGGGACCTCAGGGTCTCAGGTTAATACTCTATTTACTGTGCCACCACCAGTCAGGCTGTTGTCTGCTTTTTGCAGTTGTAGTTTTTATAATCCATTTTTCTACATAGTTTTCAAAACTGTCATTCTAATGTTAATACTTCATTGTATTACCCTACCACAATCAGCCTGGTTGTTCTTTCATACGGGCTTACCTCGTTTTACTGTGCTTCACTTTATTACACTTCACAGATGTTACATTTTTTACAAATTAAAGGCAAGATCCTTCAGCAAAATGATTACAACTTGCTTTATTGCAGTATTCTGGAATACCACAATATCTGTGAGGTATGCCTGTAGTTGTACTTTGGGCTGACATAGGAACCATGTCAGCATTTCCATGCTCAGCTATTTCTTTCATTTCTTTCAAATTTAATTTCCAGTGTTACCACTTTTCATTTTTTTGTTGTGCTTTGGTCTTTTTTGGCCAGTTTCCTCTTTCACTTATTCTTTTTTGTAAATGTTATGTGGGTTTACCATGGGAGACAAGGAGACAACACACTACATGCTTTGTTGTCTGTGCCTGAACTGAAGAACTGATGTGAGTGACCAGTCACCAACAGACTTTGAAAGAAGAGATGTGATTGGTCATAGGTCATGGTGTGCATTCATTATCTACATGCTGATTTGTGTACTGAAAAGCTAGAAGAGCTATAATGAGTTGCTTACAGTTAGTATGCTATGGCAACTGAACTTTGAATAGTGTTGTTGGGGACTGGTTTTAGTAACTAAACCATGGTAAGCGAAATATGTACATGTAGGAACTACAAAGCAAGGATTGTTTGTACTGTATTTAGAAATTTACTCTTTTTTTCTTGCCCATTCCTAATCAAACAATCTAGCATTTAGACAGAAGTCTTGGTGTCTATTTGGATGTTTCATCAACCTCATATTTGAAAGCATGATTAAGGTTTGCTTTTATAACTTCTTGTTCATAGCTTTCTATTATTTCCCCCTCAGGTCATATTCCCAAAGCTTGGATTAGCACTGCTATGGACCTTCACATAGATGAGTAAGTGCTCTATGAAAAGTTTAATTTTAACTCTTTTAGATGTTTTCATCCTCTTAGATGTTTGCTTCTTTCCAGATGTTTTGTTTGGTTCAGTCTTTAAGATTTTTAAGAATTATGTTCATTTTTGAATACACATCATTTAAAATTCCAATGATGTATAAGAAGGTATGCGTGAAGAAGATTCCCACGCCTGACCAGGAGGTGGTGCAGTGGATAGAGCGTCGGACTGGGATGCCAAGGACCCAGGTCTGAGACTCCGGGTCACCAGCTTGAGTGTGGGCTCATCCGGTTTGAGCAAAAGCTCACCAGCTTGGACCCAAGGTTGCTGGCTCGAGCAAGAGGTTACTCAGTCTGCTGAAGGCCCATGGTCAAGGCACATATGAGAAAGCAATCAATGAACAACTAAGGTGTCGCAATGCGCAATGAAAAACTAATGATTGATGCTTCTCATCTCTCTGTTTCTGTCTGTCTCTGTTAAAAAAAAAAAAAGATTCCTTGCCCTCATCTCCAGTCACCTAGTTATTGTCCCGAGAAGTAAGCAATAATTCATTTCTTGTTGGATAAAGCTTTTATATTATATAAGAGTAGATAGACTTCGAGTTGTGTGGTATGCGTGTCCTTGTTTTTCTCCTCAATAATCATTCTATGGTAGGTTGTGCTAGACAACCACAATGCTCTTTAATACTGTATCAGTATTCAAATTTGCCTGTGAGGAAACCAAAATTGCGGAGGGTCACGTAGCCAGTTGACGGTCATAAGTGGCAATCAGGTATATTGTTCTAGTTATTTCCCATGCATTTTACACATAGATAATCTTTCTTTCTCAGATAAATGTAAATTTCTGTATTAATGTTTTCTTTTAATTGTTAATTATTTTACTATAAGATATCATGAATGGATATCACTAGTATCAGTTTTGGGGAGTGAGAATATTGGCATAAATGGGTGTTTATGAGCTATTATTGTTTCTACCATGTAGATTTCAATTCCTAACTTTGAAAGTTTATAGGTAAAATTTAGTTTTGTCTTCTGCTTCATTGCTAGTTATGAAACCAAATGCATGGGTCATTTATTATGTTAGTCCATATTTTAAACCTGGTCAGATGGAAAGAGAAAAAAATAATTATATTTAATAGAAATTTAACATAATACGTTTTCCTCCTTTCACTTAAAACATATTTTGTTTGTATGTGTGTGGTAGTCTGTCCTTAATGTATGCCAGGTCTCAGTAAATGTTTACTTAGAAGCTGAAAATGACTCAACAAGTAAATGTCAAGTACTATGCTGGGCTCTCCTACTATAAGGTGTTTTAAATCTCATCATAGCCCTAAGAGGTAATATAAAAAGATTATGCCTCCATTATATGGATGAAGAGACTGAGAGTGTCTTGAGTCTAGAGATTTATGTAATCTCAACACATAAACAGTTAAAGGTTCCAATCCTATTTTTACTGTTGTGATTATAGGGTTGTGATGACTTTGCTGATTGATCTATTCAAGGTTTTGGTGAGATAGTATTTATTTTGTTTAGCATTCTAATGGAGTTTCTTAAATCACTTTAAAAGTAAAGATTGTTATATTTAGTTAGTACTATGTCCTTTTTAGCTACTATAAAACTGTCTATGGGGTATAGAGGTAGAGCTGAAATGTGGTCCAGGAGAGGTGCAAGTTATGTTGAATGATTAAAAAAAATTTTATTGATTGATTTTAGAGAGAGGAGAGAGAGAAAGGCAGGGGGAGGAGCAGGAAACATCAACTCATAGGTGCTTCTCGTATGTGTCTTGACTGGACAAGTCCAGGGTTTCCAACCAGCGACCTCAGCATTCCGGGTTGGTACTTCATCTACTGAGCCACCACAGGCTAGGCTATTGAATGATTTTTAAGTATCAACTACAAAGCAACTATCAAAATTTTACCCAACATCTAGGGGTTGGCTTATTTTTCAGGCATAGTAAGTAGCCGTAAAGGTTTCGGACACAAGAAACTGAGTGCTAGTTTAGGTCTGCTCTTCCCTCTAGGCTCCCTTTATGTTCCCGTTACAGGTATTAGGGCAGGAACTTCATAGGGTACAAAATTATAGGAATCTCTTACTATTATTTTTACAAATGGGATTTATTTGTTTCTCAGTGTTGAGCCCCAGATCTGTTAAATGCTTAGATTTTATTTTTCCCATAGGATTAAATAGTAATTTCTGCTTTCATAGGCAATTTCATAAGTCTCTTGATACTGTGAGTGGCCTCTTGAATCTCTCATTACTCTACCATGTCTGGTTATGTGGTGTGTTTCTCCTGACAAGTTGGTACAACTCATGGATACTCTTCAAAATCTATGCCACAGAGGTTAGTACTGAGTTTTTTTGTTACTACATTTGAATTTTGGAGTACACATTTATTTTGAATAGAGCACTGATTAGTATGCTATTATGTCCAAAGCCATTTTGGTGAATTAGGTTTTGGTCTGTTCTGAGACTTCATTAGAGATGTATCATTTATAACCATCATTTACTTTTTTTTTTTTTTTTTTTTGAAGCTAGAAATGGGTAGAGATAGACAGACTCCTGCATGCGCCCGACCGGGATCCACCCAGCATGCCCACCAGGGGGCGATGCTCTGCCCCTCTGGGGCGTCGCTCTGTTGTGACCAGAGCCACTCCAGTGCCTGGGGCAGAGGCCAAGGAGCCATCCCCAGCGCCCGGGCCATCTTTGCTCCAATGGAGCCTGGGCTGTGGGAGGGGAAGAGAGAGACAGAGAGGAAGGAGAGGGGGAGGGGTGGAGAAGCAGATGAGCGCTTCTCCTGTGTGCCCTGGCCGGGAATCGAACCCGGGACTTCCGCATGCCAGGCCGACGCTCTACCACTGAGCCAACTGGCCAGGGCTCATTTACTTTTTTTTTATGAGGAACAGTGTTGGTATACTTAATTGTTAGACACTAAACTGAATAGACTGCTAGTGGTATCTACATATTTACTGTGTTTTATCTACAATCTAATTATCTTCTGAAGGTTTTTATTTCTCTGTTGAGTACATACTTGCCGGGCCTGAATTTAAAAATATATTTATATACTATTTGTATGGGTGTTATGAAAGTATTTAAATGTAAGGCAATAAAACATTTGTTCTTCGAATTAAACTTTAAAATTTATAGTAAAGAAGTGTTTTTAAATGAATGGGATTTACATTGTCTTTATCCTCCAGGTGTTTGTCTTAGAAAATGAGTTTTATTTTACCATCTGTATAGGTTTATATCCTTTAGTAGCTTCCAAGAATTTTTGTTTCTAAAATTTCCATTATTGGTAGCCAGAGATCAAATAAAATTAGGAGAGTAACATTTTAGAAAGTAGTATGTTTGGGTATTTTTAATTCAACTTATTAATTTTTTTTAAAGATTTTGTTTATTGATTTGGGGAGGGGGGTAGTGGTAAGCATCAACTCATAGTAATTGCTTCTCATATGTGCCTTGACCAGGCAAGCCCAAGGTTTCGAACCGTCAACCTCAGCATTCCAGGTTGAAGCTTTATTTGCTGTGCCACTATAGGTCAGGCTAATTCAATTTACTTTTGCAATGAACACTGAAGTTGTTAATTTGGTTGTATTGTCTCCTTTTATAATTACTTTCAATTAGTACTACTGAATGTAATAAAGTCATGAAAAGACTCATTTTCATAGTCCTTTTGATTATATTTGATAGGCTCATCTGTTCCCTGTTCAACCACCATTTGCAGAAGAGTCAGATGAATGCCTTCCAAAAGTTTTAAACAGCAATCCGCCCCTCATCATAAAGGTACCAGAACTATGCATTTTGTATCTTTACACAGTCATCTCTAACTTATTTTATGGAGGACTTAATATTTAGTATATTTAGGTAATCTGATGTATTTTTGAGGGCCTAGAATATTCTAGTACTGGTATTGTAAAAATCACTTACATGCTGTATTCACCCTTTGAGTAGTGAGTTTTTTTTCATGCTCACTGACCCCTGGGAGTAAGTTTTTTAAATGAAATTAGTTCCAGTTCCAGTTTTATTAACTTAAAATCATGTTTTTTTGATAACTGATTTATGGAAACAAGAAGAACATACATTTGCCTTGTTTTTAATGTTGCCTTACACATTTTTAAAATAAAAATTAATTTTTGTACAGTCATACTCTGGATGGTCAGGAGGCACAAGGACATACATGAACATAACTACTCAAAGGGTTAAATGCTGTTTTACCTTTTTAGTTTTCTTTGTAAATAACTAAAATGAAAGTATAGATTGCAATGTATGTGTATAAGGTAAGCTAGTTCTGTATTCAGAATAGATATAAAAATACTTCTAAGCATGAAATGTGATGATATCCAAGCATATGCAGTAGCTTTTCTCCTTTTTCTTTTTCTTTCTTTTTTTAGGTGAGAGGAGGGGAGATAGGGAGGGAGGCTCTTGCATGTGCCCCGACTGGGATCCACCCAGAAACCCCACATTGGGCTGATGCTCAAGTACTGAATTATTTTTAGTGCCTGAGGCTGACATGCTCAGACTAACCAAGCCAGTGGCTGCAGGAGGGAAGAGGGAGAGAAGGGGGAGGAGAAGCAGATGGTTGCTTCTGATGTGTGCCCTGACAGGAATTTTACCTGGCATGTCCATTCACCGAGCTGATGCTCTATCCACTGAGCTACCAGCCAGGGTCTGTATTAGCTTTTCACAAACTCTTCATGGAAGTAAAACAAAGTACTGTGGATTTTTTTTTTGTATTTTTCTGAAGTTGGAAACGGGGAGGCAGTCAGACAGACTCCCGCATGTGCCCAACCAGGATCCACCCGGCATGCCCACCAGGGGGCGATGCTCTGCCCATCTGGGGCATTGCTCTGTTGCAACCAGAGCCATTCTAGTGCCTGAGGCAGAGGTCATGGAGCCATCCTCAGCACCCGGGCCAACTTTGCTCCAGTGGAGCCTTGGCTGTGGGAGGGGAAGAGAGAGACAGAGAGGAAGGAGAAGGGGAAGGGTGGAGAAGCAGATGGGCACTTCTCCTGTGTGCTCTGGCCGGGAATTGAACCTGGGATTCCTGCACGCCAGGCCGACACTCTACCACTGAGCCAACCGGCCAGGGCTGATTTTCTTTTTTTTTTAATCACTGGATCAACAAGTATTTTTACTCATGTAGTTGTTGGCCATTATAATTAAAGGTAGTGCTTAGCCTGACCACGTGGTGGCACAGTGGATTGTGCGTCGGACTGGGATGCATAGGATCCAGGTTTGAAACCCCGAGGTCACCTGCTTGAGCGTGGACTCATCTGGCTTGAGCATGGGCTTACCAGCTTGAGGGCGGGGTCACTGGCTTGAGCGTGGGGTTATAGATATGACCCTATGGTCTCTGGCTTGAGCCTAGAGGTCACTGGCATGAAGCCTAAGGTCGCTGGGTTAAGCCCAAGGTCGCTGGCTTGAGCAAGGGGTTACTTGCTCTGCTGTAGCTCCCGATCAAGGCACATATGAGAAAACAATCAATGAACAACTAATGAGACCAAGGAGCGTCATGAATTGATGCTTCTCATCTCTCTTCCTTCCTGTCTGTCTGTTCTTATCTGTCCCTCTCTCTGTCTCTGTCACACACACAGGAAAAGGTAGTGCTTGATAGTGTGTAGATATTCAGTGAACTCTATAAAGATAGGAATAATGATAATGATCCTAAAAATGTATTAATTGAAAGATGTTAAGTTACAATAAATTTACAAATCAAACTAATTGAAAATAAATTGTTTTGATTTAAAAAATTTCATTTTTAAATTTTGAAGTAGGTTTATAATATATGTGATCCTGATAAGTCATAGTAATTAAAAATGAATTGAAATAGTTAGAATCCATACTTGGTTGTTTTTGTTTGTTTTTTTGTGTGTGACAGAGACAGAGTCAGAGAGAGGGACAGATGGGGACAGACAGACAAGAAGGGAGAAAGATGAGAAACATCAATTCTTTGTTGCGGCTCCTTAGTTGTTCATTGATTGATTTCTCATATGTGCCTTGACGGGGGGTGGGGGAGAGCTACAGCAGACCGAGTGACCCCTTGCTCGAGCCAGCGACCTTGTGCTTAAGCTGGTGATCCTTGCTCAAACCAGATGAGCCTGCGCTCAAGGGGGCGACCTCGGGGTCTCAATCCTGGGTCCTCCACATCCCAGTCCAATGCCCTATCCACTGCGCCACCACCTGGTCAGGCTTTTTTTTTTTTGAGAGAGAGAGTGAAGCATCAACTTGTAGTTTTTACCTAGTTGTGCCCCTATTGATTGCTTCTCATACATGCTCTGACTGGGGCTCAAACTGGTCACCTTGGAATTGAGCTGGTAACCCTGGGATTGAGTTAGCAATCTCAGTGCTCTGGGATGACAGTCTATCCATTGTGCCACCAGCCAGGGCCAGAATCCATACTTCTGATTACAGTGTGGAAATGTTATAAACCAATAAGAAGATGAGTCACTGAGGCTTTGATTCCCTTTAAATATCAATAACAACTATGTACTTTAATAGGTAACAAAAATCCCTGTTATTCATTTGGTTATACAGGGGAACAAAATTTTTGTTGCATCCACAAAAACACTTGTTCTTACCTAATTTGAGTATGCTGATCTCAAATCTGACATTAGTTTTTTCTCTGTAAGCTACAGTTCTTTTGCAATTCAAGATTTTAGGTTTTCATCTTATTGTAAAATTTTCAACATTTAGTTTGACATAATGAAGTAGAATGTCTTCTTGGGCATCATTTTTGTGAAAATATAATAATTTATATAATGCAGTAAATACACTAATACACTAAAAGATATGATTGCATCAGAATATGTCTACAATTTCAAAATAGAACATATTAAAACACTTATTTTAATCATAAAATTTGCGCAAAACATTTAAATTCTATTCAGGCAAAAATTTGTGTTTGTAGCTCTTGTGTTTGTGTACTTGTTGAGGACAATCTCGTTTGATGCTCCAGCAGTAGTCTGCTCATCACTAACAGCTCCAAGATTTTTGGGAAACTTATCAAGGTAACTGTTCAGGAAGTGAATCTTTGACTCTTTTTTTTTTTTTTTTGTATTTTTCTGAAGCTGGAAATGGGGAGGCAGTCAGACAAACTCCCGCATGTGCCTGAGGGATCCACCCGGCATGCCCACCAGGGGGTGATGCTCTGCCCCTCTGGGGCGTCACTCTGTTGCATCCAGAGCCATTCTAGCGCCTGAGACAGAGGCCACAGAGCCATCCTCAGCGCCCGGGCCAACTTTGCTCCAATGGAGCCTTGGCTGCTGGAGGGGAAGAGAGAGACAGAGAGGAAGGAGAGGGGGAGGGGTGGAGAAGCAAATGGGCGCTTCTCCTGTGTGCCCTGGCTGGGAATCGAACTCGGGACTCCTGCATACCAGGCCGATGCTCTACCACTGAGCCAACCGGCCAGGGCCCACGAAGTGAATCTTAATGCTCATGTTACATCCAATGTCACGGAAAGCCAACAGCATCCTTTGAACCAGAAGTCCATAGTTTTCTGCTTTTTTGTTGCCATGGAAGTTCTTTGTAACTGCCACAAAAGACTGCCATGCTGCTTTTTCCTCCTTATTCATCTTCCTGGCAAATTCTTCGTCACATATGAGGGTCCATCAAATACACCTGCTTTCATCTTCTCAAAAGAAAAGGCAGGAAAAGCAAAAATAATATGTTGAAAGCATTCACTTTCTCTGTTCAGAGCCTGAACAAACTGCTTCATTAAGCCAAGTTTGATGTGAAGTGGGGGAAAAATGATCCTGTCTTGATTAACTACAGGTTCATTCACAATATTTTGCATCCCTACTTCCCGAGCTTCATGTTTTGGCCACTCCTTCTGTGTCCAGTGTTTCTCCCGAGCTCAGCTGTCCCACAAACACAGAAAGCAAGGATACTTCGTGAAACCACTTTGTTGTCCTAGCAGGAAATTTACCATTTTAAGATCCACACAAATGATCCAGTTATGCTCCTCATACTTTGGAAAGTTGAGGACAATTTTTATGTCATTCTTACTAAGTCATTCAATTCAGGTTGGCTAAACTGCTGAGAGTTAATGACTTTTTGCTTGGCATCAGAAGAAGACCCTTCAGATTTTACAACCATTTCCTCATGCATCTTATTAAAATGCACTTGATCACCATGTTCACTTTCTTCATCCTTAGAAGAAATAAAACCATTGAAAACTGGAACTGGGAGTGTCTCAGAGTGTGGGATAGGTCGTATTGCTGAAGGAATATTAGGATATGTGATCATATGCCGTTTTTTCTTGCTGATGCCCTTTGTATGGATCAAACAGAAATAAGAGTCACTGCTGTGGTCCTTAGGTTCATGCCAAACCATGGGCATACCAAAAGGCATTCCTTTGCATTTTCCTTTTGTCCAGTCATGAAGCATTTCCTCACAATTATGACACACAATATGAGGAGCCCAATTCTTGTCTTGATCGCCAAGGGGAACTTGAAAATAGGCAATATACCTACGTGTCACAAATGATGAAATATTGCGCCTTTGACGTTGAAGTGTGTAACAGCCACATATATAACAGAAGGTGTCAAGACTGTTCTTACATTTACGCCTACTCAAAGAAGCCATGATTCAATCTTAAAACAAAATAAGAGTGTTTTTATCAGATAATAAATTTTTACATTTAAAAACAACTACAATTATGTAAAAGTGATGTTTGTAAAACATTAATTGCCTTGTGGTTAGTTCAATCCAAGAGTCGTTGCCCTTTAACTCCAATTTAAAAACCAATGCATGCCATTAAGTGTAACAAAAAGAAATTAAAATTGCATAAAAACTAGAGCATGCACCAAAAAACGGATTTCAGATTTGGAATCAGCGATGCAGAAATATATAGAAATAGTTCTAAAACTTCATGCAACAGAAAATGAAAAAAATAATTGTTCCCCAGTGATATTTGATAGGTCTTTGTTTACTGGTCAGGTGTCAGTCACTTCTATTTACTAGGGTATAATGATGAATAAGATGTAGCACAGCCTACTAGGAAAGGCAGATGCATAATTTAATGAAAATTTACTGTGGTGAGTATAGTGGGAACCTTTTATTCTGCTTGGGACCAATGTAAGAAAGCTTCACAGCCTGACCAGGCGTTGGTGCAGTGGTTAGAGCGTTGGACTGGTAGGCGGAGTACCCCGCGGTCGCCAGCTGAAGCGTGGGCTCATCTGGTTTGAGCAAACAAAAAGCTCACCAGCTTGGACCCAGGGTCGCTGGCTTGAGCAAGGGGTTGCTTGGTCTGCTGTAGCCTCTGGGTCAGGGAGCATATGAGAAAGCAATCATTGAATGACTAAAGTGCCACAATGAAGAATTGATGCTTCTCATCTCTCTCCGTTCTTGTCTCTCTGTCCCTATCTACCCCTCTTTCTGAGTCTCTCTCTGTCTCTGTCAAATAAAAAAAAATTAAAAAAAAAAAGAAAGCTTCACAGAAGGATGGCCTCTTGATTGATGAGTGAAGAGGTTTGCTAATGAACAAAAGGAAGATTTTCAGTAAAGTACAATAGACATTACATGTCTTCTGTGTGTTAGGCACTACCTTTGAATGTAGTAGCATAAAGGCTTTGTTCCGGCCTCACAGTTTGGTGGGTGGAACTAGAGGAGACAAGTAAATAGGCAATTACAATAAATTATATTCAGTGCCACATGTGAGAACTGTGTTAGTGTATGGTAGTGTGGGAGAGGCCAGGGAAAGTTCCAAGAGGAAGGGAGGTTTAAGTTTCCCAGTATAACGGTGGGAAAGAACACAGAGCTCTGTAGTTCCTTGTAGCTGGAACATACTGTAGTAGGTGGGCTAGCTTATAGAAGATGGAGGCAGGAAGTTCTAGAAGTTTAAAAAGGAGGGATAAATATTGTTTTCTTTATGAAAAATTTCAGCTAGTTTCTATTTAGATATATCATGCTCAGCCCAATTAATAAATAAGATTTTATATAAAGATTAAAAATTAAAGAATATTTATATATTTTTTCCCTTTTAGTATTTGGCCTTACAGGACCTGATGTTGCTTTCTCAGTATTCTCCTTCACGAAGACAAGAAGTTTTTAGTCTTAGCCAGCCAGGTAATGCTAAAAGTAATAAACCTGTGTGTGTAAAAAGTGTTCCACTTAAAGTTTTTGGTGAAACAGGTATATTTAATAAAATGTCACACACAAGTGAGCCCATTAAATGAATTTAAGATTTAAATCTTATGAAACAAAAGTGTTCTGTTGTTGTAGTTAGACATTATATCATCAGGAAAGAGATTTTTAAGCTTTTATATTATTTCCTTCAGTCCCCTCATTCCCTTAACTTGAAGAAAGCATGGGGTAGGTCGATAGTTTTAGAGCAGGAAACCATTTAAATGTCCAAAGTTTTAATGCTACAAGGGGTCTTAAATATCAGGTGGACCTAACTCTTGGAGAGATTAAGTAGCTTAAATAAAGTTAGTATCAGAGTTGGAATAAAAAGTTCTGTCATTTAACTCCTAAGTGCAGAGCTCTCTCTCTTCCTGCCATGCAACTCTTCCTCCCTCAAAAACAAGCAGAAAGGGGCCCTGGCAGGTTGGCGCAGTGGTAGAGCATTGGCCTGGTGTGTAGATGTCCCAGGTTCAATTCCTGGTCAGGGCACACAGGAGAAGCGCCCATCTGCTTCTCCACCCTTCCCCCTCTCCTTCCCCTCTATCTCTCTCTTCCCCTCCCGCAGCCACGGCTCCATTGGAGCAAAGTTGGCCTGGGCACTGAGGATGGCTCCATGGCCTCCGCCTCAGGTGCTAGAATGGTTCCGGTTGCAACAGAGCAAAGCCTCAGATGGGCAGAGCATCGCCCCCTAGTGGGCATGCCGGGTGAATCCCAGTCTGGTGTATGGGGGAGTCTGTCTCTCTGTCTCCTCGCTTCTCGTTTCAGAAAAAAAAAAACCCCAGAAAGGAGCTAGATTTGATGGTGACCCTGAGATGCTCTTGGTGACTCTCACTTGCCAGCCTCTTCAAACTGTAATTGTGCCAGTGCTCTCTGCCCTGTTCGTGGGGAATAAAACCCATTCCAGCCCCAACCACAATTGGGGAACAGAGAACTGGATAGGTTTTCATTTTGTTTTTCTAACTAGCTTTTTATTATTTGACAAATGTGCCAATTCCCAGATTGTAAAATAAACCTGTATAGTTAAGTGTTACATGGGAATAAAATCCAGTTGTATAAAAATATAAATGATTGAAGCCATTCTTTCAGTAACATGAAAAATCCAGAACTAGCAGTACTTTTCTATCAGACTTAGGTTCACTTACGAATTCTCTGTACATTAAATAATTTCACCAGATATTCAAGTAAACTGTAACAGGCTGGCATGCTCTCTGCCAGAGAACTTGCATTCTAGGGCATATTATTAGAATGTAACTGAACCCTTACATAGTTCCCTAGTGGTTCTGAGTTACAGCAGTACAAAACATTCTGGGGCCTACTGATGAAGTATTTTGTTTGTTTGCAGGTGAAGTGGTGTTCCTCTTGAGTTGTAAAGAGGAAATGGTTAAGAAAGGACCTAAGTAGAGAGGGATTATTTGGCACCCAGGATGGGGAAACCAATTTTCCGTGGACTCCTGCTATTGTATTTAATACAGTGAAACACAGTTGATTTTTACATGACAGCCCTAGGAAATAAAAGTCTTAGAAAATCAAATGATAATGAGAAGTAAGGGAATAAGAGTAAGGATCATAGTGGTTTTAAGTTAAATTGCCAGCAGCTATGTATACTCTTCCAGTATAAAGTATGATTATTACCAAATAATGTGAAAGTCCTATGATTATAATAGCAAATAGGGACTGTTTTACAAATGAAAATATAAGGAAGCTCTGTGGGTCAGACACAATAATTTAGACCTCTCCAGGGACCATGGTGTGCCTCTCATTAGACATGCTGGTGTTTGTTGTCTTAATCTTCAGTCTGATCAGTACTGCTCGTAAAGTGTCCTGAGCATTTGCATTCAAACCATACTCTAGTGTTTGGCTTTACTTTAGTGATCAGTTTGAGAGGTTTTTTTTATGGTAAAATAGCAAGATTTTGCTTGTAGACTTTTGGGAAAATGATTTCATCCAAATATTTATTGAATTGCTGCATAAATGTAAATAGCTTAACTGAGAAAAATGGGCCCCGAGGCAAAGTGTAATGTAGCATTTCTAATTGACTTTTCTCCTCATCTGGAGACTACGATTATCTACATTTTAAAAGTTGGTGTTTGGACCTCCTAGGTGGACATCCCCACAATTGGACAGCTATTTCAAGGGAGTGTTTGAATCTTTTAAATGATATGACTCAGAAACTGGTTCTCTACCAAGAAGCTGCTGCTACTAATGGAAGAATAATGTCTTCATCATACCCAGTGGAACCTAAGAAATTGAATTCCCCAGGTAACTCCTTGTACTTCTGAGAGTGGAAAGCATTGCTTTTTTTTTCTAGGAAAGATGATAGTAGTTAATCTAAAGACATATAGATGAGTGTGAGATAGATATTTTTAGGGAAATTTGATCCAGTCTATGGGATATTGTCCTAAACCAAGAAAAAGAACTCAGTATCATTGTAGATTGAAAAAATTAAGTCCAGTGTAGTGGTGGTGTTAAAATGGCTAAAAGAATATTAGTCATCAAATAGAAGATTTCAGCTTTCCCTAATACAAAGCCAGGTAAATCTTTACAAATGATACTGCAGTTTTGATTGCAGTATCCCAGAGACAAAAAGTTGTTGGGTGATGTCCAAAGAGTAGCTGAAAATGATTGAGTGATTTGGCACTGAGGGCATTCATTAAGATACATTCTTATACGTAAGAATAAATCTTAATGTTTTAAATACATTCATTATTATAAGGTAGCCTAATGTAATGTCAGTACTCCTCCAGTTTGCAAGATGAAAGCTGACAGGAAGAAGTACAGGTGGAGGAACTTAATGCTGCTTCACCAAATCCCTTAAATAGAAAATGCCTAGGAATATAAGACTGATAAATGATGAAGCACTTAATGTTCAGATGCTTTTGGAACTAGGCATTCAGTAAAAATGGATGAAACTGGCCAGGAGAGGATGGCGGTGAACTTGACAACACAGGCTGCTGAAGGGGAAGCTTCAGTTAGCTTTAGTTTATTATTCCCTGTGGGAATTCGGACCCAGTATCTGAACCTGTGGTCTTTTTATTTATTTATTTTTTAAGAGAAGCCTAAAATCCCCCAAAAATTATGTGAAACTTTTCACTTTTTAAATGTTGACAACTAATCTTGATATTTAAAAAAATTTCTGTATGGACCAAAGCACAGGCACACCTGTGTAGTTGACTTCGTTACTTTGGAGAGACCATATACAAAAAGTAAATGGATTATAGTTGAAAAATGATTGAAATGAGTTCATGAATGTCAGATTTTTAAAGATTCTAGAGTGTTTCAAATGTTATTAACTTTTAGATTAACATTTATGTATTGATTTTTTTCTTTTTCTTTTTTTTTTTTAGGTGAGAGTAGGGGAGACAGTGAGGCAGGCTCCCACATGTGCCCTGACTGGGATCCACCTGGCAAACCCGTCTAGGGCCGATGCTCAAGCTCTGAGCTATTTTTAGTGCCTGAGGCTGCTGCGTTCCATTGGAGCTATCCCCAGTGCCTGGGGCCACACTCAAACCAATCGAGCCACTGGCTGTGGGAGGAGAAGAGGGAGAGAAGGGGAAGAGGGAGAAGGAGAAGGGGAAAAACAGGTGGTTGCTTCTCCTGTGTGCCCTGACCAGGAATTGAACCTGAAGCATTTATACACTGGGCTGATGCTCTATCTACTGAGCCACTGGCCAGGGTCTTATGTATTGATTTATTGAATGTCTACTACATACCAAGCAATGTTCTAGAAGCCAGAGAATCAAAGATGATAAAACACTCTTAGAACTGACCTTTTAGTAGGAGGCACACAAATAATGCTAAGACAATGTAATTGCTAAAAAAGAAATTGGTCAGAAAGGAGCCTGCATAAGGAAGATGCTGTTTTGATAATAAAAGGAGGTCTTGTATGTGATAAAAAAGAGTTTAGATTTTATCCCATTGGGATATGGAACCAGTACAGGATTTTGAATAGGCTAGTTACATCAAATAAGCATCTTTTAAGGATTGTTGTAAACCTTGGATTGAAGGGTTCATGGGTCTGTATGTTTTTTTTATTATTTTAAATTGTATCCCATTATGCAGACAAAATTTGCTTCTAATTTTGAGGGATTATTGCAAAACTTAAAAACCTCAGTTTCCCTGGCCGGTTGGCTCAGCGGTAGAGCGTCGGCCTAGCGTGCGGAGGACCCGGGTTCGATTCCCGGCCAGGGCACACAGGAGAAGCGCCCATTTGCTTCTCCACCCCTCCGCCGCGCCTTCCTCTCTGTCTCTCTCTTCCCCTCCCGCAGCTGAGGCTCCATTGGAGCAAAGATGGCCCGGGCGCTGGGGATGGCTCTGTGGCCTCTGCCTCAGGCGCTAGAGTGGCTCTGGTCGCAACATGGCGACGCCCAGGATGGGCAGAGCATCGCCCCCTGGTGGGCAGAGCGTCGCCCCAGGTGGGCGTGCCGGGTGGATCTCGGTCGGGCGCATGCGGGAGTCTGTCTGACTGTCTCTCCCTGTTTCCAGCTTCAGAAAAATGAAAAAAAAAACAAAAAAACAAAAAAACACAAACCTCAGTTTTAATTTTTAAATTATTTAAAGATTTGTAATTGCTACCAACTCTTGAATAGTCATGTAATGAAAATTTAGTACTTTATTTATTTACTTAAAAGATTTTATTTATTGACTTTAGAAAGAGGAGAGAGAGAAAGGGTGGGGAGGAGGAGCAGGAAGCATCAACTGATAGTAGTTGCTTCTTGTATATGCCTTGACCCGGCAAAGCTGGGATTTTGAACTGGCAACCTCAGCATTCTAGGTCAATGCTTTATTCATTGCACCACCACGGGTCAGCAAAATTTAGTGCTTGAAATGTTTAATGTCTTTTTGTGGTTTTAGTAAGAAGATAGAATACTAGAATTTATTGTCTTTGTGCCTTGTAGTGGAGTGGTTGGGAAAATGTTTGTTTATATACATCAGACTCTATAACTAAATTGATAAAGTTATAATTTGTGAAGAAGCTGTTTACAGATCAGGTGTTTCGGGTCAGGTCAGATGTGTACATATCCTGGGCAGATTGATCTTTGGTGTGACTTCTGTTAATTTGAAAGAACTCTGGGGAAAATGAAATAAGGTCAGCATTCTTATCTGTACATTTTCATAATATAAATTTAGTCATGTTTAGCCAAGTAATAGTTATAGTAGGAATGTGCAGTAAAACTGGAAAGATTCTAATGCAATAATTAAAGTTGTTGCCCTATAAAAATAAAATACAAATTGAGAGGTTTATTAAAAACAGCTTAGAGAAACTGACCTTGAAGATGAAGATATTCATGGAGGAGAATAAACAAGAGAGGCTAAACCAATCTGATAGATGTTTAAAGCTCTTTGAGTGGTTATTGAGATGTAGTAGGGCAGCGGTTCTCAACCTGTGGGTTGCGACCCTGGCGGGGGGGTCAAACGACCAAAACACAGGGGTCGCCTAAAGCCATTGGAAATTTCCCTGTGTTTTGGTCGTTCGACCCCCGCCAGGGTCGCGACCCACAGGTTGGGAACCGCTGCAGTAGGGAAAACCGGAACCTTGAGAATGTAAACCTAGATGTGGACAACCCACTGAGCCTTGGGTAATGCGTTAAACGAAAAATGGAGATTTATAAAATTTGAGAACCACCATGCTAGCCTGTTTGGATCAGGTTGCCCCTTCAGCACTAGATCTGTTCTTTTGCAGAAGAAACTACTTTTCTGACCCCCAAATCTAGCCAGATGCCTCGGCCTTCAGTGCCACCATTAGTGAAGACATCACTGTTTTCCTCAAAATTATCTACACCTGATGTTGCAAGTCCTGTTGGATCCCCATCTGGCTCTAGTGTAATGAATCGGATGGCTGGAATTTTTGATGTAAACACCTGCTATGGGTCACCTCAAAGTTCTCAGCTGATAAGAAGAGGGCCAAGATTATGGACTTCTGCTTCTGGTGAGGACTATTCATTTTCTAAAATTTGAAATGTCATAGTTGCAGAGAATCAGCCTAAGTTTTCACCTTGGTTTTTTTATTTTTTTTAATAGATCAGCAAATGAATGAATTTTCTAATCTGCCATCTACTATTAGTGCTGAGGGTAAAACTGTGAGACAGCCCAGTGTGATTTATTCATGGATTCAGAATAAACATGAACAGGTATGATGATATGGTTATAGGGTTTATATTTGCATATAACATTGAGCACATCAAGGTTCTCACATGAGTCAGCCATTAGGAATAAATAGGACTTTTTGATGCTTCATATAATTAAGTTGTCCTATATGAAATCACCAGTTGTTAACTGGTTGTGAGCCATGCTTGATTTGTGTGAGGAACATGGACAATATTGTGGCTGGAGCAGAGTGATTGAGGGGAAGGTGGCAGGTAGGTGAGGTCAGAGGGGTAGCAGGCACCCGGAGCTCATTGGGCCCATTAGTGATGTGTATAGGACTGACATTTTCTCTGAGTGAGATGGAAAGCCACTGTATGGTTTTCCCAGTAGAATGACATGATGTAACCTTATATTTTGAAAGTGCTGCTCTATCTGCTGTGCTGAGACTACATTCTCAGATGGCAGGTGCAGAAGCAGAGAGCCAGTAGTAAAGCTGATGAAGTAATGCAGTGCAGGATGGTGGTATCTGTGACCAGAGTTGTTGCTATGGATACTATAAGATGTGATCAAGGTTTTCATATGTTGTTGTTGTTTTTTTTCAGAGACAGAGTCAGAGAGAGGGATAGATAGGGACAGACAGACAGGAACAGAGAGAGATGAGAAGCACCAATCATAGTATTTCGTTGTGACACCTTAGTTGCTCATCGATTGCCCTCCCATATGTGCCCTGACCATGGGCCTTCAGCAGTCCGAGTAACCCCTTGCTCGAGCCTGTGACCTTGGGTTCAAGCTGGTGAGCTTTTGCTCAAACCAGATGAGCCCGTCCTCAAGCTGGCGACCTCAGGGTCTCAAACCTGGGTCCTCGGCATCCCAGTCCGACACTCCATCCACTGCGCCACTGCCTGGTCAGTCAGGTTTCCATATGTTTTGAAGGTAGATGTAATAGGATTTGCTCATGAGTTGGTTGTGCTGTGAAAGATCTGATACAATAGAGTTAGAATTTATTGAGTATAATTTGCTAATGATTCTGGAAGAAGGGATTTAATGGAGTGAAGTGGGGAAATCTGGAGTTTGATTTAAACATGTTAAACAAATAATCTTGGCTCATAGTCAAATGGAAATATCGAGTAAGAAATTAGACATATGTCTGGACGCAGGGGAAAGTTTTGGACTAGAAATGTAAATTTGGAAGTCATCAGAGTATAGGCAGTATTTAAAACTATGAGGCTCTGTGAAAACTCTTGGGGAGTGTAGATACAGAAGAAAAGAGATGCAAGAACTGGGACCCTCTAATGACTGAATCTCTGGGAGACGAGGGATGGCAAAGGAGACCAAATGGCCATTGAGGTAAGAAGGGAACCAAGAAAAAGTGTTTCAAGGAGAAGTGTCAGATACTGCTCATAAGTAGCATGAGGTTCATACTGATAATGAATTATTGCTGTAGAAATGTGGAGGTGATTGAGTGCTTGTCAGGAGCCATAGGAGGGAGTAGTGGGGCTGAATGCCTGATTGGCGTGGTGTCGGGGAGCTTGGGAGAACAACTGGAGACCACAAGAAAAGCCGAATCTTTCCAGGAGTTTTGCTATAAGAGGAGCAGGAAAATAGGGTAAATGCTGGGAAGGGGGAGTTGGGACAAGGAAGGGTTTTCCTGCTAAGGTAGGTGGACTAATAATGCTTGCTGTGGAAGGGTCAGTTAATAGAGGGAAGAACTGAAGGTATTTTATGGACTTCAGTATCCCATATGGCTCTGTATGCTTTAAGTACTGTCATATCATAAATTTACTTTCAAGTTAGTTAAGGTATATAGCTTTTAGCTTATAATACTAAGAAATTGTTTTCTCTGTAAATGTCAACTAGTAGAAAACCACTTCAGACCTTGAGATGTGAAGATGAAGGGTGGGGAAACCTGCTCTATTTTGGTATTAAGAGGTTGAAGGGCAAGACAGCTGTGGAGCAGTGAGAAAGAAGATGGTCTTAGAAAATATTACCAGAAGCACTTAGAATTCTTTTTATTATGACAGGTCTCTAATTTTGGAGTTAGACGTGTACATGGAATGCAGTTTAGGTTAGATGGCCCATCTTGGTTATCTAATTTATAATACAAAGACATTTATTTCCTTGTGTAGTTTATTGTAAATACTGTTGTTTTTTCTGTAAGATGGGAGGTGTTAACCTGGAAATGTGTGATACTATATTTTAATAGAATTGAAAATTGTAAATGTATTAATTCTTTTTTTTTCCCAACTCAGATTAAGAATTTCTTGTCAAAACGGGTGCTGATAATGTATTTTTTCAGTAAGGTAAGAATATGTATGTAGTTAGAGCATTGGGACTTGGAGAGAAGAAATGAAATAAGAAATGAAGTAGCAGATAGGATTTGGTCTCTAAATATTTAGCTTGAGCCTAGTAAGCCAAGCAGCTTTGCATTAGTGCTTCACTAAACTTCTATTTTATCAATAGCTGCCCATCCTCATCTCTCCTCTCACCTCAGTGGCTTCTTGGGGCTTTACTATAGTAGGCCTCCCACTGTGCGCAGCTTTTTGCAGATATGCAACCCCATCCTACAAAAGGAGCAAATTCATGGCCATCCTTTATGGCTCATTGTCCTGCTAACATTGTTGTGGCCAATTTGCTCTTTAGAAAGAGAGGTGACTGGGTTATATCGCAGATGTTAAACTTGTATTGGAAAAAAAATTATAATTCAGGCCACAAACTAAATGACTTTCCAACTTGTCTCTCAGCTGCTTGCTACAGCTGCCATAGGAGAGTAAATCTCAATTGCAGGAGCTAAAAATTCATTCCTGTTTTCACTGGCTACAGCTGTTGTGTGTTAACTAATCCTTTGATGAGCAAAACCTTTGTTCATATGCAGGGAAAAGAATTTTTGTTTTGTTTTATTTATTTATTTATTTATTTATTTATTTTACAGAGGCAGAGAGTCAGAGAGAGGAATAGATAGGAATAGGGACAGACAGACAGGAATAGAGAGAGATGAGAAGCATCAATCATTAATTTTTTGTTGTGCCACCTTAGTTGTTCATTGATTTTTTTCTCATATGTGCCTTGACCTTGGGGCTATAGCAGACCGAGTAATCCCTTGCTCGAGCCACTGCCTGGTCAGGCTTAGTTTTTTTTTTTTTAATATAGCTTTTCTCTTTCTGAAGATATTGCTGTATTAGCTAATACTGCACTCAGTTACGCCTTCAAGTGAACGTTTGCATAGACATACATTGTTTTTATTCTTTGGGAGTCATACCCTGGTGGGAAGAGAGATCTGAGTAACTCTGATAGAATATAGATACACATAAAGAATCACTTCAGGTTCTTGAAACTTCTTTCACTATGGTGGCAGAGAAGATCCCTAGCAGTTCTGTCAAAAATAATCTACCTAGCCTGACCAGGCGGTTGCGCAGTGGATATAGTGTCGGACTAGGATGCGGAGGACCCAGGTTTGAGACCCCGAGGTCGCCAGCTTGAGCGCGGGCTCATCTGGCTTGGGCAAAAAAAAAAAAAGAAAAGCTCACCAGCTTGGATCCAAGGTCGCTGGCTTGAGCAAGGGGTTACTCGGTCTGCTGTAGTCCCGCAGTCAAGGCACATATGAGAAAGCAATCAATGAACAACTAAGGTGTTGCAACGAAAAACTGATGATTGATGCTTCTCATCTCTCTCTGTTCCTGTCTGTCTGTCCCCATCTATCCCTTTCTCTGACTCTCTCTCTGTCCCTGTAAAAAAAATAAATAAATAAATAAAAATCTACCTTAGGCTGTTCATTAGCGTTTTGGGAAAACTGACCCCTGAGGAAGGTATTTTCTATGAAGAAGAAGAGGGGTTGTCTGAAGTTTTACTTTAGTGCTTTGTTTCAGAAGGGTAGAGAGAGCACACTTCTGTGTCATGTGATGTGCCCTGTGCTCTTTTCACGTAAACTTCCCTCATTTACATAATTCTAACAGCATTTTTGTGAGTTGTCTTTTTGTCTTGATTTTACAGATAAGGAAACCTGAGGCTCAGGAGTCAAATAGCTAGCCTAAGTGCCCATAGCTAGTAAGGGGCAGAGCAGAACTTGATCTCTTTTTTCCTTAGAAGTGAACGGGTTTTTTTTTTTTTTTTTTAAGGGAGAGAGAGATTGAGAGAGACAGGAAGGGAGAGAGATGAGAAACATCAACTCATAGTTGTGCATTGATTGCTTCTCCTATGTGCCTTGATGGGCCTGGGGGTGGGGCTCCAGCTGAGCCAGTGACCCCTTGTCAAGCCAGTAACTTTAGGATCATGTCTGTGATCCCATGCTCAAGCTGGTGAGCCTGTGCTCAAGCCAGATAAGCCTATCAAGCCAGCGACCTTGGGGTTTTGAACCTGGATCCTCAGTGTCCCAGGTACACTCTCGATCCACTGTGCCACCGCCTGGTCAGGCATGAATGGCTATTTTTGAATCTGATATTATAAGTGGATCTGTTGTGTGACCAGGAGTTATAGACATTGCTTTTTAATGTTGAGAAAGGTAACATGCTGTTGTACTTGAATAGGCTTCATTGGGTATATTATCAAAGCCAGCTTTTGTTTCAGTGGGCCAGTTGTTGCTCCATATTATTTGTCCTTGTTATATTAAAGAAGGTTGGTTGGTTTTTCTTTGGAATGGGGTTGAGGGTAGACAGTTCAAGAGAGGTAGTATGTATTCAGGTTTTTTATTTGTTTTAAAAAAAGTATTTTATTTTCTTTAAGTGATTTCTATACTAATCCTCTAAAGTGGGTTGAGTGTGTGTAACTCCTAAATGAGAAACAGGTATGTACATAGAGATTTTAGAGACTTTTCAAGGGTCACATAGTAAGTTGGTGGCAGAATGCTGTATTTCTGTTAGATCATATTGTATAAGAATTTCAGATTTTAATTCTTGAGAGGCAGCTGTGAGTTTTCTATTGTTACAGGCTACATAGTTGATTAGATGAAATAATAAAGAGTTTTTGCCCAGTGGAGCTTACTTAAATGTTTTTGTTGTGTTTGTAGCACCCAGAGGCTTCCATTCAGGCTGTTTTTTCAGATGCCCAAATGCATATTTGGGCTTTGGAAGGTAAGCAATTTCAGTGAACTTAGTGATTTTAATTATCAGTTAAATATGGAAGTATAGTCCATAGAAGGTGAGTTCTGGACTTTGATTTCAGATATAAGTTTATATCTTTGTTTTATATAGATAATTTTTCTTAAATATTTATGTGTACTTAAATCTGGGCAGAAGTTTTCCTTGTATATAGGCAGAGAAACTGAGCCTCGGATTCTTTTTTTTTTTTTTTTTTTTTTTTTGTATTTTTCCGAAGTTGGAAACGGGAAGGCAGTCAGACAGACTCCCGCATGCGCCTGACCCGTAATCCATCCGGCATGCCCACTGGGGGCGATGCTCTGCCCATTTTGGTGCATCGCTCTAGCCATTCTAGCGCCTGAGGCAGAGGCCACAGAGCCATCCCCAGCGCCTGGGCAAACTTTGCTCCAATGGAGCCTTGGCTCCGGGAGGGGAAGAGAGAGACAGAGAGGAAGGAGAGGGGAAGGGGTGGAGAAGCAGATGGGTGCCCTGGCCAGGAATCGAACCCGGGACTCCTGCATGCCAGGCCGACGCTCTACCACTGAGCCAACTGGCCAGGGCCGAGCCTGGGATTCTTGTATAAATACTTCTTCAGAAATTATATAAATTTCTTATATAAATTTCTTCAGAAATACTGCAATTAATAGATTGTTTTTAACTGTTTACTCATGTTGCCATAAGTTATTTAACCTGTTTCATATATTTTAATATATTTAACTTAGGCTAAATATGAAAAGTTAGTTGTTAAAAAATTTATATATTTATATTGTCGATACTGCCTTCTCAAAGCTTAAATAATTCTTCAGAGAGGTCTTTCCTGACACCTAATGAAAAATGTCCTCACAACCTTCACTCTGTTCCCTTACCATGTTGTTTTTCTTCCTAGCAGTTATCACTACCAAATACAACATTATTTAAAAGAACTTGTTCCTAGTAGAACATAAAGTGGACTGTCATCTTCTTCATGACTACTGCCGCTGAGCACCTTTCCCGCCCGTTCTGATCTTGTACCCATTTTCTATTGTATTACTTCTTCTCTTTTATTTAGAAGTTCTTAATATATTCATAATATTAATCCTTTATCAAATAGATATATTGCAAATAGATTTGTCCTATTATAATTCACTTTTTCTTTTCCCCTTGAGGTCTGTCTCACTTAGTAGCAGCATCTTTTACAGAAGATAGATTTGGAGTTGTCCAGACTACACTACCAGCAATTCTGAACACTTTGTTGACTCTCCAAGAGGTAGGCAATATGTGGATTGGGTGGAGGTGAATGTCCTTTTCCTTGTCCCCATGATGCCCCCGGTTTTTATTTTTTGTGACATGATATTTATTGCGTAACAAAACATGTTGGAAGTTAAAATAATAGTACTATTCTCACACTTAGGAAATTACAATCTAAGAGAGTATAGGAAGAGATAATTTTAATTCACTTGTATAAAATAATTTCATAGTAACAGAAAAAGAAAGTATATTCAACCTGTAGGCTATACCTCTGGTATTAATCAGAGTATATAGGATATTGCAGTTCTGTTCAGTGATACAAGTTTAGAGCCTTGCACAATTTGTAGCTATTGAAAGCAACGTGTAGTTAAATTACCCATGAAGGTAATAAGTTACCTATTGGCCAGAGGTTGAAAATATAGAGCTGAGGCCAGTGGATTCCCCTGCCATCATGATGGTTGCCTGGTTTTAAACTAATTTGCTTTTTTAGTCTTAGACTTAAAAGCAGAAAAATAAAATGTATACTTGTTGCTTTCCAATGGCTGCCTTTCCTAAATTCATGTTGGATGATATGTTTTATACCACCTGGTAATATTATTTGTATAGCAGATGAGAGCTACAAACACTGAGTGATAGAGAGTAGGTAGGGGTGGTGTGTGCGGTAGGCTCTTGGAGGAGGTGATATTGAGCTAGGCTTGAAGGATAACAACTGGTGCATCTTTTGGTCTTGGGAAGCAGTTTAAGGTATGAAGAGAAACACATGTTTCTTTCTTCATCTCAATTTATTTTACCGCTAAGAAAGTCTTACCCATCAAAACCTCTTTGTACCTACTTTCTCGTGTATGTTACTTGTGACATGTTTGTATACATGCATACTTTTATTATTTGTCTTCTTTTCCTAGTTACCTTTTTCTTTTTTTTTTAATGTTTAAATATATTTTATTTATTTATTCATTTTTAGAGAGGAGAGAGAGAGGGAGAGAGAAACACAGAGAGGGAGAGACAGGAGAGAGAGACAGGGAGAGAGAAGGGGGGAGGAGCTGGAAGCATTAACTCCCATATGTGCCCTGACCAGGCAAGCCCAGGTTTTGAACGGCGACCTCAGCATTTCCAGGTCAACGCTTTATCCACTGCACCGCCACAGGTCAGGCCCTAGTTACCTTTTTCTAAAGAAATGATTTTGTCGTATTTCCCCACAACTTCTAATATTTGGCTTGGCTAACCACACAATTGTGTAACAGTGATTTGGGCATATTTTTGGTATTCATAGCATAGTTTTTCATCACTCTAGTTGTACAGTTTAAAATAACAATAACAGTGCAATTCTTTATAGTCAACAGTGATTTCATTATTTTTGATCCTGATAACTACCTTGTGAAGTAATGAAGATGGAAGTATTTTACCTCTACTTTACAAATGAGGGAGGCTTGGCAGTGCATTGAATTTCTTTCTTTTTTTTTAGCGAGAGAGTCAGAGAGAAGGACAGACAGGCAGGAAGGGAGAGAGATGAGAAGCATCAATTCTTCATTGCAACACCTTAGTTGTTCATTGATTGTTTTCTCATATGTGCCTTGACCGGGGGGCTACAGCAGACTGACCCCTTGCTCAAGCCAGAGACCTTGGACACAAGCCAGTGACCATGGGGTCATGTCTATGATCCCACACTCAAACCATCGACCTCGTGCTCAAGCTGGTGAGCCTGCACTCAAGCTGGAGACCTCGGGGTTTCGAACCTGGGTCCTTCACATCCCAGTCTGATGCTCTATCCACTGTGCCACCGCCTGGTCAGGCTGCATTGACTTTCTCACATACGTCTGGTAGGTGGCAGAGCTGGGACTTGAACTCAAAGTTGACTGCAGAGCATTAGCAATGTAATAGACCTCAGGGAACACTGCAGATCCATGTTCCTTATTCCTTGTTATGGGCTTATTTTCATGTGAGGTTCTCTGCAGACAGTAGTTTTATTTCTGGAACAATGGCTTTCAACTTTTTAACCATGACCTCAAGGATGTTTACATTAGACTAAAAGAGAGAGAGAAACAAAAGATTCCTTATTTTAAAAATTGAATTTATTGCTTGACCAGGCAGTGGTGCAGAGGAGAGAGGGTCGGACTGGGACGTGGAAAACCCAGGTTCGAAATTCCGAGGTCGCCAACTTGAGCGCGGCTCATCTCGTTTAAACACAGCTCACCAGCTTGGACCCAAGGTCACTGGCTTGAGCAACGGGTCACTCGGTCTGCTGTAGCCCCCGTCCCGCCCCTTCCCCCGTCAAGGCACATATGAGAAAGTAATCAATGAACAATTAAGGTGCCACAACAAAGAATTGATGCTTCTCATCTCTCTCCCTTCCTGTCTGTCTGTCCCTATCTGTCCCTCTCTCTGTCTCTGTCACACACAAAAAAATGAATTTATTGGGGTAACATTGGTTAATAAAATTATATAGGTTTTAATTATACAATTCTATAATACATCATTTGTATATTGTATGTTCACCACCCCAAATCAAGAACAAAAGATACTTTTTTTTAGTGCTCTGAACAGACAGGAAGAGAGATGAGAGATGAGAAACATCAGCACCTTAATTGTTCATTGATTGCTTTCTCATATGTGCCTTGACTGGGGGGCTCCAGCTGAGCCAGTGACCCCTTGCTCAAGCCAGTGACCATGGGGTCATGTCTATGCAACAAGCAACCCTGTGATCAAGCTGGTGAGCCCATGCTCAACCCAGATGAGCCCATGCTTGTTGGTGACTTCGGGGTTTTGAACCTGGGTTCTCAGCATTCCAGGCTGACTCTGTCCACTGTGCCACTACCTGGTCAGGCAAAGAGATTTTCAGAGCAGTATGTATTGTATTATGTGCATTGCATTCTAATGTTTTTCATTTTATTTCATTTTTTAAAATGCTGTTTAAAACCAAATTGATGCCTGACCAGGCAGTAGCACAGTGGATAGAGCATTGGCCTGGGGTCCAGAGGACCCAGGTTCGAAACCCTGCTTGAGCATGGGCTTACCAGCTTGAGTGTGGGGTCGCTGGCTTGAAGCCCTGGCTTGAGCAAAAGGTCACTGGCTCAGCTGGAGCCCCCTGGTCAAGGCACATATGAGAAAGCAATCAATGAATAACTAAGGTGCTACAACGAAGAATTGATGCTTCTCGTTGCCCTTCTTGTCTGTCTGTCACTCTGTCTCTGTCTCTCTTGCTTAAAAAACAAACAAAAAAACATTCATTTTATAAGGATCATACTGCCCTAGAGATATTCTGTACCCAAATTACTTTCTTCTCACCTCCCCACCAAAAGTATTCCTAATTCTTTGTAGTTGGTTAATGGGTAGGTATGACAAGGAAAGCAATCTGTTTGATTATATTTATTCATACCTTTGGTTAGGAAGGTAGGAATGACAGATTTGTCAAAAGGTCAGGTCCTATTTACTTTGAAACAGTAGTTGGAAAGGAGAGTACTTTTGAGGGGCAGAGTAGAAAGAGGCAGATGTGTGTGTGTGTGTGTATTTTTTTTTTTTTTTTACAGAGACAGAGTCAGAGAGAGTGATAGACAGACAGGAAGGGGAGATGAGAAGCATCAATCATTAGTTTTTCGTTGTGCATTGCAACACCTTAGTTGTTCATTGATTGCTTTCTCATATGTGCCTTGACTGTGGGCCTTCAGCAGACCAAGTAACCCCTTGCTTGAGCCAGCGACCTTGGGTCCAAGCTGATGAGCTTTGCTCAAATCAGATGAGCCCACGCTCAAGCTGGCGACCTCAGGGTCTCGAACCTGGGTCCTCGGCATCCCAGTCTGACGCTCTATCCACTGTGCCACCGCTTAGTCAGGCCAGATGTATATTTTTGATAATTTGAAGAGGTAAAGGAACAAGCTGGTCCAGTGATTTGGTACTTAGCTTCTGAGTATAAAAACCCTTTCTTGTGTGAAGCTGGTGGCATCTCTTCTCCCCTACTCCATTTCACAGTCAGCCTTTTAATCATTCTTGGCAGTCATCAGATTTTACAAACTGCCTAGTCTTTCCTTTTCCACCCCATATCCCGAGATTGATTATTATGAGTAAGTTAGTGTCCACATGGATGGCTGTTTGTCCCACACCTTGTAGCTGTAGTTCTTTGACTTCCTCCTCTTTGCTACTCTTTTATATATCCTTCAGTCTCATTCTATGGCTATCACCTGGGCCTCATTATCCCCTGAGTTCTCCCCCTTCAGAGCTTAAAACTTCAAGATTCTCTCCTCACAGAATCCTTAAATGCTTTTGTGTTGAAGACCCCTTTGAGAGTCTGTGATGAAGCTTCTGGACTTTTTCTCGGAATAGTGTTTTTAAATGCTTAAAATAAAGTACAGTAGTTCCTCATCTATCATGGGGGCTAGGTTCCAGACCCCCCGCAATAGGTGAAAATCTGCGAAGTAGTGACCTTATATTTATTTTATTATTTATATATATTTTTAAGACTTTATAAACCTTCCCCACACTCATAAACTTTTCCCATGCTGTTATTAACCTTTCTTACACTTTAACCTTTCTCACACTCATTTTGCTGCAAAAATAATTAAAATAATAAATATATAAAAATACCTATATACCACAAAATTTCGTGATATAGCAAAAAATCCACGATACAAAATTAGATATATACAATTCAAAATCTGTGAGCATACAATGAGATCGCGAAAAGTGAACCGCAGTATGGCAAGGGACGACTAAAATCAATTATATTTGGAATATAATTATGAAAGTATTAAATTTGTAATTTAGTAATATGTGACTTTTTTCTTTTCTTTTTTAAGTGAGAGAGGAGGGGAGATAGACTCCTGCATGCATCCTGACCGGGATCCACCCGGCAACATTGGTCTGAGGCTGACGCTTAAATCAACTGAGCTATCCTCAGTGTCTAGGGGTGATGCTCCAAGCAGACGAGCCACTGGCTATGACAGGGAAAGAGTGAGAAGGAGGAGAGGGAGGGTAAGAGAAGCAGATGGTTGCTTCTCATATATTCCCTGACTGGGAATTGAATCTGGGACATTAATACTCCAGGCTGATGCTCTATCCACTGAGCCAACCAGCCAGGGCCAGTAATGTGTGACTTTTAATCAAGGCATTAAATAACAAGCTATCAGTGAGTCTGATAACTTATCATTTTGAAATAATGATAAGATGAAAGTTGTTTCAAGATAACTCAAATAGTAATGCAATAAGATATTGGTGATTTCTATTGGTGTCAAAAATCACAGGAATTGCTAATGCTGTTGTGATTTGTTGCTTACATTCATAATCGAAAGAAATGCTAAATTTAAATAGAACTTAGTGAAGATAAATATGCAATTTTTATCCTAAAGTTTATGCCCCTGAATTTTACCCATAGATATGTTGGCCCCTGTAAGAGCCTTTGCTCCATCATGCCCTGCTGCTTCTGCATACTTGTTTGTACCAGTGTTTTCACTTTCTTTGTCATTCAGCTCCCTCCTGGCCACATCTTGTCTTTCCCTATCCAGCTTAGACCATATGTGTGTCACATCATTTTATTACTAATTCTTTCAACTCCTTGTCCCCATGTTCTTCAGTTGTACCCATGTGGCAAAACCCTAAGGGGTCAGTACTATATTCACCGCCTGTTCATTCTCTTCTGCCTGTTCCTCCTACATTGGCCTTACTGTAGGCCTGTGGCATTCCTGACCTGAATTATTAATGTGGCCTCTTGCCCCCTACTAACTTTTAACAGAGATTCTTCATTCTGACTCGGCCACTCTCCTGTTTTTCCATGAGTCCTCTGCTCTAGTAACCACCATGGAGTATTTAGTTTTTCCTCCCAAATATATTTCTTAACCTAACTAACACTATACATATGATGCCTTTTCTTTCCTTCTTTGCCTAGAACACATTTTTCTCCTTTTGTCTCACTCTGCCTTGTAATTCCCATCTCAACACTTTATTGCACTGCATATTAATTGTCCATTTATTTTTATTGTCTTTATAGGAGGAGAGCCAGGGACCTTGTCTCAGTAGAATGTGTCTGGTACTTGCCTATAATCATCATCCAATATTAATATTATTGTATAGCAGCGGTTCTCAACCAGCAGCAATTATATTCCCCAGAAGACATTAGTCAATCTCTAGAGACATTTTGATTGTCACAACAAGGGAAGTGCTACTGTCAGCCATTGTGTAGTGGCCAGGGATGCTAATAAACAGCCTATATTGTACAGGAACAGTCCTCATAATAAAGAGATATCCAGTCCAAAATATTGAGAAACTGCTGTATAGTCATGATTTCTAGTAAAATCTGCTCTTCTTTTTTTTGTATTTTTCTGAAGTTGGAAACGGGGAGGCAGTCAGATAGACTCCAGCATGCGCCCGACTGGGATCCACCCGGCACGCCCACCAGGGGGCGATGCTCTGCGCGTCTGGGGCGTTGCTCTGTTGCAACCAGAGCTATTCTAGTGCCTGAGGCAGAGGCCACAGAGCCATCCTTAGCGCCCGGGCCAACTTTGCTCCAATGGAGCCTTGGCTGCGGGAGGGGAAGAGAGAGACAGAGAGGAAGGAGAGGGGAAGGGGTGGAGAAGCAGATGGGCGCTTCTCCTGTGTGCCCCGGCAGGGAATTGAACCCGGGACTCCTGCACACCAGGCCGACGCTCTACCACTGAGCCAACCGGCCAGGGCCTAAAGTCTGCTCTTACCCGTAGCATTTGTTTGGGATTCTGACTTTAGTAAACTTTTAACTATAAGTAGGCTCCTTGAGACCAGGAACTTTCAAGGCTTTGTACAGTGGACATTTATTAATGACACTGGTGATAAATATTCAGGGGAGAGCAACTAGACTTTTCTCTTATTTGGCTTTTGTGCATATACTACTGCATGTAAATATAAATGGGCAAAAAAGGTGTCTGTTCTCAGATACTTTTAGACTTCTGTTTTTTTAGACTTCTCTTAGGACCAAAGTAATGCCTTTGTGGAATTTTTTTTTCTTGAAAGTATATTCAGTGGTGTATTATACTCCCTGCTTACTCTTTTCATTATTTAGGGTAATTCTTAACTAGATATTTGAGATCCCAGTTGTGTTCTGAGTTCTTAGGCCAGGAACCATGTATAGTGCATAAAATGAGGCTCAGAAGATACTTGTTTAATTTCACAGCTGATTGAGTACTTCAGTTCTTCTAACTATGGAGCACATCATTAAATATTATAAGCCAGTATTTCCTGGGTTTAAGTTATTCATATACTGCTTGTCTAGTTTTTATCATAACTATTTATTAGAACATAACTATTTTTATAATTTTAGTCATTTCAATAAATCAGAAGATGAAGGCAAAGAGACAGATAACAGCACCTAGATCACCTCTCTTCAATGGAAATATAATGCAATACACATATGTAACTTTACATTTTTTAGTAGTTACATTTATAAAATATAGATGACGTTTATTTTAATTTTTTTTTTTAAATGAGCTGGTTAGAGGAGGAGAGATAGACCTCCCACATGCGGCCCAACCTGGATCCACCTGGAAACACCCATCTAGGTCCAATGGTTTGCCCATCTGGGGCCATGTTTGTAACAGCTGTTTTTAGTGCCTGAGGCAGATGCTCCACGGAGCCATCCTCAGTGCCTGATGTGCTTGAACAATGGCTGTGGGAGGGGTAGAGAGAGAGAGAGAGAGAGAGAGAGAGAGATGGGGAGGGCGGAGGAGTAGAGAAGCAGATGGTCTCTTCTCCTGTGTGCCCTGACTTGGAATCAAACCCAGAACATCCACATGCCGGGCTGATGCTCTACCACTGAGCCAACTGGTCAGGGCCTTGATGTATTTTATTTAACTCATTATATCTAAAATACTTTATGTAATCAATATAAAATTCTTAATGAAAAATTTCTTTTTTTATAGTAAGTGTTCAAAATCTGGTGTGTATTTTTTACTTAGAGCATATCTGAATTCAGACAAGCCACATTTCAAGTGCTTAAGAGTTACATGTGTCTTAATGGTCACCATATTGGACAGAACAGCTATAGAATATAATGATAATGGTGCAATTGATCATACAAGAGGAATTTCAGATTAAATCTTCAAATGATAATATTCTAGATACATTTTCCAAAACTCAAGAATTGGTGATGGATTTTTTTTTAAGGAGAAAACGGAAATATATGTGATATTCTCATCTAGTAAGTCAATCAACAGGAAGTACTTTATCCCACAATATAAATAAGAACCTGAATCATTCCATTTTGCTAAAAGTAGATGTGACAATATTCCTCCATATTCTGTGATATATGTGCACAAAAGTTGACATTATACTGTTCATCAGTGGATAAATGCTGAAAATATACAAAGGTGATTGGACGGCATAGATGACAAAATGAAAAAAGTTGCTGGGTTAATTTTTTGAGTTTGTCTTTATAAACCTGAGAATGAAAATGTTTGCAATTATAGTGAAAAGAAAATGGTTAAACTCTTCAATAAAATCATAAGCTGTCAAAACTTTTTGAAAATATTGCATTTTGATGTTACAATTGCAAGAAAAACAACCAGAAGCTATGATAAGCTAGAACCTATTGGAGATATATTTTCAATTTGAAATCAGTATTACATGATGGATATATCCCAGGTTTATTTTGATGTGTTGAATTCAAAAGACATTACTCATTTTAGATATAAAAACCTTCAGAACCTGGAAAATGTTTATATTCTTATTTAAATTTCTATGAAGTTATTTTACATTATCCTGTCATTCTTTTGTAAATTATTTGAAAATGACTTTAAACTATAAAAAAGAGTCCATTGGACAAGGTGGTAAAATAATGAGTTATTTTTCCTGGTATACTGAGAGTTAATCAGAAGGTTTACAAGAAAATTGAAAGTGAAATAACCTTTCCATTGTGATTCAGTGCTATTAATGTTGCTTAAATACGTCACTGAACACCCCCTCCCATACTGCCTAAAATTATTCAAGTGTGTTTCAGTCTTGGGAAATACTCATAAGTTACTGTTGAAAGAGTAAATGATTGGACTTGAAGTTGTCATGGCAGAGTGAACACATGTATCAAATCTTGTTCCTTCTCCCAAACTGCTAAACTGTAGCAAAAGGACTTTTAAAGAAACATAAATCCATAAACAGGAGAAGAGACAACAACAACAAAATTTTCAAAGCTGGAAAGCAGATGGTTGAGATAAATAACTTAGCAGATCCCAGAGGCAAATCTGAAATAGGGCAAGCACCAAGTACCTCTGGGATCAAGGATGAAGATACAGGCACCAAAATAAAGAGGTTTAAGTGAGAGCTGTTTGAAAAATAGGTAGATCCCTAGATTCTCTGCTGCTGGTGCTCCCCCTCCCTCCAGTGGTAGTCAAAGTTTATCCTCTAGAGAGGGTAGAACACCTGGTCTCTGGACTAGAAGTCCAGACATGGTTGTGGGTACTATACTAAAAGCACAGTAGATCTGTGTTGCACTGGGGACTAGGTACTGGAAAATTCCTCTTTGGGAACTCTGAGTAATCCAAGGAAAAAGATCTAAAGTTACTAAGTTGGGTGTTCACTCTGCAAAAGTCCACACAGATCACCTGTTATGAAGGCTGTTGTCAGTAATCTCAACCATGTACTCAGCTGTTGGTCAGGTCTTTAGGAAGTCCCACTCTCAGTCATGAGCCAGGTTCACTCGACTTTTTTTTTTTTTTTTTTTTACAGAGACAGAGAGAGGGATAAATAGGGACAGACAGACAGGAACGGAGAGAGATGAGAAGCATCAATCATTTGTTTTTCGTTGGACACCTTAATTGTTCATTGATTGCTTTCTCATATGTGCCTTGACCATGGGCCTTCAGCAGACCAAGTAACCAAGCTTGAGCCAGCAACCTTTGGTCCAAGCTGGTGAGCTTTTCTCAAACCAGATGAGCCTGCACTCAAGCTGGCGACCTCGGGGTCTCGAACCTGGGTCCTCCGCATCCCAGTCCGACGCTCTATCCACTGCGCCACCACCTGGTCAGGCCAGGTTCACTAGATTTCTGATGAAGGTCTCTAATGCAGAAGATAAAGACCAAAATACACAAGGGGAGAAAAGTGTGGAAGAAACTATATAACAAGCAAAACCAAAAATCATCAAAATCCTCAGAAATAAGAGAGGATATTACATCCTTGAAACAAAAGATAGGATGCAAAAATAAAAAAGATCACCTAGATGTCAGACGTAAAAGAGCTCTTGAAATTAAAAATGTAATAGCAGAGCCTGACCAGTTGGTAGCTCAATGAATAGAGCGTCCATCTGGGATGCTGAGGACCCAGGTTCGAAACCTTAAGGTTGCTGGCTTGAGCATGGGCTCATCTGGCTTGAGTGCAGGCTCAGGGTCGCTGACTTGAGCATGAGATCATTGACAGGACCCCATGGTCACTGGCAGGAGCTCAAAGGTCACTAGCTTGAGCCCAAGGTTGCTGGCTTGAGCAAGGGGTCACTGGCTTGGCTGGAGCCCCCTGATCAAAGCACATATGAGAAGCAATAAAAGAACAACTCAAGTGCTGCAACTACGAGTTGATGCTTGTCATCTCCCATCCTGTCTGTCACTAAAGAAAAATAAATAAAGGCAGAAATCATTATAGTTTGTTTTTATTTCTTTTGGTGGTTATATTATTATAAATAATATGCTTATTCTATTATTTCTTGTCACTTTAGACATCTTTATTATTATTTTTTTATTCAGTGAGAGATGGGGAGGCAGACACAGACTCCCTTCTGCGCCCCAACTAGGATCCTGGCAAGCCCCCTACCGGTTGATGCTCTGCCCATCTGGGCTGCTGCTCTGTTGCTTGGCAACCGAGATGTTTTAGTGCCTGAGGCAAGGCTATGGAGCCATCCTTAGCTCTCGGGGCCATCTTTGCTCGAACCATTGAGCCATAGCTGCGGAAGGGGGAGAGAGAGAGAGATAGAGAGGGAGGTGAGGAGGAGGAGGAGGGGTGGAGAAGCAGATGGTCACTTCTCCTGTGTGTCCTGACTGAGAATTGAACCTGAGACTTCTACACGCTGGGCGGATGCTCTACTGCTGAGCCAACCCACCAGGGATAGACATTATCTTGTTGTAAACAGATTAATATACTTATACTTTCCTATTTTCACTTCTGTCATCTCTTAATGTAGTTATATGATTTAAAAATGATATTATTTATCTTTGGTCTTTAAAGATACTTAAATCTCTATTTCTTATTCTGTCACCCTTAAACAAAATCATTTTCACTTTTGAATTCTCCCCACCTATTTTTGCTCATAGGTACTTGATCATTTTAAAATTGAAAAGGAAGAGAAGACAGTGTAGCAAATAACTTTTATTTATGTATTGTGTAAAAATTGGGCCTTTTTTTTGGCTGAGCTTTTTCATAAAGGATTCAACATCCTGCGTAATCAGAGTATGCAATCTGTGTTTCACTTCCCAGCTTCATATTTCTTTGAGGAAAGGACTGACCCAGGTGAATGCTGAAGTGGCTGGACCTCTACTGCATTGTTTTTCAAATGGTTTATGATCCAAAATAATTTGTAGTGCGTATGTGTCTGTCCATCTCGATATCTGAAATAAAATGTCCTTAGTTGTTTGGACCAAGTTGGCCTTCTTGAGAGTCTGCTGTAATGTGTTTTCTTTCTTTGATCTAGGCAGTCGACAAGTACTTCAAGCTTCCTCATGCTTCCAGTAAACCACCTCGGATTTCAGGAACCCTTGTGGACACTTCCTATAAAACGTTAAGATTTGCATTTAGAGCCTCACTAAAAAACGCCATCTATCGAATAACTACTACATTTGGTGAACATCTGAAGTAAGTGTACCTGTTTTGATTCCTGATGATAATTCATTTTCAGTTCTCTTGAGAAATAGGTATGAAAATTATAAAGGCTCACATGTTGAAGGTGTTTTTTTGAGACCTTCATGATTCCTACTGGGAATTAATAGCTTGCATTTAGACTTTATACAATATTTTAAAATTTGGCCTATCATGAGCTTTGGGGCCTTCTTTGAAATAGATAAAACAAGGGGATAGAAAGTTATAAAAGTAGCAAATTAAAAAAAAAAAAATATATATATATATATATATATATATATATATATATATATATTTTTTTTTTTTTTTTTTTTTTTAATTACCAGACCATCCTTCAGGGAGAAATAAAGGCAAAAACCCCCAAAACTCTGTTACTGCATTTTGGTCAGTAAACTAAGAGTTAGGGTGAGCAGAGTATTCCATAAATGAGTCCTTCGTGCTGTGTGAATCATGCTGGAAAAACAGTGACCGATCACAACACCTTCAAACACGGAGCCAGAAAGAAAACCACAAATGCCAAACCTGTTTATATTTAGTTCCATTGATGTTTTACTGCTTTCTTCCCCTAAAATAATCTAGCTTGGATGGTAAGGGATACTAGTTTATTAACTAAACTGTGTTTTATCATAATTATAAATGAACTTTAGAAGACAAGAGAGATTACTCTGCTTTCTCTGTATGCAATCAGTTAATAGTTCAGAACTTCTCATACACCTGCTTTTAGAAACAGTGTATATTTTCTTTTACTTCCATAAGAGGAGGCAGAAGCAGTAGCAAATTTTATGGAACTCTTTGGTTCTGTGGGGGTTACAAAAGAGTTGTGCATAATCCTCCATCCTTAAGAGGTTTATTCATTTGTTTAAAAAGAAACAAAACTGTTATTGAGTGCCTCCTTACATCTGCACTCTCCACTGTGATAGCCATGTGTGGCTATTTAAGGTGAAATAAAATGTAAAATACAGTTTTTCAGTCATACTGGCCTCATTTTAAGTTCTCAGTAACTACATATGCCAGTGGCTACTGTATTGGGCAGCTTGGATACAAAACATTGTCATTACTGCAGGAACTTCTATTGGACAGTGTTGTCCTAGACCAGTGGTCGGCAAACTCATTACTCAACAGAGTCAAATATCAACAGTACAACGATTGAAATTTCTTTTGAGAGCCAAATTTTTTAAACTTAAACTATATAGGTAAGTGCATTCCCTATCGAGGTAGTGTCCGCACGTGGTATTTTGTGGAAGAGCCACACTCAAGGGGCCAAAGAGCCGCATGTGGCTCACAAGCCATGGTTTGCCAACCACTGTCCTAGACAATACACTTGGCACTTAATGTGCTTTTTTTTCTCATTTACTCTTCTCAAAGCCTGTGAGGTGCAGAGGTTGTTATAGTTGTTTAGAAATTAGAAACTGAGGTTCAGAGAGATTAAGAACTTGCTTAATAGTCCAGTGAGTGTTAGAACACGAACCTGAAATATCAGGTCTTTCTTGCTTTGAAATTATACCTTCATTCCCTGCTCACCACTAGGCTGCCTCTGGGATATAAGTTGCCGGGCAGAACACTTAGAAAACACCTGTTGAATTTAGAGAATGAACTAGGTATGATATGTATTGATGATAATGCAAATACAGGGAGAAAGAGGGAAAAGAGAGATTTCTTAGAAAAGAAAGGGAGGAAGATAGATGACTGATAACAAATTATGAGAATGAAACTCTGCCTTAGCTTCTTTTCTCTGAGAGAGCTAAATTTTATAAGTGCATTAAAATGATGAGGTCAGTAGAGACTATTTTGTACAAATACAGGACAGAATGGTATGGAGGAAAAAATGTTAGATTTAGAGTTAAAACATTTAGAGTTATACCTGGTTCATTGACTATTTATGGTTGTGGGCAAGTTACCTAATGAGTTAAGTAATCTGCCCAAGATTTTGCAGGTTGTAAAATTGCAGAATTCACACTCAGAACTTTCTGTCGTGAGAGTTCTATCTTACAGTGTCCAGACTGTTAACCAGTAGGCTATGTTGTCTCCTCTAACCTTTGAACCTTTATGCTACCGTTTACCCTCCCATGAAAAGGGTACGTTATTCATCTCACTTTGTTTCATTTGTTGTTCATAGAGATAAAATGGGATCACACATATATAAAGCCTGTACTGTACATTATATGTTGTTTGGAAAATAACTATTATTATTGTGTAATACCTAATTTATTCATTATCCAAAGCTCTACCTCTGAGAACCAGGTTTAAATTAAGTAAATTTGATTTACTGATTTTCTAGACTGTAACACATTAAAATTTGAGGGGAAGAGACAGATACCAGAGTCGGGGAGTACTAACAGCAGTAAGAGATAATATAGCACCTGCTTGGAGAGAGAAGATTCACGGAAAAAGCTGCAGATTCCGTGTTTGAGAATTCAAAGCCATTTAGTTGGAGGTGACAGCGTCATTAGCACCTGGGTGGGAATCTGCACAAATACTTGCAGTGGTTCAGTTAGAGGCAGCTACATGGTTTAAGAAAACAGTGATGGTATGTGTAGGGCTTTGAGAATGATTCGTAGCAAAATTGTTATAGTAAGATTCTTTGGCACTTTTAAAAGTGGTGACCTTCACTTACTAGAATTTTATCATTCAATAATGCTATATTACTATTCAACAAGGAGAAAGCCAGAATCTTTCATTGTATTCACTTTTTTGCCTAGAAGTTTAAAAGGAAGATTTATACTAGTTTTAGTGTATATTTGCTCTAGTTTTGTCAATGTAATATATTTTTGTGGGGCCAAGGGCTGAGAGAGAACTCAATTTCCCCATGCAAGACAAAATTTATTTTCAAAGGGAAGAGTAAATCTAAACCACTAAGCTGTTACCTTTGAAAACGATTAGTGGAGTCTATTATGTTTTAACCAAACATTTTAGTTTAAAGGATTTTATATTAAAGGCAATTCAAATAGTCCACAATTCAAAGATAATGTTGGAATCTGGTTTAAATAAAATAATAAAATCCAGAAAATCTGTAAGGCCTGGAACTCTGCACAGCAGGTTCCGCAGCAGAGCAGGTTAAAATCGATGCCTTCACTTGTCAGTCTTAATTTGCTTTGGTCTTTCAGAAGGTGGAAGCATGCCATTACTGAATCAAGCCCTCCTCCTCATTAGATTAAGGAGTTTCATCCAACTTTTTCAGAAGTACTAAATAAGTGAAGATTTCTCTTCATTTTTAATTGTTTTGAAAAATATTGACTCTGTGCTCTGTGGTTCACTTAATATGCTTAATGTAAAATAAAGCTTATGCTTTGAATTTATGTTTCATTTAGTGCTGTGCAAGCATCTGCAGAACATCAGAAAAGACTTCAACAGTTCTTGGAGTTCAAAGAATAGTTAAGTAATATAAACTGTGTTCATTACACTGCTGATACAACTACAGATGGGACAGTAAATGTTCAGCATTCTTGGATCAGAAGAAAATGGACTAATTAGATGCTTCCTTTGTCGTGGTGGTTGCTTTGAAAACTATACTTTAATGGGAGAAATCATGGAAAGAAATTCTCAACAGAATAACTGAAAACGGCTTCTTCTGTACCAGTTGCTTGTGTGTGTGGTTTAATAAAATCTTTATTCAGTTTCACAAATGCATCTCTGGCAATAGAAATGTCTCTAGCTTATGTAGCTTAATAATAATAACTAGAAAATTTTTAGACTATACCTTTGAAAGGAGTAGAGCCAGTTCAGAAGGTAAAATAGGTTGACTTGACCCAGCCCTCCTAATTGTTCTGAGAGCTTAGCTCTCTGTAAACTCGAAATACATAAATGTTTTTAGAGTTGTTTCTGTTTACTAAAGGATAAAAATGGTAACACTGGAGAAAAGTTTGCAGAAAAAATACTGTCTAAGGGACATATTTTGTTAATCTGTTAGGTTGTGTTTTTGTTTCCAGAGACAAATTAAATTTGCATGATTGTCCAAAAAAAAGTCTCAATTTACAGATGCTAACTCTATATAAAGGAATGTGGAAAAATTCAGTTCTTAAGTTACAAGATTAAACATTCACATTTGGTTTTTGAAAGACAGTTGACTGACATCTATGAATTTATTTTGTATCGTGCTAGTAAACAATGGGTGTATGCCTATTTTTCCCAACTAGTTTTACTTTCTTTTTCTGGAACAAAACATTAAATGATTATAGAGACTTTTTTCAAGTGAGAGAAAATGTTTTGTAAGAAAAACCAGGAAACTTTCCCTTTTCACCCACCCTTCATCTTCATTAGATGAAATTATTTTGTGAGGCTTTTTTGGCCTCACAGAAGGAGCAGTCTTCGCTGTGTTAACTGGCTAATTAAAATATATTAGGAAAATCTTTACAGCCAGAAACAACTTAGTCATCAACTAGCAAGTGAGACCAAGACGTCAGAGGGATTACTTGGGAGCATGTTGTATGTCCCCAAATGAGCAAGGTAATTTTATAATTTATTTGCTCAACTTTCTTTGGAGATGAAAGATTGGAAATCCTACTAGTAGATATTCACTGGACTAGCTTTGGACTGAAATGCTTCCTTGTAATTTTTTTCTTATTGTCTTGTCCCTCTAGTGTCCCTCAATTTTTTTCTTTAGTCAGCACGGTGTAGTATATGAATCTTTAATGTGGTGTATTTGTCTGATTACTTGAGGTATTACATCTTTACTCCCTCTGTGTGTTGCCCCTTCAGCCAGCACATGCCAAATTATAAATGAATCCTGCTGACCTTTAAAGTGTCTTTACGAGACAGTTCCCCAGTTGTCAAGTGTTTGGAGGATTTAGGCTATTGCCATTGCTCCCCCTCCCCCACCCCCATAGCGGAGTTGATCTCTTTTGAATGTGAAAGTTGAATTTGAATGTGGCAGTTACTTACAGCTGGCCAGAAAATTGTGGCTGGGTTGACTGAGAACGGTTGAGTTTTATGTTTTAAAGCCATTGAGCTTTTAGTATTCCATTCTCTGCTCCCCTGGCTGAGACACTTGGGGAGAAAAGGACCATTAACCTTCTGCTTTCATTAAAGAATTGTTGTATTGAACCCATTTGACTCCTGTGACTGATGATGGCATGATTCCTTTAAACTCTTAAGATAAAATGTCTGGCTAACTTTAGGTTTTAGCTATTTCCCAAATACTTTGGGCAAAGGTATGTTTGATGCACAATGTGAAAAGTTTTGAGGTGTTCATTTCCGTTTTCTCTCCAGAGAATGTGCTTTGTATAAAATACGGTCACATAAATAAAGTCTGTATGGGATTTGGAAACCGTCTCCCTACATCTGAATTGTATTTAGTTGGTAAGAGAGTTAGTTCCTTTTCCCCATTGTGTGTTGATAATCTCCACCCCACCTGTTGGGTGTGGTGTGGCCCAATCACCTGTTATTAAAGAGAGTTCCTTCTCTTGTGTACAAGAAGGAGGATCTTAGGAAGGCCAAGAGGAGAAAAGCATTTCCTTTGGTGAATTCATATCTAGCCTATGAGCCCACTGGTGCTCTAACATTGGCCTGAAAATTAGAGTGTTCTTGAAACTTTTCTCTGACTGTCAATATACAGCATGATTCTGTCAACTCTTGTAATGTTTGCCTGACCCTTGTGGAAGGTATAAATCCACGTAACTTCTTTCTCAGAGAACTGTGAAACTATCCTAGGATAACGTACAGTCCAGTGGACATGGATAAGCCACAGTTTATTACTTTGCTGGATTTGTTCTTTGGCAATTGTCATATATTTCTTTCTGTAAATATGGTAATCTGTTTATGTCTTTTTGTATATCACTGACACTGAATTGGATAGAAAAATAAATTGATATTAAAAAAATGGGACTATTAATTGAAATGTATATATACAAAGTCAGTTATTTCTAGTGTATGTTTCCTTAGCCATTTCAATTCTGTATCCACTCTCATTGTGTATAGAATGTGAAAAGGTTTAACTTCTTGAGAAGTCAGCTTTTGCCCGTAACTAGACTAATTTGGTGGGTGATCAGTATTTAAAAGGTAGTTCTAAGCCTGAATTTCAGGTCTCTTTCTTCATTGTCTTGACTTCCCTCTAAAACTAAACAAAGGAGGCAGGTGCTGAAAGCCATCTTTTAGTGGAGGTTTCTTTTCTTGCCAGAACAGTGTTTCTGAAGGGATCATACTCCTCTGGGCTAACAGTTATGTCTGTCAACTTCACTTAAATTAGTCTGAACTTAACCTCAAATAGTTGAAGTGCTATACTAAGGCACCAAATCCCTCTTTTGCTCCCCTAATCCAGGTATCTTTAAAACCAAATGGCTTATGACAAAGATGGCTTTATCAGTTAACAGTCCAGCTATTCTTAGCAAGCTGCTGACCAGACTCACACTTTGAGAAGAGTTTATTATGGATCAGGAGTTACCAAATTTAGCATGCATCAGAATCACTTGGAAAGCTTGAGAAAATAAGGGGTACCACCCCCAGGGTTTCTGATGGTATATATCTGGGCTGGGGCCCAAGACCTTGTATTTCTAACAAGTGTTCAGGTGATGCTTGCTGCTCGACAGAAGAGCACACTTTGGGAACCACTGCTCTAATTTCTTAATACGTGGTGTTTTCTCAGATGAGTGTCTGAAGCATGTGAACTATCATTTGTTATAAGATAGAGTTCTTCTATCTGATTCATTTATTGGAAAGCTTGAGGAATATGGTTGGATCCTGTAGGTAAGCCAGAAATGCTGAGAAGTAGTCAGGTGTTTTTCTGCTTGAAATTATAGTGGGTGATAGGAGTTGTTCTTTTACACTATTGTGTGCTCGTATTGTTCCGTTTGCCTGATTTTCTGGCTTGGCAAATTTCTCATTCTTAATGAGCTTAGCTGTCCCACATACTCCCAGAGATTTCATTTTTCCAATGCTCTGTCATTCTTTCTTTTTTGGTTATCACACTGAATTGTAGTTTAACTGATTACAAATCCGAGTCCCCTTGTAGACTATGAGTTCTCCCTCCTTCCAGAATTCTAGTCACCCTTTCTTAGCATATCATCTGTGTCTTAACTTGTTTTCTCTATTTTAATATTTTTGGCTTTCCATCAGTGAATGCCACATAGACTATGAGTTCCAATAATTTCCCAACCAATAAGTGAAAATTTGCAGATGTTTACAATTGTGAAATCCAGATTTTTTTTTTTATTTTTTTTTGACGGAGAGAGACAGGAAGGGAGAGAGATGAGAAGCATCAACTCATAGTTGTGTCACTTTAGTTGTTCATTGATTGCTTCTCATACATACCTTGAGCGGGGTGCTCAGGCTGAGCCAGTGACCCCTTGCTTAAGCCAGTTATCTTGGGCTTCAAGCCACGACCTTGGGATCGTATTGATGATCCTGTGCTCAAGCTGGTGAGCCTGCATTCAAGCTGGATGAGCCCGCTCTCAAGCTGGTGGCCTTGGGGTTTTGAACCTGGTAGCATCGACCAGGTCGATGCTTTATTAACTGTGCCACCACTGATCAGGCCAGAGGTTTTTTTTATTGGAAATTTGTTAATATATATTTGGCAGCTAAACCTGACCTGATTTTATGTGAGATTGTAGATTTAATTTATTCTATGTAGTATGACTGCTTATATTCTCTGTAGTAATTTTGATTATGAGGTGCTGTCCAGGTCCCTCAGGCATGGTATGTAATATACATCATTATTATTCTAATATCTGAAAATTATTTATTCTGAAACATCTGGCTTCTGGGGTGTAAGAGAAATTATAAACTTGCTTATGAAGAATGCTGTTAATTCTTATATTTAGTCATTCAGCTATACTGTCTGCTGTGTACCAGGCCCTTTGATAGGCTCTGATGGTATAAAGTCACATTGACTTTATACACCTTAAAGAGTTCACCACTTTGTGGGTAAAGTAAGTGGAAGCAACCCTCTTGCATAGACCTTTTTTCTACTTATTTACAAAATTGAAGGCTCTTGCTATTGCTGTCTCATTGTTGATAGAGCATCTGTTCTATTCCTAGCCTGCATTAAATGCATCTTATTAAGTGTCCTGGTGCTAGCCTGCTTTGCACTTGCATTATTTTGCAGGACCTGTGTGGCTTTACCTTGCCCTATGTGTTCTTGTTTTTGCACATAATTATCTTACCAGATACTGTTGAGGATGCCCTGCAAGTGATCCTGGTGGTAAAGTAGTTCTGGAAGACCTACAGGATGCCTGTGCCACTGAGCTATTGGAAGGTGACCTCTAAATCACAGACCTTTACTTTGATGATAATCTTTTTTTTTTTTTTTTTTTTTTACAGAGACAGAGAGTCAGAGAGAGGTATAGCCAGGGACAGACAGACAGGAACAAAGAGATGAGAAGCATCAATCATTAGTTTTTCGTTGCTCATTGCGACACCTTAGTTATTCATTGATTGCTTTCTCATATGTGCCTTGACTGCGGGCCTTCAGCAGACCGAGTAACCTCTTGCTCTAGCCAGAGACTTTGGGTCCAAGCTGATGAGCTTTTGCTCAAACCAGATGAGCCCGCGCTCAAGCTGGCGACCTCGGGGTCTCGAACCTGGGTCATCCGCATCCCAGTCTGATGCTCTATCCACTGTGCCACCGCCCGGTCAGGCTTGATGATAATCTTTTGAGGATGTGTTGACTATTGATTGGCTATCCTTTTTATCTTTTAACTTATTAAAA